>NW_017728992.1:40573845-40584689 GCF_001723915.1 Gavialis gangeticus
TAAATATCTTCTATCTGTTTAATATGTGTGTGTGTGTGTGGAATATATGTGCTGGATGACACACGGTCAGGGAAAACACAGCTTTCTTTTTAAATGTGTGTGTGAGGGGGAGGAGGGATAACAAGAACAAATAAGAGAATTTGGGGAAAAGAATAAGTTGAAAAGAATGGATTGGATAGGGATAAGTAGAAGGATTCTAGGCAAGGGTAGTTAGTAAGGTGTATCCAATCCTTTCCAAGAAGAGAGACTAGCAAGAGACTGACTAGAAAGCCAGTACCTTTGACATGCTGTTGCTTCCAGACAGAACTCTCACAAAAGGGAAAGAAAGGCTTCACACAGAGCCTTATATGCTGTTTCTATGTCCCTCCCCCAGACCACTGTGATTGGAAGGGAACACAGGGAAAGATCACAGTCACTGGCCAGCTACAAATGTCAATATCAGAGCAGTCTTTCCTGCCCCCTTCTCCCCTACTTCCCTCTTTTCAGTTTCCGTTTCCCTGCAACACTGACTTCCAAATCAACGAATCACCAAATCTTTTCCAAATTGTTTCCAAATTGATTTAGAAGCTTTGGGTTGATTCAGAGCTTTTAATGAGTCTCCTAATTCAATTCAGATTCAATAATTAAGCCTCTGAATTGGGTTGAATCTTCTCCCAATCGAATCGGCAAACAAAGCTTTGCATACCCCTAATGACTGTGATTTTCCTTTCAGGTCTGAACATTTATGAGTAAAGAAATAAGTTAGTTTTTTTTATAAAATAGAGCTTATTTTGGGTAGAAGCAGAATAATTTTATAAAAGTTCATTCAATTTCAGGATAATTAATCATAAACCTGAAATACTGATTCTTACCATAACACTACATGACCAAGGTAATATTCACCATAAAGTGTTCATGTGTGAGCCACCTGTTGAAATTTGTTTGTGCAAAATATTTGTCAATCAATTCTGAGGAATGAACGAATGGTAACAATCATAGTTTGCTTGAAGATAACTGGCACAAGAATAAAAAGAGTTGAATTGATTGAATAAAATATTAGTTTTGGATTGTATACCCAATTCTATTAGCAATAAGTAATTAAGAAAAATAATATAATTAACAGAGAGACTATAAAAGAGAATAAATAAAAATTACAAAATTAAGAGTGGGTAGAATTTTAGAGAAATAGTAATAATAGTTTCCACAACTTTATCTTTTGTTTAAGTCTACAATACAGACAAATTCAATTGGACTGTATTAATGAGCTTTTGAATTAATTTGTTTTATAATCTTTGTATAAAAGTATCTCTTTACATATGATGTGCCCCAGTGAAGTCCATGGAAAAACCCTATTGAGTTCATTAGGAGTTAATTAAAGCCATATGAGTTAGAGTCTGTTCTGAATAAATTTAGGGAGTATTTTGTCATTGCTGTCAGTAGCATAAAGCTCAGGTCTTAACATTTTAAAAAATCCTTGTTAAGTTATGTAATACAGGTGAAACTGAATACATATGTACTTTTGAAATATTCCTTCCTGTAAACTGTAAACTGTAGGCAACACAAAGTGAAAGCATATTCTGTGGTTTCTTAGAAGACACTCACCAAAACTATCTTCTTAATCACTGTATTTTACAATCTGAATCAGGAGCAATCTTTTCTTCCATGCTTCAGCAATCTACATCTTTACTGCACCTGCATACTTTTAATTAGAAAGTGATTTATAAGAATATACCACACGTGCCACACCCAAACCTTTAGCAACTAATACTGGAGGAAAAGATAAAATAACAACACACTGTCATATGTTAAGATTCTTCTGGCAATTACTTTGCAATAAAAGGTTCAACTTTTGGGTATATATTATTTTAAGCAGATACAAATTATTTATATATTTATTTTGGGGGCCAAGTGTACTATTTATTTTTGGGACCAAATGTACTAGTGTAGTTTATTCAAGTGAAAGTCCCTCATTCAAAATGAATTTTCTCTCTTCCCTATATCTATCAGGAATCTGAGGTGCAGATTATACTATAAAGAGGTGAACAAGTCAACCAGTCTTTACCAATAGAGGAAGTATGTAAATCATTATTTTTTTCCTGAGGGCTTTCAGTATGGTTGCACCAGAAAAATAAAAACTGTACAGTTACTCCCCCTGCTAGATGATGCTTTCTACTGTAGTGGCTGCCCTAGGGGAAAAGTTGTCACCCAAACTAGGTTTACAAATTCAATCATCTTGTGTACAAATGTGTTTTCTCTCCCTCTCTCTCTCTCTCTCTCTTTCTCTCTGTTTCCAGCAGTTCTTTCTTTCCTTTTAAAAATTTAAGAACTGTATATGATTTCATAAAATTGCTAAAGCAAAGTCCAGAATGAATATTCTTTCACATATAGCTAAGACCAAGTTCAGATACGAACTTTGGGCATGTCCAGATGAGCGTGCATGTACCTCTTGCAGCATCTCAAAGCCCTGTGATATACTGCAAGATACACATGTGGGTACAAAAAAATGGTCCCTGCACTGCTGATTTGCAGTGCAGGGGCAAAATCTGGGGCTCAAAAAATACCCCAGGGGGAAAAAGTGGGGCAGGGCACAGTCCGGACCATGCCCTGAAGCAACTGCAGGTTCAGGTCCTCCACAGTGACACTCTGGTAGCCAGCCAGAATGTCTCCATGGTTGGCTCTCACCCTGGTGCTGAAGCACTCTGCCTACCCATGCCAGCCATAGGGAGCTCAACCCAGGCTCTGTGCTGGTAAGCATGGGTTGGAGGGACTGGAGGAGGAAGGAGGGGAGCATGATGGGACCCCTGCCAGCCCCATCCCTGCCTGCTTGCCAAGCCCCCTGGATCACTGCCCCACCTGGTCCCATCCCCTGCCCACCTCCCATGGCTGCCCCATCTAGCCCCATCCTCCACCTATTCCCCAAGTCCCCCCGATCACGGCCTTGCCAGACCCCATCCCCTGCCTGCCCCCCCAGTCTCCCCATCACTGCCCCACCCAGCCCCAGCATCCCGGCAATACAAAAAGAAGTCCCGCACTCACCGGCAGTAGCAGTTGCCATTAGGGTCACTGGGGTCTTATGGCAGAACACCCTAGATTTCATAGATTTCATAGGCATTAGGGCTGGAAGGGACGTTGGAAGATAATCGAGTCCAGACTTCTGCTCCAGGTGCAGGAAGTCAACAGAGATCATAGGATCTCAGCAAGATAAACATCCAAATGTCTGTTGAAAGCATTCAAATTAGGTGCTTGAACCACCTCCGGTGCCAGTCAATTCCAAACCTCGGGGGCTTGGACAATAAAGAAGTTCTTCTTTATGTCCAGCCTGAAACAGTCATGGAAAAGTCTGTGACCATTTGACCTTGTTATCCCTTGGGGCACTCTGGTGAACAGACATTCCCCCAGATCCTGATGAGCACCCCTGATAAACTTATAGGTGGCCACCAGATCACCCCTGAGCTGGAGCTTTTCCAGGCTGAAGAGTCCCATGGCTCTCAGTCTCTTATCATAAGGTCTGTTTTCCTGACCTTTGATCAAGCGCATGGCTCTCCTCTGCACCCTTTCAAGCTTCTCCACATCCTTTTTGAAATGTGGAGCCCAAAACTGAATGCAGTACTCAAGCTGTGGCCTCACCAAGGCTGAGTACAACTGGAGAATGATGTCCTGAGAAGTATCTATGGATGCAAGCCAGCATTTTGCTTGCACCCTGGGACTGCATGAGGCAGTGGAGACTGGCCCTGGCTACCTGACACCCTCACTGCCACTGTCTCATAGCGTGAGTGCGGCCCAGATTGGCAGGATGCTGTGCGGCTCCATGCACTGTCAGGCAGCTGGGACCACTTGGGCTAAGCAGTGCAGGGCCCCAGGTGACAGCTGCAGTGGCCCCAGCTACCCAACAGCACACAGAGCCATGCAGCAACCTGGTGCACCTGCTGCACCCACAGGCTGCCCCTGCACAATCAGGCAGTGGCAATGTGGATGCCAGGCAGCTGGGGCCAGTCCCTGCTGCACCCCACTGCCCCATGCTATGTGGGGGGGGGGCTCTGCCAAGAGGCCCAGGTCACCCCAATGGCAGATTCTACTACTGGTGAGTGCAGGAATTTTTAATTTTTATTTTATTTTTTGATTGCAGGGATGCTAGGTCTGGGCAGGGCAGTGATGGGGGGGGCTTGAGGAAAAGGCGAGGGATGGGGCCAGGTGGAGGTTGCCCCATTGTCCCCTCCACCTTCCTCTACACCACCTACTCCCTACTTACCAACCAGGAGGCCCCAGTGACCCCCACAGCTGTTGCTACCACCAGTGAGTGCAGGGCTTTTTTTTTTTTTTTTTTAATGCCAGGACACTGGGTCTGGAAGGGGCAGTCATCACGGGGCCTGGTGCTGCAAGCAGGTGATGGGGCCAGGTAGGGCAGCCATTGGGGGTTCAGGGGTGGAAGTGAGGGATGGGGTCAGTTGAGGCAGCCATCAGAGGACCTGGGGGTGCAAGTGGGCGGTGGGGCTTGGCAGAGCAGCAATCTTGGGGACTGGGGAAGCAAGTGGGGTTAGGGTATGTGGGTCCTGCAGGGGGGTGGTAGCCCCTGTGGAAGCCACATGACCTATTTTGAAGGGGCTCTAGCCCCTGTTGGGGGGCAGTCCTTGAGCTGTGTGGGAGGGCTGCACCCTGCAGAGGGCAGGGGACCCACCCCTCCTGAGCAGCGCCCCCAACACTCCCCTCATGATCCACCCACACCTACCCACACACCCCACAGCCCCCCACATCCCTCCACAGCTACCCACATCCTCCTCCCCCTTCTACAAACCCCACATCCCCCCAGCACAAACCCTGCATGCCCAGCTGCCAGATGGGATGAGACCTGCTGGCAAGAGTTGTGGCTGCAGGGGCAACTGTCCACACATCCTGGTTAGTAAAGAGGTCGGGGAGATTTTTCTATGATAAAAAACCCAAAATCAAACACCAACACATATAGATATTTAGAATTTATTTTAACGTGGTGATAGAGGCACTGGTAGGCTTCCAAATCACTTTAAAATTGTAAATATATCAATGAAACATTGCCCAACTGATGTCTCTCTCTCTCTATATATAATAGCATTTCATTTTAATTATGGAAGAACGTGGATTTTAGGATATTTTAATGAGTGAATTTGGGATTCTTTGTCATAAATTTGCAATTTTTAAAAGAGAACATCTGGATTCCTGCAAGTGAGGCAATTACCAGGACCCAGGCTGAAAAGTGGAACCGGGATGGCCAGAGCTGCGCTCCACTGCCAGCCATGCTCCACTTGGCAGGATCACCATGGCTGCAGCCCCAGGAGACCCCCAGGACCCCAGGTAAGGCTGATGGGGGCCAGCAGAGTGCTGGCTGTAGCCTCCCCTACCCCACCCAGGGCAACTTGCCACACACCAAAGTAAATACGGCACAGGTGTTCCCCAGGGATAAGTAGCAGTGGTGCAAGGTGCACCACCATTACTTGTCCCTGGGGAACCAAGCATCTGTGCATGTCTGGATGTGCCCAAAGAGTCTAGACTGCTACCTGTCAATATTAAATGACATCTTCCCTAACTCTCAAAACATGCACATTTTTAAACTCAACATTCAGTAGTTTGAGGCCTTCCCAGAATTCTTTTACAAATATTTATTTAATTGTGCTTCACTCACGTGCACATTCAAACTTGAATAATGTCAAAACTATTTACACTGGCAACAGTGACTGTAACTTAAATCTTAATAACTCATTTACTGTTTGTCTTAATTTCTATCCTGGATTGTAATAGCATATGAATTAACAAATTCTATTTGTCCCAGGGGCTCACTTCACACTCTTTCACACGGGGGGAATGTGTATGATTTGCATCGAGGAAGAGGCACTTCTGCAATTCAAAGCCTTTTCAATGCTACCATTGTAAAGAACCTCTTCCTGCTATTCTACATTCTCAACCTTTTTTTAGCATTCATGAAATTATTAATTGCTCTGTGCCTATGGTGAAATTCCCCTTATAGTTTCATAGTTTCATAGATTTAGGGTCGGAAGGGACCTAGTAGATCTTCTAGCCCGACACCCTGCCAGGGCGGGAGAACAACAAAACCCCAAAACAAAAACGGGACTCAAATGAGTCCAGCCAGGTAGGCATCCAGCCTCTTCTTAAAGACCCCCAGGGTAGGGGCCAGCACCACTTCCCTTGGAAGTTGGTTCCAGCTCCTAGCCGCCCTAACTGTGAAGTAGTTTTTGCGGATGTCCAATCTATACCTCCTCTCCATCAACTTGTGCCCATTACTCCTTGTTATGCCAGTGGGCGCTAGGGGAAACAGCGTCTCCCCCAAACCCTTCTGGTCCCCCCTAGTGAGTTTATAGACGGTCACCAGGTCCCCCCTCAGCCTTTCAGAAAGCAAAATGAGCTCTATGCCCCTTTTGAGGTACTTTTAAAGTATCTGCTGGATTCATGTCTGTAGTGAACCTAGAAACTGGATGCTAGGCTTGAATCTGTAAGAGACAGCCAAGCTGTTGCAGTTTCACTGCCTATCTGCTGCTACAACCCGGATCAGTTTTGTTCTGTCAGCACCAATCAAAACAGGATGCTGCTGATCATTTGTGATAATGCAGTATATTACAACATATAGATGTTCAATCAAGTCTGAAATAAAAACACACCAGGGATTAAGGCATAAACTTGACTCTTTTACTCAGAAATCATTTTTGCTGGTCAACTCCGATTACCAGCTGAAGGAACCAATTTCAGTCCACTTTAGTTTCCTGTGTTTCTCATTGTTTATTTCATTAGCATGGTACACGGCTCTGAGACTCCCGTGCTGCTTCACAGCGGATTTAACTGGTCCATCCTCTCAGTGATTGATTGCACTGATTGTCAAACAGCAGGATGGAAAAAAGTTTCTGAGGAGGATGATTTTTAAGGCCCTTCCACAAAAGTCCTCGTGCTAGGCACTCTGTGGTGGGTGTAACTGAAGCAATTTGGAAAGCCTGCAGTAAGCCACAAAATGAACAAGCTACAATGAGAAGAAACCATGCTAAATCAGACTTCTTTTCCTCATGTTGAATAGGATAATTGAAATTATTCCTCCATCTATATAAGCACATTTTGATTAAGTCAAACTATTTACAATGGGTACAGTGCCTTCAAATTAAATCTTAATAACTCATTTTGATTAAGTTCTGTAAAGAATATTTTTGTTTAGTCCTTTTCCACGACAGTCAGTAATTCAGGGACAAAGAATAGCTCAAGTTTAGACCTTCACCAACTCCCAGCTCTGCTTCTGGGCTTCTATGTAGCTGCAGAAAAGCATATATCATCTCTATCTCAGTTTCTCCGTCTGTAAAATGAGGCAGGCAAATGAAATGCACCTTTCTTTGGAAAGACTCTTAAATCAGTGTATGAAAATAATTATCCATAAGCTAACTCTTTCTTTCCTTCCCCTTGGACAGAGGCTGCTGAAGTCAATGGTAAAACTACCTAACTAAACAAGGAAGGCAAAATAATCCTAACTATAACTCCACTGATTCCAGAAGAATGTTAGCTCTTTGGGTAATATCTTGACATCAGGTATACCTGTGAAACTTGCTGTATGAAGGGGAAAATTTGAAAGTTTGTGCAACAGGAAGCTGGGCCTTCAAATTATCCATGACAAGAAAAAATGATGTATAGTGACCCACACTGTCCAACAAACAGCACAAAGTTAAACATGAAATGCCATGTACTTTTGGGGTGACGGCATAGTCTCAAATATTTAACTCAAGTTTTTTTTACCCAGTATAATATTGGTTGTATTTCAAACACTTGTCTCAATCCAATTATAACACCTTTAGGCTGATAGACACTAATGAAAAAGAACAAGAGGTTAATGCTGAGCTCTGCAGTGCTGTCCTTGATGGTAATGGATATGGACAGCAGGACCATTTATGAGGCAAGTTTTAAGTTTTGGTCCCACTGGATTGTAGATGGAAACTTGCCACATCTCAGATTTCCCTGCTTTTATTAGCAGAGTTTTCAGTAGCCAGATGGTCAGGCAAAATATAAAATTTCACAAATACTTCTTAAAGCTTAGGGTTATGTGAAAAAAGATACTGTTACCTACATATTATCTCTGAAGTGAAGATAATGCTCAATGACACAAGACCAAAACATGTCTTCATATGCATTTACTTTATTGTTGCTCCCATTATTTCAGTCTTAATTTTTCCCAAGAAAGTCTTGATTTTCTTTATAGATGCTGAGAGTTGAACTGGATGGCTGCAGTCTAACACTTATTTGCAGGTTTGGGTTTTGTTTTATCTCTATCAAACTGTAGCCTGCCAAAACTGCCTAGAGACCTTCTCTTGGAACACACTTTTGGCTGACAAAATGGATGAAGTTGGGTGGCCAAATGGCAAATTAGAAATAGAAATAGCCATGTTATAGAACCAGCTCTTTAGAAATGTAAAGAAAAAAGCCCAGTAAATAAATCGCTCATTCTTGGCAAAAAAGGTGAAAGTAATTTAAATGATCTGATTAATACTAGAGAAGAGAGACTCATGAAGGGCTATCTTTCATTTATATATCCTGCCAACACAGATGGATTGTCTCTGCACATTATCCCCAGAGATTGTCTGAATATAGCTGGGACTCACAGAGCTGCCTCTATAGCAGAACCTCAGCAAACAGAGTACCCCAATTCCAAAGAGATCAGCTGCAATCTCTGTGCCTGTTCTCCAAACTCTGTTATTTAATCATCCTGTCTAGAGCCCAATCATAATTCTTCTGCCAAAACTACCTCTGTATGGATTTTTCTTTCCTCCCCATCCCCCAAAAGTATTTGCTTTCTGGAGAAAATTTAACTTTTTCATCAAATAACTGAACAGCTGAAAACCATAACTTCTTCATTTTTCACCCACGACCAGTGGTCTCAGGTGGGATGTAGCTTGGGTGTCTCATATTCCCTCTGGGTATATACAAAAGTTATATTTCAATTGACTTAAGTAGGGGTAAGTCAATCTAAATGCTGAATGGTACAAGCATTCAGGGGGTTAAATTGGGCAAAAAATGTCCAGCTCAATCTAAATTAGTTCACTTCAGGGGCACAGGTGAATGGTAATGGATTAGCCCAAGTCAGTGTCAAAGGGGTAAGAAAAGCACAGTCCCAGGGCTGGGGCAAGTGGCTGGCCTTTCCCAACCCCAGGGTTTAACTCTGACAGGTGAGTGGTAATAGATTAATCCAAAATAATCCAAGATTACCATTCACCTGTCGGGGTGCAGCTGTGGGGTTGAGAAAGCCCAGCCACTCGCCCCAGCCCCACAATTGTGCTCGTCCTATGCCTTTGACCCAGACTAAATTATTTTTAGCTATCTGACTCCCTCACCCCCTAATGGACAACCCTTCCCATGGACTGACCAACTGCCCCTGAAGACCCACCAGCCCTGCCCTGGTCCCATCAAACTTCCCCAGACCTACCAAACCCTCCCCATAAAACTGCTATCCCCGCTGATCCTGCCCACCCCTTCCCCCCCAGAGTTATTTACTTTGGCTTGCTTACACAGCTCCTGGGACCAACAAATGCCTATACATAACACTCCTGATCCACATTCAGGAGTCTTAAAATGAACCACATGAATGTAGTCTGGGTGCAGAGAATTAGGGTACACACCCTCTCTCTAGTGGGTCAGAGACCTCAACTGCACTGCCTCTTCCATGATGCACTTTATTGTACCCTTTCCAATATGAGAGAAATTTGACACATAATCAGAGATATGCCTCAGTAAAGATACCCAGCCCTAGAAAAAGGAGGCACTTGAACTATGACTTCATTTTTACAGAATTTTAGAAAGAAAATATTTCAAATGTTGACTGAGAACTTCTATTTTCCCTGAAATTTATTTTTTGACAGAAAATACATCCATTTTCTGACAAGATTTAATTGTGACCACTGTAACCATTTAAATTTTCCTCTTCCCATTTACAACTTTCACAAATGGAGGGAGAGTTATCTGAAAACTGAAGAGTGTAACTTATGGTATGTCTTCCCTTGGAGAGTTATTACTATTTATAAACAAAACATTTCCAACATGAGAGCATAGTTAAATATTGTCCATGAGATTACTAGTGGACATAAGACAATTTGCATTATATCTTTTCTCATGTAGATGTCTGGCTGCATTATTCCATTAAATTTAAGGCAGGGGTCAAAAAGTAGCTGGAATCCCTAAAAGCCAATCCAAAAAACAGTGAAGTTATTGAAAATTTCCATAACATCCCCATCCTGTTCTTAGTAGAAAAGCCTCCAATAACATAGAGCCCAGCACCTATATATCTATATAGCAATGGATAGGTTGCATGAAATGCATGAATTCCAAAAAATGTATTAGGAAAATACCTGCCATTAGTTAATATCTGCAACACAGCAATGATATTAATGCATTTTTACTGCATTTATTCGAATCTAAGATGACCCTGGGTATAAGATGACCCCCCCAATAATCAGATTTGATACATGAAAAAAATTAGAAATTTATCATTTTCTATGGATAGAATCCAATTATTTATTGGAGGGTCATCTTTAATTCCCCCACACACACACCTCTGCAGGGGGGCAAGCAGTGTGTTGGGGGGCATGTGGGGAGGTCAAGCAGCCTGTCCCCTTCTTGTGCCTGCCACCGTCCTGCCCACCCACTGCAAGCTCGGGCCCACAGTCCCCCCTCTACTCTCCCACCCCTTTACCCCCAGCCTTTGCTCCCCTCTCCCCCTTTGGATCCCCTGTCCAACCTGCACAGCCAAGAGCACCCACAGAGATTCTCCCTTCTCTCGCTCGCCCCAAAATTTTTCTGACTCCAGAGATCCCAGACCTGCCAAAATACTTTTTCCATTGCTCTCCCATTGTCATGCT
>NW_017728992.1:40589689-40590320 GCF_001723915.1 Gavialis gangeticus
TCCCCCACACACACACCTCTGCAGGGGGGCAAGCAGTGTGTTGGGGGGCATGTGGGGAGGTCAAGCAGCCTGTCCCCTTCTTGTGCCTGCCACCGTCCTGCCCACCCACTGCAAGCTCGGGCCCACAGTCCCCCCTCTACTCTCCCACCCCTTTACCCCCAGCCTTTGCTCCCCTCTCCCCCTTCCACCAACCTCTTTGCTCTACCTCTGCCAGCCTTTTTGCTCCCCTATCTCACTCCTCTCTGCCTCTCTGCTCCCTCATTCCTCCTCCCTCCACCTTCTCTGGTCCCTTCTCCATCCCCCCTGCTAGCTTCTGCTCCCTGCTCCAACTCAATTTACACTTGCTCTGTGCCAGCAAGCTCTGTCCACATTCTACCATGTGGCACTAAACAGAGACCTAGGCCAGCCCCTGTAGCAGCTGTGGTCATTGCACAACACTGCTAATAGCCAGGCTGGGGCTGTGCTCAGTGCCAGTGTGCAGCAAGGATAAGGGGAAGAGGGAGAAGATCAGTCAGGGGATCGGAATCTGTATGGAACCTGATGGAGGTAAGAGGCTTTGGGGAGGACAAACAAGGTTATGAGGAATGGTGGGTCCTAACAGGTCTGGTAGACATGTATTCACCAAGAGGCA
>NW_017728992.1:40595320-40613030 GCF_001723915.1 Gavialis gangeticus
AGATGGCAGGGTGTAGAGGCAGGGATGGGGGGGAACAGCAGCTGTGGCTACAGCTGGGTAGCAGACCACGGGTAGTGATTGGAGCCAGAGCATCAGCAGCTATCTATCCACTTCCACCCCACACACTTTGTACACATTTCTAAGACAAGGGTTTTTTCTCCCATGTTAAATTTGGGAGGGCTTTGTCTTAGAATCAAGTAAGTATGGTATTTCTCTCTGAATCAAAAAAGTTATTAAAACAATACATTTTTACTTTTGTTCCTTAAATAAAAAGGTAAAGAGTTTAATAAATATTGTAAAGTAATTCAGGCACAAAATACAGGTTTGCAGGAGGAGAGTTTTAAAAAAATGTAATAAAGTAAAATTCATGCCAGAGGCAAATCTCAGTGATGTCAGAGGAATTGCATCATGAATTGTTCACTGAAAAGAGGCCTTCTTCCATAAAATTAAAATAAAAAAAAAATCATGAAATGAAACCATTTTTATTTATTTTTAACTTTTTCTTCTACATTGAACATGTATGCATGGTAGCACAGCCATTAGGTATGTGAATTAACAAATTAATATCGCACTGACCAGAAACAAAACTGATCACTCTAGTTTCCCTGTCTAAGGTGAATATATGTGCAGTGATGAGTTCCAGTGTAAATGTTAGTGCCATGTAACCTAAGTGGAAATAGTGAAAATGAATTAAGTATTCTATTAGCAGCACAGGTTTTTTTTTTTTTACAAACATAGGAACTTTAGCATAATATATCCCTTTAGTCAAAGCTAACATTCTAACTTGCAAGTAATAAATAATTTTAAACTAACTAGAAAATATTCAAGTAAATAAATACTGATAGTCTCACTCTATACCTCAAAGTTATAAATACGGGGCTGACTTTACTCTTAGGACAAAGCTATAGTCATAAAATATGTATTTTGAGCACACATGGCTTATGACAGCGGACAATCCTCTCTAGAGTTGTGTTTTCTTCATTTAATATCCCATATAGTCTACTGATCAAGGTTTCATTCTAGAGTGGCTTGTAGAAGAACCACCACTGGGAACTCTGCTTGGAAACAAAACTAACACTTTCTTGAACAACAAAGTAAGGGCCGTTTCAATAATGCATCACATACTACTGAATGTGCATCACATTTTTCTGGGGAAGCCACTGTGGAGAAATTTCAAAAAACTTTTCTGATTTTCTTGTCACTAAAGGTTTTCCTGTTTTGTAGGTTACTGTAAAAAAGGGTCAGGCTGCCGTGGTCATTATTACTTTATTTGTCTTACAGCAGTGTCTAACTCCCGAATCCAGGCTGGGACTCCATTTTACCTGATGCCCTGCAAAAAACACATTTAAAGACATTCTGTTCTTCACATTATATGAACAAAAGTACAGGCCTCACTGGGCTTATGAGGCACTGGGCCTATGAGCACAGTGCTGGCCCCAGCCTCCCCTACCTGACCTGGGACAACTTGCTGTGCACCGAAGCATGCATCACGAGTTCCCCATGGGTCAGGAGGAGAGGGCATCTGCAGGTCCCACTGGTGAGAGGAATGCCCCTGCCACTGGTACCTCTCCTCCCTCAGACCCCCCTGGCACACCATCCACATTATCCAGCCCCACTGTGAGCTCAGGGGACCCCAGAAAGGCAGCAGGAGCCAAGGGGAGAGAGAGAATGGGCCCCCTTGCCCCTAGTCATGTCCCCGCTATAGCAGCCCCACCCCTCCAACCCTTACCTTCTTTTACTGGAGCCTTTCCACCTGAGGACCACTCCAAGGCTGAGTGGCTGCAGGTCCCCTCCAGGCACAAAGCCAAGAGGAAGGCCCAAGCACAGCTGGAGCCCTCTGATGTGGAGGACTCCACCCCCCTCCCAAGACCACCACAAGTGGGGAAGGTCCAGCTTCTGGGGGCCTTCTTGGCTGTGCCTGACACCCCATCCCTGGGAACAATCAAATGGGTGATCCCCATGGAGAGATTTCAGGGTTGCTGGACAGTCCTGAACAGGAGCCCATGGAGGAAACCCCTCACTCTGCTGGCCAGGGCCTACCCCCTGAGACCACAGGTGTCAAAGCAGAGGCCTTGGCTGGCCCAAAGGAAGGTCTGGCAGTGGACCCCCCTCTCCTCTGACTATCTGGGGGAGACAGGGGCCCTGGGGCTAACCCCAGTGAGTCCTGAGGAGGGAAGTCCCCTTTCCCAGGACCCAAAGGCAGACACCAAAGCCACCACAGTGCCTGATGGTTCTCTTCCTTCCCCCTCCCAGAAAGACTTCACTTCTAGCTTGCCCCATGGTCCCATACCAGAGGAAGCCAGGGTAGGGTCCCCTAATCAACAAGCTGATCTTGTTGGGGACCCTGCAAAGACCCCCCAGAGCTCCATCTCTACCCTACCATCTTGTGAAAGATCCCCAACTCCACCCTTACCCCCATCCCATCCCATCCCATCCCATCCCATCCCATCCCAAGGACCTGCAGAGTTCTCCCAAACCCAACCAGAGGCCGGGGTCTGAGCGGACCAGGGGGTTCAGACAGTGCCTAAGGAGCCAGTCTGCTGGAGGATGTGGGCTTCTGGGAGGCCTTCCAGGAGCTCTGGCTGGCATGGTGGGGGGCAGCTTTCCCCTTGGCTCAGAGATGGTGGGATATGGGGAAGGTGCACATTCAGCTTTTTTGCTGCAGCTACATTTGGGGGCACACCTGGCAGAGAGAGGCAGTGCAGGACCAGCTTGAGTGCTTGAGTGGGAAGTGCCAGAGCTGGAGAGGCACCTGGCCACTGACCCAACCAACCCGTCCCTCTGTGGACAGTGTCAGGAGAGGTGGGAAGAGCTTGATGCTCTGGCCTACTGCACCTGCGGTGTGTTTGTCCACTCGCACATCCAGCTCCTTCGGAAGATGGACCACAGCTCCTTCTATAAAGATGTCTTCTCCCTGGATCTGACTAAGCCTGTCAGACCCTGTGGGAGGGACTCCCACAGGTCAACATGGGTGACCAGGACTGGCTGGAGGTTCCTCTCACTCTGGCTGAGTTTTTGGCCGCCCTCCACCTGATGCCTGGTAACAAGGCACTGGGCATTGACAGGAAATGGGGAACTCCCCCTGTCACGCCAGAGGGCTGTGCTGACTCTCCTGTTCAAGAAGGGGGATCCCCACGGCCTGAGGAACTTATGTCTCCTCTGCATGGACTACAAGGTGTCAGTGAAGACCATGTTGCTGTGCCTGCAGTCAGTGCTGATGGCCATAATCCATCCCAACCAGACATATATGGTGCCTGGATGTTCTATCTTCAACAACCTATACCTGGTTTGGGATGTCTTGGAGCTAGTGCTCTGGGAGGGCCTGTCTTTTGCCCTCCTATCCCTGGACCAAGAGAAGGCATTTGACAGAGTAGATCACGGGTACCTCACAGGCATGCTGAGAGCCTTTGGCTTCGGGCCCCAATTCATGCGGGCTCTCCAGGTGCTGTACACCTCTGCAGAGTGTATTTTCAAGCTCAAATGGACCCTGGAGGAGCCCATATTATTCAGGAGAGGGATGCATCAAGGCTGCCTACTGTCAGGCCAGCTGTACTCCTTGACCCTGGAGCCCTTCCTCAATCTCCTGAGGAGGCGGGTGGCAGGGATGATGCTCTGGGAGAAGACGATGCAGCTGGTCCTGTCAGTGTATGCTGATGACATACTCCTTGCAATCCAGGACTCAGGTGACCTGACACAGGTGCAGGCCTGCCAGGCATTGTACTCTGCAATTTCCTCTGCCCAGCTCAACTGGGTCAAGATCTTTGGCCTGACAGTGGGTGATGGTGACAGGTGGGCTCACTCCCACCCATGCTCCACTGGATCTACTGGAGCACAGGCTCTCTGCTCTACTTGAGGGTCTACATGTCTCCCATAGACCCCTCCTCACTGGAGAACAGGCACCAGCTGGAGGCAAGGGTGGTGGAGTGGCTCTGGGCATGGGCAGGGCTCCTGAGAGTGCTGGTGCTGAACCTGCTGGTCTAGTCCATGCTCTGGCACTGCTTACACACCCTGCCTGTGCCCCCTGAGGTCCTGGAAAGGCTCCAGAAATGGGCGCTGGAGTTTTTCTGACTAGGACAGCACTGGGTTGCTGTGGCGGTCCTGAGCTTTCTTTTGTGGGAGGGCAGCCAGAGCCTGGTTTGCCTGTGCAGTCAAGTCCTGATATTCCACCTTCAGGCCCTGCAGTGACTGCTATATGGTGACATGGGGCCACCTGGGTCTTGGCCACCTCTGCCACTTCTGAGGGCTCTGATACAACTGGCAGCTCTTCAGCCTGTGGACCTTCTCCCTACAGGACCTGTGAGGGCTACCAGAGTTTTAGCAGGACCTCCTCCAGATCTGGAGGCTGGTCTCCACCTCCAGGTCCCCTGCAAAATTCACCCAGGGTGCCAACCTGCTTGTCAAGGCCCTCCTCTGGAAACCCCAGCTGGGGTGCCAACAGCAGAGGCGCCCTGGCTGTGACAGAGATTGATCCTGGCTGGTGTCACCCATATCAGAGACCTCCTGGATTAAGAAAGGGAGAAGTGGGTGAACCCCACTACACTACCCTGGCACATGGATCTACCCATGACACGTGCAACCTACTGTCTGGTCCAGGAGGTGAAATCTGCCCTACCTCCCGATGCCTTTGGCTTTGTTGACCAGGTCCTGTGTGGTGGCAGTCCCCGCCTCTCCATGTCCTCCAGCCCACCAGAGTTTGTCATGGGGCCAGCACCTTGTCTAGCCTCACGGCACTCCCCACTCCACCACCTGAGCTGTCTGGAGGACACCAGACTGGTCTGCTTTTCCATTGTCCATCACTGCCACCTCTACATGCTCATGTGCCACACAATTCATCATGCTGCCCTCACGTCCCACGCAGACACCAAATGGAGGGACCTGCTCAGTGAGGGCATGGCTGGGGCACCCCAGTGGCTGAGTCTGTACTCCATCCTCATCCCACAAGCCACTAGGGACCTCACTTGGTGGCTTCTCCATGGAGCTGTCACCATGGGCATGTATGTGGTGAGCTTCACAGACACCTGGGTCTCCTGTCCCTTCTGTGGGCAGAGGGAGACCCTGGCTATGACCTGCTACCACCTGTGACAGCATCTGCCCCTTGGACCTGTGGCCATATGGCTATATGATTGCCAGACCCAGACGGGGACTGCATGGGCACCTGGGCTGTGGTATGGGCACTGTAGCAGAGCCTCCTTCACTTTTAGGACAGCTGTCAGTAGGTTGTGTTTGCCCGACTAGCCTTGGGGTGGCACTGCGATCATGTCTTCTAGTGCCTCAGGCCTGCTATCTGGGCAGCTATCACCCACTATTGCAGTGGCCTGCTTTGAACTGTCAAAGTGTGTCCTTCCATGCCTAAATGGCCAGGTCAGCCATCTCATCTGCCTCCAGCTGGGTTCCCAGTGCTGGCCCTGGGCAGGCTCCTCTGCCTGGGTCTCACCACTTGTCTTAGCAGCAGAGATTCTGTTGCTCCCTGTTTAAAAATTCCAAATTCTCTGTTAAAAAAACCCCAGATTCTCTCATTAAAATACCCATAATCCATGTTCTTCCATGATTAAAATGAAATGCCACTAGATAGACAGAGATCAGTTTGGCAATGATATATTTACAATTTTAAATCAATTTTGAAGCCTACCAGTGTTACTATCATCACCATAAAAATTCTAAATATCAGTACACTTTGGTATTTGCTTTTGGTTTTTTTTAACATGGAAAAAAAATCAGAGCTGCCCTTGCCCCATTAACTAACCAGGATGTGGATTACTGAGCAGCATTGATATGCCAGTGCCCTGATCCCACTCTTGCCCCTCACTGTCAACCAACAGCTCCCCCCTTCAGTGTCCCTCACTTCTGATGCACAGCCTTGACTGCCCCCACTAACTCTCTCCACACAGGAGCTCTGTCCCAGCATCAGGACATGGGTTCAGATATAACTGTCCTACCAGCTGCTTTGTGGCTCTGAGCAGTGACATTCCTTGCTGTTCTGCTCCCTGTGCCCATGCTCAAGCCCCAGCAATCAGCCTCCCCCTACACAGTCTACCCTAGAGGAGGAAGGGGTGGGGCTCTAAGCCTGGGTTTGGAGGCCTGTCCTATGTGGAGTGCTCTCCTGCCCCCAACCCCCATCTCTCTTTCTCACACACACACCCCTGCTGCCACCTCCCTCTCCATCACATGCCCCAAATGGTTCCTAGGACCAGGAGCCCCCCAGGCTGGGGCTGCATGTCTCAGCATGGGTGTGGGTACAGGGCAGGACTGCAGTGTGGCAGTTGCCTCTGCAGCCACAGCTCTTGCCAGCAGGTCCTGTCCCATCCCATGTGGCTGGCTGGGCATGCAGGGTGTGATATCTGTGGGGAGGATGTGAGGTTTGGGGTGGAACGGATGTGGGGGAGTGGATGTTGCATTTAGGGGGGATTTGGGGGATATGTGGGTGGGTATAGGGTTTGTTGGGGTAATGTGGGGCTTGTGTTGGGGGTTTGGGCTGCTATGAAGTTTTGTGAATTTGGGGTTTGTGGGTGGATATGTGGGTGGGGGGTATGTGGGAATCTGCAGGTGACAGCAGGAGTCAGCCAGGTTCTGTCTGAAGGCGTGTGGGCTGGGATGGGCCAGCACCATGTATAGCCATGGGGTCTCTGCCAGGAGCAGGCATTGTGCCCCGCAGCCACCCCTGCTGCTGTAGGGAGGGCCGTGCACTGTGTGGTGGGCAGGTGGGGGACCCACCCCACCTAAGCAGTTGCCCCCACCCTGACAGTCCCTCCACCCCCACGTCCCTACTTACCTGAGACAACATCTGGGTCTGAGATACTGCTGCAGCCCTGCCCTGCTCCTATTTGACCCAACACACTGAGGCAGCATGCTGGAGCAGCAGGGGAAGGAGGCAGGCACTGTGTGGTGGGGAGGTGGGGGACCCACCCCACCTAAGCAGTTGCCCCCACCCTGACAGTCCCTGTATAGCATCGATTTCTGCCACTGTTACAGACAGGCTTAATAGACTAGATGGACCACTGGTCTGACCCAGTGTAGCACTTATGTTCTTCTGTTGGCTAACATAATAGATATGGCACATTTAAATGAAAGGTGTTGATCTAATACCCAACCACAGGAATTCATCAGTACTAATTTTTTCAGAGCAGTGGTATCTAACATCCAGCTCACAGGCTACATCTGGCCTGCAGTGCTGTTCTATCTGTCCCAGAGTTTTTGAAGTTGTGGTCTGCCACAAAATCCAGTGTCTGGGACCCTGAGCAACAGGGGGAGTAAGCAAAGGCTGTACAATATAGCCCTTGGTTGCCCTATAGCTGCCTGGCTCATGGGCACTTGCCCCACTGCAGCCACAGTGGCAGTTGCCACCATTGCCCCATTACCTGGGCTGAATCTAGCCCACAAGGAGCCCATTCAGTGGGCCAGATCTGGATGGGGCCCCAAAGTGAATTTGACACAACTGTTCTATAGTATCAGGCAAATTATTTTAATCTTCTGCTTCATTTGCTCTCTTGAAAAAATGAAGATGATTTTATGAACTTACCACTTGGAGTGTTGTGAAGACTCTAAAACAAAAATCTGTAAGATTTGAAGGTGCATAACATTAAAAGTTGGGTCAATAACATAGCCAATGAGTCATCCTCTTGTTTTGTTACTGTTTATTGTAAAAAATCATAATTTTTAATGCATTAATTATTCACAACTATTTGCTGAATAAATTCTAGAAGTAACTTTTGATCTACACCAGCTGGATAGAGAACAGATCATTTCAAGTGTTCAGTATTTCAAGTCTGAGCTGCTGTTATTGGATAGTCTCATAAGCCGGGTCTTTATCTGAGGTAAACTGGCACAGCTCCCCTAAAGTCAATGGCATTTCAATGAATTACATGAGCTGAGAGTCTGGCCCATAGGCTATACATTTAAGCTCTCTAACTGGTTGAATTTAAGAGGTTGTATTCAAGTTTCTGCTGTGAAAATTATTCAGTTATGAATTCAGAGTAAGCTTTCTGTTGATATTTTGTACCATTTGCTTAAAATTTGTTGTTTCAATTAACATGCCTGTCTGGAAGTTCATTTGACAGACTATCTATGGAAATTTTTTCCTAGAAGCAATTTTCATCTAATTGTAAAAATGCTAAGCATCACTGAACTACTGTGCTTGTCTTCTGTGAAACAATAATATTCTGGGGTATCCTCCCATTTTTAACAAGACTTAATGCAACCTTGAAGCACAGGAACTGTGGAAAATGGAGCAATATGTGGATGAGCTGAAGGGAGCTCACTTGTGCTCTTTATAACAGTGCTGCCTTTGAAAGATTTTTTGTTTGTTTGTTTGTTTTACTTAAGGGTCCAGCATCCACTGAAATGAATGGAAAAATTCCTGGTAATTTCAATGAGCTTTGGAGTAAATTTTTAAATCTCAATCTCTTTTCCTTTCAAATGTCTACTACGTACAAGAGAAGTAACAATCTGTGCAAGAACCATGGTAAGACTGTGCAAGTGAGCTCCATGTCTATTACATAAACTCAGAAAACCTAAAGATCCTCCTCCCACATGCATACTCTTTTTTTTCTTTCTGGGTAAATGAATCATTTGATGCACATTGGTTTCTAATTAATCATTTCACTGAGCATATGACTATATTTCATGCCTGACTGCTAGAGGTCTGGAGGCACCTCTAGAATGGCTTCATTGCCTTGCTCTGGGTTGGCACATACAAGCAGGACCAGGTGGGCAAGGCATACTGAAGAATGGGCACTTCAGGAAGTACCAGGCATGACATGCAGTCATATTCAATATCTCCATAAAACCCTCCATTCAAAGGAGTACAGAGTGATTGAAAAAGACTGGTGAACTGGACTAAAAGCAGCTTTACAACCTGAAAATGCCAAAGCCAGTTCCATTATAATCCTTAACTTCTGCTCTCGAAGTGGCTGGTGCAAAAGATGACAGTAGCTGATGAAACAAGTCCCCTGCTTAGGAAAGCTTATTCAGGGTTTTGTTACACTTTATGCTGTGGGCTGGACAAATGTTAAATGGTGTTAGTGCTAGCTTGGAGTTTGGAGCAGTCATACCCATACCTTTTCTCACTGTCCCCCACCTGGACAATTGTGACTGGCCACTAGAGGCCGGGTGAGCAGAGGCAGGACTAGGAGCTGTAGCTGTGAGTTGCCACTAGAGTGCTGATGAGCCAGGACAGGCTTCTTATTCCTGCTCTATGGGCAGGGGTGTGAGAGATCCTGGGATACTAGAGAACTTTAACTTGGTCGGCACAGGCCACACCTTAACGAAACAGGAGCTGGGTGGTGCAGATCTGAGATAAATCTGTCTTGAAGTGGGGTAACTTTGTGCTGCATAATGGGTGTGTATAGATGTGCACTTTAATGCACAATAGACTATTTTACTGCTCATTGAAACATCATGTAAAAAGCTGTGACATTATACTAAAGTGCAGTTAGATTATCTACTGTGCATTAAGCGTCACTTAAAAATTGTGCAAATGCACTACTGCACATTAGGGCAGCCAAATGCTCATTAATTTAATATCTCATATTGGAGGTACTAAATTTAATGAGCATTAAAAAAGGTGCACTAATGCATGTGTAGACATGCTCATTGAATGCTTAAAACCACTTTAAAGTTTTAATCCCTGTGGACAATCCAGAGACTAAGAGCTCCAAGAGCCTCCCAAAATTACCATGTAACAAGGTCCTTAGCTTTTAAAGGTGCAAATCTTCCCCGTCTTCTGCTGCAAAAGTAACTATTATTCTGCTTTTTGTTTACTGCCAGTGCCCTCTAAGTGCTCATGGGGAAGATGCTTTCTAGACATTATAATATTCTAGTCCTTCCCAGGCACCATATGAGGAGAAAACAGGTCCAAGCTGATGTTTCACCATTTCAGTCCTGTAGTGATTGTGCCAGTGCATCCTTGCACAAATTACAATATGAACAGCTGGTACTGAAAGAGAACCTACCAGCATATTTTCTCACCCCTACAACTGGAATTGCTCCCATCTCATCCAGGTAAGATAACTAGCATTCAGGGGAGACTTGCTCTCTGCATGAATGGAAAGGGACTCATTTGGCCATGTACTGTCTTAGGGGCCCACAGGACTGAACACTTGCTGCTACTATAGCAATTGTGAGAAATAGCTACAAGGGAGTAATGCTGTGCAGAGGAGTCTTATGATATCTGGGGGGAGGTGAGCACGCTAGCAGGGAGCGAGAGATTGCAGAGGGATCTGGATAGGTTACAGGGGTGGGCTAACAGGAACAGGATGCGTTTTAACACGGACAAGTGCAGGGTGCTGCACTTGGGCAGTAGGAACCAGCGGCACACTTATACAATGGGGAACTCCTTACTCGAGAGCACGGAGGCAGAAAGGGATCTTGGAGTCATTATTGACTCCAAGATGAACATGGGCCGACAATGCGAGGTCATGGTTGGCAAGGCTAACCGGACCTTGTCGTGCATCCACAGGTGCATCTCGAGTAGAGCCAAAGAGGTGATCCTCCCCCTCTATGCGACACTGGTCAGGCCACAGCTGGAGTATTGTGTCCAGTTCTGTGCGCCCCAGTTCAAGAGGGATGTGGACAATATGGAGAGGGTCCAGAGGAGGGCCACCCGCATGATCCAGGGACAACAGGGCAGACTCTACAGTGAGAGACTGCGGGACCTGAACCTATTCAGCCTCCACAAGAGAAGGCTAAGGGGGGACCTGGTGACTGTCTATAGACTCACTAGGGGGGACCAGAGGGGTTTGGGGGAGACGCTGTTTCCCCTAGCGCCCGCTGGCATAACAAGGAGAAATGGGCACAAGCTGTTGGAGAGGAGGTATAGATTGAACATCCGCAAAAACTACTTCACCGTTAGGGCGGCTAGGAGCTGGAACCAACTTCCAAGGGAAGTGGTGCTGGCCCCTACCCTGGGGGTCTTTAAGAAGAGGCTGGATGCCCACCTAGCTGGACTCGTTTGAGTCCCATTTCTCTTTTTGGGGTTTTTGTTGTTCTCCCGCCCTGGCGGGGGGTCGGGCTAGAAGATCTACTAGGTCCCTTCCGACCCTTAATCTATGAATCTATGAATCTATGATATGATTCTGTGGAGAAGGAAGCATGGTGGATCTCAAGTGGTAAGTCAAGATGATAGACTAAAAAACCTGAGAGGTTTTTGAGAGAGCACAAAACACAAGTGATAGATATTTTTGCAAAGAGTATGGAGGTAATTACTGTTTTGGAGCTCTCTACTTGGAAACTTACATTCCATTACCTTGTTACATTTCTGGTAGTTCATCACAGGGAAGGTAAAAGAAGTGATGAAGACAATGGAGCAACACAGCAGGAAAAAAGTATAACAGATAACACTTTGGAGAGAAGACAAGCTATTTCAGTCAGGATGAGAAAACCTTAAAAGGTTACATGTGTCCCAATTATTGTCAAAGCTTGTCACATATTTCAAGGCCCTTTGTGAAATACTTAAAGCCTTTCTTGCTTTCTGAAAGCTACAGGGTCCCATCCTCCCTTCTACCACCCCCCCATTGTTATCTTTTGTTGTATAGAGAGGTCCATGCAATTGTCTTTGTTAGAAGTCTTTATGTCCATAGGTAGTAGCTTTTGACACCATCATCATTTCTATGAGTTACTTTAGCACATTTTACATATAGTAGAAAGTCATGTGCCGTGTATATAGGTGGTTGTAGATGCAAATGTCACTGCAGAGTAAGTGCATAGCTCTCTGATCTCTCTCACACTTTCTAAAATATTAAACATTTGGGCTGGGATTTTTCAAGGTATCCACTACCTATTAAATGGTTTAGAGGGCCTGGCTTTCACAGATCCCCACAGAAATCTCAACTTTAACTTATAATGTGTGTCATTTCTCAACAATAGCCTCAGTTCTGCATTCATGGAAAGCTGTAGCTCAGTGTTGGAGAATCCAGAGTTACAAAAAAATGGGCCATAAATAATATAGAGCAACAACAGTCATGGAATTCATATCTAAAACTGCAATTCCTTTACTTTGACATATTAGCTATAGCAATATTTCTTACAAGTAATGTGATGTTAATTGTTATAAGTTGCACTTGTAAAACACTTTTTCTTAGGGTCTCAAAATTATGCTCCCTGGAGGTAGATAACATTTATTGAAGTAGATAGCATCTGTTGTGGACATTGACCTAAGCAAATAATTCTTTGTAGCGCAAGATGATGAGCATCTTCACCTTCCAAAGATGACAATGGAAGTTTTGGTGCATAGCATCTGACAGGAGTGCTCTGTTTCATTCAGGATTGAGATGTAAAGAACCAGTGGAGAATCAATTAGGAACAAAGGCCAGGAGCCTTGATTTTTGATCACCTCTTTTAATCACTAAATAATATTGCCTACCTTGTAACGCTTTGGAGTTCACAAATTTTCACAAGTCTTCACTTTGATTCATATTGCTACGTAACATAATGTTTATAAAATTTACATCTTGAAAGGTCTGTTGAGCTCAGATGCTGTATTTTTGTCCTCCCTTTCCCAACTGTATTCTTTAACTTTTATTTTCTTTTATTTTTTTATCTTTGCATTCTTCCTTCCTTTCTTGTTCTAGTCCATCCCCAATTGTCTTTAACTTTTGACTTTCTTGCATGTTTTTAATCTCTGACTTTATACAAAGCCACTGAGCATTACCAAAAGAGGCAATGTTGTCCTTGACAAGGAAGAATAAATAAATTCTATTATATCACTGTGTATATAGATGTTAAACAAATTTTGAGCTTACAGACTGTTGAAAGCATTATACAATATATATGCATAATGCAATAAAGATGTGAAAAAGGTTTACATAGCTGCACATAGCACATCTGCACTTTATTTCCCAAAGTGCTCTAATTGCATACAGTTATACTCTATAATTAAAGGCAGTGGAGGCAAACACATTAAATAAAATTGAAATGTCCTTTTGTAGAAACAATCCTCTTATTATCAAAGTGAAAAAAGAGCTGTAAAATTGATCTTCCAGCACTAATACTGTCTTCCTTTAAAGGAAACTGGAGATTTCCTACATCCATTTCTACATCCGCCTAGGGACTGAAATGCCTAGGGTTTTGCTACTGTATTTAGTCACATCATGAAGATTTGCCTGTATTAAGTTGCTTTATGTTGTCCAACTATTAATGGTCAGGTGACATGCTCTCAACTTTTATTCTGGAACCTCTCCATGGAGACATTTAGAATTACACTGAAAAATATTATACATGCTGATGAAACAGATACAAAACCACAGTCATGTTCCTACCTGCATGTCTTTCCACTAAATTATAATGAATGATCATTTAAAATGTATAATAAATTGGCTACTAATATTTGTGTAATTGCTGGACTCCAGTGCACTTGAAACAAACACGGTGGCAGATACTGATTAGGAGACTCAGCTAGAGACACTACAGGATATATTTTCCTGTTGACACATAAGGACTTCAGCAGGAATGTTACTGGGTGTTATGCATTTTAATATCTTTAACACTGGGGGAAGAGGACTCCTAATGCTTTATTCTTGTTTTGATTATGGAGGAGACTTCTAATATACATATATTTTACTTTTAACAACTTTTTTTATCACTTTTTGGTAATTATCTCTTGGCAGTTTGTAGCACAAAATAATTTCCTTGATGTACATAAACCTATAACTTGCACACACAGATTTAAAAGTTTACCCACTTCACATAATCTGTTCTATTCTTATTCAAAGAATGTGGCTAAAATATTCCATGTAGCTAGGTAAAATCATTTTGTTACATAAGATATAATCTGAGGCAGGGTGTCAAACTCATCTGGTTGTGAGGCCCGAGCGGACCCACAGACTGACCCTACATTCTGGATCCAGCTAGTGTCCTGGAGTGGCCACAGAGGAAACCACATGTGTCTGAGTTCTGCTCTGGCAGCCTCAGGGCTATGCTGCGTGGCCCCAGAGCTACCACTGACATGGGGCTGTACTGCATGGGCTGGGAGCTACCGCCACTATGGGGCTGTATTGAACGGCTCTGGACTGGTTGCTGCATGCAGCACAGACCCAGAGCAGCAAGCAGAAATGCTGTCCTGCACGCAGCTGTGTTGCACATGGTGGCTGCCCTGCTTCTCTGGGATGTCAGCTGAAGCATGTGCCATGGCAGCATGTGGGGCCCTCTGGCATGACCCATAGGCAGCACCAGAGGCCAGATCTGTGGGCCAGGTCAAGCCTATGGATCATACCTTTGACACACTGATATAAAGCAAGCAAGAAGTTTGTGAGACAAACCACTGGCTATATATACATATGAAACATTAGCAGGAATCCTACAGGTAAGCCCATTTATATTTTATAGAGGATAAAAAATATTAGCAAGAAGCACTGTGGCCCAGCACCCTGAGGGCTAAATTTACCCTTGAACTGAATAATCGGTAGGCTTTTCCATCTGGGCAAAGTGGATAGAAGCGCTACTGTTTGCATTCTACTACTCTTTACAGTGATGTCAGGGACCAAATAAAGTGAAGCTAGCCCACATTATTCATTTTGCACTAACCTGGCTCCTCTAGACATTTTATAAAATCTCACTGAGTCATCACCATCGCCATGCACATGCATTTTTTATTAACCTTGGATCAACCAGAATCAGTAAGACCAACCTTCTCCTTTCCTGCCCTCAGTGTCTTCCTAAATGACTGGACAGACAGCATATTTCCCCAACATCAGTCTTCAAATCTAATGTGTGACTGGTCACATTTGATAAACCCATTGTTTGTTTAAGAGGAAGGTAAGAAAATAAAGTGAAAAAAGTTCAACTGTCAATTGTTTTCACTTGGCAAAGACCACACTAAGCTGTGATGAACAAACCTAGTTGGAACTAGTTCTAGAAATTATAACATGACATCCTTGGGCAGATCTAGAATTTTGAAATGTGGGGTGTGGATGGCGAGGTGCATCATCACATATTTCATAGATTTCATAGACATTAGGGCAGGAAGGAACCTTGGAAGATCATCGAGTCCAGCCCCCTGCCCGAAGGTCAGGAAGTCAGCTGGGGTCATAGGATCCCAGCAAGATAAGCATCCAATTTGCTCTTCAAGGTGTTCAAGGTAGGTGCTTGAACCACCTCCGATGGCAGGCTGTTCCAGACCTTGGGGGCTCGGACAGTAAAGAAATTCTTCCTTACGTGCAGTCTGAAATGGTCTTGCAGTAGTTTATGACCGTTTGACCTCGTCATCACTTGGGGAACTCTGGTGAACAAACGTTCCTCCAGATACTGGTGGTCACCCCTGATAAACTTGTAGGTGGCCATCAGATCACCCCTGAGCCTGAGCTTTTCCAGGCTAAAGAACCCCATTGCTCTCAGCCTGTCGTCATAAGCTCTGTTTTCATGACCTCTGATCATGTGTGTGGCTCTTCTCTGGACTCTCTCAAGCTTCTCCACATCCTTTTTGAATTATGGAGCCCAAAACTGGACGCAGTACTCCAGCTGCGGCCTCACCAAGGCCGAGTACAAGGGGAGAATGATGTCCCAGTATTTGCTTGAGAAGCATCTATGGATGCAAGCCAGTGTTTTGGTCGCTTTACTAGCTGCAGCATCGCATTGCAGGGTCATGTTCATCTTGTGGTCAATGATGACCACCAAGTCTCTTTCTTCCGTAATGCTAGCCAGCGTAGCACTGCCGAGCCTATAAGTGTGCTGCAGGTTTTTCTTCCCAAGGTGGAGAACCTTGCATTTTTCAGTGTTAAACACCACCAGGTTCTCGTCCGCCCATTTGCTGAGCCTGTCCAGGTCAGCCTGGATCACCCGCCTGTCTTCTGGTGTGGATGCTTTTCCCCAAAGTTTGGTGTCATCGGCAAACATAGCCAATCCACTTCTGACTCCAATGTCCACATCATTAATGAAGATGTTGAACAATATGGGTCCAAGGACATAGCCTTGGGGGACCCCACTGGTCACAGGACACCATGATGATTGACTTCCATCAATTACTACCCTCTGGGTCTGACCACTGAGCCAATTTCCCAGCCAGCGGATCGTGGTGGACCCAAGGCCACAACTGGCCAGTTTCGCGAAGAGGTGATCATGGGATACCAGGTAGAAGGCTTTTTTGGAACAATACATATTTGTTCTGCAGTTAAAATATACTAGAAGCTTTATTAATATTCTAGGGGACTAGGGCTGTATTATTCCATTTAATAATGAAACAAAAACAAATATAATTTCATTGAAATGAGTTAAAACAGGGCTGTAAAATAGGAGCTTCATTACAAGGATCAGCTAACAGTCAGTAGAATTGCAGAACAAGGGCTACCTTGACTGATAGAACAACAAGGCTATTAAAAAAAAGAGAGGGTTGTTAAGACCTGTGGAATGAGTTTAGAAGGGATCAGGTAGTTTATTATGACCCATGATATCAAAACTGTCTGACTAGAAATGCTGCTGTCACTACCAAGCAGTTTTAAACTTTGGGTGGACCAGAAATCAAAGGGCACTAGTGCACCAACCCCTGGATCCACCCTTAATGACATCTTGTCTTCCCAAACTTAGAGACAAAATTTACAGAGTTCAGTGGACATGGCTTTCACCCACAGAGCATAACTCATGTATAGTAATGTTTAATCTCTCTTTCTCTCTCTCTCAGAATAGGTTTATAGACAGTCAGAACCCGGATGAAAATCAGGTGTATTTACACACAACCAGGTGAAGTTACTCTGATGCAAAACTGTTTAAGCTAAAGAATTACTTCTTGACTCTGGTTCTTCTCACATTCCAGGCATTCCTTTGCTACCCCCCAAAATAAAATTTGTAACACTCTTTTATATATCATAAAGCCAAAATCTTTGTCTTTTTAAAAAGGGCACCTGCATTGCTGGTGTTTAGGACATTTAAAAGGCAAGGCATTTCAGGTCATGTTATTTCCACCTCCTTCCTATCTCCCACAGGGACATTTATAGAGAAAATCAGCTGTTTCTACCTAACAAGATATTGGAGCAAAGTTTATCTAGATAAAAATATACGGGAAATTATTCTTAAATATGTACAAAATGAAGTTTAAAGTCTCATTAATACATCTGTATTACAAACAACATCCCACAAATAAAAGTAGACAGTGTAGATTCTGCAAATAGATATAAAATAAGATAGTAATAAAAAGTAGGTCAGATTGGAGAGCTATTAACCTTGTGATTGCTTTATTAAACAACCAAACATTTTAGAAATTTTAATAGCTGGTTTAATTATTAGGTAGGTCAAAACTGAAGCCTCTGGTAATAGACAGAGTGAGAAAAAGATGTTATATGACATATTCATGGCTGTGAATTAAAACTGAAATTTCAAACTACTGCACCTGCTCTTGAGAATTTATACCAAACTGAACAGCATCCAGAAGGCAATTTGACCATCTCCATTATCACCAATGGCAGTACTGTTTTCCGAGTGCCTGCAGGACTAAAAACAGAGGACCAGACCCATAGCTGTTGTAATTAAGTCAATAGAACTAGCTAATTTGCACTACATTTTACTCTTTCCTGTGACTTTACACTTTCCAATAATAGATTGAATTTCCTTTGTATTACAGAACACTTAATTATTCTTATTTGTTTTAAAAATTAGGCTTTCTAAATATTCCTGTCCATTCAGTCAAGGAAATGAAAAAACACCAAGGGCATGTCCAGACAAGCCCACATATGTTTCTTCCAAAAAAGGTTTTAAAAACCTCCTGTATCAGCAGCTCCCACTATTAAGCTGT
>NW_017728992.1:40618030-40618411 GCF_001723915.1 Gavialis gangeticus
GCAGTGTCTCAAACCCCTTTAATATGCTGCAAGAGCCACATGCAGGAACAAGGAAATGTTCCCCATGCTGCAAGTTTGCACGGCAGGGGCAAAATTAGACCCCTGGATACCCAGGGGTCAAAAAAAACTCAGTGAAAAAAAGCGGGGCAGGGTATGGTCCCAGACCATGCTCTGAGGCAACCAGAGGCTGGGTCCTCCATAGAGATGGTCTGGCTGCCAAAGCATCTCTATGGTTAGCTCTTGCCCTGGGTGGGGATGGGAGCAGGCAGCATGCCACCAGCAGGGAGCTGGACCCAGGCTCTACTGTCGATAAGTACGGGGTCAGGGGGCTGGAAGAGGGGGGAGGGGACCATGGAGGTGACCCCTGCCAGCCCCACCCAC
>NW_017728992.1:40618763-40618973 GCF_001723915.1 Gavialis gangeticus
GGAGCTGGCATCAGGCACACTGGGGCCCCTCCCACACAGTGCAGGGCAAGGTCACAGCCCCAGTGCCTCAGCCTGGGCCCTGCTGCTCCCTGTTGCCCCCTACTGCCTGGGGGGCTCTGCCAGGAGGCTCTGGAGGCCCCACAGCCCCTGCTCAGTAAATAGAGGCTTTTTTTCTGTTTAAGTGTCAGAGGCTGAGGTTGGAGGGGCAGC
>NW_017728992.1:40619427-40623610 GCF_001723915.1 Gavialis gangeticus
ATAATATCGGCACTAGTAGTCTTCCAAATTGCTTTAATACTGTAAATATATCAATAAAACATTGCCCAACTAATCACTGTCTCTTTGTCTCATTCTCTCTCTCTTTATAGTGGTCTTTTGTTTTAATTGTGGTGGAACATGGATTTTGGGGTATTTTCAGAGTGATTTTTGGAATTTTTTTATCAGGGATTTTTCAGTTTTCCAATAGGGAACACCAGAATTCCTGCTAGGGAGGCCAGTGGCAGGACTCTGCCTGCTCAGAGATGGCACCTTGGATCCAGCTGGCTGTGGCTGACCTCCTGGCCAATTGAAGCCAGGAGGACATGCTTTGACAGTTTAAAACAGGCCACCACACCCAGAACATCTTCCAGGCAATAGCTGCCCAGATGGATGGGCAGGGCACACACATGGCAGTAGTGCCTCACAAAGACCAGCTCTGCAGCCACAGCCCACTGGAAGCTGGCTCAGAGGGGCAGGTGCCTCATCTGTGTCTGGCATGTGCACAGCACGTCACAGCCAGGCAGCAGCCCCCACTGCCAGACTGCTGCAGTGGGTAAAGTGTGCAGGGAGCTCTCAGGGCTGCTTCAGCAGTCCGACTGGCACAAGGGGCAGTGCCCCTAGGTACCAATTGGCTGGGCCCCAGAAGCTCCTGAGAGTGAGTTGCCTAGACCTACTTGCCAGGGCAACTTTTTGTACTGCTGGGGCCAGGACAAGGCAGCTTTTTATACTGCTGTGGATAGCACAGGTGCTGGCCCCAGGCTCTAGGTTCCCCTGGCTGCAGATCTGGGAGGAGCCAGGCAGGGTTATTTTGCCCCAAGTGGCACTATTTGCTCCACAATGAAGTGTATGTCTGAGCACATACGCTGAGGCAAAAAGCCCTGGCTCAAATTTGCACTGCTTCTATTTGACCTGCTACAAACGCACATGCTTTCATGTCATATGTGATCAATCATAACTAGCCATATGTGATCAATCATAACTAGCCCCCAGAATGTGAAGTTTGAAAACTGAAGACTGGATATATGGAGCACCATTTCCCCAAATTTATCCAGGCAGGAGAAACAAAAGAACAAAAACAACAACGACAAATGTTGAAACAAGATAGTAAATAAATCCAAACTGATTTCAGGCTGCCTGTGGCCATTCTGCAACCAAAACCAGATGTCAAATTTGAGGAAAGATTTCCTCAGGTCTCTTCACAATGAAATATAGGACCTTGTCACATGTTACACTTAGGACGTGTTTTATTTAGAACACAGTAAGCATTACTACAAGTTAGAAAATATTGGTAGCAGCTGAATGGTAGTGCTTACTATGAGCTAAATAAAATATGCCCCAAGTGCCAGAGCCATGGAAGCCTCCAGTGCACTATAGTGTGCTGCAGGTAGGTCCCACCCCCTGCATCATCAGAGATGGTTGAAAATTCCAGTAGGGTTGGGTGACTGGGACCAACAAACAGCTGTTTATCTTTTCCAGTACTCTCACTGCACCAGAATGTCCTGATCATATTATATCCATGAAGTAGTCATACATTAGCTCACAGTTAGGTAATATGAACTGGACATACTCCTCTCCAAAAAAGCCTTAACTTTGCTTTGCTATGATGATACTTTGACACATTTTTTATGGCTTGAATACTTGGATACTAGTGTTTTAAGTGCAATTAACACATCCTAAGTGTAATGTTCAACAAAGCCTGTGCTTTCATTACACAGGTCTGCCAAAGCTCAGGGACAAAGATCAAAAGAGAGTATACGTAGATTTCTGATCTTACAGGAACTTGCTTGTGTGCCTTTGCCCTGATTTATAATTGTTAGGGTAATGATATGGATTTTGGGTGTTGGGGTAATGATATGGAATCTGGGGAGTCCTGTGTGTGCAGCTGAATAAAAGGTTTTTCCTGTGTCTCAGCAAAAGCTGTTAGTCACAAGGCTGGATGATATATTAAAAGTAATTAACTTTGCTAATGCTTAAGTAAGTGGATTCCTAACAAAAGGATAGGGTGCAAAGTGCATGATGTGTTATGTAAATATAGAATGCAGCCCACCAGCTAGTGTCAGGAGACACTATATAGCCTTGGAGATGGTGCTGAAGTCAGCAAGAAAACTAGAAAGAACCAGTGAGAAACTGCAGTGAGAAAGTGACTGAAAGAAGATGGGGGTCAAAGTCTTACGCATGCGCTCTTAGCAGAGAGGCATGTAAATTAATGAAATGCATAAGCAATACCATGCTAAGGAAGCAAACAGAGGTGGAGCTTGAGATGGAAGGAGAAATGGGTGGAACCAAAGGAGGGACATAGTTGGGGTGAATGTTAATAAGTATGAACCAAGGTGTATAAATATTGGAAAGACCTCTTGTTCAGGGAAGCTCCCCAGTTTGTTGTTTTTTGGGAGCTGGTCCAAAGCTGTCTGCATTCTGAATAAAGCTATTGCAAGTAATATATGCTGGTGTTTGCTCCCTGCTTGCTCTGGCTAATGAGCACCAGGATCCATGAGCAATTGGACTGTCATCTCCCTAGTCGCTGGGCACCTCATAGAGTTGGGGTCTAACAATAATGTTACAAGGAAACCATGCAAAGTGACATTGTGCCTGAGTTTGCTTTGAACAAAACTTGCAAGCTGAGTACCTGGATTCACAAACAATAGTTTTACCAAAAAAGAGTGTACTGAAACTTTTTGGAAACAAAGATCACATATCTCAAGCAACAGACATGGATTATAATATCTGAGGTTCATTAACCTACACCTCTACCAACATCATACATGCCATGATCTGCTTATAGTGTCCCTCTGCTCTCTATCTTAGATAGGGAAATCCCTACATGAAAGAATGACAGGACACCAATCTGACAAGTCCAAAAACACATGCACAGCTGTGGTAGAACACTTGAACTTTTCTGGACATTTCATCACTGACCTCAGGGTAGTTGTTCTTAAACAACTAAACTTAAAAACTGACTCGTATTCAAATCACTCTCTCTATACACTGCTCTGTGCATGTCTTTTTATAGCATCTGATGAGGTGAGTTCATGCTCACAAAAGCTTATGCATCTCTGATTTAGTTAGTCTGTAAGATGCATCTTTACCCTGCAAAGAGACTGAAAAGGCAACAGAGTGGAGAGCCCCGAGCCCACAGTGGGCAGCCCACATGACCCTGGCCCCTCTCAGCTCTTCTCTGCTTAAAAGTGCCCCTCAGCTTAAAAGCAGTGGTGGCGGTGCCTGAACTAAAGCTCATCCAAAAAGCAGAACAGAAGGAGGAAGATTAGACATTTGTGACAGCACGAAAAAGTAGATCTAGATGATTTGGGCTCACATTAAAAAGAATTTCGGGGCCCAGAAAATAGGAGTGATGTGCCCTCTTCCAAGATAGGATAGGAGATAAGATGTGGACAGATATTTTAAAAGAATATTGCAGCAAAGACAGAATCCAGTGAAGGCATTTGTAAAAAGCAATTCAAAAAAATGATGTTAGGAGGTATAAAATCCTTAGGCACTTAAATTCATTCAGTGCTTACATTTCAGACCATAAACTTCTCTACATGCCTTAAGATCAGGTTTCTGTGCCTGTGAAGAAATGTTCTGGGCACCCTGCCCCTTCCTTAGCTCACCAGCTGAGTGCTCAAACTACTTAAGATTTAGATGTTAGACTTCTAAACCACTTCAGATTTAGACTTCTACTCACTTACTCACCTTCTGTTTCATGACTCCTGCATTTTTTTTTGCACAGTAACCCAACTTCGGAAGAGGTAGAAGATCCCCCACTCTATCAATTGATGTTCTCCTGGGGAGTGGAGGAAGTTGGAATGACCTCAAGATGGGGAGAGATTAGAAACCAAGCTGGGAGGTCCTGAGGGAATAGCCACCAAGGGTGTACATACATGAGTGGGGAGCCTGCTCCGACACACTGGAATTCCAGCACGCCAGAGCAGATACGATTAATCGAGTTTTTTGGAGTGTGGCAATTACTGCATTCCAGCAGCCTTCTGCATCTCATGTATCAGCAACCCCATGCTTAAAAACTGCAGTGAGGATGCTTGAAACAAAGCTCATTGAATGTGCTTTAGTTCAAGCACCCCTGCCACCATTTTTAAGTGCAGGGATGATGATACAGGAGACGTGGCCATGCTTGAATTAGAGTAATTCTCAGAGCCACTCTAATCAAAACATCACTCTCCCCCCACCC
>NW_017728992.1:40628610-40628818 GCF_001723915.1 Gavialis gangeticus
GGATGATGATACAGGAGACGTGGCCATGCTTGAATTAGAGTAATTCTCAGAGCCACTCTAATCAAAACATCACTCTCCCCCCACCCCCCAACCCTTGCCCACCCTCAGAGCATGTGTGAAAGTGCCCTAAGCTACTATACCAAAGTGTGCAATACTAAAGTTATACCCACGTCCATGTGGGTACGAACGACGCGGCAAGAGGCAACCC
>NW_017728992.1:40628829-40643783 GCF_001723915.1 Gavialis gangeticus
CCTTAATCTATGAATCTATGAATCTATGAATCTATGAAAGGGCCCTGACTCTCACTGATGATGCTGAATACCCTTCAAAGGCATCTTGTTCTCCCACTGATTTAATGGGAGCTTAGGTACCAAAATCCATTTCCTTGAATCACCCTGCTAGTCAAGGTGTAACAGGTTGCAACATCTACGTTAAAGTATTAAGATGTCTCTTGGTATCTCGCTCACAAATGCTACTGTGATTTATGTCATGAGAGACTTTAACATCACAGATATATTATGGATAAACAAATTCTACTAATAATGGTAGGGGCAAGATATTCCTAGATGATATTCCTGGATTCTTCTTCAAGCAGACCCAATAAGAATCATAGAATCATAGAAAATTAGGGTTGGAAGGGACGCCAAGAGGTCATCTAGTCCAACCCCTGCTTCTTGGTTAATGAAGATATTGAACAAAACTGATCCCAGGACCAAGACCTGGGGAAATCCATTTGATACCGACTTATAACTAGACATCAAGCCATTGACTACCACCCTCTGAACCCGAAGATCCAGCCAGTTTTCTATCCACCTTACAATCCATTCATCCATAACTTTCTTAGCTTGCCTGCAACAATGTTGTGTGAGACCATATCAAAAGCCTTGCTAAAATCAAGGTCTCCCCACATCCACAGAACAGTAATCTCGTCATAAAGGGCAATCAGGTTGGTCAGGTGTCACTTGCCCTTGGTGTATCCATGCTGACTGTTCCTTATCACCTTCTTCTCCTCCAAGTACTTAGAAATGGATTCCTTGAATATCTGCTATATGATTTTTCCAAGGACTAAGGTGATGCTAAAGTTCCCTGGATCACCCTTTTCCACTTCCTTAAATATTGGCACTATATTTTCTCTTTTCCAATCATCCAAGACTTCTCCCAATTGTCATGAGTTTTCAAAGATGATGGCCAGCAGCTCTACAATCATATCAGCCAACTTTCTCAGCACCCTTGGGTGCATCCCACCCAGCCCCATGGACTTGTATATGCCCAATTTTTCTAAATAATCCCTAACTTGTTCTTTTACTACGGTTGGTTGCTCTCTTCCTCCCCAAGGTGCAGTAGTCTGGGAGCTGACCTGGCCTATTAAGACTGAAGTTAAAAAGGCACTGAGTATTTCAGCATTTTCTGCATCCTCTGCCAATAGGTTGCCTCCCTCATTCAGTAAGGGACCCACATTTCCCTGATCTTCATCTTGTTACTGACATACCTGTAGAAACTCTTCTTGTTCCCCTTCACATCCCTTGCTAGCTACAACTCCAATTGTGCTTTGGCTTTCTTGACTTCATCCCTGCATGTCTGATCAATACTCCACCCTAGTAAATTTGCCCAGGTTTCCACTTCTTATAAGCTTCCTTTTTGTGCTTTAGTTTACTGAAGCATTCCCTGATAAGCCAAATTGGTCTTCTGCTATACTTGCTAATCTTCCTGCACATTGGGACGATTTGTTTCTGTGCCCTCAGTAAGGTTTGTTTAAAGTACAGTGTAGAGTCTAGGCTCAGTTAAAGTTGTGTATCACGATTACTTGCCTGTATACCATAGCGATGGTCCCAACTCTATTCTGCCATGCCTTGATGTTTAAAAATGATCTCAACTGGGAGATGGTAATTCCAAATGACACAGGACACTGATATTTCAATGCAGATCTCTTCTGGGTGTCTGACCTCCATTACGCCCTGGCCTAGTGTCAGTCAAATGTTATGCCGCCATTCATCTGCACTGATATTAATGGGAGACTTTTTCTTTCTATTTCAGGCTCGCACATGTCTTGACAGCTGTCTCAACAGAATAGACTCGATGAGGACTACCAGACTTCTTCTTCAGTCTCAGGTGAGTCCTGTGCTTGAGGGTTAAGCACTCAAGTAATGTACTAAAATCAAAGAAAACAATATAACAAAAAAGAAATAAAGCCCACCCGGGCTGGTGTCCCTGGACTGCCATTCAGTCCCAGGGTGTATTGCTCAGGCTGGGGATTTTCTCCCATTATGTTCATCAGGTTTGGTTTCTGGCTGCCTGACTCAGCACACCACCAGCCTGTAAAGGCAAGGCATGGCAGGACAAACTAACCACAAAAAAAAAAGAAACAGGAACTTAGTTTCAATAACCTGATAGATGGGCTCAGCCACTCTCCTTCTGGTAGGCCCCTTTCACCGTGGCAGTTCGCCCCACTGCTTGCACCACTCCATTCAGTGGCACCACTCCAGTAGCATCTCCCAGATTAATTGAGATCCTCAGCACTCTATACGCAGCTAGCTGCTGGCTGTCCATTGTTGCAGCCCTCCCACCCATCCTCTCAGGTTTCAGAACCAAGTAAACTGCTCCTTGGCTTCCTGTGCTCCCTGTGCTGCTCTCCTTCTGGCTCCTCATTTTTCTTGTTTTCCCTCTGGGGCCACTCTAGCATCATAGAGCAGCTGCTGTGGAACCACGGCTCCTGGGGAACTCTTTTCTCTTTTGCTGGCTCCAGCCAGCTCTTGGTAAGTACTTGCCTTGTTTCTTCTTTTCCACATACAGCCAGCTCTCCTGGATTGCTATCCCCTTCAAACTGGCTTTCCAGGGTTTCCTGCCTATGAGTTCCCCGGGTGAGTCAAAGTTTACTTTTCTGAAGGCCAGGGTCCTTACCCTATTGCTCTCCATTCTTCCTTTCCACCGGATCCTGAATTCAATCATCACATGCTCGCTACTGCCCAAGTTGCCATCTACTATTACATTCTGCACTAATTCTTCCCTGTTTGTGAGCAGAGGGTCAAGAAGAGCATGACCCCTAGTTGGCTGCTCCAGCACTTGCAGCAGGAAGTTGTCCCCAAAACTCTCCAAAAACTTCCTAGGTTACATGCACACTGCTGTATTGCCTTCCCAGGAGATGTCAGGGTGATTGAAGTCCCCGTTGAGATCCAGGTTCTATGATCAGGAAACTACTGTTTGAAGAAAGCCTCATCCACCACTTCCTTCTGGTGTGGTGGTCTATAGCAGACTCCCACCATGACATCACCTTTGTTTCTCTCTCCTCTGACCCTAACATAAAGACTTTCAACAGGTCTATCTCCAGTTTCATACTGGAGTTCTGAACAATCATACGGCTCTTTTACATAAAGTCCAACTCCTCCTCCTCTTCTCCCCTGCTTGTCCTTCCTGAACAGTTTATACCCATCCATGACAGTGCTCTAGTCAAATGAGCTATCCCACCAAATCTCTGTTATTCCAATCATGTCATAGTTATATGACAGTGCAAAAAGTTTCAATTCTTCCTGCTTGTTTCCCAGGCTCTGTGCATTCACATACAGACACCCGAGGTAACTAGTCAATTGCCCTGATATCTCAGAAAGAATGAGAACACCTCCCCTGTTGCCCCTTTCCTGCTTGCTTTTCCTCCAGGTGTCCCACTTCCCCACTTATCTCAGGGCCTTGGTCCCCAGCGAACCTCATTTAAAGCCCTCCTCACTTGGTTAGCGAGCCTGTCTGTGAAGTTGCTCTTCCCTCTCTTCATCAGGTGGATCCCATCTCTTCCTAGCAAGAAGTGATGCCATGCCTTATTTGGTTTGGGTAATCAATGAAAACATTGTAGAAAGGTTAGCCATAGAAATTCATTTTGCTTCAAATCATCAAAAGTTGATTCAATTTAAATTAAATGGAAGAATAAACAAAAGTAAGCCAGTACCTAGGGTTTAGGATTTTCAAAAGAAAAACTAAGTATGAAGTTACATGTTATAGTTAAACCATACTAAATTTCTAGAATATTAAATGGCATTATAGTTAGAACGTGTTAAGTATAGTTGCATGTTAAGGGTTAATATCATTTCTTGCCTGTGCAGCTCTGACTTGCCACAGTGGCAGGTACCACAGTGAACAGGAGTATGGCTAGTAGCCAGAACACCAGGGCTCTAGCTCTGCTCTGGGTGGTGGAGGAGGTAGGAGAGGGGAGTTATTACCATGGGAACATGGAACTGGGAGATGGAGAGGCAGGTGCACAGGCGGGCTGTGGCTTCCTACCACAGGCCTCACACATTCCCGTGCTAGGCTGGGGGCTGGTGGGAAAGGGCTGTGCTGTGAGAAGCCCTTCACTGACCCTTGCTAACCCAACCCCAGCTCCCATAATCCAATCTCAACCCCCTCCAGCCTTTCCCAGAGAGGGCTGCATCCTTTGTCTGGACACAAGCAAAAACTGCAGACATTTAGATTAGCCTTGGTTACTCAAGATTAATTGAAATTTTCCCATGCCTGGCCCATTTCCCCCAAGCACCACTGTCTCTCCCTTGTCCAGGCAAGTTAATGGGAGATGTGGCTTCCATCTATATCCTCTGTATCCACCCTGGGAGCATGGAAGTATCCCCCTGGCTGTGTGCTCCAGCAACTTTGTGCTGGGAGTGGAGCTGTCAGGGTTTAGCAGGGTAGCAGCACACAGCTATGAGAAAACATGCTTCATGCTCCTGCCATGCAAAACCCTAGGAGTTCTATGCTGGTAGAACAGCCCAGGAAGAGAATGGTGGGTGGATTTGCCTCTCCACCTTCCAGTTCTGTCTTCCCATTGCTGCAACCCACATCCTGGCACTGGCAGGACCTCTCCAACTCTTAGACAATACCACCACCTAGGCAGTAGAGTTTGGGAGGGTACAAAATTCATCCATGGAGCAGGAGTGGGGGGTGGCGGGAGAGCTGGGAACAGTGCATTCTGGAATGCTGGAGGACCGCAGATTGCTCATTTTATCTCTGTGGAGCAGACTGAAGTTATTCTAGGATGAGCTGGGTAACACAGCCCTAAGTTAACTCTCACCTTAAGTAGCATAACTTGGAGACACTTAAGAGGGCACTTAACATGTGTTAAGAAGCTTTAATGTGTGGATGCTCCTGTTTTAAGTGCCCTTAGTATAGTCTAAACATAACATTAGGAATAAAGTCAGCTAGGCTCAGGGACTTCAATGCAAAGGCAGTCTGGAATTTCCTCAAGTCAGAGCTGCAGGATCTACCAAGAATCTGTATTTGAAACTAGGGGTACAATCTTGTAGGAAGTTTCTCCTGACTTAGCTAGACAAGGAGCCCTCACAAGACAGGCATTAGGCATGAACTCAAGTTCACTTCATCAGATGCTGTGAAAGGTTGTGCAGAAAGCAAGGTATAATAAGGAGAGAGAAATAAAAAGACTATAGAGGAGGGAAGAGAGAAATAGTGTGGCAAGAGGAGAGTGGGGGGAGACAAGATAGAGGAATATTGTTAATGGAGTTCATCCAGGGCCAGTTTTGGGACTCATCTGGTTTAACATTTTCATTACTGACCTAGGAATAAAAAGTATATGGATGGAATTTGCTGGTGACACAAAATTGGAAGGTATTGTAAATACAGACCATTATTAGGGTATCATACAGAAATGGAGTGCCTTGAGGACTGGAGTAATACCCATGGAATTAAATTCAATAGTACAATTGCAAGGTCATTCATTTAGGAACTAATAACATAAATATCTCTGGCTGGAAATGCTTGAGATGGAGAAGGACAAAAGTCTTCTGTTTGATCAAAAAACTACTATGAACTGACAAAATGATACAGCCATGAATAAAAGGCATAGGATGAATAAAGAAAGGTATTTTCATTAGAGATAGTGAAGCAGTAATGCCATTCTCCAAGGCAATGGTGAGACCTGATCTGGAATATTGTGTACTCTTCAACATGAATTGAAATTGAATCAAATGCAGAGAAGGGCTAACAGGTGACCCAAGTAATGAAGAGCTTGCTTTATAAGGTAGAATTTGATGGAACCTGGCTGTTTAGCTTAACAAAATAAAGATCAGATGAGAGATGATTATTGTGAATAAATAAATCAGGGAGGTAAACACCAGGAAGGTAAAAAACAAAACAAAACAAACCTGTTCAATTAAAGAACAAAAGTTGACATAGGAAAAATGGACATAAACTGTTCAAGAAAAAATATATAGATGAGAAATCAGAATAAGGTCCCTAACCATCATAACAGTGAAGCTTTAGAATAGCCTTCCAACACAAATAGTGGGGGCAAAAAAATCATTGTTTGAAGATACGTCATGATGAGGTTATAAAACGTATCATATATCATACATCTGGTCTATGTTCATATGTTTCCCTAGCCAATCAAAATGACTGATTTGGTTATACTGTATACACGTCTAGTAGTATGATTCAATGGATAACAACTGAGATGGGACTCAGTGACTGAAATGCTAGCTTCTGCTCCTCTCCTGCAGTCTCAGGGTCTATAAAATACACATATTAGCACTCAGCTTTTTTTTTTCTAATACCTTTGAGAGCTCATTTGCAAATAGTTTAATACATGTATCAGCCTGCATACATAGAAGGCAAACAGCGTATCTTTATTTCTATATTCCTCCCCCATCACCTTACAGAAGTTAATTATATCCCCCCACTTTTATACAATCTATTGAGAGATCATGACCTGGAGATTAAACAATGACGATGCATAGTACAAATTTGCTTTGTAAAACCACAATAATTAACAGAATGAGTCAGCCAAAAGGTGTAATTTTGCATTTTCATTCACTTTAGTTGTATATCCTAATGTATGTAGATATGTCTTTCTGTTCTTTAATATGTTAACAAAAGACAGTAAAACCACACATTTCCATTCTTTATTTACAAACTACACATAAATTAATGTTTTAATACAATTTGGGACTGATTCCCCTTTCACTTTTCCTATATTTATATCATTGTAGCTTCATTCACTGAAGTGATATTATTCTTCCTTTGTTTTCATACAAGTTATCTCAGAATCAGATCATTTTAATCAATCAGAAATATGAATCAGTTAAAGCTGTTTACACTTGTGTGGTTACTATATTTAACTGCTCTTTCTAAAGCCAATATAGCTGTGGACTTGGCTTTTACCAAAAGATCATAGAATCTTAGGAAAGTAGGCTGGAAGTGACCTCATGAGGTCATCTAGTCCAGCCCCCTGCTCAAAGCAGGATCATCCCTAACTAAACCATCCCTGCCAACTGTTTGTTTAACCTGCTCTTGAAACCTTCCGAGGATAGAGATGCCATAATTTCTCTAAGTGGCCTTTTCCAATATTTGACCACCTTAATAATCAGAAAGTTCTTCCTAATATCCAACCGAAATTTTCCCTGTTGAAACTAGAGGCCATTGGTCCTAGTCCCATCACATAAGTTCATGGAGAAGAGCCCATCTCCATCCTGTCAGTAATGACCCTTCAGGTATTTGAAGACTGCTATCAAATCCAGGTCCCCCTCCCCCCACCTCAATTATTTCCTCTCCAGACTAAGTAACCCTACTTCTTTCAGCCATTTCTCATAAGTCTGATCTCCCATGCCCCATGTTTGTTGCTCTGAGCTGGACTCTTTCCAAACTGTCTATACCTGTATTGACAAGTGAGGCCCAAAACTGGATACAGCACTCCAAGTGAGACCTCAGTTGAGATGCACATTTCAAACTGATTTTTGGCAAGCTATATGGTAAGAAAAATAATTATCTGTCTAAAGAAGAGAAAAAGTAAATCTGGAAGATCTAAATATATAAAAACTGTGAAACTATTTGAATTTTGTCACCCATCCCTCTGTTTCTCCTTGTGTGTTGCATCCCATTCTCCCTTTTCTTTTGTTTAACATGTCAGGTGTTTGGATAGAGAATGGTTGTTCAGGGACTTGTACAATGGGCCCTAATCCTAACTGAGCCTCCAAGTGCTAATGGAAAACAGCTCTTACAGACATAACCATAGAGACTCTTGTGAGTCCAAAAGACACTGTGATGTTCCCAATACTTTTGTAATTTTGCTGGGTTTTAAAAGCTAGTACAACAAAATCAATTTAAACCTCTACTCAGAAATCCCAGAAGCCACTACCAATAACAAAATTACCTCTGATGTTTCCACTTCTCTGCTAAAATCACTCTCTGCCCCAGCTGTCAGATATGCCAGATATCATTCACACCTCACCTTACTGCATCCTTAAACCAATTGCCAGGAGTTTCAACCATCCTTCTGTTGGTGGTGAAACCTTCCCAGCTTTCTCTCTTTTTCTCCATCTCCCCTTTCCCACTCAGATCCATCCTCCCAACAACAAGGAATTCCATGCTGTCACAGTATAAATCAAATGAACTGATTCCTTTATGTTCAACAGTCTTAAAAGTTTCTAAAATATGGACCATCTATGGAGACTGAATTGTGGCCTATGCGTAATCATCATTGAGTCTTAGTCACTACCTAAAGGACAAATGTGCACTTCAATCATTGATGCCCATTTTCGTAGCCTTACAATACAGACAGAGGACATACTTACACTGTGCTCTTCCATGTTGTTGTTGTTGTTATATGCTTTTGAGTTTATATAGTGCCTAGGAGCCCCAGTCACTGTCAAAACCCCTTTGTACAAACACAGAACCACAAGACTATGAGGGAGGTCAGGCATTAAAACTGGCTACCTAGAGAAGTTGTGAAATCTCTATCCTTGGAAACTTTCAAAAGCACATTAGACAGACACTTGTCATGGATAGTTTAGTCAAGAATGATCCTGCCTTGAAAAAGGGACTGGACTAGATGACCTTATGAGTAGGTACTTCCTTAATTCATGATTTTGTGGATTTTGTGGAAACCATGAAATCCACAATTAACTGTGAAATAAACTTAATTAAAAAAAAATATAAAAATAAAATGCTGACTCCCCAGTGGGAGCCAGTGGTCCTTGCTGCCTTGTAGCCTTCCTGGAGGGGAAGGCACTGGCTGGCAGGGCAACACACAGAGCAGCCAGCGGGCAAGATGGTGGCCTCCCCTGTGTCACTTCTCTCCTGATCCCCAGACCTCTCTGCCAATCAATGGTGAGGGGTTGGACCACTACAAAGTGGCCATGACATCAACCTTTTGCACTGCTACTAAGCCATGAAAAGTCCTTTGCATGGCCACAAATCAAGTAGGCCCCTACTTATGAGGACCCTTCCAGTTATACTTTCCTATGAGCCTCTGATGATCCCTTCCATTAGGAGCTTACTGAGAATTTATTTTTATTTCTTCCTGTTGTTTCCCTTTAATGTAAGTAGATGTTCAGACTGAGCATATCGTTGCTCTCTGCATAACAATAACAAGGCACAGGATTGAAAAATGTGGCAATGAAGGGGAAATGGGAGCATGCCATTTCCTTCGGCACACCTCTCTGCTCTCATGTCTTTTTCTTGATGAAATGTATAATCCCCAAGCCTTCATCCTTTCACATCTGTCTTTAATAGGCAGGATTTACCAGTGATTACCCAGGTTAACATTTGGGAAATTTAGCCTGAAGGTAAAAGTTAGGAAGAACTGCCTGAAGTTCACCGCAAAGGCTCTGTTGAGACTACAACACACAGGAGGAAAAACCTACTGAGCAATTTTAAGTGTTATTTTTCAAGTTCATTAATAAATGTGGAGAATTTAAAAAAGGGAATTATGCTTCCTGAAGTCCTAAGGGATTTTACTGCCAACTGTCTGAAAATTATCATTTTTTAGATAAGCCAATTAAAGGGAAATAAGGGTTTTGCATCATACTGAGAGTACTAAACAGGGATTTTAAAAGGATCTGTTTCTGCTTAATAGTTTAATAAGATTTTATGTTTTGCATTCACACAATGAATAGTTGAAGAGAAAAATCTTTTATTTCATTTCATTGAGAAGTAAGTCACTTTATTGATTTGGGGCACTTAGGGAGAACATTTCTTCCAGCTCCAGTGGTTTTCCAGCGGAGGCTGTTTTGGTGTAGGTACCAAAATAGGTAAGAGAGATTTGAAGCGAAGTGATGATTCACAGTTCCATGAAAGAGTGACAGGTGGTAAAGGAAGAATCCACACTCTAATCCTTGACTACTGAACCAATCATGAGAGAACAGTGGAAGAGGTCTAAATTTGTTCAATGGATTTGGGGTCAGGCTGTTACTCCTCTACTGCGCAAGCAGTAGCAAAATGATAGGTATGGTCAAAGTCAAAGTTATACTAAAACCTGACTGCCCATTGGGAGAGCATGACTAAGTACAAGACTAGGTCAATCCTCAAACTCATGCTGTAGCAAGATACCTTAACTACTGTGCCACTGTGTCGTGGGGGGAAATAAATGTGAAACTTCATGTTTCAATCAAAGGAAGCAGAGAAATCTGGGTGATCATTTTCATTTGACTCCAGAGGCAAATTTGCCTGAATGTTGATATTTTGAGAGAACTGTACAGGAAATGCCCAGGATTTTTTTCCCCCACTAAGCTCATAAAGTGAACCTCTCAGCAAGGGTTCCAATGCACTTGTGTATGCAATTAAGTTAGCCACAGAGTGAAACGTTCAACAAAATATGTTGCAACAAATTGCTAGGGACATGTAGGACTTAGAGAAGGACTAACACAGATTTCCCAATGTGTGTGGGCATCAGCAAGAGCTGGTGCAGACTTTATACAGTGTACAGGTGTTGAATGGGAGCCATTGTCAGAACCTGTCCTCTCTGCAGGTCAAGCTACTAATGTGACAGAAGCAATTTAGGAAATTCATAAGAGTTAGTACTGGCAAGATACTGGAACATTTTCCCTTCTGAAAATGATTTTTTGCCAAAAAAATATGTTTTTATTTTTGAGGAAATCTATCTATCTATCTATTGCAATTACTTTTAACCAAAACACTTTTTTTTTTTTTTTTTTGCCAAAAAACCTGGTTTGGAATGCTAAAACAATTTATATTTCAGGCTTTTATTCAGGTGAAAAAAAAAGGAAGTCTCATACTTATGCACCTGTAGTAGCTTTTCAGAGAAGGCAGGAAAAAACCCAACAGCGTAGGGATGTAGTCAGGCTCCTGGGGCAAAGTGGAAGGTGTAACTTCAGATTGACACTGCAATTACAAAAACAAATGTGCAGCAGTAGCCACTTTTTTATCATGTCCCTGTCTCCAAGTTGGTGCCTAAGGTCGTTGCCCCTATCACCACCCTTCCCCCTGTCCTGCAATTAAAGCACTGACAAAAAACAACTTCCTCAACTCTTTAAAGCCAGCAGAATAGGAGTTCTATTTTGTGGATGTATCCAAGGGATAGTGTCTTGACTGTGTCTAAATAAATGATCCCATATTATGAAATATAAGACAGCAGTAGAGTTTCAGATAACAGCATCTTTATACAAAGAGAAGGTATAATATATATAGAATGCATGTATATTTTCCCCATCTTTAAAATATTCTGTAAAAGGAAAACTAAAAACCTTATTAACAGAATATTATGACTATTTAAGCTAGAGGCAGACAAAATACAGCCTACAGGCCAGGTCTGGCCCACCAAGCAATTCTGAAGGAGAATTATCCATAGTGATGGACACCCTTTGATTATGAGCTATTATGAAATTGCCTTTATATACACTACTCAAAAAAACCCGTAAATGAGGGCAAAAATATATTTTTTAAATAAAATTAAAATAGTTTATAGTAGATGCTTGATTTTATAGTATATGATTTTTTTTTTATCTATAATTTGTTAAAATGATATTTTCTGAAAGATTTTATGAGTGTGGCCCTTGAGTCAATTGGTTCAGCATCATTTTGGGGAGCTCCAATATCCCTGAACCCCCACTGATTGGTCAAAGGCAATGGGGCAGGTTGTTAGAAGGGTCCTGACTGTGTCATGGCCCAGGCGGCAGAACTTCTGGGGCCCCTGGAGTGGGACAAGCCCTCTGCGGGGGCAGTATTTCCTAGTCAAGGGGTGGACCTTATGATGTCAGGGACCATATGAAAGGGGCACGGAATTCTGTGGCCAACATGGCAGCCAACATGGAGGTGAGAGGAATGGTTTTTGGGACTGGGTAAGTGTGTTAGGGGTGGGACTTCTGGCGGCCAGGAGATGGAGGCCAGGAAGCAGGACTCCTATCAAGGGGCAGGGCTTAACAATTTGACAAGAGGTATTACACTTGTGGCCCTCGGCAGCTCACTAAAACTCTGTAACTGGCCCCCCAACCAAAATAATTACCTACCCTTTATTTAAGCACTCCAAATTCAAGAGACTCTCAATTTGTATAAACCAGGGGTATCAAACATACAGCCTGTGAGCTGGATCCAGCCTATGGAGTTATACGATCTGTCCTGTGTGCTAACTCCAGGGCTGATGTAGATCAAGCTGTGCTGGAACCAGTGCAAAAGTCTGGCCTGGTAAGCATGTGCCTTGAAACAATCCCTTGTGTTGTATACAATGTATGCAGCCAGTTTAGTCCCACATGCTGTAGGCAGCATGCACTGGCCTCAGAGTTTACTGTGCATGGCACACACAGGGCCAGCATGGGGCATACACTCCATACCGGTCTGGCATGCACAATGAGCCCCTAGGCCAATACCCATTGTGTATGGCACATAAGTTGGAGCCAGTACCATGGGTACTGCATGGGAAATTGGCACCCAGCCCAGTGACTAACAACCAGCCCACAAGGGCTGAAGAGCCTGACATCCCTGGTATAAACTAACTTTGCTTCACTGAGTTACACGTATCATTTTTCTACAAACATGGGTGAATTTTGTTACCTTGTTTACTGCTTTGCTTTCAGGAATAAACTAAGATTATAAAAAACACGTATATTAAAGGGATACAGCAAGGCATTAAAATACATTTAGATGTGGTCTTTTTTAATATGAAGCCTATATCAATAAAGACATATTAGATCACACTTTCAATTAAGTGAATGACAAAAATGAAAAAAAATACAATGGGAGTACATATTTATCAAGTCTGGCCACAATATATTGCAGCAAGTGAAGAGTAATATATAACAATGATTCAAACGTGATATATGATATGTGATATACATCAGCATTATTTTTATGAAGTCAATGTAGCTAGGCTGATTTATACCCCATAGACCAAAATCTAGTTTTCTACTGGTTTCACTGGAACTACTTCAGATTTACACTAGCATACCTGAAAGCAGACTTTGCTCTTTCATACAGAAAAGAAAGAGAAAGATAAGACATTTCCTGCCTTTAAATGTGAATTTCTTGATCTGAAATTCTGTCTTGTTACATTCTATGACAATGGTGGTAGATTTTAAACATTTAAGATTTTGTTACTGAAGGGGGTGTGGGTTCCTCCCTTGGAACATTTAATACTTTGTGCTATTTCCATATTTGTTAACCCCAGAGTAAATGTAAATCCTGATGCAAGAGAGCATTCCATTGGACCCCATATTTCTGTTTTTAAAATACTATCTCAGTTTTTATATGCTTTTCTCTTTCTTATTGTTTTTTCAGGGACAGTTTCATTCAGAGTAATGGAGCAGTGGAAATTAAATGAGTGTGCATGTAGTCCAATGAACTCAGTATACTGCTCATCTTGTAAGTATATTTAATCTAAATAACCTTTTTATGGTGTGCTGAAATAGCATTTCAGCTATATAGCAGTAAATGAGTGTATATGTCAGTAAGGATTTGCTAGACAAATCACATCTTCCTGACAAGTACATCTATTCATTACTATTTACTACACACTCCACTTTGAAGGACAATTTTTGTGATCACACCATTAATATTTACTGTCATTTTGGCAATGTTTTTCAAGTTTTCGCTTTACCTCTTTTCTCATCTGTTGTACATAACAGCTTATGCCTCACAACAAAAGTTAAGTTTACAAGGAAAGATTATTTCACTTACAAGTATATTAAGGAGAGACATTTGTCCCACAAAGCCAATTTACTGGACAACAGTTTTTGAAGTCAATGCTAAATAGAAAGGATTTTATATACAATACTATTATTGTGTTTTAAGTTTGAAGGGTTTTGTAAAGTGGCCCTGATATATACAAAGTTGTTAAAATCTAGTTGCCTCATTCACTATTTGCATTGTATAACCCTATTTTTTATTGTAAAACTAAAATGGCCAAATGACAGGTCATGATACTAAATAGACAAAAATGTGTATATTGTTGTTACAGATAAATTTATCAAACTCTATAAAGAAGTAAATATAAGAAGTGGGTAAGAAAGAATAGTTTACAAAAACAGAGTCTTGTTCTTCTGCTCAGTGTTATACAGATTGAGGAATTTAAAGGAAGGGAGGAATTTTCCCCATAAGTTAGACTACCTATGAAATGAGGTTTTCTGCCTCACCTCTGCAGGATGGGGGAAGTCCTTTTCCTAGGACACCATGGACACAATTACCCATTTTTCTAGCCTTCAGTTCCTAAATTACTGAAGTTACATGGATTTAAACCATTCATAAGTGAGATGAGGCTCATTATTCAATACCGCTGAATAGGGTATAGTTATTATTAGGTAGACAAGGTTCTTTGGGTAGATGTGATATATTTTTTTAGACTAACTAAATAGTTGGAAAAAAAATGTTCTTTGCAAGTTTTCAGGCACAAACACCCTTCTTCAGGCATAGGGAGCCAGCTTCTCAATGGAATACATTGGCAAAGCTCTAAGGAAGTTACTTTATGCCACTTGAAGACTTGGCCTGCTCTCTCTCTCTCTCTTTTAGTTATTATTTAACTTACTCTTCCCAGCATTGTCATCAGCTCTGATCTGGAAGCATTGAAACAAATAACTGTTGCAGGATCAGGCCTCATAAAACATAATGCTTTAGTCTATCTTTAGAATAAGAGAACAGAGTTAAACCTGAATTTTTAACTTTCATCCTACTTTTCAGCCCCTAAAATTGCATGAATGTCATTGCTTTGGTTTGTCTTTGTGTTGAGGGGGTGGCTTTTCCTTTTTTTTTTTTTTCTTTTTTTTCTGCATGCCATACATTTTGACTTGGCATTTGCTGAGTCAAACAAACATATAATATATTGGCAAAAGCATATATAAGTGCAATATACATATTACATCTAAGACTATGTCTGAAAATTCAATATGAATTCTGGTTAATAAACTTTAGCTTTCCAGGTTTATGCAGGCTCACCCAGGAAAAGATGTTTGTCTTGGTCTGATCCTTGTACCTGGATCCATCTTTAATAGAAGTG
>NW_017728992.1:40648783-40669032 GCF_001723915.1 Gavialis gangeticus
AATTATAATCCAACTGACATACCTGAGAATGAAAAGGTCTAGAAGCATTTGCTCCGTCCTTGCAAGATGCCTATTTTGCTTCCATTTAATTCATCCGATATGAAAGTTCATTGTTTTATGGATGTGGCTGGAAAACAAGTAGTTTACTGTCTGTCTTTATGTTTTCTTATTTTTCTTTCCAGGGCATCATCACAAAAAATAAAAACAATATTCAGTACTGAAGCAAATGAAAACTATAATGAAAATATATCTCTTGTAAATGTTTTTAAGACCCATCCTCATAACCTTATCTTGGAAGTACAAGGCTGTAGCATAGCTATTTAAAAGGCAGAGAGGATTCAGGGACTAGATAGATATATGTGTCACTTAGAAGGTTAAGGGCTAATCCACTGAAAGAAGGGAGGGGGAAAGAAAAAGAAATTAAGAAAAAAGGGAAATAACATCTAGGCTAAGTACAGACATTCAAAAAGCCCAAGCCTAGATTGATTCAGTTTTTGTAGGTTAGTCTAACCTGTGTAGATTGAACCAATTTGCAAGTGAATAGACATTCACTTTTGATTCCAGAAATGCAGGCACATGCCTGCAATGGCTCAGGCTAGAAGCTGGGGGTGCTAAAGCAGCCTTCCCTTCTCTTCCACAGCAGCCACAAGGCTAGAGAGAAGCTGAGCAGGGGTGGGGTATGGCCAGGCCCTGGCAGGCTGCTGATTATGATAAGGGAAGGGTTTCAACCCCCACCCTAGCCTGCAGGGACCCCAGCCAGGGTGTGCCTGGAGAGGGAAGAGGTAAGCAGCCCTTGCCACGTTTGTCCCTGAGGGTGGGGGTGTAGCCAGAAACCAGACAGGCCAGTGCTTCAAGCAAAGGGCGGGGGATTAAACTCCCTTGTCTCCCCACTCTCACATGGGCACAGAGACTCCATCCAGGGTCTGCCAGACTTTCTACTGCACTGGCTGCTCACATGACAGGGGGCAGGTCCCAAACCAGTTGGCATGGCCCTGTCATCCACCTGCCTTGTCTGGGCTGAGGCTGGGGCTTGGGGGCTGAGCTGGGCCAGCCTGCAGGCACTGTTAAGAGCAGGCACGGAGGGACTTGTCCAGGCTGGGACATGGGGGCAGGGCCCTTCCCAGCCAGCTGCAGCTTGGGCTGGGGCCATGGGATCTGTGCACCTGGATTGTTCCCAGCTCCCCATACCCAGGCTGGGCCAGGCTGTCATGGAGATGCAGCTGGCTGGGAAGGGCCCTGACCCTGTGGCCTAGCCCAGCATGGCCCACACCAGCCCCTCCACACCCACTGTCAGCAGTGCCCACAGCCAGCCCTGCTCAGCCCTGGGTAAGGCAGGTGGATAGAGCTGGCCCGGGCCAGGCCATGTGGGCAGGGCCCTTCCCAATCAGCTGCAGCTCTGTAACAGCCTGGTCTGGCGCTCATGAGTGGCAGCTGGCCAGGCAGTGACATGGAGGTAATGTCACTGCAGCTGCAGCTGGGCACCTTGACAGCCAGACTGGCCACAAAGGATGAGTCAGTTGTGCCCACAGCTGTCTGGGCTGGCTCAGAGGCACCAGTGGGCCCAAAGCCCAGCAGCCAGGGCTCATGTGCCCACAGTCTCCACTGTAGCCACTGCTCCTGCTGTTCCCCCTGCACGGAGCCTGCTCATCATGAGCAGGGTGTGCAGCAGTATGGCATGTGGGCACATGAGTCCCTGCTAAAGGCAGCTGCCAGGCTGGCCTGGGCAGCCATGGGCATGATGGATTTGTCCCGCATGGCCAATCCAGCTGCCAAGGTGCCTGTCTGCAGCTGCAGGGGCATTGCTGCCACACTGTTGCCCAGCCAGCCACCACCTGTGTGTGCCAGGCCAGGCTGTCACAGAGCCGCAGCTGTCTGGGAAGGGCCCTGCCCCATGGCCCAGCCCATGCAAGTCCCGCTATCTCCCTACCAGCTGTCTGTGGCTCCAAGACAGCCCAGCCTGACCTGCGTGTGGGAAGATAGGAACAATCCAGACATAGCTCCTGTGGCCCCAGCCTGAGTGGCAGCCATATGGGAAGGGCCCCGCCCCCATGGCCGGGCCTGGGCCCTCCACATCTGCCCTCATCAGTGCCCATGGGCTGGCCCAGCTCAGCCCCCACCCTAGCCCTGGGTGAGGTGGGTGGATGGCAAGACCATGCCAGCCAACTCCTCACCATGACCCCACCCCTGCCACTGGAGTGGTGAGGTGTGGGGCCCCTGACAGGGGCTTCTCCACCTCAGCCAGGCAGACCCCAACTGCAGTCCCCCAGGAGGAGAAGGGCGGTGGGGAATGAACCCCCTCCATGCTGGCCCCCTAAAGTCTTTCCACACCCCAACCCCTGCTCTAGCTAGAGAGCACAGCCTTGGAGCACAGCCCAGTCTAGCCCAGCTCAGGGCTGAAAAGCAAGCTGGGATACTGGGGTATTCTAATTTAACTTAAACCAGAAAGGGGTCTGGGACATAAGTTCCGTAAACTGGTTTGACGCAAATCAGTTAGGTCTGATACTACATTCAAACAGGTTTATCTTTAAGCCAGTTTCAGCCATTTTGAAACTGGCTTATGTGCATGGTGCTTCTGTTCAGTTACAGGTTTAAACCAGTTTCTGATCACTTAAACTGGTTTCTGTGTAACTTCTGTACCTAGCTCTAGGGGAAAAGCTGTCTATGAACAAAAAATATTTGGCTTCACAAAAGTATTAAAACCTCAATTTTTTCTTTTGTGTTACACAGGTTATGCATCGGGGGGGGAGGGGGGAGTTGTCTACAAATGCCATTAATGCACATCAGTAAATTCCAGAGCTTATTACTCTGGAGTCAGTTGCTCCTGAGATGGTCCCATGCATCCTGTTTACATGTGCACCTGGACCACAGTAGATTGAGCTGGGTTGAGAAGCCATGGCTGGCAGGGGGCCTTGGTGGTCAGCCTGCCAGCCTAGAGCTGCTCTGACCAGGCTCAGTGTGCTGCAGAAGGGCTGGAAGCGGGGTATGCAGATGCTTCAGTGTGGAACTAGCAGGCAGGCAGCACCCTCATACCCCAGCCAGCTGGGTCAGCATCTACATGTGCTCTACTGCACAGGAAAAAACTTCATACCAGGGTAGGACTTGTATTTATAAGTACTATCCTGTTGTGGAGCTTATTAGTTTTGTGCTCCCTAACAGGGGTGCACAGGGAGATGCTGAGACGTTTACTGTGAAGGTAATTAGTCATCTCCATGGTCAATATCTTGTCTAGATGCACCCAGGTACTCCCACAAGTCCTGAAAATTAACAGGACATAGGGTTAGTTTTACTTACCTCAAAGTCAGTTGCCATTTAACACTGTGATAAGCAGGTTCATCTATTCAGGCTTGGAAAATTCATATACTGATTTTAGAATTGTCTTCATTCCCTAGTCCTCTCCATTACCTGGCTTCAGTTTTCTTGATCTATCAAAGTCTGGGAAAGGAGAAAAAATGAACATCGTCTTAATAAAGGGAGGGCTTGAGGCACCTTTTTAAAGTAAATCTACTCATCCTGTATCTTCCTAGATCTAAATGGGAGGGTCAGAATTTCTGGCCAGTTTTCAGATTATTTTCTTATTTACAAAAAGTTTTTTGTTTCTCTACTGATTAGTTCAGAAACCAGGTTTGTTACTAAAAAATAAATCAGTCACTTAAGTGTTCTTATGCATGTATTTTTGGTGGGTGAAAAATGAGAAATCTTGGGCTTCCCTGGTCAGCTATTAGTGTTCCACAGGACGCTTAAGTTTAGCATTTTAAATATTACAAGTTGGGATGTATAATTAAATTAATTTTCCAAGCAAACTGTCAATGGCAGTACATCAATACAAAATGCAGTCATCGAGCAAAGGCATACTTATCCATGAGACAAAAGGATCACAGCTCTTCCTTTTTCCCCATCTTTCACTGCTCCTGGGTTCTCTAGCTCATTTTTTGCCTTTATTAGCTGGGATTGTTACACTTTTCTCTTTCTTACTTTTTGTTTTTGTTTTACAAAGCATACAACACAGCAGCCAGCTATTTATGGACAATCCAGTAGCCTTGTGATTTAAATTGACGTGATTTAACAGGTGATGGTTTTGCTTTTCTCATTTGAAAATCTCACAAAAAATATTTCTGCCACAATAAAGTACTCTTTATATTAACAGCTCCCAAAGTTCTTTGCTCCTCTGATGATTTACTTGCATTAATTCCTGCTGCAACATTTCCCAATGCTGCTCTCCATAACGATTTTCCTGTTCCTACAGTAATGTTACTGCCCACTGTCCATTGCATATCTCTTATTGGAAGTACCATCACAAAATCTGGTCATCTGAAAATATATATAGACAATCATTTATTTGATGAGTTTAGCCCACTTTTTGGTTCCTGTTTGTAGAAGCTACAGATAGAGAAAGGAGTTGAAATAAGTAGAGTGATAAAACCCAGAGTTGCCTGGTAAATGACACTGAAATAGTGGACATGGTTTTTAGTGATATGTCCAGGCTGAGTCCAGCAAGAAATACAGAAGTAGAGGTAAAGAATGGAAAGTGCTAAAAAAAAAAACACAACCAAAAAACCAAAAAACTGATTTTGTCTGTTTAGAGTAACCTAGGATTGGTACTGAAGTGATGCAGCACAGAATCAGACCAAATACATTTTTAGCTTAATACAGAAGACCCAAATCTTGTACACAGCTCTAATTACAAACAAAGGACCCGCTAGTGTCATTTGTTGAATATAGGCAGACAGCTGAGCCAGAATGTCACCCCTGCTGCAAATGAAGTGCTGGCAAATGAATCCTTGTGCTATGTGATACTTCATTTATACCAATAGGATTCAATGTGAATTTAAGAATCTTCCTGCATGCAACACAGGGACCCCTCTGCTCACAGATAAATATTTTTTCTGGTAACTCTGACTGCCCACAGAACTATAACTGTTTGAACAAATGGGTCATTCCCTTCATTTTTCCAAACTGTTTTCCAATGATTTTGTTTATACATCAAGTCTAATCTACTATTTTCTGCCTCTAGTTCCAAGGTCAAATTGGCTGCGACTTGACATGTGACATATACAAGGAATATTTTTTTGCTCTTGGTACATTATTTTAAATCAGCTTGACTGTTTTTGAATTCCAGGAATAAAACTCAGAGAACACTGAGAGGTTTCTTAAAAACTATTATGAATTAAAGGTTAAAATATATAAGCAGTATATTTTGGCATCCTCAAGTCCTAGAGTGGCCAATTGCCATTGTGCCTTTTAAAATATATAAGTGGTTGAAAATAATTAAAATTTTATAAAAGCTATTGTTGAATCTCTAGTAACAACTTTTCCAGAAAGATAATTAGTGGCTCATTGTGCACACCCAGTATGGTGCACTGATTATTCAGCATATTATTTTTCTCTTAATATGCAGTCTCCCAATGACATGACAAAAAGCTTCAAACTTTCTGTTCTGTTGAAAGTTTGGTGTCAAATATTTGTGGATTATACATCCACTACAACTTGTACAGACATGAATGATTGTAATAGCCTCAAAGAAACATGAGATCCTGTTATATCAATCAGGTTCCAGCAATATCCAAAACCAGGGAAGAAGAGTCTTGTAAACTTCCATGCTTTTGTCTGTTCCATACAAACATACAGTTACTTAACATACTCCCTGTATAACTTAGCTGAACATGGTTTTATTCTATAGTTCTTGTCTTGAAATGCTTACGCACAAAGAATTCCCACTGAATTCAACATGGTCTAAGCTTAATTCATTAATAAATGCCAAACTTGAATTGAGACAAAAATACCTAAAATGCAATGGCATAGATTGGCAAGTGTCATACTATTTTGAACAACAGTTTTTCTTATATAGGAGGGATGTTTTTCAAAGAAAACCACAGTTAACTAAAGTGAACTAGGATGGTAAACAGCTAAAAAATGCTTTGTTACTCTGGTTTAGCTAGGACAATATCATGGCCATGTACACAGGTTCATTTCTAGCAGTGAAAAATGTCCAATGCTAGAAACGATGCCCATAGAGCAGGGGTTGTCAAATGGGGGTATGCATACCCCTGGGGGTACTTTAATAGGTCCATGGGGCTACACGGGGGCAGGAAGGGATAAAGCGCTGCCACCCTGTGCCACTGCCTCACAAGAGCAGAGCCGGGGTGGGGCAAGAGCAGGGATACACAGAAACTGTGCTGCCACCACTCCACCGCTCACCATGCCCCGCTTTGCATCTGGCTACTCACCATCCCACCCCAGCCCCCCCATTCCACATCCAGCCGCTCACCACCCTACCTGCTCTGTCTGGCTGCTCATCACTTCCCACCCCCAGGGGTACACTTACTAAAAAGGGGGCCACCAGGGATACACTTATTAAAAAAAGGTTGAGAACCCCTGCCATAGAAGGATTAGAACATTCACCCACATTGCCCAGCTAGGACGAAGGGTGGAGCTTAGGACCAGGTCTGGGACGCTTTCCCCAAGGCCCTTCCCAGCCCTGCAGCATTTGAAACACCAAACCATCACCTAGCTGGATGACAGGCAGCAAGGGAAGCCAACAGACTGGCAAAGCAACCCATCTTTTCCCACAACCAGGGACTGCCTGGTTGGGTAAGAGGCAGGAAGGGGTAGCTGCCACTTGCTGCTCCCCTTCCTTCTAGAGCAGGTCCAGGAAGGGAGGTTAGCATCAGTCCAAGGCCTGCTTCTCACTCCAGGGACTCCAGTTTGAAGAGTAGGAAAGAGACTTGCAGGATTGCTGCCTCCATGTGGCTCCCAATGACTGGGAGCCAAGTGAAGTGAGCAAAAAGGCAAAATTCCATGCACCTTTACCATACTTGTATGACTCCTGTCTCAGGAAGGCACTGATAGCCTTTCCCCAACCTCCTCTCCTCCTGGTCCCCAGAAGAAGTTTATCTGGGGGAAAGTATTCACAAGTTCATCCTCCTGGGAGAAATGTTCCTGGGACTGGCTTCTATTAGGTTGGAGCTGGGTTATTTTTCTCCCAGAGTGGCCTTTTCTGGTCCAGGAGAAACAACACAAATATGTGTATGCTTTTGTTTTCTACTGGGAGAATGGCCATTTTCCCAGCAGAAACTGAATAGTAGGCCTGTGCAATGCAGCTAGTATTCACTTTGGATTTAGATTTGGCCAATTCGGGGGGCAGTAATTCGATTCAGTGACTTGAATCACTGTCACGAATTGATTTGACCATATTTGATTTGGAGATTTGGCCGCTGCTGAATCTTCGAATCAAACCGGCCTCATCCCCTGCCCACTCTCCCAGCCCCGTCAATGGCTGCCCCACCCCACCCCACCCCACCCCACCCCAGTGTCTCAGCTCTTCAAAGGAGAAAAAAAAAGGCCCCGTGCTCACCGGTTTCTGCCGGGGGGGGGGGCAATCCTCGCTGCACCCCACTGCCCTGTGCTGCATGGGGGAGGGGGGGTCTGCCATGATCCCCCAGAAGCCCTGGTGGCCACATCAGCAGCCGGTGAGTGTGGGCCTTTTTATTTTATTTTTTTTAAGTGCTGGGATGCTGGTTTCAGCTGGGGCAGTTATATGGAGCTGGGAAAGCAGGCGGGAGATGGGCACTCATGACAGAGCCCATCCCCCCACATTCCTCTCTCTGTGCTTCCAGCCCCACCTCCCCATCTTACTGGCACAAAGCCTGGGTCCAGCTCCCTGCAGTGGCAAACAGGGACTTCCTGAATCTCTGAAACTTTCTCTGAATCTTTTCCAAATCAATTTGGAGGCTTCAAATCAATTCAGCCCTTTTTATTGGTCCCCTGATTCAATTTGGATTTGGCCACCGAATCGGGCCAAATCTCCTATGAATCAAATCAGCACCTGAAGTTTCACACACCCCTAATGAATAGCTGTACAGGGCAAATGTCTGTGAACTTCTGCAAAATGGAGTGAAACATCTCCTTACTTTACAAGGCAATGCAACCAATCACACCAGTATAGGAAACATTTGAGAAAGCAGGTCCATTATCTTTCTTTATGTCTTTTGCTTCTGCTTTTTCAGCAAAGCTTATTAGTCATGGCACAGCACTCTGCTACTGCAACTATATTGCTTTTGTAGAGCTAGAAGTAGGTACAGTGCTGTCTCACTAGAAACATTTATTTACCTTGTAATCATTTTGGAGCCATCACTTTGCTTTCTGTTTGTATAGCGTCTAGTCCAGTGAGGTGCCTGGCTTTCCAACTCAACATACTCCTAATACTACTACTAATAATAATAATCCCAAAATGTGCTGGGATGTAACAACTATCAAAGATTGCACCATGCCACACAACTGAACAAACATCCCAGTTATTAATAAAAAGGTGAGGATAGCACTGCTTATCAACACTGACATCATACTAGATAACAGAATGCAGTGCACCATCAGAGAAAAGCTAGGAAAGTACCATGACATGGTTTAGAAGTGGTGGCTTTCATAGAAGCTGACCATGGAGCCAGAGGTGCCATCTATGAATGAAATTATATTAAGCTCAACTGTAGAGAATTTAAAAAAACCAAAAAGGAAGGGCATAACTCATCCATTAAAAAATTACGGTCCTGTGGGCAGTGAGGGTTACCAGAAAAGTTTCTTCTCTTTAAGCAAGCAGCATGGGTTGGCCACTTAGGAGTCTAAGCATGTGCTCTGACATGTTCTAATTAGACATGCTCCACCATGTTGTATAATTGAGTCTGCTGGAGCATTCTAATTAGAACACTAATAAGAACACTCCAGCATACCACATCATCATGCGTATTCAGCATCCTGTATTTCAGAATGGCAATGGGGGCATTTTAACTAAAACTCGTCAAGCAAGCTTTAGTTAAAGCACCCCCACAGCCATTTTCAAATGTAGGATGCTGAATACACATGACACTGAAGCATTTTAATTAAAGCAGCTGTCTGGAAGCCACTCTAATTAACCCCCCTCCCTCCTCTCCAATCCTGGAGCATGTGTTTAGACACACTTATACTACCACACGTAATGAATTTAGGTGATAATAAGGATGATAATAATGAAATGTTAAATACTATGCAATGGTAGGAGTATGTTTTCTTACCAAAGCCCTGGTGCCAAATGCATTCTTTGTACTAAATTAATTTCCTCGACATGTATCTCTTTATTAGGTTTGTTTGTTTTACAAAATATTAAGAGTTCTCTGATTGACACTTAATGTGTTCATTTAACACATCTATTTCTTTAACAGGTTCTTTTTCTACTCTACTTCCTTCTGGTACTCAAGGGATTTATTAATTTTTACCTTGTTTACAGTGACACTGAGCCAGCGTATACAGGAATTGCATTGTATGTAGGAAGAATTTGTCATGAAAAGAAACATTATTTTATATGGCTAATTCTTTAGATGAATTAATCTCTGTGTTCAGAAATACTGAGACAAGGAATCTGACAGAACCTCGTCTACATGATTCAGTGTCTGAGTTCTAACTTATCGATATTGTGTACCACAAGCCTCTATAAAGCACAATAATTGATTTCAATTTGTTCTTCAAAAATCATCTTAAAGGTACAGTTGCTCACGGTTTTCATTGACTATCTGTTCTCCAGCTTGTAAAATGATGATAAAAACATATCGATATCTATAGAACAGAGCTGGTGTTAATATTCAACAGTTAATCTTTGAATCTTTTGGAGCTATAAATGAAAATTGTCATTAAACCCATAAAGTGTTTATTAACTTGAAGATAATGTGTATTTCTCATTAATGCAATCACTAAAAAATTCAGAAACACATCAATGGAAACACAAACTCGTACACATGTCTGTACATGAGGATATTATACTTCTAAAACACTTGCTGAGTCTTCACCTTCCCAATAACCCTTCAGGAACTACCAAAACAAGCAGGTCACAATGCACACAATTAATACTTTAATTTCACACTCAAATATACAGCCTTAACTCTGAATTTGTACATTTTTATGTGTGAGCAACACACAAAAGCCATTACTGGTAATCACATTGAATGAGAGATCATGACTTCAGTGAATATTGGATCAAATGGTACAGATATGTGAACAAGAATACTGTACTTTTTGGCCGTAAGAAATGTATGAGGTCAGTGTTCAGGAGCATTAACAAAAGTAATACACAATGTGAACCAAGCCTCATTTATACAAATGACTGGTTACTTGTGTTGCTATTAACAACATTAAAAACAAATTCAGTTAATCCATTCTTTAAAATGAATCCTTCTTTTTGACAGCCAGCCACTCTCTCTCTTTCTACCTCTCTACAGGTAATGGGAGATAATGGGAGAAACAGAATAGTAGGGGAGGGAGGGAGCAGTCTGTACTAAATGATGTGGAGCAGCACAGAATAGTAACCTTCTCAGGAGACATAGAATTAAAACACAGATTGTTACCAAGTGTTATTATGGATCCTAATCCTCCCATATGTCCTCCTCTCCCTCCTCCTTGCTAAGGTCCATCCAATGCACTGTATCTGGAAGAAATCTGTGCACTTTGAAGCTGGAGGAAATAATTTTGAGAGGATGTTACCCCATAAGGAAAAGTTTGAAGGCCATATGTCTATTTCCTTCTTTTCTTTCCCATCCCCAGACTCTTTTGTGCCCTTAGGATACCGGTGTGTCTTTGGCACTGTTTTCCATAAGAAAAGCTTTTGTATGTAGATCAGTTCATTTGGGCCTTTCTTTTCATTCAGTCTTCCTTTGTATTTTTTCTCATACATTCATTCTATAGTTCTCTCTTCTCATTTCAGTTCTTTTAAGACCAAAGCTGTTTCTCACTCTGGCACTGAATGCAGATTTGTTTTACTTTTAGTTGCTTCTAAGTTTTTTGTACAGGACCCCTCACACAATATACATAAAATAAATCAAGTTCAGCTATTTATCCTAAATCTGGACTATATTAGGCACTGCAGTGTCTCAAGATACTGAGAAAAAATCATAAATCAAACTATACTGAGCTTCACAAGCAGGGAACAGAAACTATGAGCTTTATTGATCTTGTCCACATGTATAAGTAGTCATACAGCATTGATTATATTCCCAGTGTCCCATCCCAGTACACATGGAGTTCAGTGTAAAATCTTAGCTGGATTTTCTTGGGTCAATGTTTTCCTGGTTCTTTCAAAGTCCTGGTCTGGAATTTGCCAGAGATATTTCTCAATACTAAGCAGTGCTAGCTTAAATGACACCTAAGATCATATAACTCTCATCTGATTAGTGTTATAATGTGTTATTTCTAGAAGTTGGTGGGAATTGTTTATGTGCCCAGACATGGCAGGAATCCCAAATTCAGCCAAATCGTAAGAATTAAGATAATATATTACAGGATCAAGTGTATTACTCAATGAGGCTGGAAGAATTATCTGTTCAAAAGATGTTCCTTGTACTTAGGCAATGTAAACTACTGGTAGATTTGTTTCATGGACTACTTAAAAATAGAGATGTGTGGGGGTTGTAAAAATATTTGTTGTGACAATGATCTAATTGAGTAATGAAGTACAACAAAATTTGGGTTCAATTTCTGTTACCCAAAACCTTTTAGAATTCACCAGAGAACAATTTTGGCATGCTGTCAGCAAAGAAACAAGAGAATGCATTGGGAAACATTGATAAAAGTTGAAAACAACACCTGAAACATTTGAATGATGATTCAAATACATAACTAAAGGCTGCCAGATGAGAAAATGGAAAAACAGGTTAAGAGATAAGAGAAGACCAGAAAGAAGGATGGCAACAATACATTTGAGAACCTGATATCAAATAAAAAATCCTCTTGTCTTATTTTTTCCCAAGTTTCTATTTAGTAGTATCTCTCAGAGAATGAGTTCATGTCTCAGATACACAGGTCCACACCTGCTGTGTTTAAACACATACTGCCTAACAGAACCCCATTTTTGCCTGCTGTAACTCAGAAAATCATTAAGGCCCAGCTGAGAAAGGAGGAGGTAGTAATAGTCACAGAGAAAAGACAAAGTCAAAAGGAGTGAGGACTGCAACTACAGCAATTATTGGCAAACTAACTTTTTTTAGATAGGAAAGGTAAGAAAGTTTGTCATTAACATTTTATTTTCCATATGTTTCATGTCCCTTCCTCTCCCCATCTCACCACAGGGTGAAACATACATACGTGTGTGCGCAAATGCAAATATTCAGATCACTTGAAAGACGTAAAACATGCTCTTCAGACAATTCCAAAGCCATCTTCATTCAGAAGGTTTTGAACAGGAATGATTCATCTTTTATTCAAAATATAGCAGGCGAATGTAACAAATTGGTTGCATATTTTTCCTTTTCTTTTTCACCATCCATCCTTTTCCCTTTTTGCTCCTTTGCCAGAAAAGAGATGAACTGAAAAAACAAGTTTTCTAGAAGAAAAGGATTACTAAATGTAAGTTTGTGAAAAAATTGAAAACAAGCCACTTCCTTCAACTAAAGGCTGTTCTTCAGCAAATCTGGGCATCTTTACACATGCCAACAACAATATTTTAAGATAGTGGAACAAAACAATGGAACTATTGTATGTCAGTAAATAGACCAGAATCTGCTCCAATATTTCTGTATGTGACTTTTGCTTAACCAGAAAACAGTATGGGTGTCTATACATATGCTCCAGGGTGGAGGATAGATTGGTGTTTTAATTAAAGCAGTTCCGGGATGGCACTCTAATTAAAACACCACAATGTCACATGTATTCAGCATCCCAGATTTCAAAATGGACACAGGGGTGATTTAACTAAGGCTCATTTGATGAGTTTTAGTTAAAGTGCCGCTTTCACCATTTTGAAACATGAGATGCTAAATACATGCGACACTACAGCATGGTGGAGTGTTCTATTCTAATTAGAGCTCCAGCAGACTTGATTAATTAAGTGTGCTCCAATGCGTTCTAATTAGAACGCATCAGATCACATGTATAGGCACCCTATATTATGAGATACAGTTTAGAACTGAATGAAATACTGTCAAGAATAAAATTGCTAAGAAGTACACATTCTCATATATTCTCCAGCCTAAAGCTAAGGGTACTAGGCCTGGGACATAGGAGACTCAGATTCAATAGCACACTCTGTTTACTTCAGAATTATTTGATACATAAGGAAAAATCTTCTCTGAATCAAGAAGAATGGGATCTTGAAGCTGTCTTCCCCAAGTTTCTATGACTTACTCCAAAATAGATGCTTTGATATAATCACATTTGTCACAGAAAGCTTTTTATTTCATCCCAATGCAGAATAAAGCTAGGAATAAAATATGAACCATTCTCAATATTTACCTTAAACAAAAGGTAAAGAGGCTGAAGAGATAGGAAATGTTCCACATATTTTTCTTTTAATTTCCACCAAGTGCCCACTACCAATACAGCTGGATTAGTAACTGGAATACTGCAATAGCATGAACAACATGATTTACATAGAATATCTGACCTAGTTGACACCAAGAGGAATAAAATTGGAGAAGGAAACAAGATTCTATATGTTCTCAGAGAAGCCCATCTACACTGCTACAGGAAGACAGCTACCCTGCTACAAAACAGGTTGTAGCCCATGTGGGGCAGGGCTTGAGAGTTCTACTTTTCAGCATGGTAGGTTTGTGGAATAGACATGCAAGCTTCTGGGAGTCTTAGGGCATCTTTATACGTGCTCGAAGGTGGAGGGTGCACTTTAATTAGAGTGGCTCCAAGAGCCACTTTGATTAAAGCACTCACTGTGTCTTGTGCATTCAATGTCCCTGCACACCTACAGGAATTGTGTAATTGTGCAATTAAAGTGTGTCGGAGCAGCATCCCCGCATGTATACAGGAACTCTTATTGTTGAAAATTACTTCCATTGCTACTTCTAAAATCTATATGTTTGTTCATGTCCCTGAGATAATTTTTCTTTTTCTAATATATTAGCCACGTATGTCTTCTTATTAGCACTACAATCAACCAACAGAGTTTTGCTTGGGTTGCTGCAATAGCCTCTAGTCACATTATAGTTAGCTCTAATTTTGGCTATCTGCCTACTGCTAACTGAAATTAATAGCTAGCATCAAACTGTTAACTGAAATTAATAGCTAACATCAAATTTAGTTCTATAGCATACAAAAGAGTAATCTTAAAATCACTTTGAAAGGCAATGAGAGATTCAATATAAGTTTGGATGTTTATATGGAATACAGTACTAGGCACAGGTTTATAACCATACCAAGAAAGTTTAAACAGGATAAGTGAATCTATTAATTCTTATGAAAAATAGTGCTGGCTTCCTTGACTTAAGTGGAATAAGTTCACATTTACCAACAATGGAATTTTCTTAATGACATGAGTATATTTAAAAGACTTAAAAGATTTTTTTTTTCCTATAACAACTTTATACATGTTGCTTATTTCTTTTGCTTACGTTAATCTTTGGAAGCCTTGCCATTTCCTGACATTATGCAACACCCATTTGTTTTAAAAGAAGTCCAGTTATTTTAATTTAGAAATAAGACGTTTACAATGTGTATTTAAAACATTGGCAAATGAAATAGTAGTATCATATTTTGGTGCAATACATTTGGACATTGTTTCTTTAAGAGTAGACACAGTCAAAAAGTAACTATAAATAGTAAGAAAGAAGTACATGGGAAATGTTTAGACTTCTTAGGGGCATGTCTACATGTCTCCCTATGGCAACGTAGCAATGTGCTACATCACCATACAACATGCTATAGTGACATAACGGTCACATGGGTCTACATGTGATCACCAGCTACATCAGTGTAGCAGCACACTTCCCGCTTATAGTGCACCACTATGGCAATATAGCAGGGAAATTTTCCTGTGCGCTGTCAATACGGCACAGTATGGGTGATTAGTGTGCTGTATTTTAGTACTACCAAAAGGCAGTACTAAAACACAGTGCAGTAATAACATCGCCATACGGCAATGTATAGACACACCCAATATGTCTGAATGAACTATTCTAGCAGAACAGAAAAGGGCTTCAGATACTGTAAATTGGCATAACTTGTATATAATGCTATGCAAATTTACGCCTCTTGAGCATCTGCCTTTAGCAATAGAATAAAAACAAATGGCTTCCCAGTCCTAATAGCCTACTGGCCTACCATGGTTAACACATACCAGTTTCTGTAGCCAACAGCCCAAAAAAGAGTGATGTGGATAGCGTATCTAGCCTCCTTTGACACTCCCGCCTGAATTACCAAATTCCTATTTAAGGCTGGGCCAATTAGGTGTGGCCTTGGATATGAATCCTGAGCGCACTGCTTTAGCATAGCAAGATGCCTTACACACTGTGGGTACCAAGTTACACAACTGTATTCAGATTAGTAAGACTTCAGATATTCTTCTCATTCAGTAGATACTTTACTTAAGCTGTTCTTATTTTAATACCAGCAGCTGGTGCATTAGCAGAGACTATCCACCAGTATTTTAACTAATGTGTTGGCTATAGCAGGTATAGCTGACATTGTGATTGAAAGGCATGGCCAATCTCTTCCCTCGCTGCATTTCTCTACAATCAGGTTTTTGGTCTTCATTGCACCAGTGTTAGCAACCATGGAAAATATGAAGAAACAAGGCTTTGTTGCAACTCCTTGTAACATAGCTTTTGACAAATCTTTATAGAATATCACAGTCATTGTTCTTTTCCCTTGAGACTTCTGTCTAGTGCCTATGCTACAAGCTAGAGCAGTCTAGTGCCAGCTAAAAGGTTTCTGCAGTCAGTAAATCAGGGACCATAGATAAAAAGCATAGCATTGTTTATAGGAAAGCAAGGAAATCTGTTCTGCAACTTCCCATCCTAACCTGCAAATTACTACAGCCTGAGTTGCACACTTGGGCACTGGCATGCCACAAATATTTTCCAATTAACAGATGCATTTTCACTCTAAGGGGCACTCCTGATAACATTCCTAAATGGCATGTCCTCCTGGAGAATTACAACATTTACACAGAGTCAGTAAATATTTGCTCGCAATTCTTTATTACCATTTTACATCTTTATCCTATACTAGACACACTGTTCATGAGACTGCTTCCCCTGAAGTTAACAGAATAAGTTTGGGATATTTTCATGCTCTCTGTGGCAATCCTCTAGCACAGGCTCCTGGCCTGAAGCACAGAGGAATATGAAGGGAACAGTCAGGCAAAAATTCCCAGATTATGCTCCGGGAGTGTCTAACTATGAATCCAGACTGTTTTTCTGACCCCTGGTGCCAGCCACTCCTGTAGGTTGGCTGGGTCAGGTCAACGCTGCTCCTGGCCTGGCCATTAGTACTGTTTGCTATCCCAGCCAGAAATGTGGGTAAAGGTGAGAACAATACACACTTAATAACTCAGAACATTAGGATGACTTATGTAGGGTTTGGTCAAGTGCCAAGGGTTTGGAACAGGCTCCCCTCAGAGGTGATACAGTCATCCATCCTGGTGATCTTCAAAAAGTGTCTTGATCCCCATCTTGCTGGGGTCATCTAATCCCAGCAGCCTTTCCTGCCCAAGTGCAGGGGAGCTGGACCCAGTGATCTGTAAGGTCCAGCCCTTAACAACTATGAGACTATCTTTAATGTTAGCCCTTGATTTCAATGTAAAATATAAATAGCATCAGTGTTCCTGTTACAGTGTTCTTGGCATTTCAGATATTGTTGATTGGATAATACCAACTATAAAGTAAAATGTTATATTGTTTTGCCAGACAAATATATTCTGTTTATAAATAGCATTCTTTCTTGGTGTCCAGAAGAAATTAACTTACATACTTCCTCAGTGCTTTATGGGAGTCTTTGCTTAACTGCTACAAGAGCACATTTAACAAGTCATTACTCTGAGTTCTGGTATGGTTCATAATGGCGTGATATAATAAAGAGGCAAGCTGGGGTAAAGTATTACCATAACTTAGAACCACATTACTGTGAACCAGGTCATCTATTCACTCCAGCAATTATAAGTAAACTGAAAGCTATCACACATGGAGAACATTGACACATTTCATTAAAGGCTTATAAACTGCTATTTTAGTAAGACTAAATTAAAGGGTAGATCTACTCAAGGTTTCCTGCTCACATTTTTGGCATGTAATTTTCTGTCATCAGTCTTCTTTATTGGCTCCACTGTAAAAAGTTCTGGTAGTACCACAGATTCTTGTCACACTCTCTACACTGCTACTTTTAACATGCTGCCTTAAAATACCAAATGTTGGTCCCTCAGAATGGAACTGAAAGAACTATATACAGACAGTCAAAAAGCCCAAGGATGAAATGATTCGCAGGTTAGTCTAAGCTGAACAGATTGAACTGATAAACAAGTGAACAGACATTCACTATTGATTCTGGAAATTCAGCCACATGCCTGCAGCTCAGGCCAGAAGCTGGGGAGCATGAGAATATGCCTCCCTGCTCAGCTGGAGTAGGCAGCTTGGGTCAAAATTGGCCTACCTATCCTGTGAGAGGGAGGGTTGCAGAGGAGGTGAAAAGCATCCTGGGATGCTGTGGGACTGAGAGTTAACTTGAATTTGGAGGGGATCTAGTACAGAAGTACAATAAACCAATTTAGTCTAAATCAGTTAAGTCTGATACTACATCCATCCAAGTTTATCTTAAACTGGTTTCAGCCATTGTGAAAGCAATATATGTGCACTGAACTTCTGCTATATTACTGATTTCTGATCACTTATACTAGTTTGTGTGCAACTGCTGTCTTTAGTCAAGGAGAGAAAAAGTCATGGTAAATGAAACTGTTATCAGTTGGGGAAAAGATGTCTAATGCTGCCTTCAGGAATCAGCATTTAGACTTTTAACATTTTAGTTAATGATATGTAGGAAAGGGTTAATAATTTTAACACAATAACAGGTGATATTTAAATGAAAATGGTCATAGACTGAACAGAGAACTGCACAGTAGAAATTTTGCAGTTCTGTTCCTGGGTCTGACAATGAGTCACCGTGTGCCCTTGAGCAAATCTTTTATGCGTATAATTTCAAAGTTACCCATCAGTTGGGATGCTTGAATCTTTGGACTACTAAATTTGCTTGTACTGAGTTTTCAGAGGCACCAAGAATCCAGTTATTTCAGCATAACCATTGTCAGAACAAGTTCGCTTGCTCTTGACCTCCCAAAGTGTATAGATAATTAACTTCTCTCATGAGCACACAGTCAGTCCAAGCCATTGTGGTCAATGTGAGTCACTTCCCCGCTCTGCTGCACCACAGGAGATAAGGAAATCCAAGACTCCTAAGAAAAACAGGTGCCCCACACTTACTGAGCACTCTACAGGTAGCAAATCATTGGGAATTTGGAAAAAAAAATGTTTGTGTTTCATTTGGATTATTAATGTAGCTATACTAAGATATTAATAACATTATATCAATGGTGGTCCCATAACACTGTGAAATAAAGGTCATCTAAACCTGGAAAAACAAGAGTGGAGGCAAAAAACCTAATTGAAAATAGCTTATTTTAAATGACAGATATAAGGGGTTTTTTTCTACATTTTGAAATTTTTCTACCACTGTTACTCTGATTTGTTCCTTCTCTTATTTTATGTGCTATTCAGATGTTTATGAAAGATATCCAAAATAGCAATGGATATTATGGCTGAGTTCTTAAAAATTCCTAGGGGAGTGAAGGCAACAATGTAATATTGCTGAAATAAACCCTCAGATACCTAACAATGTCCGAACATGTAAAAGACCTGCATTAACAGGTATATCATATAAAAACCATGGGAAGCAATTATTTCCATCTACTCAGCATTGGCACGTCTTCATGTGGAGTAGTATCCAGTATTTTTCACTACATTTCAAAAAGATGAAGAGAAATTGGAAAAAGGACTTTAGAAAACATGATATAAGAAAAGGCAGAAAGGAACTGGGATACAGTATTTCATGGTGTATAAATCAAGGTTTGAAGTCCAATTTTTAACTCTTAAAATTTAATTTCAACTTATAGACTGTATCACCATTCCTTGTGAGCAGCGCTATGCTCAGCGCTCGGTTGGCGCAACCCAGGCAGCACCACTCACAGGGGATGGGGCTGTGCCAGCCCAGCACCAAGCCTGTCCCCTGTGAGTGGCAGCAGGCTTGGTGCTCAGCTGGCACGGCCCCATCCCTTGTGAATGGCACTGCCTAGGCTTTAATAAAATGTGGGTCAACTTATACACAGTGCCTATTAAAATCCTAACTTTTTGCATTGGAAAACTGGGGTTGACCTATATATTGTGTAGACCTATACACTATGAAATATGGGAATTTAGTCTAGATCTGGTCTATATTTTCAAATACAAAAGAGGATGGCAATCTATTGTTCTTTCTGTTCACAGGGGACATGACAAGAAATAATGGGCTTGAATTGCAACAAGGGAGACTTGATATTAGGAAGAACTTTCTAAGTATGAAGGTGGTTAGACACTGGAACAAATTACCTAGAGAGGTTGTAGAATCAGTTAGCTAAATATTTGTCTGGGGCAGCTAAAACAAGTATGATCCTGCCTGAGCAGAAAGTTGGACTAGGTGACCTCTGAGGTCCCTTTTACCCCTATTTTCTGGGGCTGTGATTTAGCTGTCCAATTCCCACTTCCCTTTGTTGGAAATAGGAATACAAATGGCTTAGGCAGCTCTGAAATCTCAGCCTGTGAATGTATAATTTCATAACACTACAAGCATATCAGAAATGAGTGACTACCACTTAGTGACAGGATCTACAACTTACATTGAGATTCTAGCGTCTTATACACTCTGCCTCCTTCCCCACACCCCACCAATGCACAGAACATGAGCCACAAAATACTCCCTCAAGCACTGCAATGAACTTAAATTCTTGAGTGCAGTGAAAAAGCAAAAAGGCCCACAAGAATGTCAGCGAAGTCAGGCTGAAGCGATTAGCAGCAACACTTCCATGAGGAGCTGTTGCAAAGATTCATTAACCTGATTGCGCTGTACTCCCTTGAGTTCCAACTTTTCCTCCAGCCAAGATGGGGCAAAAACAGGATCTAGAAATCTACCAGGTCACCTTTTAGCAAGTACTTTTACAGCAGTCCACAAGGTCTGGGTTACCATATTTCCAGTTTCAAAAAAGAAGACATCTGTTGGGGAGGAGGGAGGAAAGGGAAGATGATTGTGCGTGGGCAGTGATATGCCCATATCTGACCCCTGCCCCTCACTCCCAAGATACAGCCCCCCAGCCCTGCTGCTGCCCCTTACTCCTGACCCACAGTACCCCACCCCCTGAGACCATGCTGGTGCCCCTCATTCCCAACCCACAGCCCCCCCATCCCTGCTGATACCCCTCACTCCTGACCTGC
>NW_017728992.1:40669209-40675370 GCF_001723915.1 Gavialis gangeticus
TGCACCCCCCTGCTCCCCCCAGCCCTGCTACCCATGTAGTTCCTTGCTGCCCCTGGAGAACCCTCCCCACCCCCTTCCCGCTGAAGCCCCAGTGCTGGCAGGTATGTGCATGTGTGTGCACATGCTTACCTGCCTGCAACTGCTGGGACCCACACACAGACCACATGATGTCCCCTGCCTCCAATCACCCTGCACCCCCTCCCCCAAGTCCCAAGCAGCTCCTTCATAAGGCAAAGCAAGAAGTGCCAAGAAAGCAGAGGCAGAACAAAATCTTGAACATTTGACGATATTTTTTAAAAACCTCCCAGACAGAGATGGGACATGTCTGGGAAAACCCAGATGTATGGTAACCCTATGCAAGGTCTAGCCTAAACTAGTCACATATCCTATTCCTCACTTGGAGAAACTCTTATTTGAATGTTATATGAGTACCTAGACAGAAGTCATGCTGCTATGAAAGCTGCTGCTTTGAATTGAGTGGGAGCCTTTTGGGTTCGTTTTTTTAAATCACATACCATTGCAGAGGCTTTAGGGTCAATTTTTTTTTCTCCTGGAAATTGTTTTTATACAACTGTTCTGTTGTATATAACCAGGGGTAGATTCAGGTGGAAGTGGGAAAGAGCGGTGTGCTAATGTAGTTTGTACTCCCCTTTTGATTCCTGTTCTACCCAAAGTTAAAAAATGTCCTGCTGCCACTGCCGGGCAGTTTTCTATTCAGGCATCAATAAGAAAGTCAAATGACTTCATGGATTATTAAAATATATCTTCCAAACTCTTCGTTCCACAGGTGTTAACAACTCTCTCCCCTTTTTAATCATCTTGATGTTCCACCAAGGAAGCTAGACTTTCTTCTGCAATTCTGCTGTCTGTTAGCTGCTCCTGGTAGTATAGGTTCTATGTCACAGTCTTAAAGGCTGTTTTTAACTCATTCCAATAATGTTATATTTGTTTTTGCATCAATCTTAAACAGAATAATACAATCCTAGGCCCCTAGCATATTAGTAACTTTTCTGGTTTTTTTTTTACATGGAGTAAAATATGTGTTGTGTGATATGTGGTGATGCACCTCACCAGGTGCACTCCCCTTTTCAAACTCCTAGATCCATCCATGTATACAACTAAGTTTTATTTACTAAATTTGCTAATTTGTTGACTGAAATCTGAGGAATTACAGGCAATTTATACGCATAAGCAAAATGGTGCAATGTTTATAGAAACCATGGACTAGGGTGAAGGGATGAAGAGTGCTACAGAAGTTGCCCATGTTGGCCTTGTAACCATTGGGAAATGAGCCATAAATGAGCTGCCCACAGTTTTAAAACCTGAAACTGAGCAGTGCCTAGTGACAGGCAAAAAATAAAACAATACCCTCCACCCCCACAAAAAACCCCCCAAACACACCTATCATACAGGAAAGTAAATGGATGTGGGTAAAATAACTTACCCAAAGTAAAGCCCTCTTTCTTCTATCTTCACTGCTTTCGAGTGGGGAATCTTCAGCCTAACAGATTTTATTTGATTCATTAATCTACTGTTGAGCTGTTTCCCAGGACAGTTTCCTTCCCAAGCCATGGCATACTTTTCTGACTCCCTGTGTACCATCTGAATATAGCTCTGGAAAAAAGCACACACAGTGAACTTCCAACACCCTCCAAAGCTACGCTGACCCAGGCTGCAAGTGAATTGTGCTCTATATGAGATTTGGGGAATGACTAATAGAGATATATCCAGCTATTTTGGCACATGTACCCTTGGCAGAGTGGGGCCAGAAGGTAGGCAGAGTTTTTCACCATAGCACAGGGTCACTGCACTTCGGCTGCTGCTGTGGCTACGGGATGTGTTCCCCTCTCACCAGCTGCTGCAGCCCCCATGGCATGGACTCCCTGAGGGATGCCATTCTGGCATCCCCTCTAGATCAGCATAACAATAGGTAGACAAGCAGGGTGTGAGCTCCAAGTGCTGCTTAAAGTGGGGGAAGTGCAAGAATAGAGCTTCACCCTAATGTTCTCCTCCCCCTGCTCCTTTCATGCAGCTCCCGCTCTGACAGTGAGGTGGACATAGCAGCAGTGGTGGCATGTGATACAGAACAAGCACCCAGCATTTTGCTACTGCTCGGAGTGATGCAATCTCATTTTTTGCTGCCAAAAACTGCTGTCCACCAGAGATGACCTTCCTACTGCAGCAGCGCTCCTTCAGTTGCTGTTCCTACACTGTCAGGACTCAGTACTCGTTCGTTTCAACTCTGGTAAGAAGGGCTGGTGCCCTGCTTGCCCACCTCTAGTTACATTACTGAATAACTGAAGTTTAGATTTAATAAAGTAGTTAACCCTGTTAGCCTGAAATCAGGCCCAAGGCGGGGGAGAGTTGTACCTTATCAACTAACTAAATTAGATTTAATAGCCTACAAGACCAAAATAAAAACCAAACACCCTTTTCAGAGCTATTACACCTGCACCTCTGTCACAACAAATAGCCCCCATAGCTACACGTCCATGGAAATATTAAATTATGCTTTGGTAGTTTGCTGTAAGTTTACTGAAGAGACATGTATTTCTTTCACGATGGTTTATGGGTAGTAGACAAGCATTTTCAAACCACAGAAAAGGGTCAGCCAAAAATAGATAAAAGAAATCATAAAATAAGCATTTTATCCTTACTCTTTCAAATATTTGATCAAAGATTTCACAGAATTCCTATTAAGGTCAACAAGGGTTATAGTATGCAATTAAAATCCTATTAAAAGTCCCTTAAAATATAAAAATATATTCTTAATTTGTGATCTCCCAATAGCAAGATATAAAAATACGGAAAAGGCGCCTTCCTGTCTCTCCCCACAAAGAATTGAGCTACAAGAAAAAAACAATGCAGGAAATATTAAAAGGCTAGAGAATTAATTTTAGTCTATGCAACAGTGCTTGTTACTTGAGTTTCATGATTCTGCATTTATGATTTGAATAAATTACAGCAGAAAACGTAGGATTATCACACCCGGTCTGTGTGAGAAGGAAATTAATTCAGTCTAAAATGAAGGCCATCCCTTGCTTGGAGAAGTATTTTAAATGCTTGAGAATGAGACCTGGCTACATGTAGACATGGGCTTGCCACAATGGGCATCAGAAGAAAGAGCATGTTTACTGCAGAAAGCAAGGGGAAAAAGCAAAGAAATAAAAGACAAGCAATAAAAAATGGGGATATAGCACTAGACATACCATACAGCAGGCAGAAGCAGACTCTTGTCCATGAACAGATGCTAAAATGGAAATGAGCTTTCAGGCAAAGACAACTAATGCCAAAATTGTGGCACTGTGGATGCAAGCACAGAATTCCAAATGAAATCAACAACTCATTCTGATCCACCCACTGTGCACACAAAGCACCCATAAAGGGGTAGTGTCCATCAGACTTTGCTTATGGCTCATCCTAATTGGGTTCAAATCCAAATACATGAGCTCCATTATTATTCTGGACTCTAATTTCAACGCTATCAGCAGGGTAGGGCATTTTCAGCTGTCAACGTCACCGGGAAAAATTAAACTATACCTATTTACTTTGTGCAGAAAACATATTAAATGAATTCACCTTATAATATTCACGAGGCAGGGACCAGAATACAGCTGTAATGCTCTATGCCAGCACAAATGCTCTATGCCTGAGGCAAAGGGTTGAATATTGGCCCCACTGACAGAACTCTGACTGGCTTCATGGGAGCATGATTTGGCCTCAAATAAATACCAATTTCTCTAAAATACTGGTATGATAAATATCATTAACATAGTTTGTTCCTCTAGTTTGTTCAGCCTTTATTTTTGTTTGCAGTTAGACATAAGCAAAATATTTTCCAATGAATCAGTTTCAGGCTGGAATATGCCACTCAAGTAAATCAAAGCATTTTGCTGAAGAGTATTGGTATGATCAAAAATGTTGACAAAAAAGCATCTACAATAACCTCATTTTAATGAAGTGGAAGTGCTTTGTTTCAATGAAAATGTTGGCTTCTATAATTTTAAATATTACAACAATACAAAGGTTGTGTATCATACACATCAAGTCAAAACAATTAAATAAAAACAAAATGCTATAAAAATTGTTTAAACAAAAGTAATTCAAGTAAGATAATTTTGATACATCTTCAAAATGAAATAATTTCACTGAAGAAAAATTCAATTTTCATTCTGATTTAGGATGAAGGGATTTTTTTTCTTAACATAGTAATTCCCCACAGAATGAAACTCTCATTGTCTTCAAACTCCATTGATCTCAAATTAATCAAAGTTCTACCGTACATCCATTTGGGTTCAAAGTTTCGTGCTTAGTCCAAGATGTTTCATTTCTATTATGTTTCTAATTTTATATTTGGTTTCCTTCCTATTCAACTATAACAACAATTTGTCCTTTCATTGCTTAGCACCTCTCTTCAAATTACTTTATAACATAACAGGTTGTACTGTGCTGACGATCTTCAGCACTGACCACCCTAGGTTTAAACACAATGCCTAGTGAAGATCAGTTACTGAAATACCCTTTGAGACAGTGCACCATATCATTTTTTTGCATCCCATGATGACAGGGCTGGCAACTGATGTAGAGAAAATAAAGCATGATTCTGCCATCACCCTTTGTCACCTTCCTAGTCCTTGCGTAAATGCATAAGAGCTAAGCTGAGATTTTTCACCTTGACTGGCACACCTGTGGTCTTTGGCTAATCATCTGAGCACTCTGAAGTGGTAGATAATACCACCATCACTGCTCTGGAAATGGAAAAGCGGGCACACGATAGGATTAGGATCCAGGAATTCCCAATATTCTGTACTGGACTCAGATCACCCTACAGTGTTCTAGATTATGACTGCTTACAGATGTGGGGAGAGGAGAAGGACACATTACTTTAAACTTGATGCACTAATGTACTGAGCCCAGTGCGTGCCCAGAAGAGACACTGTGTTAGTTGGCACTGTGTTAGCTTTAGAGCTGTGCAACTCTGCGGTCCCAAATTTGATTCGGTGGAGATTCGGCCCAATTCGGTTGCCAAATCCCTGAATCCAAATAGAATCTGAGGACCTTTTAAATCTCTCCAGATCGAATCAGAACCCTCCACATTGATTCAGAGAGATTCAGAAAGATTTGGAGATTTGGACATAGACACAGTTTTAAAAGATGCCTTTAGGTAGCAGGCAGCTCATGAATGCTGTGATGCTGGGGTGGATGGAGCGTCCCACAGGAGCATGGGGGGCTCCCCAGTGTGCTCAGCAACAGACCCAGAAGTGGACCAGAAGCACTTCCAGTCAACTTCTGGGTCTGCTGGCCAGCATGCGGGGCCTGCCCCCACCCCCTCCCAGCTCAGCTACTGGTGCCTCCTGGGTCTGGGGTGTGGGGGGGGCACTCGAGGTCCCCCTGTGGCCAATCACTGAGCCAAGGGAGTGCAGGGTGGGGGGCCCAGAGCGCTCCCTGGCAGACCTGGAAGTGGACTGGAAGTACTTCTAGTCCACTTCCGGGTTCACCACCAAGTACGTAGAGCCCCCCCCCTCACACACACACACTCCTATGGGACTCTCCATGTACCGCAGCATTGCAGCATTCACAAGCCATGCTGGTACCTTGAGGTTTGTAAAAAAACCTTTCAAATCTGTGTCTATGTCTGAATCACTGATTCTCTGAATCAGCATTGAATCTTCAGATTTGGATTCAGCTGAATCGAATCAGTCAACCATGACTTGATTGAAGGAGGAGTCCAAGAGGAGTGATTGCTTCTCAAGGCAGCGATCCTGACAGCACACGGGATGGCCATACCATCTCAGAGGAAGGGTAGCAAAAGGGTGCAGCAATCCCCTTGGCTCAACAAGGAACTCGAGGACTTCCTATGCCTCAAAAGAGAGACTTATAAAGGATGGAAGGTTGGAATTACCACTAAGGAGAAGTACTCAGCACTGGTCCATACCTGCAAGAAGCGGACCAGGAAAGCCAAGGCTGCAACAGAGCTCCATCTGGTTTCACATATCATGGATAACAAAAAGTCCCTGTTTAGATATGTAGGGAGTAAGAAAAAAAACAAGGGTAATATTGGACCCCTGCTGAACCAAATAGGGCAGCTGATAACCAACACCCAGAAAAAGGCCAATCTGCTTAATGGGTACTTCGTGTCAGTCTTTCATCAGTCCAATGGG
>NW_017728992.1:40675822-40676320 GCF_001723915.1 Gavialis gangeticus
CACCTGGACAAGGGAGAAGAGACTGATGTCATATACCTGGACCTAAAAAAAATCCTTTGATCTGGTGTTTCATGACCTCCTCAAGACAAAATTGGACAACTGTGGCCTCAGCTACACCATATTCTGATGGCTGGGAAATTCGTTCCAAGGCTGGACCGAGACAATAGTGGTTCATGGCAGCAAGTCATTATGGAGCTCTGTGACCAGTGGCATTCCCAAAGGCTCTGTCCTTGGACCGGTCCTCTTCAACATCTTTATCAACAATGTGGACATTGGTGTCAGAAGTGCACTGGCTAAGTTTGTCAATGACACTAAACTTTGGGGCATAGCATCCACACCTGAGGACAGGCTAGTGATCCAGGCTGACTTGGATAAGCTTAGTAAGTGGGCGGACACAAACCTGATGATGTTCAATACCTATCAATGCAAGGTACTCCACCTCAGGAAAAAAAACCCACAGCATCCTTATAGGCTCAGCAGTGCTACACTTGCTAGTAC
>NW_017728992.1:40681320-40693650 GCF_001723915.1 Gavialis gangeticus
GCTAAGTTTGTCAATGACACTAAACTTTGGGGCATAGCATCCACACCTGAGGACAGGCTAGTGATCCAGGCTGACTTGGATAAGCTTAGTAAGTGGGCGGACACAAACCTGATGATGTTCAATACCTATCAATGCAAGGTACTCCACCTCAGGAAAAAAAACCCACAGCATCCTTATAGGCTCAGCAGTGCTACACTTGCTAGTACCACTGCTGAAAAAGACTTGGGGGTCATGACTGACCACAAGATGAACATAAGCCACCAATGCGATGTCGCAGTTGGTAAAGCAAACAAAACTCCGGCTTGCATCTATAGATGCTTCTCAAGTAAATCTCAGGATATCATCCTCCTGCTGTGCTCAACCTTGGCGAGGCCACAGCTGGAGTACTGCATCCAATTCTGGGCTCCACAATTCAAGAAGGATGTTGAGAAGCTTGAGAGAGTCCAGAGGAGAGCCATGCGCATGATCAGAGGGCAAGATAATAGGCCTTATGAAGAGAAACTGAGAGCCATGGGACTCTTCAGTCTGGAAAAGCGCAGGCTCAGGCGGGGACCTGGTGGCTACCTGTAAGTACACAAGGGGTGTTCATCAAGATCTGGGAAAACATCTGTTCACCAGAGTGCCCCAAGGAAAAACAAGGACCAATGTTCATAAACTCATACAAGACCATTTTAGGCTGGACATAAGAAAAAATGTCTTTACTGTCCGAGCCCCGAAAACCTAAAATAGACTCACTCCAGATGTGGTGCAGGCAAGAAACACTCTGTACTCATTCAAGAAACTCTTGGATACTTATCTTGCTGGGGTCCTTTGAACCTCTATGAACATCTATGAAATCTATTAAACGAATCAACAAATCAATTCACTGTCCTTGATTCAGACCAAATCAGAATTCGAATCAAATATGGCCCATGTCACACACCCCTAGTTAGCTTTCCCAACATCTGTATTGATTGGGTGCTTTAGTGGTGCTTTTTCGGTGCTTTTATCTAGTAGCTGACTGAATCAGACAAAGCCCTGCTGAGGCTCCCAATCTATACAGATGCTGCGGACCTAGGTCAAAGTAATGCACTGCTGCTTCTGGTAAAGTGTGTGGTTTTTTCCACCCACAATGTCTATCAGCATCCTATGTGACTTATACTTGTGTTTCTATAAGGAGATTTTTTATTTGTATGTGTGCATGCTGGTGCAACTGGTGCCCAATTCTTGTTGATTCCATTTTTCCTTTCCCTCCCACATATTTTTTTCAATACACTTGACTTCTGAAAGCTTTGGCTTTAGCCAGGTGATTCATAGCTTTTTCCAGCTGGCTACTCTCATGTTCTATCATCATTTTATAAAAACGAAGGTGCAGCTCTATTCAGCATAGTTCTACTGAAATGAATTAAACTAGAGCAAATGTACCCAAACTTTTCCCTATTGCATACTTCCTTCCAGATTTGCCAGCTGCCCGTGTACACCCACCAGCATACATTTTATATTTTAACCCTTTATATGCCAACTATTATTATAATGCAAATTAAATTGGACATTACACAATTTCTCCCGCATACTCCATAGGTACATGTACTGCAGTTTGGCAACCCCTAAACTGGAACATTTACATTAACTGATTATTTAACCCTAAATCTCTGGCTCTTAGAATTACAAAGTAATACTCACATTTTTAACTGAGTATAGGGAGATGTCAGAAACAAAAGTGTGAATCACTGCATTCAACCTGACATTGTATTCACTAGGAAATTTGATTGCATTATAAATATCAAGCATGTTCACTATCAAAGCATGTAAGAAGTTAGATTTCTGTAATTTGAAAATCTACTGTCTTTCATATTTGGCATCTCATTTTGACATTTTACTTTGTTGTAGGCTGACAGATCTTGAGGTACAGGCAGAGCTTGAGAGATTGATACTACTTACACTTTTCTAATTTGATCCCTGGTGGCTGCAATACAGTAGCAATGCTTGAACTTTCTGTTAAACCATGAGACAAACATATCTGAAGCAAGCAACAGCAGTCCAAACTTTCCTGTTGTTGCTTTTGGTGACTCTACTTTTAGCTAGAAAAATACCTTCCCATTTGAGAAGAAATGGGGTACCATCCCTTTCCAAGCTCATTGGTGTATGTCCACCTTTTGAACATCTATCTGTCATTGGAAGCTCTAAACTATAATCATAATAATCAGAAATCACTGAACCTGAATCTACCAAAGTCTTTCTCCTCTGATAGTGCCACTGAGACTACAGTAATGGGAGACTGAAATGAAAGGTAATTCAATCCACGTGGGAGACTGCTGCATGACTTCAGAAAAAATAAAAGCTTCACATATGCAAATTGGAACTATTGCCTCCTGCTCTCATTAATGCTGTGGCAAACTTGTTTGAAAATGTTGGTAAACTAAGGGAAATATAACTGCAACAATTTTTGTAATACAAAAGAGCTTGCACTCTGCAGGTTCAGATTCACAGGTTTCTGGAATAGTTGGTTTTGGCTTTGAAATTATTGGAAAACAATGGTAAACATTATAACTGGGTTTGTTTGTAGGTGCATGCATGTGCGTAATCCCAAATAAATCTTTGCAAAACTCAATATTAAAGCTTAGTGAGTAGCATACAACTATTTATTGGAATTTTTAATGAATTTGTTTTGTCTGTACTGATGATCATTTATATTTCCAAGAAATGAGCATTCAGGGAATTGAGTTTTGTGGCAGGTTCTTGATCCAATGTCCATTGACATCAATAGCAATCCCTCCATTAACTCTGTTAGGCAAAGAATCAAGCCCAGAGTGAAAATTTCTGGTGTGTTTATTTACAAATATTTCACCACAAATAATTATACTTGCACTTCCAGCTATAGGCATGACAGTGCTATGTCTCTTTTCTGACCTAACGTAGCAGCTCAAATTTCAAGTGCTGAATATCCATGAAAAACACTTCCTGACCAGTACAAAATTAAAAGAAAAAATCTATCAGAACAAAATCTGGTGAATAATTTTGAAGAACAAATTCAAGGAAATTGCACCCAGAAAGCAGACTTTTCACGAGCTCAACGAGAGCATCAGATAAGGCATTTGACAGTTCTACTCAGCTCCCATTGCATGAAATCTCTCAATGCAAAAGCATTCACTAAATTCTTTAATGTATGACATGTATACAAACAATGATCATTATAAAATTCAGACACTGTGCTCTCCTCATCAAGTTATTTCCTCAACACCATAACTCACAGTGACTATATAGGAAAGTGGATTCATATGACAGTTGAAAGTGATGTCCCCATGCCAGGGCCAGAGCTAATATAGCTCTATGAATGACACAGCAGATACAAACACTAAAAACAACAAGGGGCTGGAGGAAAATATCCTTTTAATCTTGCCTCCTACTGCCCATCAACAAATGTGCTGACTTTTAAGCAATTTAATACTCCTGAACTCTGATGTTAGAAGCTGTAGGCTGTCTCCTTTGTCTTCTTGTAGTTTTACTGCAATAGTGGTAATAATACTTTTATTTATAAAGCAGACCCTGCTGAGTTGCTTGGAGTGATGCACAAACAATTAAAACATTGTAATAAACTAGAATAATTAAAGCATCAAAATACAAGCTGTAAGAAGCAAAGTTATGAGGATAAATATTGTGCGTAGGGGTTTTTTGGCAGGGTTTAACTGTTATCACCAGTGTGATACTATGTTATGAGAAATTCAGAAAATCCATGAAGTACTGTACTTCTTCAGGATTGAATTTCCCCTTTCAGGTCACTATCTTCCCCATTTTCTAACCTCTGAAGCATCCTAGAAACTAACAGGATAAAAAAAGGACTTTTCAGGATGGCTCTTTAGGTTCTGGAAAGATAATAAAATGGGTTGATTCTCTCTCTACTTCAACTGGTTTTATACTACTATAACTCCATTGATTTAATGGAGTTTCTCTTGATTTACATTGGTGTGAAATGAGAATCCGTATATTGGTCAAGTAAAACATGGACTCAAGAGTTTGGATTCAGGAATTCTGGTCTGTGTTATGGTACCAAGTCACTTTGTACCTTCAGGCAAGTCACTTAACCTCTTGGTGTTTCAATTTGTCCTTCTGCAAAATGAGTATAATGTTCTTCTCACTAGGGTGGTATGAGGTCAATTTCTGGTCTCACTTCAACAAAATCAGGAGGTTCAACCAGTGGAATTAGGCTGGGGTATGATCACTGAGACTGTCTTTCTGTTGCAGAAGCATTTTACAAACTACACACAATAGAGAACATGAAGAGCACTGAAAGCAACTTGCTCTGAAGTGAAGAATGGAAACCAACTGGTGCACAGTAAAAAAAATTGTAGTGGAAAGGATAGAAAATTTCCAAAACCCCTCCAGGGGCAAAGGCTTAATCATATGAGAAGTTTAACAAAAATCACTAACATCTAAACAGAGCATACAGAATCTCATCTTGTTTTGCTCCCATTGGTCAGGTAGGTACAGAGAGTCAGGGGTGACATGTAGGGTGTGCACATGGGTGCATGTGCACCCCCTACTGCTGTTGGTGCACCCCCTGCAAAAAGGCGCTCACCCCCCCACCACCAACAGTGCCAGCAGCGTCTGCAGGAGCTCCACGCTCCCCAACACGGGGCTCCCCCTGCTGCTGGGGGCACGCACCATTCATGCAGACATTAAACCTTCACTGTTATAAGTGATCAAAAACCAGCCTATACCCATAACAGAGCAGAAGTTTGGCACATATTGCATTGACCATTAAAATATATTCACCCATTTCAGGCCAGCCCACAGGGTTAGAGAGAACTGGAATTGTACAGGCCTGGGTAGGGGATAGAAAAGGGAGAGAAGAATAATGCCAGTGAGGCAACAGAGGCCTCTCTATGAAATGCAAACTTTGGTGGCAAAACGCATGCAGGCTATCACTCATAGTGGGCCACAGGATGGTTATTGTAAAGTACGTAGATAAAATAGAAACAAAATACAGTTGGAATAAAAAAAACAGAACCACGCATGCAAAATAAAAAAGCTGTTTAAATCTAACCTTGAAAATCAGCTGCTTTAAACAAATTCCTATAATTATTTTTTTTTAAATCCCTGTATTTATAATCTCCGTTTCTTTTATTTCTCTTACAAAGATATATATATCTATATAGATATAGATCTCCCTCCCCACCCCCTGCCCCCTAATCCCCTATTGTAAGCAGTTCCCCTGCTTTAACCTTCATTTGTTCTTCACTGCTGGAATAAATGGTTAATATCTCAAGGGAGTATGCATGTTATTTGTTATTGATTTTATAGCTCAATAACATAGCAGGGCTGCAAACAGGTTGGTATCAGATTAGGAAACAACCACTTAAAAGGAGACACCAGCTGTGCACTTGTGATAAATTACATTTTTCCCCTATGAATTTTATACCTAGTCATAGTTAGTTTACAGGATTTGGCACCAGATGGACTGCCTGCTAGTGAGGTAGGGTCAGGGTGTTATAGCTGCGAGATGGCCCAAGGAATATGTAAGAAGCAAGGTTGTGAGCTAATAATCCAAAAAGAAAAATACCCTGAAAGTGAGTTCTTTTGAACACTGTATCAAAATCAGGGATTTGTATATCATGAAATGTTTGGCATATACCTCTGTTTTTTGGATTTACTGCAGACGTGAGGTTGTGTAAAACAGGAGTGCACAAATGGTAAATATGATAACATTATTACACTGAGAAAGTATCTCAAAAACTGGGTTTTTATATATATATATATCAAATGGCTTTTGGAGCTGTTGAAAGAAAATCATCCACAAGGGAAGAAAAACTCTAAATTTTGAATTGTTTTTTCACAGATCACTGATACAGTATGGCAGGCACCATTAATTGTGATTTGCAAGTAATTAATGTTATCTCAGTATTTACAGAATATGGGGATAACCTTAATTAGACAGAAAGATAAAATTGTAAATATTTTCATGGCCACTATTGTATCTGAATACAAGAGATCACAGACTAGGCAGATTACAGAAGTTGTTTGCAAAGTACAATACACCCAGAGCTTTTCACTTGATTCCAATTCTTTCAAAGTATGGATTATTGTAATACACACACAAACACACACACACATACTTCCATGTCTTGCTCTCATTTATGTTGGCTTCAAATCTGTGTTACTGCACTGTCAATTATATGATAAAATAATGAAACCTGGAGATGAAAAAGGCATACTAGATCAACCTGTTTATATCCTTCACCACAGAAGTATTATTGCCAGAATAAATTCATATATGCTTTATTGAGTTTAATTTTACCACAAACAGAATTTAAATTAAATACTTTAGATGTCTTCTAAGGAAATGTGTTGGAAATTAAAACTATATCAATGGGGTCTGTAACAATCAATGAACCAAATTTTGCCCTTGTTTTGGCCACAATTCAGGCAAAATGTAAACATCTGTATAGCCCCACTAAAATCAAAGGAATTGTTTTCCCTTGAACTCAGTTGAACTACTCACATAGTTAAAGTTAGGCACAAATCTTAAATACTTTGCAGAGCTGATCCTTCTGTAGAACCGTCAAGTATAACTCAGTTGGGTTCAATTTTCCTCCAAAGGTTTGGCCTGCAGCCTCTCTCCCCTAGCCCTACGCCCCACCCCCTTCTCCCCCAGTTCCAGTGCTGTCTGCAGAAAGGGAGTGGGGAGAAGGAAGGGGGATTGAGTTGTGGGCTGGGGTTTTCCTGACCTGAGTTAGAAGGATAGGGGGTTGGGGTTAGGAAAGAGAAAACAAAAGTTATTAGGCTTGTGAGGTGGGGGAACTCCAGGCCACCCACCCCGCTCCAGCTCACGCTGGGCAAATCCCAGCGCACAGTTCCCCCGCACCCTTCTTTCCTGTAGACAGCACCAGGGGTGGGACTGAGCTGCATCAGCCCAGCCCTAATCATGTTGATAAACTGACCCTAGAGAACAGAAGTTCCCTAAGGCACTCCACTTCAGAGTGCCATCATCTGATCCTTCATTAAATAAGGGTTTTCTCATGCAATCAGCCTCTTTGAAAGCACTCTGCAACCATGCACGTGTCATGGCTGTAGAGTGTTTTCAGGGGGCTGATCGCACGACAGATCGCACTTCCGTCAGTGCCCTGTAGGCAGCTTACTTCTCTTACATTGAGGGGTAAAGTACCTCACATTTACCAAAGGGTATAAGCTTACATAAAGTTAGATAACAGTTGATATGCTATTAATCATACCCTTGCTTATCTCATGGTAACTTGTTTGTATTCCTTTATGCTAATTTGCATTGGTGTTAATTAAAAGAAATTATGTGTTTTAAGTAGAATGATGGTCATGTGACACTGGTAAGAGATCAAATTTGTAGATTTCAGTAATAAAACAACTGTAGTGTAATGCTGGCCATATTCAAATAAATGGCAAACCCCAAATAACTTGACTTAAATGGGACCAAGGTTATACTCCTTTTTATCCCATTAGTTTCCATGAGCATAGAATTGAGTCACCACAAGGGCAATCAATCCAGTAGCAAGACAAAAAGGGAGAATAAGTTCAATTCTGAAATTTCTAATCAGGTAAAACTGCTGTGGGCTTTAAGATTATCTTAATTAATTATGCCTTTCAGGACTAGGCCTTAAATATCTAAGTCTGGGATAAGGCTTGGGCTTTCACAAAAATAAGGGAAAGGGAAGGTTGAATAAAACAGTCACCATTCAAAAGTGAATAATTGAAAAAAATAATTGAATAACTTATTCCAAAAATACGAAATTCATCAAATGTGTTTTTTGACTAAGATGTTCATGAATTATCCACCCAGCTCCATTGCTGAGTGAATAATGCATTAATAATGAATATGAAAAAAATATAATGAAATTTATCAAATTAATTACACAGAGAATACGAGAAACCGAAATTATTCTCCATGCTGAACTCCAACAATAGAATACCAGAAGAGCCTGTGAACATCAAGGATCTTATTTTACAGTAGAATACAAAGGATTTTAATTTTATAATAAAGTATTAGAGTGGTATCTTAAACATTATTACATGCATCTACACGAGCAATTAAGTCAATTCAATAATGTGTGGTGCAGGTTACACTGGAGTCAGCTGTTCCTGGGCTTAGCATCTGCACACGCACCTGGGACGGCAGCATTTTGTGCCAGAGAGGGGAAGCCGATTGGGGGGGCAGCCCCAGGCTCCAGATGGTGGCATTGGGCAGCGGAAGGGCTGGCCGGGGCATGAGAGTTTTAAAATGTGGAGCCGTGTGGCAGGCAGCACCCTTGTGCCCCAGCCAGCCCCTTAGTGCAGGTTTCTAACAAGCACTTTAGTAAGAAAGTGTGTAAATTGTGTTGGTATATGTTCCCTATAGCCCGTGTTTCAAACATCATCCTGTTTTGAGAGTGTAAGAAAACCAGACATTTTAATGGCCAATACTGTGTTTACAAGCCTGACAGTTTCAAAGTGTGAGATAACAGTATAGTTGTAACATTTCTCATAATGATCAAGGCACTACAATGCAATTAAGTTTCTCTTTCCTTTTTCTTTTATTTATCTCTTTGTTTGTTTGTTTATTGCAGTGGGTGGTGCGGAACATTTAGTTTTAAACTTTTCTTCATAATATTAACATTTCAAAATACTAAGAGACTTGCACTGACTACTCTTATGATCTTCAGAATGAGAATGGAGATGTTTTATAGAATTGCTGGACTTTATTCTGAATACTGTAATCCAGGCTATAGTTTTATGTGAAACAATTCCTTGTAAAAGTCAGTTTAGTTATTTTCTTACAGGTTATGGCATTTATAGTATATGTGCACATTTCTTCTTCTTGCACATATAAAATGTAAGGTCATCCACCCACCTCAAGCTGCAGCAGAACTCATATTGATGTCAATGGGATTATTGTCATGAACCCATGTCTGTACTGTATATGGGCCATAACATAGTTCTAATAAAGTTTGATTTTGAGGATATGCCATCTTGTGAATGTAATATATCTTTTAAAGATTGTTTCAACCTAGTTCAATTCTGTGAGAGGTTTTTATGGTGTTGTTAAGCACACATTAAACAAAGGCAGATGCACACACGCAACCAACACCAAGAAAAAGATCCTGCCTAAATGACAAATGCAAAACCAACCAACATATTATCAGCACTATAATTAACAGGCTCAACAAAAAAAAAAAAAACATCAGAATTCATGGATCCTATACATGCCTCTTATAAAATGTAATGTATTTCATCTAATGCACTAAATGTCCTCATGGAACCCATCTGGGTGAAACTAAACTGCTACTTTGCTCTAGAAATAAACTCTTTGAGAAAAATGATAAAGGACAACTAAACCCAATTTCACCAGTGGGAGAACATTTTTCATAGAACAACTGCTCCATTTATGACTTCACAGTCTTTGTATTCAAGGGAAATCTATACATCGCCTTCAGAAGACAAGCCTGGGTATAAAAATTCATAAATTTATTGGACACTAAAAGCCATGAACTTAATGCAGACACAATTTGTAATAAGCCATACAACCAACCTGATCTCTGTGCTAACCTCTCCATCCTCCACAGGTTATAACTTCCCTTTTTCATTTTGAACTTATTCTTTCACATAATTTGGCTTATCTATTTCACCTGCTCCTTCCTTAGTTTCTAGGTAATTTCTGATAACTTCTCTTTACTCCATGGATGTGCAGTCCTCTTCCCCATTTTAAGTGACTACTCCATTTTCATAATAGGTAGAAACAAAAGTAACTTTTCAATTCTACCTGGTACTTAGCTTAGACTTCATCTATCCCTTTCCTTGACCGAGACTGTATAGTCAGTACAATAAGAGATATAACCAAACAAATCAAGATTCTCACCTACACAATGTTTATTACACTAATGCTCTTTATTATCATGCTTCCAAAGTGGCAGCAGACTTATATATTACCTTGAATTGTGCAACTTCACTTTCAACAGGTCAGCCCAGCCTGTTCTGGGTGCACATTGTTTTGGAGGATTCTGAAATGTCTTCTGATGAACCATTCCCCTATATTAATAATAAATATTACAAACATCCCATATGTTCTGGTGATTTCCATTGCAAAAGCAAAGCCTTGAAATTTAGAAAATACCAGAGTTAAAGTTGCCTGTGTACCCTTTATTTGGTTCCCCCCCCCTTTATATACAATATGATAAATTGTATGTAAATAATCTCAATCTGTTTGTAACTCAATCTCAACTCTGTGTAAATAATCTCAATCTGTTTTCTAACCTGTTCCTATTCCAGTCCAGTTTCTTTCTCCAAAACTGCATGTTTCATACCAGTCCAAGCTGCCATCCCCACCATCTGGTTTATTCACATCTATCTCTTTGCCTAACCAATCCTAGCCTTCCTATCCAAATCTCAGTCTTTCAATGCTTGTTCTCAGTCCCATCCTCATAAACACATAACAGTTTTTATCCTTGATCACTTCTATCAAATATGCCTATTACATGTAATGATTGATTAAAGTAAATGTATATGATGAAATCACCCTTTTAAAGAAATTTAAAATATCTATTATATTGCCCATTTCCAGAAATATTGCTGTGATTTACTTTCAGTTTTTCTGTATTTCAATAACCTTCAGTACATTCTACAAGTCAGTTATGAAAAATGGAGCGTACATCAAAAGCAAAGTTCCCTCTACAAAGAAAACTAGTATTAATTGAGTAAGGTTTTCTCATAATAAACTACCAATTCCTTCCCCATTGTTAGCTAGAGACCTCCTACAAAGAGCTGAATGCCTTGTACTGCTGTAATTTTAGTATGGGCAGAGGGGCTCAGCACCTCTCAGGACTGTTGCACTGGTGATACTATCACTGTGGATTTCAAGCAGTCTTTATTCCTGGGAGTTCTCATGCCCTATCAGTCCTTGAAGGTGACACAGGAGAAAACATGATGACAACCAGGCATGACAAATCTTGGAGAATATTTGAATGTAAAATCCCTCCCATGAAATGTAGATATTATTGGAATAACCTGAACAAATTGTGAAATTGGCTGGCAAGGGCATGCCATCATTATCATGGTGCAGTATCTTTGGGAAGAAGCTGTGCAAGACCTTTTGCAAGATTTATTACATTTCTGAAATAAAATAAAATATTAGGCCTTGAAAAGTTCTTATTTAAATCCCATCAGTAAGTAACTCCTAAGTCCTTGCCTCCCAGCCAGTGAATAAACCATTATCATATTTTTGCCTTAGCCAAAATGAATGATCTGCTTTTGATAAAAAAAGAAAAGAAAAAACCACCTCTGCATCACTTTGAACTGTGAATATGCCCTGGGAGTTCTCATTAAAAACTCTGTAAGTTTAAATCTCAGAACATCACCTCTGTCTTCTCCAGATTGCCTAGTGAGAATCCTGGTAATGTCTTGAAGGCAAACTAGAAAAATGAGCATTGCTGTTATTGTGATTTGAGAAACAGGTCTAATCTGACCACAGTCATAAGAGTCAAAATTTCCTTATTCCCAAATTTACCTCTGACACCAAATCCCTCTCTCGCCTCAGGCAAATCATACAATTCTCTGACTTATTTCATTGGTAAAATGGGGATTGTAACAGACAGTTAGTGTACAGGGATATGATCTGGAGTTTAATATTTGAAAACACTGCTCTATGCATGGAATTATATTAATACAGCCACAAGTATGACGGGGAATACAAGGTATGTGTGTAGAAATATCAACTATTGGAACTTTTCTCTTTGTGTGCTTTGGCACAAAGTTAGTCTCTCTACCATGACAGGTACAATCAGCATTAGCAGCCATGAAACAGAAGCAAAATTTAAGAAAAACTAAAGAAGTTATTTGCACTTCTCTTTCAAGAAATGGAACACAACAGTAGACTGAGGTTAATGGTTGAATGAAAATCTATGCTTGTGCAAAAATTACATCATTGCTATGTTCTCAGGTTTGGAACAATGAAGCACCTTAGGATGGTCCACAGAATAACATATTATGAGCAGGAAGTGGGGGCAGGAGGAGCAGAGGAATCGGGGAGAGGAGATCAATCAGTAGCCCATGAAATGATCCACAGACTAGAACTCTTCTGTAATTACATTGCACTTTTGTAATTACATTTTCTCTATAGCTTTCAGAATACTTCTAATTCAGATGTATTATCACCTTGTTTTTTGATTGGAGATGTGTAGTGTAATTAGGGAAGGGAGAGGGGTCACCAGTTCCAGGTGCCAACATAGAGGGGGAGCGAGTATGGGCCCACCTCCCCAGGAGTCTTTTCCCTAAATAGCCTGGCCATAGGAAGCCAAGCAGGCGCAGCACCAGGCCCCATTGTATATCTACTAGGGGAGGGAGGTGAGCAAGGCA
>NW_017728992.1:40698650-40701588 GCF_001723915.1 Gavialis gangeticus
ATTATCACCTTGTTTTTTGATTGGAGATGTGTAGTGTAATTAGGGAAGGGAGAGGGGTCACCAGTTCCAGGTGCCAACATAGAGGGGGAGCGAGTATGGGCCCACCTCCCCAGGAGTCTTTTCCCTAAATAGCCTGGCCATAGGAAGCCAAGCAGGCGCAGCACCAGGCCCCATTGTATATCTACTAGGGGAGGGAGGTGAGCAAGGCACATGAAAGGGCCCTTCTCTCTCACAGGATTTACTGTGGGAGGCACAATTTTGCAGCCACCTCTTCCCATCTCCCCCACTTCCATTGTGTCTGAGAGAGAGAGGCAAAGCCAACAGGGACACTAGGAACAGCCCTGAGGAGCCTGCACTGGCCAGACTTCTGGATCAGTGGGAGCGAACCCATCTTACAACTACTGCAGCCTAAATTTACCCTGCTCCAGCAGGAACCAAAGCACAGGTTACCCAAGTGTAGAGAGCAGGGGCAGGCAAGATTCTACTCCCCCTCCCCTTCCCAGTTCCCCTCCCTCTGCTCTTCAGTGATTAGCATCATTCTGACTCCCACCTCCCATCTGTGCCCCAGACATCAAATTATCTTACCATGCCCCTATGGGGAAATGCTGCAAAGTTTGATTTACAAAAGTACATCCTGCTGTTAAATTGGCTGCTCCAGACTTTCTTGGAAGATCAGCCATAAACTGCAACTCTGGAATTTAGGATTACAGGTGGCAATTCCTGGTATACCACTGGTAGAGAGCCCCTATGGGTGCATCGACACATGAAAGCATGTGCGCTTGCAGCAGCTCAAAGAGAAGCAGTACAAATTTGAGCCAGGACATGCACTTTGAAGTGGTGCAAATTTGAGCCAGTCCACGTGCCCAGACATGCACTTTGAGGTGGTGCAAATTGTGCCACTTGGGGCAAAATAACCTTGCCTGGATCTGCAGCCAGGGGGAGCATGTGCACACTCATGTGGATGCAACTTTAGTGTTTCTTAATAACTAATTTACTGAGTCTCGGTGTTAATGTGGCAACAGAGGAGGAAAGGGTTTCTCCCTTATTCCAGACAATGGAAGTTGGGATGCTTCCTACATAATCCATCTGATCATTCACTTGGTGGCAGAAGATAGAGAATTGATCAGGCAATGAACCCCTAAGAAATAGAAAGGAGCAGAAATGAGGAGATAGTCTTCTCCTTCAAAGATAAGTTCTAAAGGTTGGTAGCAGGTAGGGAGCACCAGAGGTAGATCCAGGATTTGGCAAAGAGGGGTGCAGGACCAGCCACTCCTGCTCCAAGCCTCCTACCCCCGCAACTGGTAGGAACACACCCCAATGCAGCAGCCTCTGGGGACTTTAACAAAGTCCCTGAAGCATTTAAGAATCTCCACTTTCCCCTCCATGCTCAGAGAATCCTCCCTTCCCACATCCACCCCTCCCCTATTGCTGCTATTGCTTTTCTCGCTGTCCCAGAGGCATGGGAGCTTAAAAGCCACTCCTGCCCACTCCAGCTGGGGCACATGTGGGCTGGGAACTGTAACAGCTGTAGCAGCAAGAGGTGCAGGGGGTGGGTTCCCCCACCCTGCTTGGTCCCCTGAGGAACCCCCTGCCCATCACCTCTCCTGCTTTCACTGTTACCATTTGAGCCCACCCCAGGAGTGGATTTAATGCTTTATCCTGCCCTAGACTGAGGGAAAGCAGCAGCAGGGAGGGGGAGTAGGGGTGGGGGTGGAGGAGACAGGGGAAGGGGAGTAAAGGTGATGTGCCTTGAATACAACAGAAGGAAGGGGGTTCTTACATGTTTTGGAGACTTAAAAAAAAAAAAAGGCTCCAGAGGCTCCCAGGCTGGATCCAATCCAAAAGAGGGGTGCAGCCATGCCACTGCACCCCCTCTGGATCCACTCCTGGAGGACTTCAATTCTGTACTGTGGGGAAGGATGTATAAGGAAGAAGTGAATTTTCTTCCCTGCTCTCTCTCTCTAATACTGGAAATGTGGAAAAACTGACACTAAAATCAGTACGAGTGAGTAAAAGTTCTGCTAAAAATATTTTGTAGGTCTGAAGCTATTATCCTTTTAGAGCTAACAAGCAAAGGGGTTGGTCTGGGGCAGTAACTAGAGGAGATACTAGGAGAACCTAGGTGATTCTGGAAGTAGCAATGCAAACTGAGGCACTTTCCAATGAGTCAATATTTTGCCAAATGTCTCAGCACAGGGAGAGAGAGCGTTGAACTTTTGAAGGTGTACATGTTGTAAGACCAAGGTTCTGAATACACTTGTAAGTACTCAGCTGAGTAACCCCAATCCAATCTATAATCAAAGGACATACAGCCAAAGATTTCACTGCTTACAAAATGTGATTCTAGCAACTATGAGGCGATATCGTACGAGCAAAACCAATATTATATTTAAGAAAACCACCATAAAAAACCTTAATCTCTGGTGATTTATTTATATTTTAAAATATATTTCAGAGGAAACAAAGGCACTAAAGATGAAAACTGAGTTTAGCATTGCTATTTTTTGTGTCTTATTGGTACCTTATAGGAAGGGGCACTTAAATTCTGTCTCTGGCAGAGTACTCTTAGCTGAGGCACCCAGCCTTCATTTAACTCAAGGGTCACCTCTTTCTTTGTAGCTTACTTTTAAAAGAAATAAAATGATTCACAACCAGAAAGAACTGAAAAAACATACAAGTACCTAAAGTACAGCTGAGGTAGAACTTAGGTGCAGAGTTCTAAGAAAGCAATCCAAGAAAACCCCTCCTAATCATTTAGATGTCTGACAGTCTGTAGGCACATATATTTTCACCGGTACAGACTTTGGTACAGAACCAGCCCTAGCTATTTCACTCTCCTGGAAAATACATTTTGTCACCTTCTCCCCTATAATCCCATGGGTAACTGCACTGAACCATCAACCCCTTGGTTGTCGTCCATGTGGGTACGAACGATGCG
>NW_017728992.1:40701599-40704884 GCF_001723915.1 Gavialis gangeticus
CCGACCCTTAATCTATGAATCTATGAATCTATGAATCAGAAGCTCTTGTTACTAATCTTATCCTTAAATGCCACACCTCCAGCTCTGCCATCCTGGACAAAGACTAAACAAATCCATTTTAGATATCCAAAGTTCAGCAATTATGCATGCCAAAAGGCACCGTTTTCTTAGCTAAGCTGAACAGGTCATCATCTAATGCTATTTTAGATTCACACGCTGGATATCCCAGATATCTCCTGTTTTCCAAAAGAGTGCCCAAATCACCAGAGTACAGGTCAGATTGGAAAGGGGTCACTAATTATCACCTAAACTGTTGAAGTTATGCTGTGATGCAGAAAAGGTTTCAAGAGCACTGGGGAGAATAAGCAAGGGGGAAAGTCACTCTGCAGTCCAGTGATAAGGGTATTCCCCCAAGGTGAGGATTTCTTTATACATATTGCATTAAGACTTATTGCAAAAAATGAATACATCTACACTGGGATCTGGAACACAGGACTGCCTCTTTCCAGGTAAGTGCCTCGTTGCTAGTCTACAGATTCAGAGAGCCAGAAGGAATGCTCTGGTTTATTCCCTTTCTGGTGCCAGGGCTCTTGCATTACTCTTTGTACAATGGCACAACTTAAACTGGAGGGGTAGAGAGTAGATCCATTCGAGCTATTCCTATAGACTACTGCAAGAATGTCAAAAACTCATTAGGCCCACACACCCAGTCCCCCCCCTCCCCCTTTCCTCCTCCCTTGCTGAATCCAGTACACAAAGGGCCCCCTCTCTGGAATCTGTGCTACATATGGTGCCTGCCCCAGCTAGTCTGGGATCAACACCACACACAGCATTACTCTCCAGTCCCCACACTGGTCTGGGACCCACATTGCAAATGGTGTCTGCTCTAGTTAGTCCACAACCTGCACCGCACATGGCACACAGACCAGCGAGTCTGAGGAACGGGCCATGTGAGGACCTCATGCAAGTCAATCCAGCCTGCACCATTAGGGGCAATCCAGATGGAGAGGCAGTACCAGGGGGACAGGTGATAGGAGCACCCATGGACTAGATGGGATCCTTAGATGTAAGCTTGAACCCCCTCTGGCTGAGAAGGCTTAGAACAACATTTCTGAGGCAAGTGCTCTAACCTCTATGCTATTACACAGAAGTGGCAGCAATTGTAGCTGTAGCATCCTAAAAGAAGAGAGTGAGACAGTCATCTGTACTAAAGAAAGGTTAAATTGTGTGCTTAAGTTTCAGAAAGGGGTTTGAGCTGTGCGTATTAGATAGGAAACAAGCAGAAATTCAGATACAGCTATCCCTTCACCATTTCTTACAGACATACATAGGCATCCCCCACTCAATATGCTGTCTGTTTAGTATCTAAGGGTTCCTATATACATGCAGGGAGGCATGGTAATTACCGCGCTCCAGCAGACTCCAGCGTTACGTGTATCAGAGTCCCTGCACTCATTCAATGAGCTTTAGTTCAAAGTGCTTCACTGCCATTTTTCAGCATGGGGACACTGATACATATGATGCTCTGGGCACTTTTAATTAATGCAGTTCTTGGAGCTGCGCTAATTAAAGCACTCCCTCCCCCAGCCTCCCAGAACATGTCTAGAAATGACCTAACTCTCCCCATTCAAAGGGTTTGTGAATTATGCGCCTGGAGCCAGACTCATAGAAGCAAAGCATGCAACATTGAGCATTATCACAGCTAAGTCCCTTTGTGGATCTGGACCTTTGGACCTCTGGACCTTTGCCATCGCCTAACATTCTGTTCAGTTGCTTCCACCAGGGGAAGAAGGATGTAAAATGTTACCAGAACTTTCTGTTTGCACCCACAGCTGGTATCACAGTGGTGGCATAGGCCCAATATCCTTTATAACATTGATTTACATGAAGCAATTCTGAATGGTTACTTGCTGCTTTAACTCTGTGGGCTCAAACTATACAGCCAGCAATGAAAACGGTAAAAGCTGGAAAGCTTTTTTTAAATCAATTTTTTTTTTTTTGCGCTATGTTTATTTTGCCATTTACTATGTTATAAAACATCACTGAGAGATTTTACTGAATATATTGATCTTATTCAAAACATTTCATAAGTATTAAAAAGCCAAGCTAAGTATCAACCAAGTGGCTTAGCAAAGAGGGAATAGATACCAAAAAAAGAAAAATCACATTAGGAAAAAATTATTTAACTTGGTTATTAAAATTGCAAATAAGTAAATTATATCATCAAGTCCAGCTGTTATTTTTAATATCTCCCTCTTTACCTCATATCCCAACTCATTCATTTATATAGGAAAAGAAGCCAGATATGGTCCTGAAAATACTTCCAGGAGTTTAGCCAAGTGTTTCTCAATCAGGATGCCACAACACCCTGGGAGGTGCTGTGATATCTTTTTAAGGGTGCCATGGAGTGCCACACAATATTAGTATTGTTAGTTAGGTGCTTAAACCCTTGCATATGATTCACAAGATAAACTCAGAAATTTCAAATAGGAAGCCATAAGGTCAAAACACTCTGACCTGCAGTGGTCTTTCTGAGTTGCTTGAAACAAAAATTGTTCTATAATTTTTCAAAAAAATGAGCGAAAGTTAAGAGCTAGCATTTTCCAAGGGGTGCCTGGAGTCTCCAAACATTGAGAACCGTTAGTATAGCCAAATGCAGAAAGCCACTGTAATGTTGGCACAATATTTTATTGATCAAGTTCAGGTATGTGGCAAGATTCAACAGAGCACGGGACAGGTATATGAATATCAAGAAAATCCAAAGTTATAAGAGAGACAAGGATCTTTTGGGGTGATATCTTTTTTTGGACCAATTGCCTGGCTGGGATTAAGCCAGGCAAGCTTTTAACTGCAGGTCTCTGATGAAGGACCACCATGGCTACAACATAATTCTAATGCTACCAGAGTTATAACCGTAATGTTTCTAAAATTAAGACTTAGTTTTATAGGGACATACAAACATATGTTTTAGGACATTATGAGGGTTAACAGGAAACATGATCTGGGACTAGGACACTGCCTTGCTGGCCCCTATAGGGTTTTATTTCTTGCCTTCTAAAACAGCTGGCCCTGCCAACTGCCAGAGATATACAAGATAGACAGCTGTTCTGATTTAGCCTGGCAATTACTATGTTTCTGACCTTACTAATTACTGGATTACTGTTTTTTTGGATTCTAGGTTATTTTAAGCATGTATTCAAAAAAGAAAAACTTGCAAATTTCTCCATGGACCTGGGTGTTTGATCAATATGTATTCAAATAGCAACAAAGCTGATTCTACCCAAG
>NW_017728992.1:40709884-40732499 GCF_001723915.1 Gavialis gangeticus
ATGTTTCTGACCTTACTAATTACTGGATTACTGTTTTTTTGGATTCTAGGTTATTTTAAGCATGTATTCAAAAAAGAAAAACTTGCAAATTTCTCCATGGACCTGGGTGTTTGATCAATATGTATTCAAATAGCAACAAAGCTGATTCTACCCAAGCCTTACTCCTGGTAAGTAGTACCTTATTCTGTCAGTAGCATATTGAAATTGACTGGGATATTCGCACAGTCCTGAAAACCCTTTTACCTAGATTTAACTTTACTCAAGGGAGAAGTCCCACTCCCACTCCCAAATCAAACTGAGAAAGGCTAGCAGAATTTAGCTCTGCGATGGAAATACCCAACTAAATATAAATAATTTCCATTAAAAATGGTGTTTTAATTGGTTTATAACACTCGGTGTGTGTGAGTGAATATGTACAAGGAGAGGAGGTTTCTGTGTATCCATTATTCAGTCATTCTTGTGTTATGGCTTTTGCAAAGCAGAATACAGTTCCTGCTATACAATAACAAAAGTGAAGTAATCAAGGAAGTCACAGAGGGGGCTCTGACGATTAACTCCAGAGTGTCCCCAGGGTACTCATTTGTCACTGGGACTCATTCACAGCTAAACGGATGGGAAAGTAGCTCATGTTCTCTTTGTTTCTTTAAAGTCAGCTTGTCACATAAAAGGAATAAGAGGTTTTCAGTGTGCGAGAGGAAAAAAAAAAGAAACCTTTTGAGGGTCCAGTTGTTTCTCCCCTCTGAACAAAGACTTTAGTAAATAAAATCTCTGAATAATATAGGAAAAATAATCAAAAAGTACATCATTTTCATAATAATATAGTGCTTGCTATTACTGAGTGCCTTTCATCCAAAGATCTCAAATACCTTTTCAAATCTTAATTAAGACTCACCACAACGCCAGGAGACAGGTACATATTATTACAAGAGGCAGGTGGAAAAATAAATTTAAAAAATGAACAAAATCAAGCCTTTTTTCCATTTTGTTTTAAGTCTTCGAATATAGGGCAAATTTATGAGTCTGTGGATTTCTCTTCAAGTAAGGGATCACTTCTGAATTAAAATGTACCCCCCTCCATACACACACCCTTCCCTTCATTCAAGCATGTTCTTATTTGCAAAAGGAAAAAAGGCAACATTTCAAGAAGCTGAACTTTTCAGTAAAGACCATCAAACAGAAATGAAATAGAAATTTATCTTCTTGTATACCAGATTTCTGGAAGACATAAGCATCAGTTTGGAGAAGTGGTTTTCCATTCCAGGGATAACTGGCAGATTGCAGACTGATATTTCAAAATCCAAAATCCAAAACTAAAGCTTTTTCTCTGGAAATACACCTATTAGGGATGTGGACACAACTGAACTGGTCTCAGGTGACATTGATTGGGAACCAGTTTCCAACTGCTGAGGTTCAGAGGTGTTCACATGTATGGTGCCCTCGTATCCCAAGTAGAATGGTCTCCGTTTAGGTTGTCAAGTGCTATACCTCTAACAATAGGGGATGTTAGTGAGCACTCAGCCCACCATGCCTCATGAGAAGGGGTAGGTTTGCACCCATATTTTGTTCACCACACTCAGTGCTGGTGGCATTTCACTTTTTTGCTTTCTCTTCTCTCCTACATGGTAAGTACCAACAAGTTCATCAGCCTTCATTTGCCCAAACTTTGCAATGTGCTTGGGGTAAAGGGGAGGTAGGGAAAGTGCTTGGACCCATATTTTTGGGTTTCCAAGGGCCTCTGGGTGTGGGGCATGGTTAAGTGCCTGCTGTCAAGTACAGAGTGAGGACATAGCTGTTTTTTATAAAGATAGCTCATTGATAAAATTGCCAATAAAAGGGAAAATAAGGGCAGTAGAGTTCCAGCTGCATACTAGAGCAGCCAGTTACAGAAGTGGCAGGAAAATGAGGAGTAATGCAGTGTGGGATGTCTGGAGGAACAAGCCCACGTTGTTCAATGTTTGGTGGTCATACTTGACACTGACCCAGTTCACAGTGAGCCGGTTCAAACAAGTACTTGATTTTCCAGATACATTTCTGAACTGTTCCAGGCAGTTTTAAAGAAGTTGAATAGTCTTGTACATTTGTCCAGTTCGGAAATAAGCGGCACTTAAAGTGGCCTGGTATTATGTGTTTCCATGCCTTAGGATGTCTTTAGTAGGAAAGCCCAGAAAAGCTTGTCCACAAAAAAATTTAAGAAATCTAACTGCATGTCTTGTAAAGAACATCTATGTAAGAAGGAGAAAAGGAGGGAACAAAACTACACTGCCTTTTGGGGCCTTGAAAAAAAGGCAGGAGAACCAAGTACACAGATGCTGCATATTGCTTCTGAGAGGCATGCTGAATGGATGGGAGTGACACTTTGGAGACACTGTTTCTATTCCCAGCTCTGCCTCATCATTCTGGGACTTCTTTATAAACATTTTGCTGAAATTGGAGGCAGTCAAGTATCAGTTCTCCTAAAACAGGAAGTGTGATATGCAGGGTGAGATTACACGTTCAAATTAACAAGTGCTAACTCTAAAGAATGCTAGTTTCTGTTATAGTTAACAAATTCTAGAGATCAGTCACACTCAGAGTTAATACCCTCTCTATTGTGCAAGGCTTTGATCTGTTACAAAAGATGTGGAAAGCAGGGTCATGACGAGGGGCTGCAGCCTCGTCCATGCCTGCCCTGCTTTCCAGTTCTCTTGCCATAGTATAGTCGAGGAATGGGCCCCTGCCTGTTTGGATCACTGTCTCCTCACCCCATTGGCCCTCAGATCTTTCTCCATGCTCCATTTGGCATCCCTACACCTGAATTACCTCCCCCATCCCCTGACTGCCCCATCCACCCCCAGATCACTGCCCTGCCACCTCAATCAGCCCAAGAGAAGCGGCACTGGTGGAAGCAGGGGGGCTTCCCCCTCTCTCCCTGCTCCCAGGTTTCCTTGGAACCACACCACCCCTACACACCTGGAATAAGCCCCCATGGGAACCTGCAGCTGCCCAGCAGCTTCTTGGGCCCCCGTCCCACCTGCTCTCCTTTGCCTGCTCTTCAGTTGTGGGGCCCAGCGGGGGTTAGATCTAGGAGCACTAGGCTGGCATAGTCTGCAGGGACCCAGGAGCAGTCACGGAAGGGGGAATACCACCCCCCCATCAGTTCCTCCACCGCTCTTGGGCTGGATAGGGAGGCAGGGCAGTGATCCGGGGCTGGAGAGGATGATGGGGGGCAGAAGAGGTAAACAGAGTGGAAAGGGAGTGAACTGTGGGGTGGAGGGGATGATTCATGAGCTGCAGGCAATTTGTGGGGGCAGAGAAGGAAGCAGCCTGGCAGTGCTGTCCCCACGCACCTGTTGCCCAGCTGGTCCCAGCTGTCAGTTCCGGACTGTAGAGTCCTGGATGATAGCTAGTCCGGGGGATCAGTGCCGCCTTGGATATTGAAGGACTGCAATTTGCTTTTTTTATCTCAGGTGAACACCCAGAAGTTCGTTTCTCTTGAGCTAGATAGTTACACCTCTCCCATGGTTGTGTAACTTTAAGATGCCTATAGGTAGGGCACTTAGCACTTGTCAATGAGCCTTAATGCGTGATTATTCAAGTTTTAAGTGCTCTTAACAGTCTAATTTTAATGCGTCATCTCACCCTTATAATAAAAAACCCCCCAGTGTCACTAGACTTGAGACCAAAAGATCTTGGTTTCTTGGCATTCAAATCAGAGTATCTTCCCTTAAGCTATGAGACATTTTTATGTTTTGCTTTTCTGTACCCTGGAGCACCACACTACGCTGAAGAAATATCCTACAGAACAAGAAGTGGCAGGGGTAGTTGAAATGGAGAGCAATACAGCCAGTGTGATTAACAGTTTTCAAAAGGAAAAGACACTTAGCATGCTGACTGCAGCTAAAAATACATGAACACTTACCTACTAATATTTTTCAATGTGTGAGCAACAGCTGTAGTTGCCACAGAAACTCTGTACAAGAACAAATATGAAGAAAAACAGTCTGCATTAATGCAAATAGAAGTTCTGTCAGCACCAAGTCTCTGCAGTGCACACTAAGAGAAAATTTGGGAGCCCTTTGTCCAGCCAGCCTAGGGAGAGCAGCAGTCTCTCACTATGGGAAATGTTCTTCACTGATGCTGGAAGCAGGAAAATCTGGAGCTATCATAGGCAAAAGTCTAGTGACCTTTCGTTTCTCATGACCACAGGTTCTCACTTCCAGACTAGTTCATCTGACGCTGTCAGTCGTCATTACTGGCTCATGAGAACAAAAGCAACAGCACAAATTGTCATTTAACATCAACCCTATGGAAGAAAAACTTAACTTTCTAAGTGATTCAAGAGTTTAGAAATAAGGCTGTAATGTATCAACGTATTCTGCACTATTAGTTCATCTTCCACATGCCTCTACCTCTCCAGATCATGTTAATGCACTGGGTTAAACTAACTAGCAACATTCTTGTCAGCTTTGCATAATTCTGCATTTTGTACTTGTTTCACAGATGGATAAAAAAGGTGGTAGAAAGGGATTGGTAGCTTGCTTGTACAGACCAGATCTTCAGCTAGCACAAATCAACATGGTTCCATTGGCTTTAACAGAACACCAAGTAAGAGTCTAGCCTCTTAGTACATTAAGGCCAGGACATTATTTTCTCATAGATACTAATGATACAGTATGTACTAATAAATACAATTCTGCAAAGCCACACAAAGTTAATCCTCACGCTACCTTTGGGGTAATGTTCATATTAAAATAAGTTAGGATTTTTTTTCTGAATAAGTCCTACATTGAGTCTCACAGAGCTGGAAATTCCCAGTTTCCAGTTGCCTCTCTCATAAATAAACTATCAGAATATATGCACATTCAGGGGGCAGCAAGGAATCTGCCATGTCTCTAGATATATCAAAAATAGAGAGCTATAAATAGGAGTAAAGGAACAAAAAGTCAGGTTATGTGTGACAGGCATTTCGACTACAGCACTATAAAATTTAGAATATAGAGTACATAAGACAGAGGCTGGCTGTGACTATGTGGCTAATTCCCTGGGACTGTAAAATAATTAATGAAATATTGCTGTTTTCCCCTCCTTAAACATCCTGTACTGTGTGTAGGAAGCTTAATCGCATTGTTTAACTTTGTTTCTTGAGGCAGAAAGTTTTCATTGACATGCAAATCAAGAGACCCTGGTTGGAAGAAGCATCCTGAAGGTGGTAATTAGAAGTTTAAATGCTTGTTTCTAATGTATGAGGCTCATAAGTTCCCCCCCCCACCCCCCTTAGAGAACTGTTTCCTAAGGGCTACCATATGACCAAGAGTTATGTAGCAGATGTTCTAAAATAGGATATAGCAACCTTTTTAAGACTGAAGAGACCCATAATAGTTGTGTCAGCTAAGCCCTATTGGATTTCTTTATGTAAGCAGTTGGATACAGGAAATTGCTGTCTGCTAAGTGGTCCACTAGGCTTTTACTTAGGTGTGTATGCACTCACCCAGTTGCCGTCTTTGAAACTGGGACACTATATAATTCCTTATTCAATTAGGAAGCCATAAGGTTGATATGATACTTTTACAAGTGAAAGGAAATCACAGGAGTGCAGAGAATAGATTTAAATGGTCCACTCCACCCCTGTCTATAGGAACAAGAAAAAAATGGAAGGCAAATGTGATAGGAAACCCCTCAACCGTGCTGTAAGAGTCATGTGCTTCACATCTCAATTCTTTTGCAGCTGACTCAGTTTGCAGCACCAAATACGGTAATATTACTTTAAAAGAAAACAAAATTTCTCATTGTAATCTTGAAACTTAACTTGGAGAATTGGGAATGAATAAAAGAGCAGAAACTGCAGCTGTAAACCTTAGAAGAAAATTGCAGAAAAAAACTAGTTTAAAAGATGGAATCACCTTTTCCAATACATGTGAAAGGATATTAAGATTATGGGCATAATTATGAGAATGGAAACAATCCTATTACTGACAAAGCATCTGATAAAGTAGGTTGTTACTTACAAAAGCTCACATCTCTCTGAAGCAGTTAGTCTATAAGGTACCACTCTGCCCTACTTCTTCCAAGTCCTGTTATTTTGGGACTGATTATGCAAGTATTTCTACTAAGAGTATGGGCTATTAGCATGCCCTGTGTAAAGTAGTGGTTTCTAGAAATATGAACAGACTCAGACAAAGATGACCTCATTCAGTTAACAAAAAGGTATCTAATTGTTCATTCCCTCCACCCCCAACCCCAAATCAAGCTACTGCATCTGAGGGACCAGTCCTGTATTCATGTACAATTTTCATTAAGATCACTTGAAGTTTTACTAGGGTGGAACATTCAAGGTCAGTTCATGCAATTGTTGTTGTCTATCCTACAGTTATTTAATTTTCATAAGGACCAAAATTTTCATACTTTATTAGTCAGTCACTATTCAGATTTAAAGAAACCCAATATTATCACTTACTTCAAAGGGAATTTTACCTGAGTAAAACTAAGGGCTACAATGCACTTTTAGGCACAGCCTGTCTGGGGCTATCTGCTGTCTCTCAAGAAGGATATATTAATCTCTCAGGAAAGAATATATGAATCTCTTGTTCTTTGGGGAAAGTAATCTGCTATAGCTACATAACGAGCAGAACACTTCATTCCCTCTGTGCCAGCTCAGCTTAGATGGCAGGTGCTTTTACAGGTGCTAAAACCTTTTCTTCATCACTACTGTCGCACTTGAGAAAGAGAAGTCCCAGGCATACAGTTCCTGCTCATTTCCTCTAAGTAAAACAAAGGTCAGAGGAGGGACTTGACTTCTATTTTATCCCTGTCATTGACAATGTAGATGGGGTTCACATGAGTGCACATGCACCCCCTGAGATTGGTGGTGCATTCCCTGTGAAAAGCACAGCTGATGCTGCCAGCAGTGCCTGCAGGTGGTTACCGCTTGCCACTCTACCCCTTACTGCCAACACTGCTAGTGGCATCTGCAAGCAGTCCCTGATCACCGCTGGCTATCGCCAATGCTGATGGCAGCATTTGCAGATGGTCGCTGGCTACCGGTCAGCACTCGCCACGCCCCCTGCCCACCGCTGACACTGCCACAGCTGCCTGTGGGAGCTCCCTGCTCACTGCCAGCACACCCCTGCCACTGACACTGGCGGCACCGCCTGCAAGCGCCTGCCATGCCTGCCCCCCAGCCTCCTGGGACACACATCATTCGTGATCCCTGTGTAGCCATTTTACAGCTGACATGATTGTAACCTAAATTAGACTTTCAGGACTCTTCCAAGAGATTTTTTTTTAAGGATACCTCTTTAAGATGTATGTTCCTTTTATATAGGAACAGCATATATAGGAACTCCAAAAGTCATTTTTGTTTTATCTTTGGAAATATCAGGATCAATGAGATCTCAGATTAAATTTGAATTAAAAAAAAAGCTGAGTTCAAGCTGCAACATCACCTCCATACTCAAAGCAGTGTCTAAAGAAGGGGTGATTTTGTCTTTCAATGAAATCTTGAAAGTGAATGAAGAAATACTGGATACTCTGCATGCACTATGCAGTTTTAGCAGCAGCTTTCTTGGGAGTCAAGTACAGTATGATTGATGTTGTAATACATAAAAGAACTTATCATTATGGACTAAGTTATGCCATTAAAGCACAGCTAAGAACATAAAAACATAACATAACATAAGAATTCCCACTTACTAGGTGGGGGCATAGGTCCCTCTTGCCCGGGATCATGTGTGTCAGTAGCAGACAGTGGATGCGGAAAGGGAGAGTGAGCTGGGTCTGACTGCTGTTTTTCCACTGTTCCTCTCTCATTTGTGGCCAGCATTTAAGGTCTAAGAAGTTTTAATTCAGAGTCTGTTTCCTTAACTCTCACGCTCAATAGCTACTGATGCTCCTTTCCTCTAAGAATTTGTCCAATCTGTTTTTTTGAATCTGGTTAAATGGTCAGCCTCCACAACATGTGGTGGCAATGATTTCTATACTTTAATTACATGCTGTGTGAAAAAGAATTTCCTTTTGTTAGACTTAAATTTACTACCTCAAGACTCTTCATTCTTGTATTGTTCAAGATAGTAAATAATAAATCCCAAGTCAATCTTTCTTTGCCAGTTAGTATTTTCTAAAACATTATCATGTCCCCCCTCAAGTGTCTCTTTTCTAAACCAGACACCTAGCCTCTTTAGATTCTTCTCATATGGAAGACCCTCCATACTACTAAACATCCTTGTTGCCCTACTCTGGACCATCATTAGTTCTTCTATATCCTTCTAGTTCTTCTATAACTGGGCACAGTATTCAAGGTGTAAATGCACAATGGATTTATAAAGGGGCATAATGATACTTTCAGTTTTGTTTATAATTCCCTTCTCAATAATCCCTAACATTTTGTTTGCCTTTTTGATGGCTGCTGAGCACTGAGATCCAACTCCCAGATCTTTACCTGTGAGGTAACAGTTAATGTAGATCCCATCATAATGTTGGTATAGTTTGTGTTATTTCTGCCCAGGTGCACACGTATCTACATAGATTAGCATTTGCTATTTATTTCTTGATTTGCTCAATTGCGCCAAATCCTTCTGCAGTTCCTCACAATTAACTTTGGTCTTTACTACTTTGAATCATTTTGTGTCATCTGTAAATCTACCCACCTCATTACTTGTTCCCTTTCCCAGATCATTTATGAATGAGTTAAACAGCACTGGTCCCAAAACAGACCACTGGGGGACCCAACTTCCACTTTCCATCCTGAAAACTGACCATTTATACTCACTCTTTGCCTTCTATCTTTGAGCCAATTTCTAATCCAGAAGTGGACAGGGAGTATTCCCATGACTACCTTAGTCAATAGCCTGTATGTGGGGACTTGCCAAACACTTTTTTGGCAGTCCAAATATACTATGTCAACTGACATGCTCAAAGAACTCTAGTAGTTTGGCGAGGCATGATTTCCCTCTGACAAAGTCATTTTGATTCCTCCACAGCATGTCATCTATGTGATGAACAATTCTTTTATATTATTACTATTAGGCATACTACTAAGTTCCTAGGTGTGAGGTAGACCAAACAGCTCTTTGGTGCCTGGGCCCAGGACAACATGCCCAGCCAGTTCTTCAGCATGCAGAGGGGATACGCCCACTGCTACAGCTCTGTGGGCACATCGACACATGCAATTAATGTGCCTGCATTTTCTGTGCAGAATGATCTTCACCCAAGGGTACTGAAGGAATTGGCTGATGACATAACAAACAAACTGGCACAATTGTTTGAGCACTTGTGACACTTGGGACAGGTCCCAGAGGACTGGAAAAGGGCCAATGTGGTCCCTATTTTCAAGAAGGGGAGAAAGGAGGACCCGGGTAATTATAGGCCAGTTAGCCTCACCTCTATTCGCAGCAAGACCTTAGAAAAAATCATAAAGGATCACATTTGCAGGAGCCAGTGGGTAACACAATGTTAAGGGGCAACCAGCATGGGTTTATAGCAGGCAGATCCTGCCTGACTAACCTGGTCTTTTTTTATGACCAGGTCACAAAGTGCTTAGATGAAGGAGCAGAAGTAGGCATTATTTACCTGGGTTTTAAAAAGGCTTTTGACACAGTGCTGCACACAATTCCTATGAGCAAACTGAGAAGCTGTGATGTGGATTTTCTCACAGTAATGTGGCTGAAAAACTTTCTTATGGGACGCACCCAGAGGGTGATAGTGGATGCATTGGTTTCTCCCTGGAGGGATGTGGGCAGTGGAGTCCCCCAAGGCTCTGTTCTAGGACCAATACAGTTTAACATCTTCATCAGCAATTTGGATGTAGGTGTTGAAAGCACCTTGTCCAGATTTGCTGATGACACTAAACTATGGGGTATAATAAACACACTGGAGGGCAAGGAGTGAATTCAGGCAGATTTGGATAAACTGGGAAAGTTGGCGGAGCAGAATAGGATGAAATTTAACAAGAATAAATGCAAGGTGCTGCACCTGGGGAGAAAGAATCTCCAACACACCTATAGGCTGGAGGGTGCCATTCTGAGTACCACAACAGTGGAAAGAGATCGTAGAGTCCTGGTTGACACAAAAATGAACATCAGTTGCCAGTGAGGTAATAAGCAAGGCTAACTACACTCTTTCTTGCATCACCAGGTGCATCGCAAGCAGGTGCAGGGAAGTGATAATTCCCCTATGTGTGGTATTGGTGAGGCCCTAGATGGAGTACTGCATCCAGTTTTGGGTGCCACATTTTAAGGGGGTTTGTGGATAACCTTGAGAGGGTTGAGAGGAGGGCTACTCGTATGGTTGTGGGCCTGAAGGTAAGACCCTATGAAGACACACTGAGGGACCTGAAGCTCTTCAGCCTCTGCAAGAGAAAGCTGAGAGATGACCTTGTGGCTGTGTATAAACTCATCAGGGGGGTCAGCAGGGAATAGGGGATACTCTGTTTACCAGGGTGCCCCTCAGGGTTACCAGAAATAATGGCCAGAAACTGAAGGAGAATAGATTTAGATTGGACATGAGGAAGAAATTCTTAATGGTAAGAGTTCCCAAAATATGGAATGGGCTTCCAAGGGAGGTGGTGCTTTCCCCGACCTTGGAGTTGTTCAAGAAGAGATTAGACAGGCATCAGGCTGGGGTTACTTAACCCCAGTGCTCTTTCCTGCCTGGAGCAGGGGTTAAGACCCGATGATCTACCCGGTCCCTTCTGACCCTAGAAACCTATGAAATCTATTAAATTAAGGCTTATTAAAGCACTCCCAAGTGCACGTCTACATATGTGCCTGCATCAGGAGCAAATTGAACCTGACAATAGTAGCCCAGTCCAGGGCTGCTCCTGCCCTGCTCTTCCACCCTGCAGCACCCAGGGGGAGATCCAGATTCCCCTGGGTGCCAGGCCTAGGCTGGCAGGGGGTATAGCCCTAAGCTACAGAGAGTAGGGTGAGCTGTCCCAGCTGGGGGGAAATGGGGCTGGCTCCAAGCCCAGTCCCCACTTCCTCCTCCACCCCCCGCTGGCACAGAGCTGCCCACCCAGTCAGGAAAGCTCCCTCTGCCCCATTGAGATCTGGGCTTAGCCAGGAAGCAGTGTGGCCCCCTTGTGCCTGGGGAGCACATATGCTCCCAGTCAACATCTAAACATGTAGTACAGTGCATTAATATGCCATTATTTAGCACCTGTATTAATTAATCTAATGTACAATAAAGCATCTTGTGTAGCATCTTGTTGTGCATCATTTGAATCCTATAGGATGAATCATGCTCCCCTCCTCTGCATTTGCCTGACTGGCCAGAATGATAAGCTACTACACAGGAAAGAAAGTCTTTGATTGTTTCCTTCTGCCTGTTCTGAGTTACTGTGAGTCTACCCTGAGAAGTGTGGAGGGAATATTCCCTCCTCTACCTTGAGCAGAGAGAGTGGAACTATGGGGAATGTACGGAGAGCAGGCTTTTATACATCCTGCACAGCCAACTTCTATCCCTAGTTTCCCCTAACAAAACCTGGCAGAGTCTCAGCCTATATGAGGTTTGCTGTAGCTGAGAACTAATGTAATTATTGATACTTATCTTTGCCATGCTTATGCATGTCAAGTGGCATCTTGTTAGCTCCAGTCATGCTAGCTGCTTCAGTGAAGTAGACTGCCCTGCACTAGACTAGCCCTACTTTTTCAATATAAAATAAAAGGCACTTTTCTTTTATACAGTCTGTTTCCCTTCTCTATTTCCTCTCTCATTTCATAGCTGCTTTTGTAATAGATTTTAAGTGTATTTTTATAAAGGAAGTCTATTGTCTCCATTTTTCTCAGACTCAATAAAAGTGAACTTGTTTCTACCCAAAGTTAAAATTAAAAATAAATTTAAAAAAAAACCTGACATCAACAAACTAACAAGCATCAGTATAGAAAATTCTACCCAAATTAGTGACAGTTTTCAGAAGTTATGAATTACTTAGAAGAGAAAGTAAGAGAAACGTCCACCACTCTGACTACAGCGAGAGATGGACCTGACTGGAAATTCCCAAAGCTGAACAGTCCTAATTTCAGGTGGCAGAATTTGGGGCATGGGTACACTTCAAGCAGTTTCAGAAGGATATAGGGAGTTGCATCTCTTCATCCTATAGCAGATGTTATTCTGTAACTGTAACACATACACAGGCAATACAAATGTAGCAGAATTGTTCCACCTTTAGCCTTGCTTCATCTATGACATAGTTGGAGTGTAACAGCTGCTCTGCACATGCAAATGTCAGTCCCTGCCCCCTTCCCACATTCTTTTGAAATGTCTATCAAGTGAATGAAACTAAATTCATTCATGGAAGGTTGCCATGGTTCCCCTCCTTTAACTGTGGCAGGTTAGGGTGTTAGGTATATGCTGTGTGAGGGCTGATGGTAGTTTCATAGTGCTTAGGGTCAGAAGGAACCTAAACAGATCATCAGGTCCTACACCCTGCCCCAGGCAGGAATGAGTGCTGAGGTCATAACAACCCAGCCAAATATCTGTCCAGGCTCCTCTTGAAGACCCCCAAGATAGCACCACCTCACTTGGGAGCCCATTCCAGAGCCTGGCAGCCCTAACTGTAAAGTAATGTCTCCTGATGTCCAGCCTGAATCTGCTCTCTAACAATTTGTGGCCATTATTCCTAGTAACCCTCGGTGATCCCTGGGGGAACAGAGCCTCACCCATTTCTCACTGGTCTCCCCGGTGAGTTTGTAAATAGCCAGCAGATCCCCTCTCAGCCTTCTCTTGTGGAGGCTGAATAGATTCAGGCCCTTCAGCCTCTCTTCGTAGGGCCTGCCTCACTGCCCCTTGACCATGCAAGTGGCCCTCCTTAATGCTAGCCACATCCCTCTTGAAGTGCGGCGGCCAAAACTGGATGCAGTACTCCAACTGCAGCCTGACCAGTGCCACATAGGAAGGATCACCTCCCTGGACCTATTTATGATGCATCCGTAGATTCGTGACAAGGTGTGACTCACCTTATATAGTCTTATGTAGAGTTTAGATCACAGTTGTATGGGATGGTTTGGCTAGGGATGATCCTGCCTCAGGCAAGAAGTTGGACTAGATGACCTTTGGAGGTCCCTTTCACCCCTGCTTCCCTATGACTGTATGATTAAATCCAGGTTTCGGTCTTTTCTTCAGAATTGCTGGTAAGGGTCATTCAGAAAACCGCACGTGTTGTAGAATGTGAGTTCAATGTCCAGATCTGAACTCTGATGGCACCTATACACATGACAGACCTCTGCTCGGATGCATGCTAGTCAGCATGCATCGGAGCAAACTCAATTAATCTAATCTGCTGCAAGTCCGCTAGTGTGCTAATTAGCGTGATCCAGCAGCCTCCACATCACATGTATTCAGTGTCCCCATGTTTCAAAATGTGGGGGGGGAGCGCTTTAACTAAAGCTTGTTGAATGAGCTTTTGTTAAAGTTCCCTCGCCATTACTCTGAAGCATGGAACACTAAATACACAGGATGCTCTGGGCACTTCAGAGTGGCTCTAATAGCTACTCTAATTAGTTAAAGCACCCTTCCCTCCACCCAAGCATGTGTATAGGCACTCTGAAACTTTAGGCCCCACTATATTACATATCATTACATGGTGCTGTTTACATAAATAAAACAAAAGAGACATTTATATAAAATAAAATTGTAATTTAAAATATGGGCAGTGAGCCCTTACTGGTGATCCACAGAGATCTCCATGGTCCCATTTTGGTTATTTCTAATTGATAAATTGCATAAAGGCAGCTAAAAGTTCCTGAAATATTTTCCTTATACCCTTTTCCACTAATGGGAAGGAAGACGATTTAAACAACTGCAAATGGAAGGGTCGAAAATTGCCAAAGAGACATTTGTTATAAACCATGCTCCACATTGTAGTAAAGCCAAAGGACCCAGACTATAGAAAAATCAGTGTATGGAGAACCATGTTTATAAGATGGGGTTCTCCTCTCAGCTCCATGTAGGAGCTCATAAAAATCACATACAAATTATTTTACACCAAGCATCAAATATAGGTTTGAAAACCTAACCTGTGTAGTCATGAACCTGTTGGAGGGATTTATACACGTGCTATAGGACTGGGGGGGACATGGGGCTTTAATTGGAGCAGCTCTTGGAGCCTCTCTAATTTAAGTGCCCAGAGCATCATGTGTATCATCATCAAATGAGCTTTAGTTAAAATGCCCCCACCACCATTTTTCAGCACAGGGATGCTCATACATATGACGCTGGAGTCTGCTGGAGTGTGATAATAACCACACTCCAGCAGACTAGATTAATTGAGTCTGCTCTGATGTGTCATAGTTGCAGCATGTAAGAGCATCCTTGCTACATGTGTATAGGTGCCCTAGTTGTCTAAGTGTTAGTATTTTCTTCTACATTTCTCTCTGCCACACAAAGGCCCAAATTGTGGATTCCAGCCTCTACCATGGCTATGTCCATGCTTCACAAATCTTAGTCTCCTTTCACTTTGGCCCTACCTGTTTCTGTTCTCTTAAGCCCCTACCCTTTCAGTCCTTTGGCCCCACTATCTCTGCTTCCACTATCACATGCCCTGGCTTCAGCCTCTCTCTCTTTGGGACCCTGGCCCTTACAGGGCTCAAAATTGTAGCATGGTTCAAGGCACCCAACTGTGGAGGCTCCAAACCATCCCTTATACCCACTCCAAAGCCATCAATTTCTATAAACAGTTTCTTAATTAAAACATAAAGCAACTGAGTGAACAGAAACAAGCATTTACCAAAACCTATAATCTATCTGGGCCTACTCACCAGCACAAAGAGGCTTCTACTAAGCAGCTCCTCCACAACTTGTGGACCTAAGCTTATTATTCTCTGTAGGAGCATTTCTCTCCCCACAGCCTCCAGGGCCAGAGTGCACTCTCTGCTCTGGATACATGTTTATATACTGGCCATCTCCACCCCTACCAGTCAGGTGATCCCTATTTCTCAGGCTTGGTGCAGGGATTCCTCATTCATAAGAGGCAGGTTCAAAGTTCCAAGTCAATTACTTCTTATTAGGCAGCTTCTGTACCATCTTGCAGCCCTTAGCTTATTTCTGTTCTGGGACTCAGTCTTTGTGAAGCCTATCTCTAGGCAGCTTACTCACAGATGCTGGTAGCCCTGCTCTTCTAGCTCTAGCTTCCTGACCCCCCTACCCCTCCCAACTGTTTATACTGCTGTGACCTTCACTCCTCCTTTGCTGCCTCCACTGATCAGAGACTTTTCAGTGGGGGAGTGAGCCCCTGGCTTGCTCCAAAGCTAGGTTCAAACCATCTGAGTCCTTATCCCAGAAGTCCTGTTAGGGCAACAGAAGTCTTTTTCTTAATGCAGTTTTTCTCATCCGTCAGTCACATCTCTCTTTTTCAGTAACAGGGCTAGTGTGCCCCATTATACTCCTCTTATATAAATCTTTTTGCAACAGAGTCTGTTGATCCTGGATCACCTTGTCAACCATCTTCAGACCCACAGATAAGACAATCATGGAAGAAAATCATCCTCAACTGTGAGGAACTGCCAAAGAAGGATAAACTTTTATACATGGTAGCAGAACTGGGGCTGCATCATTCAGTAAAAGAACATAAAGAATAAGGTACAAGGACCAAAAAATACCAAAGAAAATGAAACTTGATCCCATGAAATGCTAGAGCAGAGGTGCCAAACCTTTTTGCCCCACAGGCTGTATGAGCGGTCCAAGGGATGGATCCAGTCCATAGGCCCAATCCAGTGCACAGCACTGTCCTGGCTATGCCTGATCCACCTGCATGGAAACAGTCTGGCTAGGGCCTGATCCAACTGTATAACGTGGGCACAACCAGGACCCCATCTCTCTGTGTGGATCAGCCTAGCCAGGCAGGGCTGGATCCAGGGACACAGAAAACTAAATAGGCTCAATCCAACTGCATAGCAAGCCAGGGCTTGATCCAGTCACATGGGAATGGCATGGCTGGGGACCAACCTAGCTGCATAGAAATAGCCTGATCCAAACTCATGGAGCTGGGATGAATCCAACCATGTGCAGTATGGCAATTTGGTGATGGGGGAGTGCTGACAATTAACATTTTAAAATACACTGTTGCCTTCTGGAGAGACAAAGGAGATTTCTGATGGAGTGCTACAGCAGTGTTTGACAGAATCTATGTGGGTGCTGATCTCTTCCTTCACCTTTTTCAATCACCAGAATGCAAATCGGAAAAATGGAAATAGCAAGGTCAGATCAGGTCAGGTGAGCATGTATTTAAACATTTCTTAAGGTGGAGAGTGGGGAACAATGCTCTTCTCCAGTGTTCCATTAATTCAGAGACAGCTGTCATTTATCTTTTGATGGAAGCTAGAGGTCAGAATGCTTGACACAACATATCAAACCTCATATGGAAAGATAAAAACAATATGGACTCAATTCTGTAAACGTGAGTTAATCTTTAAAGCGATTTCATAATTCCCCTACTGATGTTTAACAGAGAACTTTGGCCACATTTCAGCAAATACAAATTGCCTAGTTATAGGGTTAGGTTGTTGTTGCTTTTCTTTTCTTTTTTCTTCTTTTTGTTAAGTCAAAGGATTGTGTGGGGAATTAATCATACAATTTCTATTGCATACAATGGATGGGAGCTGTATAGCTAAATCTTTACAAAGATTTTTAAATGTTTAAGAACTACATGTTCACTAAGCAACATAAAATGGAGGACTGGACAATGCATGTAGGTTGCCAAAATCCCTGGAGAACCTGATTTCATGGTGACTTGCCCAGTTTTCCATTCCATTATAATCAACAGCAGCCCCATTCTGTTGCATTTCTCATTAAAAAAATATTCAAAGGCCCTTTTAAAAGCTAGGGAGATAAATATATGTACTTTATAGTCTGATGTCTTTAATAAAATACAATAACAAAAATTAGGCTTTAAAGATGAAACTGCGTCGTATGAAATGGAAATGAGAAAATGGATGTCATCAATGCACACATTTAGTTTGCATCTCCTCCAAAGGGTTCACAAGTTAAAATAATCTAATTTAAAAATATACAGGACTTCAATTTTCAGTGCCTTCAACCTGAAATGTTCATAAGCATTTCTCTTATAACCAGTAAATAAAATAAGAATAACATCTTCTTTAACTGGGTGCTGCATTTATAACTAATCTCATACACTACATAGAGAAGAATTGACTTTTGCTCCATCAGAGTGAAAAACTGACTGATTTTATGCCTGTGGCATCTATGTGTACTTTTGTATATCTCTCGAGCACTGCAAGTGCACTTCTAAACCATAGGGAAGACAGAGTATAGGATCCTTTTCATCTCAATACAAAAATCCAAGGGTTTTTCTCACTTTGAATACAAATCTTTATCTGGCCATCTGAAAAGAAAAAGAACACTACATATATATATTTTTTTTTATCAGCTAAAATGTGCCACAGCTATACATGGATAAAGCTTTTCCAACACAAGCAGTACAGATGACTAGCCACAAGGAGAAAAAAATATCTTAATATTGAAAAAGTTTATTCCAAGTTTTTGGACATGTAAAAATTTGAAGCTCCTGAAGATGTTTTGGTTGACAGGCTTCCAGGATCAGCTAGTGCAAAATCAAAGTAGACTCAGTTACTTCATACATTAGATTTATGACAAGTAGCTCCCATTAGAGTTTTGTTAATGAATAAAAATACCTTTTAACACAGGGTAAGCAGCCTCAATTCCACTGCCTTCAGTGGAATTTTATCAGTCATAATAGATCTGGGTTTGGCTAGTTACTTTGTTAAAATAGCAACAATAATAATAATAAAGCCTACCATTAGGTTAACTAAACAAATTCTATTCACATCACATTAATGAAAAAGAAATAAATTATACGAGAGGCAAATTGCAATTTCCTTTCCTCTTGGAGTAAGCTAATAATTTATATAAATAACTTGCCTTTATCTTGAAGGATACCAAAGCACTTCACAAACTGTGTGCATAAAATAGCTACGGAAATACTGCTGGTGGAGACTGGCAATCAACCAGCATGTAGCACTAACTTAGGAATAGCAAAAAAGAAATGTTGCCCAAGTATATTAGGGAAGCATAAAGCCCTTCTTTCACTAATAAATAATGGCAAAAATAGTGTTCATGCAGAGAAGATAGAATTGTTAAAGGTGGGGAAAACTCAGAGCTTGGATGCATTTACACTGGGGGTACGTACATAGTGATGTAACTCACACTGGGATGCAGAGTAAACAGATGAGCAGTTATTTCAGGAGAGTTTCCATCAGTAGGTGCTATTACACCGCCTTGCTAGGTTTGCCTTGAGTAAATGACTACTGCAGAGTGGAAGCTTCAAAAAGACACACGCTGGTGTCACTTATGCTGGATGAGTTTTATCCCTAATTTTAAGTAATTTAACCTGGTATATGGATTTACACCATCTGTCCACTTCTTACTTCTACCAATATAAATATCTGATTATACCATTATAAAATGTTGTCTGCCCAAGCACTCAGGCAATATGAACAAAGAGGTCCATAAAGAGTAAATTAGAAGGAATTATGTTTATCTCCTTTAGAAAGGTGAGGGATAAGCCGATCTTCAAAAACAAATTCAGGTTTGGAAGAGAAGCCCAACAGAGTCACTTTTCACAGGTCCACATACTAGTACATTCTCTGTATTTTGGTATTAATAAACCAGCTGTGGTTGATTTAGCATTCAGGTGTGGTAGTGTGACAAAGGAGAGATGACTGGGGCACTAGCCTGGGTGCTGATCCTGGGTGAATCAAAAAACAAAAAAAAATAGCAGCAGATACTAACCCAGTCACCACCGTTGCAGCCATTAGCAAAGCCTCTGGCACTGCCCCATGCATGGGCCGCCACTCAGGAAGCTAAAGCATCCAGTTATGCCTCTGCTAGGGTGGCATGAACTCTTATAATAATGAGTTATTGTTTCTTGGTTACTCGCTTTGGAACATTTTAATATAACTTTAATCCTGCTCTGATGAAATAGGAAGAAAAAAAGGCCTTGAGGTACCTACTTAAGATTCAGTAGTTCAAATGTGAATCCCAAAGCTGTTCACAGAATTCTTTTCACAAAATTCTCACAGATTTTAGTCAAATTATTTTATTTTCTTTGACAGGAAGTGGACCAATTCAGGTTGTTATATGGAGAGAGAGGAGAGAGAATGAGAATGAATTATTACTGTAGGAAACATTTAAGCCATCTGTAGGTTTAATTCAGGATGATTTTTAATCTATATTTATTGCAGAAATGACTCAAGCTATCACCAGAAAATAACCAATTTTCCACTGACCGGACAATCAATACAAGCTCAAATGCTAGCACTCCCAATTTTATCACAAGTCATGTGATACTTGATATCTTTCTTAAAGCCCCAGTTCCTAGAAGTGATTATTCTCACTAAAAAATGAAATTTCTAGTTTTTATGATTGTAGAAAAACCCTTGAAAGCAGAGCTACTAGAAGCTCAGAAGCCAAAATGAAATAAAATGTCTTATTAAGTCAATCTAACTGTAAAGTTCTTACAGAACCATGAATGAGGGAAATCATCCCTTATGATATTTTGATGCCCGATTTCTGGTTGGCAATACCAAGTACCTCTAGGACAATGTTGAAGACATTGCTGCCTTACACAAGTCCTTAGACCATCCAAAAGCATTTATACTAAGAGTTGTTCATTATAATCTACTTTAAATTAAGAATCAGATCAAGTGTCTTATGTAAAGAAGGAAATAGAAAAGATGACTCTACCTCCTCCCTACTCAATTTGTACTGGAGAAGGGTGCATGAAGCGGTTCCAGCTGTCTTAGGATCACACCATCTACTCCTCCCCACAGGGGAAAGGACTAGTCCTTCACCATGCAGCACCTTTTGGACACAACAGAAGCAGCAGGCCTAATATGGTTTTAGGTAGTTAGTCAATACTACTATTTAATTATACAGTGCTCATCAGTGGAAGTATTCATAATTATGATACAGCAATAAACATGGTGATAACTACAGTCTTTTCTCAGTTCTGTTAGCTCATTTGGCAGGTTACACTTATCTAACGGTTCAGTCAGCACCAGAGGAGTGTGCAAAACAAAGATCAGTTAGATACAGCTGATGAGCGCTTTATTCACCTCTTGTGGAAGATGTGCCAACAGGGTAGTTTCCTATCAGTGTGTCATTTGGTAGAGAGCAGTAAGTTTTGCTGCTTGTGTGGGCATGGGACATATAAAAATACTTTAGGGGAGAGTTAGAAGCTTTCCCTCCAAGTATACTATTGATTCTAAAGGCAAATTCATAGGATCATAGGGAAGTAGGGCTAGAAGGAACCTCAGAAGGTCATCTGCTTTGGTTTCCTGCTCAAGATAGGAACATCTCTGATTAAACCACCCCAGCTAAGTGTCTGTCTATTCTACTCTTGAAAATTTCCATGGATGGAGATTCCACAACATTTCGCGGTGGCCTGTTCCAATGCTTGACCATTTTCATATTTAGAAAGTTCCTCCTAATCTGCAACCTTAATTTCCCTGGCTATAGCTTGAGTCCCTTCCTCCTAGTCTTTCCCCCATGACCACAGGGAGAAGTCTATCATCATTCTTTCTACAACTGTCCTTCAGTTATTTAAAGACTGTTATCAACTCCCCATCAGTTTTACCTTTTTTAGACTAAATATCCCTAGTTCTTTAAGCCTCTCCTCATAAGCCATGCTTCCCAGGTCTCTAACTATTTTGTCTGTCTGTACTAGACTCTTTCCAATCTGTTCACCTATTTCTTGAAGTGTAGGGCCCAAAACTGGACACAGTATTGCAGGTGAGGCCTCATCTTTCCAAATAGAAGAAGCTGATGAAGCAAGATTGAAATAACTTGGAGAAGCACATGCAGTGTTTTGCAGAGCAATGCTAAAAGAACTGTTAGTTGTGAAAGTGCAAAAGTAATGCATTTTACAAAAACAATCCTAACAGTGAGAACTAGATTTCTGAAGATCCTTTAAAAAACTATATACCCTTCCTAATTTTTATTTTGCTACTGTAAAACATCCAGGACAGGTAGCCCAGTGTAATACCTATACACAGGTTCCTGAACAGATTTCACTTTTAGCACAGCACAATGTCAATATTTAAACCTGTGCATAGGGCATGAAATTATATGGGAAAGACATCCACAAATGATCCCAATGCAGAGATCTGCTTAAGTGTTGTAATGTAAATCTCTACAATGGGTGACTTATTGATCCCCACACCCATATACAGCATCATTATTAATAAAAATGAAATAGGTTATTATAAATATTCAAAATAATAGCATATTAACCCGAATAACACCAACAAATTGTAAAGCTTAGTATAAAATTGAAAACTACTAACTAAACACTGTGTGGCTTGTTCATAACAGGAGCAGTCAAGAATCATGCATAATGTAAGAATGGAACTGCTAAAAACAGCCTCATGGAGATAATTTAACTGGACCTGTACAAACTCCAAAAAATAAGCCTAAAGAACAAACTTCTTGCTTTGCTCTCTCCCTTTAAATAAAAGTTATTTCTGTTGTTTGTCTCAGTAGCCTAGGTGAGTCTTATTAGGAGACAATGGATCATTTTAAGAGTCAGAAAAAAATATACACAGAAAAAAAATATACATGTGAAATTAAGGCAATGGAATAAACTCCTGCACATTTTAAACCAGAATTAATTGCTCCTGGGCACGCCATCTACACATGCGCCCTGCAGAGCAGCAGATTGAGCTGAGGCAAAGCAGCCCCTGGCTAGCAGCAAGCTTGAGAGGTCAGCCCCAGGCTCTGTGTGTCAGCATCAGGTGGCAGAGGGGGTGGCTGGGGCATGAGAATGCTTAAGTACAGAGCCATGAACCAGGCAGTCCCCACACTTTAGCACCCTCATGCCCCAGCCAGCCTATCACCATCTATATGTATGTTTCATCACACTTAATTACTCCACCAGAAGATAGCACTGTTCCCAACAGTGCTATCTTCCAGCGGAGAAATGAATTTACTGTGCTGTAATACCAGCACACATGTAAACAGTGACACTTTACTGTGGAGCTAATTAGCCAACTGTGTAGTAAAGCACACATGTAGATGCACCCACTGTATAAATAATGCAAATAAAACTAGATCAGTCTAGAAAGAGAGGAGGATTTCTGCTGGAGATGGAGGAAAACAAAAAGCAAAATAAAGCAAACAACCTCTGCCAAAAAAAGAATAGGAAAGGATTGTACCATGATAAAGAATTCAGGAAAGTAAAATGGATGCAAGTTGCCTTGGGTTGGGATCAGTCCAGAGCAACACACAACAAGGCAGGCTTCCAGAGTCTTTCTGCAGTGGCTAAGTGCTCTCTCTATCCTGCCCTCCCCTGCATCAGCCTGGAGAAGTGCAAAGAAAGGGACTATTTTCCCCAGGGTTCCCACTGCAAGAGAATGCACTCACTTCTCGCTATCACCTCAACCCTCCTGGGGGTGTCCATAGTAGCCACTGCTTCTCAGCAGCTGCCAACTACTATGTGACAGCCTGCCCCCTTCCCAGGCAAAATGAAGACAGGCTATCCTTAAATGGACAGGGGTGGCCCAAGGAACAACCCTCTAGTGCCCCCCTGGCTAGAGACCTTACCTGTGAAGCTGGAGGATCCACATAGTCAACAAAGACTGCGGCGCTGGTGTCATCGGGAAGGCTTTGG
>NW_017728992.1:40732510-40733727 GCF_001723915.1 Gavialis gangeticus
CCCTTCCAGCCCTAATGTCTATGAAATCTATGAAACCTTCCAGCTCCTGGGCTATTTGTCTACTGGAAGAAAATTCTTCTGCTAGAAATGAACATCTGTATGCAGTCTAACAGTCTTTTCAGTTTCACATTGCTATTAAATGCAAAACTGTCTAGAAGTGTTGACTTTATTCAGCACATTAGTCCATAAGATTTTATTTAATTGGTTTTGGTTAATATTGCATTGAACCAAACTTTGTTGTTTGTTTGTTTTTTTGGCTTTTTTAAAGCAGGGGAGTGGGGGGAGGATCAACATTTCTTATGAACCAGAAATCCTGAATTTTGGCTAGATTTAGTCCTGACTGGCTTAACAGCAAATCCGTACAAAACTACAAGTGGCTGTTATTTGTGGTGCCCCAAAATAGATCAGACTGGCCTCACCTGAAAGGTCAGCACAACTTAATACACATTGCATTGAACCTGGGCTGAATATCAAGCTGGTGATGAAAACCTAAATTAGAGATTTGGATAGCTTCTTTACAGTAAAATAATAATAATTATTATTAATAGTTAATGAGCACTTTTAATCTTCAAATCATTATGCAAACAGCAACTAATTGATCCTGAGAGCTACCCCTGTGATGTGGTTAATTGTTGTTATTCAGTAAGGCATAGGGAAAATAAAATGTGGTAGTTCTTGGTCACTCCCATAATAATATTACTGAGGATCCTCAACAGTTATTTTTATTTCATGCATTACAATTTTGTTACAAAATTTAAAGTTTTAAAGTTGCAGCTCCTGGATGCTCTAGAATCTTAGAGTTGATTTAAAATAGTAAACTTTTAACCCCAGTCCCTATATCCGTTATTTCTTTAATCCTATGACTTTCTAGAGCCTGATGTAATTTTGAATGCTTGAGGTAATATTTGTTCTGTAGTAGTGCTTCATGCCCTATCATTCCAGCAACTGAATACACATACAGTAATAGGCATTTCCACTCCCCAAAGACGTTACACACAAAATCTGGGTAAAAAAGGGGGAAAAAGCGCAGCAAGGTGACACAAGGTCATACAGTAGTTCAGTGGCAGAGTTAGAGAAAAGGTAAAAAAATAGGATGGACAAAGTTATGGTAAAAGATGGGAAATTAAAATCCCAGAATTACAAATGAGCACCTGAACAATTCTCTGGATCTACTACACATAACTTTATTTCCTCCCTCCTTATTTGCAGAGTATTCC
>NW_017728992.1:40738727-40744611 GCF_001723915.1 Gavialis gangeticus
AAGGAAAAAAATAGTTCTTGACTCCCAGACCAAAATCCTACCTACCAGATCAAGCCCTCTCTTTATTACCTAACCTGCAGTCTTATCTTACCATACTCCAACAATTTCACTCCAGATTTGCTAATTAACCCTTGTTCATACTGTTTGAGACCAAAGAGACCTTTCTCAGTTTGTATGTTTAAACATTAGTCAATGTAACATTCTCTATCTTTGGCTTCTCCCCAGCTGGTGAATTCAGATAAAAACATTCCTTTATGACTTGAATTTGACAGGCACAGGTGGTACAAGCAGCTGTAAATTTGTTTAGTGTTCTTGGCTCTGCAATTGCTCTTGTCCAAAGTTCCCTGTGGAATTAGAGGAGGACAAAGCAGAAAGAAAAAAACAACAGCTCGTTGGTGCTCTTATTTAATTGTTTCATCAGTACCATGGGTGGCCCAGTTAGTATTCAACTTTTACACACAATATGCCAATAAGTTATTTCTTCATACCTTGATCATGCACCATTAATGTCAGTGGAAGTTAGCCACTGATTTCAACAAGGGCAGACCAGAGCAATGTACAGGAGTATTTTTAGATAGGGATAAGCAAAATAGCTTGGATGTAATAAAAAGCAACCAAAAGCTTCCCTGAAAAAGCTCAAACTATACCAGTGCTGGTCTGACTTTCAAAACTGTTTGGTTAAAAGCATTTCAAATCTTTGCTTTTATATTTGCGTGTTTTTCTGTAATCATCAGTCCTTGATTCTTTGAGTGGTAGAAAAGCAAAAACTATGAGATATGCTATTATTCTGTCATTTCACAGCTAGGAAAGCGCAAGGACCTCAAAGTTGAAGTTGCAACAAACCTCCAATGGATTACAGTGAAGCCAGAATTTCACCGACAGTGTTTTGAGTCATAAAGGACTGAAGGAACTTGTTTTGATGTCTTCCTCAGGCTGTCTCAGTAAGTGGCCTGTAGACTTGATCTTATTAGTGGGATTCGAAGTGGGCTGCCATTTTAACTAGAAATCAGATATTTGAACTTGAAGGACTGACGCGCAAAATAGCTAGCTATAACAGCCTATTTGGCCTTAGCTTTGTTCTAGAATTCAGCCTCCTTTGAGAAGACAAGGATGTCTTGAACTATGAAACCTATATAACTAGGATATAATTAGCTCCCTGTCTTTTTCTCTATACCATCCATGATCCCCAATTCACAAGCAGACTACTGCACTTACTTGATCTAAGTCAACCCTGAATTTAAGATGACCCCCAATACTTAGATTCTATATATGGAAAATGTATAAAGTTGTTATAATTCTCCAGTTCTCCAGGTGTAAATTCTAATTATTGGAGGGTTATCTTAAATGCACCCCTTCCCACTGCTACTTCAGGAAAAGCAGTGGCTGGGAGGGGAACGGTATCAGGTGCCCCCTTGCCCTCTGCCACCTGCACTCCCCCCATCCCCAACTCCCCACAGCCTCTGCCCCTCCCTCCCCACAATCTCCATCCCTTCTCCCCCCATTCCCCAGTCTCTTCCTCTTCCCCTCCAACCCCCACCCCATCCAATTACTGTCAGATGCTACTCAGGCTCTATTCCCTCCCAGATTACAGAGCACAGCATATGGAAGTATAGCCCTTTCTGGGCAATGAAACAGTGGCAGCGCTGCTGATTGACTGGGCAGAGTTCCATATGCACCAGGCCCAGGAGGGAATCCAGAGCTAAACTGTGCCTGACAATAAGGAGGAGAAGGGGGCCAAAGATGTAGAGAGCAAGTGGAGGGGCTCTGAATTTGACCCAGGCTCAGGGCCGCAGTCAGAGCCGCAAAGTTACCTTTTTTACATGGACCTAAGACAAGGGGTTTTTCCCTCCATGCTGATTAGGGGGGGAAAAAAACCTTGCCTTAGTTTTGAATAAATATTTCATCGGTCATTATCTTCTTCTTTTATGTTAAACAGGCAAAATGGCACGTTAGTTAGTACTGATTAGTCAGGAGTCAAAATACAGGCCCAACAACACAAAAAGCTCAGGATAGAAGCTTTAGATTACTATTACTGATTGTCAATGCAATAACAGTTAAGAAAACAGCCCTATTCATAACCCATTAATCAAATCCACCCATAGTCTTAACTCCTCAAAATATTTGAAAATTATGCACAGAAGGCTTAGTTCTAGTCAAATGTTTGTGCAGTTTGTACAAAGTTCATACAGATATGTTAGAAAATAAATGATGTGTTTGATCATGTAAAGAATAACAAGTTAGAAAAATGTTGCAATTCAGTTCTTCAAATCAATGGCATACCATCACCCAGAATGCAATCTTCATTTTTGTCACCTTTTTGCCAAGAAATATAATAAAAATGAAAGGACTTCAAAGATGGATGAGAGAAATTTTTAGATGCACACAAAAACTCTCCATACGACAAAAGATGAGGACTGTCAGGTTTACAGATGTGGCATCATAAAGGTATACAGAACAGATGAATGGCTTAGAATGAATAAAGAGGAATGCTTATTTACTATTTTTCTTAGAACAGGGCCAGGGTGGTATTCAATAATACTTAAATAAAGGCAATGAATAACCAGTGCTACAATACCTAAGTAGTCCATGGAACTTATTGCTAGAAGCTATTGATGAAGACGAGAATATAGCACAATTAAGAAAATAATTTATCTTGTCCAGAAATAATAAGAACATTGGCAGTTCTAATACTTAGTACCCTCCAAAATAATTTAAAAATAAATATTGGCACTTGTAGCTCAGGGAGAAAAAAACAGCAATTAACTTCTTTGGAGTTTAAAGGAAACCTCCCCAGTAGCTGATATTTTTGCACATTTCTTGTAACTTTTGCTGAAGCATATGGTAGTGGCCTTTGCTGTAGCAGGCTATCACACTAGATGGGCCATGGGTCTGATTTGCTATGGCAATTTTCATGTTCCTTACTTCTAATGTAACATTAAAGAAAAGAATGCTGTTATTTACATATTGAATAATTCAGATTTCTAGCCCCTAATGGTTTCCTAGACATTGTAAATGAATTAAACGTGTGTGTGTGTGTGTGTGTGTGTGTGTGTGTGTGTGTGTGTATTCCCATGAGTTCAGGGACTATCTGATAAATGCTATATTTGAAGGTAAAAAGAAGCAATTTTTGTAGTGTGAGGCTAACCCAATTTTTCCTTTCTCAGCAAAACTTGTCTGTATATACCAAGCCTAGACAGCATGTCCACTATGTCTGTAACCAACAGTGGTATAACTCTGTTTCTTACCAGCTCTCAACAACCAATTATCAATTAGTAATAATCATCAAGCAACACTGAGAAAAATAAGTGCATTCATCTAGAAATTAATATCACACTCATTAGCGTGGTATCTAAATGCTTCACAGTGAAATATAAGATAAAGTGGACAATCCCTTACCCCTTGTTATTTAACAAAGAGTTTGGAGTTAGATTTTGATGCTGGATTGTTAGCAAACACATACACCTTCATATTTATTCATATACATGGGGCTGTGACTCCATGCCATGCTAGTTAGAAATGAATGTCTTTTAAGGGTTGGGAATGGCATTCATCAATATGTGGTTTCCAAGATAAGATAGTATAATGTCACAATGCTTTCAAACTGTAATTAGGGAAGAAAATATATTTTGTTAGAAAATATATGGGTCTTTGTGTGACTCATTGAACAACAGGAACAATCTACAATAGGCACAGCATTAGGTCCAACCTAAATGTTACTTATTATGTAGTCTAAGCTGTTTTCAAAATGATTTCAATGGGAGCCTTAATTATAGCTTTTAGATGCATGTTCAATCCCCAGACTCTAAACCCAATCTTATGTCTCACTTTCGCATATTTGTGTTTTGTGTCAATAAGTCATTTATTGTACATTGGAACTTGAAAAATCCCCTTTATCTTGATCTAACTATTCCCATTTCAGCCTCATTTCTAACAGCTGAGCTCAGTCCTGCCATTATACTCCATGTTGAACTGCCACTGACTTTAACTGTAGTTGCATAAATAGAACAATGGCAAGGTATGGCCTGGTAGCAGTGCCTATTTTTTAAGAGTAGAGTATGAGAGTAATAAATCACCAAGCAAATATCTTACTTGGAGGGAAAAATGTTTCCTGTTCACTTACTCCATAAATTGTTATTAAAATAACTCATATAAATACTGCACATTTTTATTGAATTAATCACAGCCCTTTAATTTTAATTTATCCTGCAAATAAATCTTATGGGATTTGGCAAGAAGGCTGTGAGGACAACCATGAGCAATAGCTTGTGCTGTGGCATCTGTTTTCTTTCTTCATCCAGAATTGTAAAACTCTGTTTCCAAAACAGAGAAATAAAAATAACACCGACAACGTAGCAGCATTTTACACAGAGAATCAGAGTGCTAATTACTTTGCAAAATCTTTCAACTCTTAAAAAAAAAAAACGTACTCAGAGTCTCTAACACTTGCAATTGAGATTGGCAAATCACAATACAACATTTGGAGATGCTTCCTTTTCTTTCCCTCCAAATGGAATTCCAAACTTGATTAACACTCCTGGGCTAAGGACAGACATTCAAAAAGCCTGAGCCTGAATTGATTCAATCTTTGCAGGTTAGGCTAACCTGTGGAGATTGAATTGATTTGCAAGTGGATAGATATTCACTTCTGAGTTAGGAAATGCAGGCACATGCATGCAGTGGCTCAGGCTATAAGCCAGGGGGGAGCAGCCCTCTCTTCCCCTCAATAGTGCTGAGCTGGGGGAGGTGGGGCATGGCCAGGCCCCAGCAGGATGCTATGATTAGGGAGGGGTTAAACCCCCACCCTGGTCTGCACAGTCCCAAGCCAAGATGTGCCTGGAGGGGGAGAGGGAAGCAGCCTTTGCCAGGCTTTTTCCTGCTTACTGCTCAAGGTGCAGGGAGTGTTATCAGACCCCAACCCCTGGCTAGCACTCTGAGGCAAACGGGGAATGGGGAAAGGGAGGACTGCATGTATCTGTTGATGATACTGAGCTTTTCAATATCCCTCTCCCTGCTTCTTCATACTTTCTGCAGCAAACTGACGGACACTCACAGGTCCCATGCATTACAAACCAGGTCATACCTTACACTCTTCCCTGTCACCTCTTGACACTGACAGATTTTGGCCCTTGAAGCAAGTGTAACAGTTGCATAGCTTGCTTGGCTGCAAGCTAAGTGGGTGAGCCGTGCTTAAGAGCCTTTACCAAAAGGACAGCAAAATGCTTGCACAGGATGCCATGGCTTTTCCTCGCAGGAAGGTATGCTGTGCACCATGCATGCTTTTTATTAGACCATTTGTACTGTGACCAGAGCCCCTGTTACAAACTGAAGACTGATTGGCTGTGTTTGCACCGTTAAAACAGCCAAAAAGTGGGAAAAGAAGGAGAAAAGAAGTTCCAATTCCAGTTTGGAGAGAGGGGGCAGAGATGCAGCCCTCCCATCACTAGCTTGGGAACTGAAACTTGCTCAGGGACCAGGTACCAGGACAAGGGAGAACCTGTGTTGCCCCACAAGGAGCTGATTTCCCCACCGGCTGTGGAGCTGTGCAGCTTCAGGATACAGATGCCCCAGGGGAAGTGGGGAAGGGAATGGTCAAAAGAAGCTGCTAAGCTAGCTGGGAGAATCTGCTGGGTCAAAGACCCGGGTAAGGGAGCCCTGCCTGAGCTAGGAAGGCTTGGGGCTGCAGGAAACAAGACCTGTCAGGGGGGTGGCAGAGGGGTGCTTGACCATGCCTAGCTCCCTGGCACTGCATCAGCTCACAGGGGGCTTGTAGGTTGGTATGTCGGAGCCCACCCAGGGATCCCAATGCCTGCAATGCTAGTGCAGTGGCAAAGAGCAGACTGGGCTAGATAAGCCAGTCACTGACACTGACTGCTGAAGGGGGAGA
>NW_017728992.1:40744867-40756735 GCF_001723915.1 Gavialis gangeticus
GTGGGAGGGGAGGGGAGGGGATCCCCTGTCTGTGGGTATAAGTGCTGGGAGGGGAAAGAGTAGGCTGAGAAGGCACAAACCATGTGAAAAGATAAGGGGGCACCTAAGCCAATAGAGTTTGCAGATGGTGTATTTCAGGAGAAATAAAAGGAGCCATTTGCCTGCATCACTGGACCAGAGGCTTGTCTCATGGCCACCAGTCTGAAGAAGGGGGTTAGGAGCCCCTGAAACAACAGGAACCTCATCTCTGCCATCTAGTGGTGGATCATAGCAACAACTGTGTTGCCATTTATTGCAAGGGGAGTGGATTTTAACCCTAAGGGATAAAAGGTTATAACTAGGTGAATGTAATTGTTGAAGCTGTGTGACATAAGTGGGAACAAATCCCCCCACCCCTACTCCCCGTGTGTTGGAATTGTTTACTTAATGTTGCATTTGTAGATTGTATTCAAGTTGTTGGTTTTATTGTCAACTATAGTTATTATATTTTTTCCTTTTTTTCTTAATCATTTCTTTTCTGTATATAGCTGTGTATAATAAAGAAACCAATTTGTTTATTGAGTTTAGCATAAATTCTTGTGCAGTGAGGGTGAGGGACACGCCTCTCCATGGGATACCTCAGTCAGCAGACCTGCCTGAGGGGGTTCCCAGGGCTACTGGCACCCTGAGGATCTGGAATCCGGCATATCACCTGGCCTAGCATGCCAGCATGGGTTACGCAAGCAAGCCAGCAGGGAGTTTATCAGAATACAAAGCTTATCAGAACATCAAGAAAACAAAAACCTCTCTCATTAGTTCAAGCTCTTCTTAAACAGTTTTTTCCAAGGCATTTGTAAGGAAGAATGGAGGGTCATTACCATATGACCTGTTGACTAGTTCCCGAAAGCTCTAAATGGACACTGTTCTGTCTGCCTTTTTTCCAATGAAACTGGAGAAACCCACACAGATCTCTCTCCGTATTAGGTAGCATGGGCGTGGCATGGCCAGATGCCAGCTGAGGCCCATGTTGCTGGGGTCCCTGCTGTGGGAGAGGGTGAATCCCTGCTTAAGCAGTGAGAAAGGGGAGGGTAGGCCAGGGGTAAGCCAGTCAGACACTGCTGCGCCTGCAGTCTCCATCTCCTTCTCAGCCAGCCAGAGCTATGGATAAGGAAGAGAGAGGTGGGGACATCCCTGCTCTCTGGAGCAGACAGCCCAGGGATGAAAAGCATGCTGGGGCACTCTGATTTAACTTAAACCAGGAAAGGGTATGGGACAAAAGTTCCATAAACCAGTTTGACCCAAATCAGTTAAGTCTGATACTGCATTCAACCAGGTTATCTTAAACCTGTTTCGGCCATTTTGAAACTGGTTTATGTGCACCGAACTTATATTCTGTTACAGCTTAAACCAATTTCTGATCACTTAAGATGGCTTATGTGTAATGTCTATCCCTAGCCCTGATGCCCAAGCAAAGACCATTGGAGGTCAGCTAGCAGCAAAATCAGTATAAGGAAAAAGTATACCTCCCATTTTCTGTACTTACTTCCTTTTTCCTAGGTCCAGCATACGCAAGTCAGTGAAACATGTGAGGTAGGAGTCGCACACTAAATCAGGAAAATGTTTTGGGCCTTACTCCTTACATGATTTAATAGAGGACAAGTGCAACATTTCTATTGTCATTTGCTGACAAGCCTGTGAAGAGCTGTCCAAAGGCTCACACATATTAGGCCAAGATGAGATTGTTTCAGGAGCTGCTTCAGGAATTGTATTTAAATACAAGAACCTGTCCACTCCTAATCTCCCTCTGCCTCCTATTTTACCTCCTATCTACTTCCTCTCCCCCAGTCTGCCTCTATAACATGTAGGTTGTAATGCATCCATATATGTTTGAGCTGCTACACCATATTTTAGGCAGACCCTTTTTGGGCATGCAATGAAGACTAGGCTGTGTCCTCAACGTAGAAGCTGAGAAGCAGTAAGAGCTGGTATCTATGAGTTTTTCCTGTGTTCATCCAAGAATCCCCTTCCCATTTGCTACCCCCAGGATAGTCACAGGATACCGCAGTATAATGTCTTTTCTTCCCATATGTTCAGGCTTACTTAACATATTCTCTCTTTTCACATTTCTGCTCCTATCTTTTCCCCATCCTCCATTTCTCTCCCCTCTCCACCACTCTTTCTTGATTTTCTCACCCTGCCTTCTTACATATACCCTTCAAATCCTTTCTTACTGTAGCTCTTATACTGTTTTTCATTAATGATGTATGCAAATAATTCATCTCAAAGACACAGCAATTATTATTTCTAATGCATTGGACAAAGTGTTAGAGTCAAAGAGATCCAGCAGTTTGAACGTTTTTATTCCTTTGTTTTACACTTAGACCATACTAAGGGCACTTAAAAATAAAATAAGCAATTTTATCCCTGCAGGGGAGGGAGTGGCGCTGGTATGGTCTACCATACCAGCGCCACTCCCTCCCCTTGCAGGAATAGAACCCATGTGTCCTTGCTTCTAACTACACCAACTCCCCTCCCCTGCTTACCAACCTTCTAGTGGTAAGTCAGGCAAGAAAAATATTAACACATAATATGTGGCTGCTCACAGCAGATTCTAACTTGAACACCTTTTATCATTCTACAAATTGTGTGTGGTCTGAGTGTAACATGTTACTTCACCCTAAGAGGAGCTAGAAATTAGATTGCTTTGTGGGAGGGGAGAATTGTATGTATAGCTTGCTTTCTGGAAGACTCATGGAGCATTTATACATGTGATCTGGGAGTAGGGGGGGAAGGTTGATTTAATTAGAGTGGTTCCAAGAGCCACACTAATTAAAGGTCCCAGAAAGTCTTGTGTATCAATGTCCCCATGCTGAAAAATAGGGCAGGGACACTTTAACTAAAGCTCCCTGAACAAGTTTTAGTTAAAGTTCCTCTACCACCATTTTTCAACACAGTAATGCTGATACACGAGACACTGGAGTCTGCTGGAGCATAGCAATTACCACGCTCCAACAGACTTGATTAATAATTAATCAAGTCTGCTCTGAGGCACTGTAATTACAGCACTTCAGAGCAGCTTAGCTGTTCATGTATAGGTGCTCATGATTATTTTAGGTAGCTGAGCTCTTGGGCAAGCAAAAAGCCCAAGGCTGAATCAATTCAGTGTTTGCAGGTTAGTCTAAACTGCACAGATTAAGTTGAAACAGAAGTGAACAGACATTTACCTTTGATTCAGGAAATGAAACCATATACTTGCAGTGGCTCAGGCCAGAAACCAGTGGGCACTAGAGCAGGGCTCTCTGGCTGCAAGTTCACTTCTGCTTCCTGCTGCCCCTGAGGTCTCTGGGATTTGCAGTCCAGAATTACAGCAGCAGGACTCTGTATGGTTACTCATCACTTCCTCTTCCTGCTTCCAGGTGCCTCTGGGGTTTGAAGTCCACAATTGCAACCAGCAGTAAATTTGAGCAAGACGAAGGGGTGTTTAGCCCCCACTCCTGGCCCCAGATCCCAGTTGGGGCTTACCCAGGGTGGGGGGCAGTCCTCCCCTGTAGACTGGGCTGCATCCCCAGCTGGGCTGGTTCCCCCACCCCCTTGTCAGCCAGCCCTTACTGCTCCAGCTGGTGGGGGTTAATCCTGGTGTCTGGAGCAGACAGCACAGTTCAGCCCAGAGCTGCAAAGCATGCTAGGGGATTCTGATTTAATTTGAACCAGGAAGGCATCTGGGACACAAGTTTCATAAACTGGTTTGACCCAAATCAGTTAGATCTGATACTACATTCAACCAGGTTGATCTTAAACCAGTTTCAGCCATTTTGAAACTGGTTTTTGTGCACTGTGCTTCTGTTCCATTACAGGTTTAAACCAATTTCTGATCACTTAAACCAGTTTATGTGTAACTTCTCTACCTAGCCTTGAAATCTATTTTTTTTCATATTTGCAGATGGTTAAAAAGCTGAGCAGTTGATAGACTTTCTACACTATCATACACACAATTTAGAGATTTAGGGCTAGCTAGAAAGTGCATAATATGCCCTGTGTATGAATCAATGCATAGCTGCATCGTCCCAGCGACAGCATGGGGAAATCAAACCAGGGAGAACCATTATTCCTACCTACACTTACCCTTCGTTCCACAGGAGCAGTAATTTTCAGCTGTTCTTTATCTATAGCAAATTGCAATGTCAGCCTGTGCCAGCTCAGCTGTGTTGGCCAACACAGTGCTTAAGTCACTCCCATACTCCACACACTGAATGAGTCATGGAAATAGCAGGTACACAGCAGTCATTACCTCTATATGCCTAGACCTAAGTTGGCAAAGGTGTGTAGCCCAGGATTCTGTCAGACCCTTAAATGTAGGCACATGAAATATTGCATCAGGGACCTAAATCATAAAACTTCACAAGTAACCCACCAGCACTGTTGTGATCCACAAGGCTGGGAGTCAAGTCAGTGCATCCATAGCTACACAAATAGAGCTTCAGGTTCTACTCCCCTTCCCCCCAACACATACAAACATGTTTTTTCTCCAACTCTTGTGCCACAGTAAGAGGATATTATGTCCATGTACCTGAGTACCATCTACTTAGACTATATGATTGGCTATATAACTAGGTTGTGCTGTATTTCAAATTGACAGTGCATGTTTTATCCTCCCTCTAGTAAGATATTATTGTTCTGCTTTGAGCAGTATTCTGCATTATCCCTTCTTTCCATATCACACATCATCTTATGCAGCACCTGAAAGCATTTCTTTTACTAGTGGGGAAAAAAAAGACACCAGCATTACAATGAATGCTTATTCTGAGACACCTGCACAATCTGATGTTTTGACATTAGAAATCTTTGGCAATCAGTACTCAGTGCATAAAGACTGAATCAGCCCTGTCAAAGATTTATTGTTTTAGGTCCTTCCTATCAGACATCCATTCACTTTGCAGAGCAGTTTCTTTTAATAATTCTGCTCAGATTTTCTGTGCTGCTGCCATCACTGCTGTTTCTGCACTATAAGTACAATCAATAGCTGGATGGACAAAAATTAAATCATTTAATGGATTTCTGGTTGAGTTGATTCAGGTCACAGGGTTGCCCATTGCTTCTGGCAGCCAACTTGATTTCATATTCCTGTATTGTCATAACAATGCACGTTTCCACTTGGTTGCTATCCTGTGGCATGTCATAGCAGAGGATTTGCCTTGGCTAGATTGTTGTGTGAGGTTATAAGAGTCTGTGATAGCTATGGTCAGGGCCACAGAGCTTTTTCACATGAGCTTTGCTGGTTATTGTAGTATGGCTAGCATTCAGAAATATTTACCTAAAAACATTTTTGTTTCTTTCTCCAGAGGGTATGGCTGTTAAACAACACCCATTCTGAAAATATACTCACTCAACTTTTCCAGTATGAGTCTTACAGTGCAGTATAATCCTATGCTTGGTGCATATGAGGCTTACAAGTCAGCATTTTATGATAAATGCCACACCATCTTATCTGAGATATTGCAATTATTTCTTCTTGTAAGCTTAGGAAAATGTGAAAAGAGTGGAAAATAAATTTTACTCTCAGCAGGAATATTAAGTCTGGCTCCTTGGACCCTAATGGAAAGAACACACCTGGGCATGAAAGGTCGGGGGGAGGCAGGGTAGGGAGGGAAGGGCATGTGAACACAGATGAGCTAGAGCAGCTTCAAAGTTGTTTTAGTTTACAAAAGAAGCCAGTTCATCCCTATCCATTTGCAGGTCAAAAGAATATAAAGATGATTTAAAGACTCTTTTACCTCTCTGCTTCTGCTTTCAAACCAGAGAATGCCTATAGGCACAAAGCTCTTTCAGCCCTACTTAATCACTGCTTCTGAAAATTTTATCACAGGTCAAAACCAAGTATAGGGACAGTATATGGAGCTTGTGCTCCTCATACTGCTGGCAGGTGCTGAGCTGGATGACACATAAGAAAGCAGATGGAGATGAAGAGACGTAGTGTTTTGCTACACATCCCAGGAGTTAGATTCAACACATTTCCTGATCTTGACTCCAGCAGAATAAATTATAGAAGCTCTACCTTGACAAAAAGCCAAGAAAGTTGGTGATGGAAACACCTGGAACAGCAACCCCTGTTGGCACTGCAAGGTGTAATTTGAATACATGACCTGCATCCTTAGGTAGTGAATCCAGTCTAAGATGTTCTAAGCATTATGGTCTACTGCAGACATATGTAATCATAGACATGCCTATTACACTGTGCATAATCATGGATTTTTTACAGCATGTTTTATTTACTCAATAGCATGCAATGGCTTTGAGTAAATAGGCATTTTAATCTGTTTTTAATTGGCATGTTATACTTCCAAATCAGGAATTAAAAGTAATTAATAAATGTTACAAAAATAGGATGAAATATAAGATAAACTAGAATAAGTCATTATAGTCCTTTAAGTATTCAGAAGTTAAATTACAAATATTTTTGAAATGTTAATCATTTCCCCAATAGGCTATAACAGCATGTGGTGTGCTATTATAATTTGTGTGTAAATTCCTATTTAGACATGGAACAAAACTGTGACCAAAGGAAATAGTAACTGTGTATGGACAGCAGTAGCCAGAGCTGAACATCATTCATTGTTGTTGCTTTTAAATCAATTTTGTCTTTCCACTGGGGAAAACACAAAGTTCAGCACTGGCAATTTCAATTCCCCTTGAAAAAACTGTAACTTAAAGAGAGCAAATTACAATTATCAGACAAGATCACAGAATGTTTGCATCAGTTCAAACAGTGGTCCACATGAAGGTCCAGAAACTCTGCCTGATTTGTAAGAGTGCAACAGTGCTCCATATATTGTAGTAATGTTCTTGTAGCCACAGTGGTTCAAGGAATTTGTGAGAAGCAAAACTGATTCAAGGAATATCTTTTACTGGGAGACATGATGCTGAAATCATGATTAGAATGTACTACAATGAAAACCCTCAGTTGTGTCTTTTAGGTATTGTTATAAAACCATTAACAAATAAGAATGGTAAGCTTTTTTTATCTTTTGGGCTAGGGCAGACATTAAAAAAGCCGAAGCCAGAATTGATTCAATCTTTGCAGGTTAGTTTAACCTGGCTAGGCTGAATCACACTTTTGTAACCAGACAGGCATCCCAGAAATGCAGACTAGAAGCCAGGGGGCACTAGAGCAGCCCTCCCTTCCTTCCACAGCTGAGGGGGGCGTGGCCAGGCCCCATCAGGAAGTTGATTATTGGTGGATTAGGGAAGATCCTCCCCTGCCCGCCCCCACTTGATAACAGAGCATTTATCAGCTATGGTATCAGCATTTAGCACCCCATCAGAAAACAAAGCCTTGCTCATTAAACAGCTCTTCTAAAACAGCTTCTTCCAAAGGAAGGAATGCAGGGATATTACCATCTGAGCAGCTAATTACCTCCAAAAAGCCCTAAGCAGACACTGTCCTATCTGCCTTACACAGCATTAGCTAGCATACCACATGCTGGCTACAGTCTGTGCTGTGATAGAGAGGAGGAAGGGATCTCTGCTTCAGCAGCAAATGGTGAGCGGTGGGGAGGGGGCACAGGGAAGCCAGTAGACCCTGCTGTGCCTGCAAGTCTCTGCTGGAGCTCTAGACAGGGAGCAGAGGGGAGGAACAAGCCCTGTGATAGAGCAAAGAGCCCCACCCAACCCAGAGACCATGCTGGGGTGCTGGGGGTGTCTGGTTTAGAGTAAAGCAGCAAAGGGTCTGGGACAGACATTGCATAAACCAGTTTGACCCAAATCGGTTAAGTCTGATATTACATTCAACCAGATTTATCTTAAACCAGTTTCAGCCATTTTGAAACTCATTTATGTGCACTGAATGTCTATTCTGTTACAAATTTAAACCAGTTTCATAGATTTCATAGATTTCTAGGGTTGGAAGGGACCTGGTAGATCATCAGGTCTGACCCCCTGCTCCAGGCAGGAAAGAGCACAGCCAGATGCCTGTCTAATCTCTTCTTGAACACCTCCAAGGTCGGGGAAAGCACCACCTCCCTTGGAAGCCCATTCCATATTTTGGCAACCCTTAACATAAAGAATTTCTTCCTTATGTCCAATCTAAATCTATTCTCCTTCAGTTTCTGGCCATTATTTCTGGTAACCCTGAGGGGCGTCCTGGTAAACAGAGTATCCCCTATTCCCTGCTGATCCCCCAGTGAGTTTATACACAGCCACAAGGTCACCTCTCAGCCTTCTCTTCCAGAGGCTGAAGAGATTCGTGTCCCTTAGTCTGTCTTCATAGGGTCTTACCTGCAGGCCCTCAACCATATGAGCAGCCCCCTCTCAACCCTCTCAAGGTTATCCACATCCCCCTTGAACTGCAGCGCACAAAACTGGACACAGTACTCCATTTCGGGCCTCACCAATGCTGTATAGAGGTGAATTATCACTTCCCTAGACCTGCTCGTGATGCACTTGCTGATGCAAGAAAGACTATGGTTAACTTTGCTTATTATGTCATCACACTGGTGACTCATGTTCATTTTTGTGTCAACCAGGACTCCGCAATCTCTTTCCACTGTTGTAGTACTCAAAATGGTACCCCCAGCCTATAGGTATGTTGGAGGTTCTTTCTCCCCAGGTGCAGCACCTTGCATTTATCCTTGCTAAATTGCATCCTATTCTGATCTGCCCACTTCCCCAGGCTATTCAAATCTGCCTAAATTTACTCCCTACCCTCCAGTGTGTTTATTATACCCCATAGTTTAGTGTCATCTGTGAATTTGGACAAGGTGCTTTCAACATCTTCATCCAAGTCACTGATGAAGATATTAAACAATACTGGTCCAAGGACAGAGCCTTGGGGGACACCACTGCCCACATCGCTCTAGGGAGAAACTGATGCATCCACCACCACTCTCTGGGTGCATCCCATAAGAAAGTTTTTCACCCACCTTACTGTGAAAAAATCCACATCACAGCTACTCAGTTTACTCTTAAGAACTGGGTACAGCACTGTGTCAAAAGCCTTTTTAAAATCTAGGTAAATAATATCTACTTCCAGTCCTGCATCTAAGCACTTTGTGACCTGGTCATAAAAAGAGACCAGGTCAGTCAGGCAGGATCTGCCTGCTATAAACCCATGCTGGTTGCCCCTTAACATTGTGTTACCCACTGGACCCCTAAAAAAGTGATCCTTTAGGATTTTTTCTAAGGTGTTGCTGAGAATAGAGGCAAGTACCCTTGGGTGAAGATCATTGAGGCCTGCCGACTTAAATACATCCAACCCTTCCAAATGCCCCTTCACTAGGTCAGTGCTAACTATTGGTGGATTATTATTATTCTCACTCCAGACTAAAGACTCATTGGGAGGTGTATTTGTATCCGTGTCCAGGAAAACAGAAGCAAAGAAATTATTTAAGAGCTCCCCTTTTTCCATCCTATCAGTTGTGAGTTGCCCTAGTCCATTCTGTAGTGGCCCTATGTCACCGTGTGTCTTCTTCCTGCTCCCTATGTACTTAAAGAAGGACTTTTTGTTATCCTTAATTTTTCTTGCCAACTTGAGTTCTGTCTCTGCTTTGGCCTTCCTCACTGCTTCCCTGAAAGTGCAAGCCTAGCAGGTATACTCCTCCTTGGTGGCTGCAGCCTGCTTCAACAGCCTGTAGGCCTCTTTTTTCCTCTGGAAGCTTTCCTGGATTTCCCTGATCAGCCAAGAAGGTTTTTTGGCTCCTTTGCCTCCCTTTGCATGTGCTGGGATGGTGCCCCTCTGTTCCTGTAAGATCAGTCCCTTGGGGAACTCCCACCTTTCTTGGACTCCTATCTCACAGATGTGATTACCCCTTAGTCCCACCCTAACTGATCTCCTGAGTTTGTTGAAGTTGGACTTCTGGAAGTCTAGCATTACTGCCTTACTTGTTGTCTTTCCTACCTTATGCCGGATAGTGAATCCTATCAACTGGTGGTCACTAACCCTTAGGCTACCTTGTACCTGTAGATTCCCCACAAAGTCCTCCCCTGTGGCCAGCACCAAGTCAATTAAGGCATCTCCACTAGTGGGACTGCATACCTCCTGTATTAGATGCAGGTCCTGTATGCAGGTTAAAAACCTACGTGAGCGGGCAGACCTGGCTGACTGCTCCTCCCTGAAGATGTCTGGGTGATTTAGGTCACCCATAACAACTAGGTCTTTTGAGCATACTGCCTTTGAGAGCTGTTTCAAGAATTTTAGGTCTAACTCTTCCTCCTGGTGTGGGGGTCTGTAGTAGACCCCCACTACCAAGTCCCTTTCACCCCTACCCCCTTGTAATCTGACCCATAGGACTTCAATTTGGCCTTCTTCTGTCCCCATCTTTATTACAGAAGAGGTATAATGTTCCCTAATGTATAGAGCAAAGCCCCCCGACCATTTTTCCCCACTCTATCCTGCCTGTATAACCTGTAGCCTTCAATGCCCACTGTCCAGTCATGGGTAGGATCCCACCAAATTTCTGTTAGACCAACCAGGTTGAGATCTTTGTCTGCAAGCAGGAGTGCAAGTTCCTCCCACTTGTTTCCCATACTTCTAGCATTAGTATAGAGAGACACCTAAGCCCCACAATAGGTGCACTTAGTATTCCCCTACCCTGAGTCTTAGTGGGCCCCTTAGTACCTACCTGATCATTTCCAGCATACAGTTCATGGCTTGTCTTATCCAATCTCATCCTGAACTTGGCCGTCCCCTGATGAAGCTAGTTTAAAGCTCTATGTAGGAGGTATGCCAACCTGTAAGAGAACAGACTCTTACCTTTTGGAGAGAGATGTAGGCTGTCCCATCCCAACAAAGTCTTATCCTGGAAGTATGGATCATGGTCTAGAAAGCCGAACCCCACACAGTGGCACCAGCTCTGAAGCTGTGAGCTGACCTTGTCAATGCAGTTGCTGTGGTGCTGGCCACAGCCACTGACCAAGTGGACCAAAGAGAAGACTACTTGTGCTCCCGAGCCCCTAAGCCTGTCTCCCAGACCCATGTAGTCAGCCATGACCCAACCTGGACTACTCTGGGCTGCATTATTCGTTCCAACATGAATGAGGACTATGGGGTAGTAGTCAGTGGGCCTGACAAGGTCTGGAAGCCTCTCTGTGATGTCCCAAATCCTAGCTCTAGGCAGGCAGCATACTTCCCATACTGTAGGATCTGGGCGGCAGATGGCTCCTTGCGTTCCTCTCAGGAGGGAGTCACCCACCACGATGACTCGTGTTCTCCTCTGCCTGCCCAGTTGCCTCTCAGCCTGTCTGGTGGTACCTGTGGATGTGGCCTCTGTTGGGATCACTTAAACTGGATTATGTGTGAAGTCTGTCCCTGGCCTTGAATATTATACTGTACATAGATTTACTGTTCAGATTAACTGCTTGTATGCAGCCCCAGGTATGAGACAATAAGGATTAAATCCCAAAAGACTTGGGTGCCTAAAGCAATAGGAAAGCACTTAAGTCCAGATTCAGTATTCAGAACCCCTATTCAGCTGTCACTTCAAGGGAAGAAACAAAGAACATTCCTATCATAATATCCTATAATATTCCGTCTATAAATTCACTAGGGGGGACCAGAAGGGTTTGGGGGAGACACTGTTTCCCCTAGCGCCTGCTGGCATAACAAGGAGTAATGGGCACAAGTTGATGGAGAGGAGGTATAGATTGGACATCCGCAAAAACTACTTCACAGTTAGGGCGGCTACGAGCTGGAACCAACTTCCAAGGGAAGTGGTGCTGGCCCCTACCCTGGGGGTCTTTAAGAAGAGGCTGGATGCCTACCTGGCTGGACTCATTTGAGTCCCGTTTCTTGTTTTGGGGTTTTGTTGTTCTCCCGCCCTGGCGGGGGGTCGGGCTAGAAGATCTACTAGGTCCCTTCCGACCCTAAATCTATGAAACTATGAAACTATGAAACTATGA
>NW_017728992.1:40761735-40768774 GCF_001723915.1 Gavialis gangeticus
CTAGAAGGTCTACTAGGTCCCTTCCGACCCTAAATCTATGAAACTATGAAACTATGAACTATGAAACTATGAAACTATAGCTTAATAATTAGTCCATTTTCCTAGAAAATTCATAATGTAACTTCATATTCCTTCAAATGGCAAATGGAATTGAATTCTGGTATCTCACTTCCTGTGAGAATGCTCTAACTATTGGATAAAGGAGCAATGTTACTTCCTTCACAGCCCAGGTTTTGTACAAAATCCAGTCAGGTCATATGTGCTCTGAGACTGCTGACAAAATCAGTCCCCACAGGAGAGACGCATGGAAAAATGCTGACCTTGTGAAACCTAATGGGGCCTGGGCATAACGTAGCTGCCAAGCTACTCAGTGTTATTAAGGCAAAGAGATTTCTGGGCGCTGGGTCATTAATGAAATCTGCTAACAGAAACATGGGTCTCTCTAGATTTTGGTTGCTGTGAGGGTTAAATAACAGCTGAGTGGATGTTCTGAGAATCTGAATCTTAGACTTAAATGTCAAAAGAGGCAGTTAGGCAGGAAAGTGCCTTTATGGATCTAGCACTAGAGGCCCGAGGAATCCAATAGACTGCAGGGTGCCCATAAGGAATTGCGGGGCCTAGAACTTTTAATTGGAGATAGCCCTAAAACAATAAAAACTCTGTAAATTTCTCCCATGCATGGTCCTCCCTTGGGGGCCCTACATTTACAAAGCCAATTGGCCTGTGACAGTGATTATGTTTTTCCCTTTTCAATCCTAACTCTATTCTTCTGTCTGTCTTCAGGACTCCTCATGCTGCCTTCTAAACAATATATATCAGGCATACTTAAGTTTACCATTCCCCACAGGGGATTCCTGCAATTAACTTGGTGTCCTAGTGTGCAGATGAGTAAATTGGAAATGGGCAAAAGGTTGATTTGTATTCATGGCGTGTTAACTTTGATGAAGATTTCAAAATAAAATCATTATAAACAAACAAAAAATCATCACACTTTAAGGGCAAATATTTTTAAAGAATGTTTGAAGAAACTTGGGTCAAATCTTCATGTAGTAAACAGTGGTGTAATTCGATTGACTTTAACTTGTATTAGGAGTATTGGTTTCAATAAAGACAGTATTTCAACAGATATCAGCTAAGAATCTGCATATTCTGTTTATAGCATATAGGTTTAAAAACCCCAAAACTAAAACAAACCATTAACACAAAGCTACCTCTCTAGCACTTTTCTTAGGGTTTTTTGTTCCTTCTTTATTTAGGTTACAATAGTTTTTAATTGGGAGGGGAAGTCACTTTCTAGGCAACTGGAGCAAAGGTATGAGATGTAAAAAAGGTGACACTGTTCCTGAAATACATAATCTTGATTGTAGCAGAAGACAAGTTTTTTTCCAATCTGTTTTAACTTCATTTTTAGAGTCCCCAGCTGATGAAAACTTTCAACTGAGATCTAGTTGTTGGTCCAGCAACTCTGAAACTTTACATGCAAGCTTTATGTCTCCTTAGGAAGCTGCACATTGCATGTGTAATAGAAATCCCTTACTCTGGCTCATTCTGACAGGAATATTTAAATGCATCCATCACTGACAGAGCTCAAATCAAATCAGATATTTATCAAAAGCTCAGGGTTTTTTTTTTCTTTTAATTTGAAAGAGCTGTAACAATAGTAACAATTTCAAGAAGAGAAAAATCAGTTCTCTTGAAGACAATGCACATGAAAACTATTGAAGACAGTTTTGCCAAAGGCAGTGCCCACATTTTTCTCTCTCCTCCTCTTTTCATATTATTTTTCTAGCCTAATTCCAATGTAATTTCACTAAACTATCAGCTAACCACACTGATATTTATTTCAAGGGAAACAGGACAATTATTAAAATAGGGCTTCTTATGCATGTATGAGAGAGAAGGGTGTCCAAAAATACTAAATACAGGTTTCCCTTGCTTTATGCAGGTTCTATATGTGCAAATTCACTCTTATGCAATGACCCTTTTTATAGCAAAATTTCATTATATGCGAGGTAAATTCATTCATATGCAATTAGTGTGGTAGAAGCCCACAGTCAGTTGCTTTATGCTGTGCATTGTGGGAGTAATGTGCACCAAAATATAGTCTCCTGTGTGGATCTGTGCTCCTCGCTCATTGTCTACGACACCTGTTTCTGTAGTTGCCATCCCCACTATGATAGTGCCCTGATAGTGTGTACAGTTTGCTGTTGGCGAGTACCAAAATTGTCTTGTAAAAGTGGTAGAAATGGGTCAGGGGGGTCAGTGCATTCAACATCTTGGAAGGTATCTCTATTTATTACATTGTGAAGTGGGTTCCCTTTATGTGAATTCAAGTTATGTGCCATTTTATAAGAATGGATGTACAGCATAAAGCAAGGGAAACCTGTAGTCTTCTGAGCAAGGACCAGAACCCAGGCTTCTTCTCGCAGGTAACTTCAAGGCAGTAGGCTAAAGAGTCCAATTCATGTATGTTTTTCTTGTGGCTCAATCAATTTTTGATTGTTCTGGGCAATGAATAAAAGTATGCCCTTGCATGTGCGCACACACATGCAGAAGCCCAGAATAGCATATGGCCTGATAGTTAAGTCATTCTTCTGACAGGTGGGTTTGAATTCCCTTGGGCACAGGAAAGTTAACTCAGATCTCCAGAGGACTGTTGTCATCTCTCCTGCACTGTTAGCAGATACTTGATGGAGCCTTGCTTCTGCAGCCCCAGTACCCCAGAGGGGAAAGTAACATATACCAGGTACATGAGTGGTGCAGAGAAAAGCTTAGAGTTACTGTCTAGTGCCAGCTCTGCTCCTGAGGCAGCACAGTTCTCTCTACCCTCTCTCTACTGGCTTGTGGCATAGACAGTTTAGCTCAAGCACTTGCCCTTACAAATAAAACACTGTTGAACTCTTTGTCATTGCAACAATAACTTTTTTGCTTATTCTTATAGTTTTTCTTCAAAAAATTAAGTAACGTTGTGAAGAAAAGTGTGTGTCTGTACATTCCTAGGTGTAAATATGAGTGAGTTATTTCTTTTAATTTAACATCCTGTTAGTTAGACTCAGACTATTTGACCCAAATAGAAATTTATTTTGTCCACGATTTGACACAAGCAGGCAACACCACTCATATGAAGAACTATAATTTATAGTAGGCATCATTATTGCCATTCTATAGGGATGCAAAAGAGTAGGTCAGTGCCAGAGGCAGGAAGAAAATCACAGGAAACAAAAATGTGAACTCGCCAACCCTGAGGCTTTCTTGATGGCTCCCTGGAAGAGCCTACCCTGACTCCTGTCAGTTGTAAGTGCAGCAGGCTCTTCTTCCTACAGTTTCTGCAGTAAGAATGAGGAAAAGCACCCAAGCAGCTTCTCTTGCTAGTGTCTGCGTGACCATTGTTAATGAATTCTGCATTTCTACATTCTGAAAGCTGTTTAATATCACCAACTTCTACTTCCTTTTACAATTCAACTGATTTCTGCGTAAAAATTGAGCACTGTATATCATAATTCCTTATATCAGGCTACGGGTTGGAAGACTGTGTACAACAGTGTGTCTAAAAGATCTTCTGTTAGTATAAATCAGCAAATCTCCTTTGAAATCAGAGCTATGCCAAACATCACTAGCTGAATAGCTGTTTCTATACATACATTCAGATGTAAATCTTGGTACTGATACACAATTGTGCTCTTTTAAAGCAGTAAATATGATATATGAAAAGACACGTGTATATTCTCAAATTTCTATAATTAATGATCTAGCTAACTACAGTTTTTATATGTATGTGTATGCATACACAGACACATACACAGAATCTTAGATAGATATACAAACAGTGATATAACTAGTCTCCTCTGTGTGTGTGTGCGTGTGTGTGTGTGCGCGCGTGTGTTGTGTGTGTGCATGTCTATATACACAGTGAGATGAATATGTTCTACATTTGGGGATATGCTTCCTCTTCTGATGAGTGACAGAATTCATAAGCTCTATTTAGGACTTCAGTTTTCTGACAAATCTCAACCAACAATTTTAGGTAGGTTTGTTACCCAGATTACAATAGAAAGCTAGACAGATGGATGTCTTTTATTTTCATAATAAAATGAGCATTATTTAATGCCCCTTGCTTATTCAAATCAGAGATTCAGACTTCAGCTACAAAATATTTCATATATATGTATATATCTTCTTCTTCCCTTACTTGTCCCTTCTAAGTGGGGTTGCTATTGCAGATCCTGGCTCTCCACCGGCTTCAGTCATATGTATCTTATACTCATATATATTTTTAAAAATTGGAAAAGGAAATATGGCCAAAGGAGGATGCTGTCAACCTTTCTATGGAGGACATTAAAAAGTTACTTACATCTGTAAAACGTGGTTTCCCAAACTTTTTTTTTCCTGGAGTGTAATACATTCTACTAGACGAATAATTTCATATATATTTCTTATTCAATCTCCAACAGAGGGACTTGTTTCGTCCTTGTTGTACACCATACAATATCTTCAGAAATTGTTTTCCTGATCATTTTTAGATATGTTTTAATTCAGTTGATTACTTCTAATTAGCAGGTTTTCTGTATAACAACAGGAGGAGATCCATGGACCACTAGTGAGTAATCTGCTTGCTTCAGGATGAAAACAACTGCTGTGAATGAAGCAGAATAAGATTATACGGTAAATCCTTTAGGGAAGAGCCTCTGAGCTGGGTTCATTTGACAGCTCTTTATGGTAGGAACTACCATCACTAACTTCAGGCTAGTATTCAAAAGCTGCCTTGCAGAAAAGGGAGCCTGGAAGGACTCCAAGAAAAAACAGGAAACATCACAGTGGTCATAACTGCCTTCTCTTGCTCAGGAAATCTATCAGTCTACAGACACAATAATGGGTACTCAGCCACCACCAATTCTACTAGATATCATTTCTTCTGAAATAATCTCCATATTGTAATTCAAAGGACTACCTCAACCCTGATTGGGTACTAATAATCTGACCCCTACTTCCTAGGTAGGCTTGGGGTTTTGACTTTTGGCAATTAAGAACTTCTCTTTCCAATCTCAATGCAGGAACATGCGTGTCAAGAGTTACAGATACTAGCTGCTGGTCCCATTCACTCCTTCATAAGAATGGAACAGCTCTAGCTCTTAAAATCAACTATCTTTTCTTAAAATCTTTTTCCTTGAGACTCACATTTGCTAGCTCCCACTGATCTACTTCTACCATTCTACCACTCCACCATTATTACATTTTTTAAAAATTAGTGCACACAAGCTAAAATCCCATAATATAATTTGTTTTTATTCAGAACAAAACAGCCATCCTTTTCTCAAGCTTATTTCTTGCCCTTCCACATGCACACAAATCCATCACTAAATGTACTGCACTGAATTATCTTTTCCAGCAAAGAACCAGAGTGACAAGCATTTATTTGCCCAGATAGTCTAACTTCCCCTAAAGTGGCAGCAATGAGGGTGTTTTTAAAGCAGAGCTATGACCTGCAGGGGGGGAAGCATGCCAGACTGCAATTTACTACAAAACTGAAGGGCCATTAAAAGTGCAACTCTCACCTTTCTTTTCATTATTTTTAGATTCAAGCCAACAGAAGACAAAGAGTGCATGATTAACACTGAAGCCTTTTTAGTGACAGTAGATTCTGACAAATGTTTATAATGTCCTAAGGATGCATTTCTTTTAATTAAACAGAGACTCAAGAGCAGTTTGAAAAAAACTAAGCAGGAAAAAGGCCCAATGTTGCAAAATAAAGTTCCCTTGGCTAATATACCACATATATATTTCCAAGCACAGAACTGGCAAACTAACAAGAAAAAACCAATTATATTTAAAGTCATAATCATAGAGAAGTAGGGCTGAAAGGGACCTCCAGGGATCATCTAGTCCAACCCCCTGCCTGAGGCATGATCATCTGTATCCAAACCATCCCATACAAGCATAATCTAAACTCATGTAGTACATAAGACTACCCTCCACCCTGATATAACAGACCTAACCCCCTACCCTGCCACAGGTAAAGCAGGAGAACCATGGCAGCCAATGTCCTGCTTCTATAACGTGTTGTCAATATATGATTAAGAGGTCTTGGTAGAGGAAGACTAAAACCCCCATAGCCCTTACCAATCTGACCATGGGGTAAATTTCCTTCCTGACCCTGAGTGGAGGGGCAAGACACTGTAGCCAGGAACCCCCAGGTTTGCTCTTACAGTAGACTTAGCATATTGATATTGATATTTTATACTTCTTCCCCAACCCCACTTTCAGGAAATGGTAAACCAATCAAATAGCTCAGCAACAGTGTAGGACAATTTCAGCCCTCATTTTTACCCTATGTGTGTTGGGTCAAATACACCAAATCCACAGAGTTAATGCCTATTTATACAACTTTTAACATGTTTGGGTTACACACACTCTGTGCCCCTGACTGTGCAGTTAGTACTGTGCAGTCATTTAGTACTTGCTCAATACTTTAGCTAAAGCAAGTACTAAGCGAAAGTGCAGTACCCACCAGTACTGCGCAGTCCCAGCAGCAGCACATGGGCCATTTCTGACCTTAAAACATCATAACAACAAGCCACAATGACATAACTTCTCACTATGGCAACATAACGGCATCACGTTACTGCCTGCTGTAGCTACGAGCTATGGCCATGTAACATCTGGTGTAGATGCAACCTGTTAATCAGATTTGAATGTTACCCTTCTACCTGATTTACTTTTAAAAGACTCCTGGAAAAAAAAGAAATCCTATTGATTCTAATGGACATTGGATTAGGTTAAGAGGGTTTTACATGGACAAAGCTTTACAGATGACAGTAGAGTTTGTCTTGATTTGCACAGCTGTGAGGGGAGGAGAATTAGATCTGTAGATCTATAGAACTACATGTTTGAGGATGGCACATCAATTGAACTGCTTCAGTGCTTGAACACTGCTAAATAATTTGTAAATATGAGACTTTTTATAGTTTCATAGTTAGTAGGGTTGGAAGGGACCTGATCAGATCATCAAATCCGACCCCCTGCCATGGTAGGAAAGAGTACT
>NW_017728992.1:40769036-40776451 GCF_001723915.1 Gavialis gangeticus
CACCTTGCACTTGTCTGTGTTGAATCCCATCCTATTTTCATCCATCCAACCCTGTAACCTTCCTAGGTCCAATTGTAGCCTATTCCTTCCTTCTAGCACACCCACATCCCCCCACATCTTAGTGTCATCAGCAAATTTGAACAGGGTGCTTTTTACCCCCTCGTCAAAGTCACTGATGAAGATGTTGAACAGTGTGCGCCTGAGGACCGAGCCCTGCAGAACCCCACTGCCCACATCCCTGCAGGTCGAAAATGACCCATCCACTACCACTCTCTGGGTGCGGACCTCTAGCCAGTTGGCGACCCATTTAACTGTGTAGGTGTCGACACCACAGTCCCCCAGTTTTTTAATGAGAACGGGGTGAGAGACAGTGTCGAAGGCCTTCCAAATTACAGAAAGACTATGTCCACTGCTGCCCCTGCATCTAAGGATTTGGTGGCCTGGTCATAGAAGGCCACCAGGCTAGACAATCCTGGTCTGACAGGATCTGCCTCTAATGAACCTGTTTTGGTTGCCCCTAAGCATAATCTCCCCTGCTAGCCCCTTGTGGACATGTGCCAGAATATTTCTCTCAAAAAGCTTACCCAGGATTGAGATAAGACTAACTGCCCTATAGTTTCCTGGGTCCTCCTTCCTCCTTTTTTTGAAGATGGGAACCATGCTGGCCCTCTTCCAGTCCTCTGGTACCATACCAGAGCACCACAAGTGCTCGTAAAGTTGTGCCAGGGGTCCCACAATGACCTCAGCTAATTCCCTCAGCACTCTGGGGTGGAGATCATCCAGACCAGCTGATTTAAATACATCCAGTCCTGCCAGAACTTCCGTAACTAGATACTCACTGACCCTTGGCCTAGGTGCGCCTCTCCTGGGGCCTGAGGGGGACCCAGTGTGGGGGCTGATCCAGTCCCTGCTCAGGAAAATGGAGGCAAATCGGTATTATTTTCTTTTTTTAATGTTACATTTAATCAATACATTATTTTCCATATATGAATTTTTTTCTGCAGTCTATCTACTTTGAAATAGACAACTCTTGTGGGCCAGTAAATGCATTGAGCTAAAGTGACAGACACTTGGATAGAACTACCTGATCCAAATCATTGTGAACGAGTCATGTACTTCATAAAAAAAGCATCAGAAAGTTTTATCAGTGAATTCTAATGAGAACAATTACTAGTATGGTTAAGACTTACAACTGATGAGATACAGGATTGCTTAACCTAGAAAGACATGAGCTTCCACTAAAATACGTATGTGGTGATTTTCAGAGAGCTGGTCATTTATCACTTCTGAAACATGTGGCTCCTACAGATGTGCAAGGAGCCTGCTCCAACATGCTGAAAATCCAGCACATTGGAGCAGACTCAATTAATCGAGTCTGCTGGAGCACGGAAATTGGCGTGCTTAGGCAGCCTTCCATGTCATGTGTATCCATGACCCCATGCTGAAAAAATGGCAGTGGGGCACTGAAATAAAGCATGTTTGGTGAGCTTTAGTTCAAAGCACCCTGCTGCCATTTTTTCAGCATGGGGATGCTGTTACATGCAATGTGCAGGCACTTTTAATTAGCATGGCTTGCTAATTAAAGTGCCTGGTACCACATCCCATAGCACATGTAAAAAAGAACCATCAGGTCCTGCATCCTGAAGACAGGACGAGACTCAGAGGCTCAGTTGTATAAACCACTGGGTCTTACTCCCATGAGCCAGATCCAGCCTTTGGAGCTGCATCATCTGGCCTGCCAGGCTCCTCACAGGCCCAAAAATGTGACAGTGTGGAAGCAGTGGCAATTAATGCTGCTACTGCTCCCCTGCCACCAAATTTACAAGCCCTGTGGCCCGATAACACGGCCCTGTATGTCAGATGGGGATATTGCGTAAGAGTCTGAGGCTGGGACAGCAAGCAAATCCATCATGCTTGGGACTAGGGCTGGGGCTGGGGCTAGAGAAGTAGGCCCAATTCAGTGCACAGGGATAATCCTGCACAGGATTAGGCCCTCGGGCAGATCCTATGCACCAGATCCATCCCACAGACTGACCCCACACCACTCATCTGGCCTGCAGCCCAGAAATGTTGGGCACCATAGGTCTAAATAATTAAAAGAATAATCAGGCCTAAGTCTGCTCTCAGTTACACTAGTGGAAAAAAGAAATTATGGAATTAAATCATGTAACATGGGTTAAAAAGCAACGTGAATCAGAACAAGGCCCAAATTTATTATTTTAAAAGGCAACAATAATTTCCCACATAGTTGTCATTCCCCATACATGTTGGGCCACCCATTCATCTCTGGTATAATCTCAGCATTCTACAAGGACCTGTTAAAAAGCAGTAGTAGAGGGCACATAGCTAAGGAATTTGTGAGGAGAGAAAGTGAAGAGGAGAAGAAGGGAATTTGGGACTTCTTCCTGTGATACAAATAATAAATATTATCAATCCTATTTAATGTGACAGCTATTATCTCTTTAATCTTGATTCTCTAATTATTAAATTATTTATTGATAAACTAGAACTCTGCAGAGAATGAAAATTGGATTTGGGAAAGATTTTGAGATGCATATTAATTCTAAGTTGGAAGAAATCCAAACCATTTGGAAAATTCTCTGCAGAAGAAAAATCAGAAAAAAATGTTGGCGATCAATCAAAAGTGTTTATTTCATTTTTTCTATATTTTATTATAAGCTAATATCAAAGGAAAATATAAGGCAATATAAAAAGGTAATATAACTTTTACTTAAATATATTGAAACAGGCTAGTTCAACATTATCCAAGCTTTCTTCCCTTCTAAAATAAACTTCCAGGGAAATTAGCATGATTTTACAAAGCATTTCAATTTCAATGGAATTTCATTCTCAGATGGAAAATGGTTCTGTCAGTTTTTTCAACCATTGCTATTGTTAATACAAGTGGAAGTGGAATACTTAAGATAAGCCCTGTCATATAAATCAGGTTGATTTTTGTTTCTAAAGTGTGCTACAGAGAACTCCATCCTCACTCAGAAATGCTGCTGGGGACAATAGGTATTTTACTCTGGAAATGACAGAGCAAAGAAGTGCTAAACTGGTATGTGTTCACTCTTATTGAGATGGCTGATATTTACTCTATATGGACAAGCAAAATATGGGCGTGTCTACATGCCATCATATAGCAATGTTGCTACGGCACAGTAACTGCCCATATTGCGCCATACATCCAGTGCATGGTTAGATCTCGCCACTACTTTGCCATAGCAATGCACTAAAATGGGGGAGTGCACTGTTATGGTGACATACTTCCCGATCACATGTAGACCCATGTAATCGCTATGTTGTCACAGTGCATCGTGCACCAACATAGTGTGATGTGCAGATACACCTTATGTGAATTAATCAAGGCAGTTAGTCAAATGATCATATTCACTACCCCTGCACAGGACCAATCAAGCATTTGGTACCACAGTACAAATTCAAAATTTCAAAATAAGTGACTGATATAAATGTCAAGCACTGTTTCCTTCCAGTATATGACTGAGCATATGAAAAGAGGAGGATGCTATATTTTTTGGGCAGTTGAAAATTGTGAAAATTGAAATATTTTCTCTTCCTTCAAGATCCCACTTCTTCAACAGTTTCTTTGTGGGCACTTTGTTACACTCATGTCTTGTTCTGCTAACTTCAGACACACAAAATTCATCCACATGCTGCTCATTACAGGAAGAGAAGTGAATGTGGAGGTGCATGTAATGGTGTATAAATGGACTTAAAAGTGAGAATTGCCAAAATGTTTGGACACAGATATATTATTTTCAAGCAGAAGAAAAATTTACCATTCATGTATATACATCAGTTGAACAATTTTAACTGTTTTGTATGACCATTATTTACTGCAGTAAGTGAAGCTAAACACTTACTTAATCCTGTTACAGTCAGCTATGCTTGCTTCACCCCTTTCCCCTTGCTTCCCCTGCACACATGGTTTGAGTGCTGCAGCTCTCACAGCTACCTGTCATGATCTGCAACCCCCATACCCAGAGCCTGCACCATCTTCACTGCATAACCAGTACTGTCCAGCATGGGATCATCTGCCCCTGGCACACTGGGGAGAGCCAGGTCTCTGCCACAGGCAGTGGAAGGCACAGAGAGCTGAACCAGTAAGAAGGTGCTACTCCCCCTTCTGGATCTGTGGGCTGAGCTAGGTTTCTGCCATTGGGAGCCTTGAACCAGCTCTGGTACAATGCTGGGACTAGGACTGACAATCATCTGATTGTTAATCCCAGTCCCCAGACTGCACCAGAGTTTTGAATTCATGTCATCTCTGAGGAACAATATTACAATAGTTAAACATGTTACTTAACACAATCTGGAGATGTTCCTCCCACAAAAAGCCATAACTCTGCTACAATATGACCACACTTAGCACGTTTTACTTCTTAAATGTGCAGACATTAACATTTAACCACAGAAAATTAAGGTTAGAAGGGACCTCGGAGGTTATCTAGTCCAGCTCCCTGCTCAAAGCAGGACCATCCCCAACTAGATCATCCCAACCAAGGCTTTGTCTAGCCAACTCTTAAAAACCTCCAAGGATGGAGATTCCACAACCTCTCTGGGTAACCTGCTCCAGTGTTTTACTATCCTTCTAATGAGAAAGTTGTTCCTAATATCTAACCTAAACTTCCCCTGCTACAACTTGAGACCATTGCTCCTTCTTCACTCATCTGCCACCACTGAGAACAGTCCAGCTCCATCCTCTTTAGAACTATCCTTCAGGCAGGAGAAGGATGCTATTAAATCCCCTCTCTTCTCTTCTCAAGACCAGATAAACACAGTTCTCTCAGCCTCTCTTCCTAAGTCATGTATCCCATCCTCTCACCATTTTCATTGCCCTCTGTTGGACTCTTTCCAATTTGCCCTTTCTGTAGTGGGGGGCACAGAATGACACAATTTTCCAAATGTGACCTCACCAGTGCGGAATAGAGGGGAAGAATCACTTCCCTTGACCTACTGGCAACACACCTACAAATGCAGCCCAGTATGCCATTACTCTTCTTGGCAACAAGGGCACACTGCTGGCTCATATTCAGCTTATTGTCCCCTGTAACCCCCAGGTCCTTTTCTGTAGAGCTGCTGCCCAGCCAATCAGCCCCCAGCTTGTACTGAGCATGGGATTGTTCTGTCCTATGTGCATGATTTTGCACTTGTCCTTATTGAACCTCATGAGATTTGTTTTGGCCCAATCCTCCAATTCGTCTAGGTCTCTTTGAATCCTAGCCCTACCCTCCAGTGTATCTACTGCTCCCCCCAGCTTGGTGTTATCTGCAAACTTGCTGAGGGTGCACTGGATGTCACTTTCCAAGATATTGATGAAGATATTGAACAAAACCAACTCCAAGACCAACCCCTGGGGCACTCCACTTGATACCAGCTCCCAACTAAACATCAAGCCTTTGACTACCCCCATCTGAACCTGATGATCTATCCAGTTTTCTGTCCACCTTACAGTCCATTCATCCAGCCTGTACTTCCTTAGCTTGCCTCCAAGAATGTTGTGGGAGACCATATCAAAAAGCTTTGCAATTTAACAGGACTAAGGACTATGGGATTGGAGAGCCCAGGCTAATGTTTAATTTATGGAATTTGTATTTAGATAGGGAGAAAAAAAATTGAGGTTGAAGGAGAAAATTAAGACGAGAAGCAAGAGAATTAAAAAACGAAGGACTTCAATATTACATGATAACAGAACTGACGTTTCAGTGAGTAATTTTCCAGGGATGAAAACTTCAGTGAATGAGTCTTTGTTTATGCTCTCAGAGCACTGTATGTCATTAGCCTCGTCTTCATTGCAGACTTGTTCATCTGACAAAAACCTTGTTATGCCTGTGAAGGAGAACAAAGATTTTAAGGAAATTTGACTCTTTGGTTCATCCTGGCATTCTGAAAGTTCAGAGGGTAGGAAGCCATTCTCTATGTGAATAAACTCTGAAATGTCTTTGAAAATTACATTTTTAATTACAGTTGACATTTCTGAGCCTCCTGCTGATGGTATATTGCTAAACGAAAAAGTGACATAATTTGTGACAGCGGAAATGCTATGTGAGAGACTGTGAAATAGTTATTATTTATTGAAGCAGAGGGCCTTTCTTTGCCACTCATCATAGTACTATCTGAGCTCTTTTTCACACATTAATTAGTCATATACTGCTCCTCAAAAATAGGAAAGAATCAGCATCCCCATTGCACATAGATAGGACTGAACATGAGGCACCTGAACTACTGCCCTACTGTAGGACCAAATCTTACGTGTAATCTCTAATGGCATAGAAGGAATAATAATGGCAGGAATACTGTCTGTGTAAAGGTGTTCCAAGGGGCTAGGGACAGAAGTTACAAATAAACCAGTTTAGGTGATCAGAAACTGGATTAAACGTGTAAGAGAACAGAAGTTAAGTGCACATAAACCAGTTTCAAAATGGCTGAAACTGGTTTAAGATAAACTTGTTTGAATGTAGTATCAGACTTAACTGAATTGGGTCAAACCGGTTTATGAAACATCTGTCCCAGACCTCTTCCTGATTCAAGTTAAATCACAGTCCCACAGCATCCCCCAAGGGGACACTTGCCTGCCTGTACACAAATGCCAAGTACAAATAATTAACACAAATGCTTAACACAAATAATTACGATGTCATAGGGATAAAGGAGACCTGGTTGGACTCCACACATGACTGGACTATGGATATAGATGGCTATATCCTGTACAGGAGGGATTGAGTAGATAAAAGGGGTGCGGGTGTAGCTCTCTATGTTAAGGAAAGCTACATGTCCCTGCAAGCTGATGTTGGTGACCAGGATGGAAGACTGGAGACCCCCGAAAATCCGAGCGGTCACAAAGCTTGATATCATGCATGGATGACCTCTACCTGACTTAAGAAGTCTACAGGCCAATGAGAGCTAAAGCGCTGATCAACCTGGTACTGGCTACTGGGGACGACCTAATTGGCGATCTAGTGATCAATGGAAAGCTGGGTGATAGTGACCACGAGCTGATCACCTTCACCATCCACCGTAAAGCTGGCAAGTCAGTCAGCGACACTGAAGTCCTTGACTTCAGAAAAGCCGACTTTGACAAGCTCAGGAGGCTCGTCAGTGGGCCCTAAGGGACCACGACTCCAGGGGGAGGTAAGTTCAGGAAGAGCGGTTGCTCCTCAAGGGAGCAATCCTCAATGCACAAGCTAAGTCTATTCCATCTTGGAGAAAAGGCAGCAAGAGGGCACAGCAGCCCCCCGGCTCTCCAGGGACCTAGCAGACCTCCTGAGGCTAAAAAGAAAGGCCTACAAAGGATGGAGGATGGGGTTCACCTCTAAGGAGAAATATTCTGCAGTGGTCTGGTCCTGCAGGGAGCAAACCAGGAAAACCGAGGCTGCAACTGAACTCTAACT
>NW_017728992.1:40776605-40779311 GCF_001723915.1 Gavialis gangeticus
AAAAAGGATGTGGAGAAGCTTGAGAGAGTCCAGAGAAGAGCCACGCACATGATAAGAGGTCAGGAAAATGGACCTTATGATGACAGGCTGAGACCCATGGGGCTTTTTAGCCTGGAAAAGTGCAGGCTCAGGGGTGATCTGATGGCCACCTATAAGTTGTTCACCAGAGTGCCCCAAGGGATGATGAGGTTGAATGGTTATAAACTACTGCAAGACCATTTCAGGCTGGACGTAAGGAAGAATTTCTTTACTGTCCGAGCCTCCAAGGTCTGGAACAGCCTGCCATTGGAAGTGGTTCAAGCACCTGCATTGAACACCTTCAACAGTAAATTAGATGCTTATCTTGCTGGGATCCTATGATCTTAAGAAGCTGACTTCTTGCCCTTTGGGTGGGGGGCTGGACTCGATGATCTTCCGAGGTCCCTTCCAGCCCTAATGTCTATGAAATCTATGAAATCCCAGCATGCTTTCCAGCCCTGGGATAGGCTGTGCTGTCTGCTCCAGCAGAGAAGGGTTGGGTCTTCTCCCCCTGACTCAGGCAAACACCAGCTGGGGTCTTTGGCCAGGGAGTGTGGGTTACACCCACCTTCCCCAAAGTACAGAGCTGCCCTGCTGCTAAACTTACTGAAGCTTACTGCTGGCTATGACAATGAATTACAAATCCTAGAGGCACCTGGAAGCAGGACGAAGCAGTGATGAGCATTCCTGGACAGTTCTGCTGCTGTGAGTCTGAACTATAAATCCCAGAGACCTCAGGGGCAGCAGGAAGAGTAAGCAAACATAGAGCTCATGCTGGCCATGTGCCAGAGGCAGGCTGCAGTGCCCCCTGGCTTCTGGCCAGAGCCACTGCAGGCATGTGGCTGCATTTCCTGAATCAAAAGTAAATGTGTGTCCAATTTTTTCTCAATTTTATCTCCATAGTTTAGACTAACCTGCAAAGACTGAATTGATTCAGCATTGGGCTTTTTAACTGTCTGTACTTAGCCCAAGTGCTGAAGAGCTGTTCTGTGCCACCCCTGATTATCATTTCCTGTTATAAGGGAAATGCTGTAGACATTTTGTAAACAGTTATGAAGATTCTGTAGCTTACGCTAGGAGTCCCTAGACTACTCCAGAATATGGGGAGTCATAAAGGTAACACACCAGTGTTACATTTATTACTACCTATTTTCTTCAAATGTAAACAGTGAATTTTTGCAAGGCAATTTGAGTATTTAGAAACAGTGGAATTGTCATAGTTGATCAAATTTGAGGTCTACCTAGTTTGGTATTATGACTCCAATGCTGGCCAGATACTTCTGAGGAAATATGAGAACCTTACAGCAGACAGATTGGGATGATCTGTCCCTCTGAATTATGTCTTATGCTGACCTTCAACAGTTAGCCCTTGGCTTAAACAGTATTTTGAGATACCAATTTATATGTAAAAGTAAGATAAAATCCAAGCTCAATGTAGCTAAAGTAGATATGGAAGCAAACTGCTAAGCCTAGGAAGCAGTGTTATCTGAGCAGCTAAACTGATTCAGCACATCTTTTTGGCAGCCTTTGCAGTGGACTGCCAAGTGGTGCTGGCAAGTTTTAAATGGTTTCTTGTGACTGAAGCAACTTAAGGGAAGGCAGACAGCAGTAAAACTACTCACTCTTTTGGTGATGTATCCACACTGGGATTCAATATCCATGCTGTAAGACTATTGTGTCACATTCATACTTATTTACCATCAAAAGATAAGACTGTTTAATCATGTTCCTGTTCTTTAGTGTATCTAGGAATTGACTATAATATTATTGCTTTTATTAAGTATTCAACTTTGTTCATTTATTCTTCTGTTTTGTTTTGAGGCAGAGCTGCTATCAATTCGTTACCTGAAATAATTCACCCTTTTTTTGTAATACGTATGAAAAACTATGTATTGAGAGCTGTCCTTGTAATGTCACATAGTTTATAACCTATTAAGTTAGCATCTCATGGTACTGGAGAATGTTTGGGAGTGGGTGGGGGGGGGTGATATTTTTTGTTATCACGAAACATAGCTGAGTTGCAGCCCAATATCACTATTTTGGATGAAACAAAATCAAATCATAAATACACAAAATACCATGAAATGAAAGTATGTACTAAAGTTAAAAATATAAATAGCATAAGAAATAAATATTGCACTCCCTTTAAAAACTGTCATCTTTCATATTTATCAACAAATCAGTCTGAGATGCAATATGAAGCCGTAACACGCCATTCTTGGGGTAATGTATGACTTATCTGCTTTATAGTCAGCTAAAATAATAACTTAAGGAAATGTAAAGAAAAAAACATATAATTAAAATGAGCTAGTCATGCCTATTTCTCATCATAAACCCACATTTTCATACTTAATTCAGTTCTCTAAGTGTATCTTGAATTAAATTAAACCAACAGGAAATCTTACCAGAGACTACAGTGCAATAATCTTGCCTCTGAATTCACTAGGGAAGGCTTAATGGAAAAGATTTCTGAATAGGGCAGTGTACCATAATGGAAAATGTATCCTTGTAAGTAACCTCAGTTAAATAATTAAAGAGATGTGTAAAGAAAGCAACATTAATATTAGAGAAGCCAGGATCTTTGTGGGTGCTATCTTTTATTAGACCAACTTTCATATTTTTCCTGTACCACCATAGCTACAACACCCCAGCAATGCACCCCAGCTTCTGCACTCCTGTTCTGGCCTG
>NW_017728992.1:40784311-40798372 GCF_001723915.1 Gavialis gangeticus
CACCATAGCTACAACACCCCAACACAACCAGATTAATATTGGACATTTCTGTATTCTGTTGAAGGTAATGGGTGTGGTGTCTTTGTCTTCAATGGCTGGCAGATTGTAGTCCATTTTATTAATGACATGATCAATACATATTTCAAATATGACAATATTTTGAGGAAAAGAGCAGTTAAACATGATTCTTGATTTGAAACATTGTGAGCAAGTATATTTTATCCCAATCTATCCTTGGAGGTTTCTCTTTATTTTAGCTGGACCAAAGGAAGTATGCAACTTATCACTTGGTGAGAGATTTGGCCTCTTATGTTTTAAGCAAATTTTGAATCTGTATGCAATCAGCTGTGGGTACACCGAAAGTTACAATCCAGTCCTTTAACTCTCATTCAAAAGTAACCCATGCTTTCATAATCTAATAATGTTTGAGGATTAGACTCTCTCAGTGCCTACCTGATTCCTGCATGTGAAGATCTTTTGTCAGATAATTAAATAAGCCCACATACAGTAAACGACTTAGGTGCTGCAATATTAAGACTTGTGCTGCCTAATCAAAAGTAAACGTGCGTCCAATTATTTCTCAATTTAATCTCTGCAGTTAGATGAACCTGCAAAGACTGAATTGATTCAGCACCTAGCCCCCAGAAAGTAAGCAACAGACATTGACACATACGAGTCATGTGAGTTAGATGCCTGGGCAGTGCATGCAGAGTATTAGAGATTCAAAATGGGATTCAATAAATAAATAAAAAAACACTGAAGACCAGGGAGCATCTTAAATCCAGCCATCTTCTAAGACACCTCCCTCTATTCTGGAATCACAACCCAAAACCATCTCCTAAAGTTAAGCTAGTTCGTGTGTTGGAAGCAATGGAGCTGCAGCTTCACAGAGTTCAGTGTAGAGCAATTTACCCTGCCAAAAGCAGTGCAAGCATATGCTATGCTCTGTACTACCCCCATGACCCCTTCTCCTCCCCTCATACAGACCTTTTTTTTTTTAAAGAATGATCTTGCTCCCCTTTAGGTTGATGAACAACTTATGCCTACATCTGCCACACAAGTATTTCATGAGTACTCTCATACATGCTGCTTCCAGTTCCCTTGCTGGTTTTTGGATCAGCCTTCAGCTGATGTCCATCTCCCCAGACCTACACCACGTACTTAGCCAAGATAAACCAACTTAACGGGTTCAGAAATATTTTGCATCATAAAAGAATTTTCACCAAAGCCTCTAAAAGTCCAACTTCAAAAACTAGCATTAGAATAAAACTAAGAGAGAAAGGCAAATATTTTAGCTCAATATAAATTTTTTCGCCAGGCCTCTCTTCTATGCCCCACTGGATTTTTTATTTTATTAATCATTTTACACAACTCACGGTATTTTCTTTTTGCTGCTCCAATACCTGAGCTTTGAATCAGCTTTTTAGCATTAAAAAACTGGTCTAGATGATAAAGAAATGTCTACAATGAAACATGTGTTCCTTCCAGAGTGTCATTTTTTGTTGTTGTGAATAAAACCATTGCTATCAGATGTTGGAGTGCTCAATATTTAAAACAGTGTCGCTCTGAGCAAAAGTGAATGGAAGCATATGGAGATCAACTGAGTTATTCATAAGGTGCTACAGCATCGACTAAACAGGCCATCTGCTGTTTCAGAGCCTCAAGAGGCTTCTCTTTACAACTCATTTTAAAATAATTTGGTGGCCAGTCTGGGATTAATCAGACAGAAAAATTTAAATTTAGCAAAATCAATGGTGTATGTGCATGTGCGTTCGTGTATACACATGTGTACACATACGCACAACCCCACCCCCTTTCTACAAACTTACAATTACACATTACTGAAGTGGAAAACTTAACCATGCAAAAGGCAAACACTTAAAAGTTCCTGCAGCAGTGTCAGCTTAGCCACCTCACAAACCCTGCATGTTTTACATTATCCAACTGACAATACAAGCACTGAGAGAGAGAAGATATTTAAGAACAGTAGCAATAACATTTTCACAGTATGTATGACAAGTCTCCTCCTGTTTCTTTGCCTAAACTTAAAATATTGCCATTCACACCCACCTTTTAGTTAGTTCAACCCCACCTCTGCTGTTAGCCTAAAAACTATCTACTGTGCTGTCCATTACTGTACTTTGATTTAAACCGTTTCCTTTCCTGTGTGAAGTCCTTGGCCCTTTGTACATGCCACAAAATTGGCCTTTAAAACAACTTAAATGCCCTTCTGCACTGCTTTAATGGCATTGCTGTTTGCACATTTGGCAGCGTATTCCACTTTAAATTCCCGTGGTAAATAGTAAGATAAAACACCTCTGAGCTGTTTTAGTTTGCTACCTAACAAAGTGCAAGAGTGCCCGGGGCACTGGAAGCCCATGTGCCCAGGGCTTGTGGGTCCTGCACAGCTCAGGGGCTGTACGACCCAGCGGCAGCCTGTGCAAGCAGGCTCCACCAAAGAAAAAAACAAAAAAAAAGTGGCAAGCCTGATCTTTTTATTTTTCTTCCTGGAGCCTGCCTTGCCTACCTGCCTGAGCTGTGCTGGGGCCCGATGCTTTCCTCTATGGCTGTGGTGCCCCTTGGGACCACCTGGGCTGGATGCCATTGGGTGGGTGCCACCTGGGGAGCCCCCCAAGCAGCTCAGGGACCGCTCAGCCCACTGGCAGCTCACCCTCCTTTCCCCACACTACTGCCACTGAAGAGGCAGGTAAGGATCAGGCCCCCACCCTTGTGTACACATCACGGGCGTTTCGTTTGGTTTAATTCTCCCTAAATTGAGCACTATTTTTCAAAAACACCATTTCAATTTAGGGAAAACTAAACCAAAATAAATCCCTGTGGTATGTACAGGCAGCCCTTCTCATCTTCTGTACTGAGATTCAAACTCCACTCAGACTACCTCATCCCTTTATTGTTTCCTTCATTACACTTAGTCCTCCATTAACTCTATCCCAATGACCCTTTCTTTCTTGGCCTGGAGACTTCCAGGAGATTTCCTCAGTCTGTCATTTCTCTCTGGGTTTCCAGAACCCAAACACATACAGAGAAACACAGACTCCTCAGCACACAGAAATGTGTAAATATTATTCAATGCTGTAATAGTATTTAAGCCTGGATTCAGTAAGGTACTAAACTTGCTTAAAGTTGGGCATATGCTTAATGTTCTCATACACAGGGCTGCAAACTCAAAAAGTTATTAAGCTGAAGACATATACACTTGGAGACCCCAGTGGCTCTAGGCTTCCCTGTTTTATGATCAAGGATACTTAATTAAGGCATCTCAACAGCTAATTACCTATTCCTTTCCACTGGTTGATTTCATCTTGCTTCTCTTCCCAGGTTCCTAAAATAATATAGAAAGATGTACATATTTTCACATAAGTAAAAAATAAAAATTGAAAAACTAGATTGCCAAATAAGAATTTACACCTATTACACCTAAACAACATTGTCAAAGAATGCTTTAGCTGCAGAAGTCAAGTACTCAAAGGTCAGGATTTCCCAGTGCAACCTACATTTAGCCTTCATATCACATATATGCTACAAAATAGTTCTTAACTACACAACATATTTTTTTCATTAGGACCCTTGTTAGTCTCCACACTTAGCCAGCCCTGTCACTACACATAGATGTCTCAGTACAATCTTTCCCCACCCACTCCTAGTCTGCTTGCCCCTTTTTATTGCCCAGTTCCCATTCTCAATCCCTTTGTCCAGCCAGTCCTAGTCTCCATCCCCAAGTCATTGTTTCTCCAATTGTCCTACACAGCTCCCCTTGCACTCCAAACAACTAACTTATCACCCTTTTTTCTTCCTCATTCCTTCTGTAATTCTGTTACATAATTGTTTCTTCCACACTGCCTAGAAATATGCCAAAAGTATTAAGAACATGAGACAAAACAGTCTCTTTGGGTGTGTCTACATGCTCATTAATGTGCCATAGTTACTGCACATTAAGTTTAATACTTGCATAACCAAGTATTAAATCAACATGCAATAACTGACACAACTACTTAGTAGTGCTGGCGCATGGGTTTTTACAGATGCTAACTCTGCAGTAGCATAATACTGTTTTTCCAGGCTGAAGAGTCCCATAGCTCTCAGCCTCTCATCATAAGGTCTGTTTTCCTGACCTCTGATTATGCGCATGGCTCTCCTTTGTACTTTCTCAAGCTTCTCCACATCCTTTTTGAATTGTGGAGCCCAAAACTGGATGCAGTACTCCAGCTGCAGCCTCACCAAGGCTGAGTACAACGGGAGAATGACATCCCGGGATTTGCTTGAGAAGCATCTATGGCTACAAGCCAGCATTTTGCTCACTTTACTAGCTGCAGCATCACATTGAAGGCTCATGTTTATCTTGTGGTCCATCATGACCCCCAAGTCCCTTTCATCTGTAGTGCTGACCAGCGTAGCACTGCTGAGCCTATAAGGATGCTGCAGGTTTTTCCTCCCAAGGTGGAGAGCCTTGCATTTTTCAGTGTTAAACACCATCAGGTTCTCATCTGCCCATTTCATGAGCCTGGCAAGATCTGCCTAGATCACCCTCCTGTCTTCAGGTGTGGATGCTTTGCCCCAAAGTTTGGTGTTGTTGGCGAACTTGGCCAGTCCGCTTCTGACACCAATGTCCACATCATTGATGAAGATGTTAAAGAGTAAAGGCCCTTGAGGGACCCCGCTGGTCACAGGGTAACACAACGATTGACTTCCATAAACCACCACCCTCTGGGTCCTGCCGTGTAGCCAATTCCCCAGCCAGTGGATCGTGGTGAGGTCAAGGCCACAGTTAGCCAGTTTAGCCAAGAGGTTATTGTAGGATACCAGATTGATGACTTTTTAAAGTCAAGATATACGACATCAATCTCTTCCCCCTTGTCCAAGTGATAGGTTACCTGGTCATAAAAGGAAATGAGATTGGTCAAGCAAGACCTACCGTCAACAGACCCATGCTGGGTATCCCTCAGGATATTTCTGTCAGCTAGTCTGTTAAGGATGGCCTCTTTGATAATGTTTTCTAAGACCATCCCCAGGATAGAGGTCAGGCTGATGGGCCTGTAGTTTGCCGGATCTACTTTCCTCCCTTTTTTGAAGATAGGCACCACATTGGCCTTCTTCCAATCTTCTGGCACTTCACTAGAGCACCAGACTCAAACCCTGGGCTGGGCAGTACACCAAGTCTTGGCAGCCAGAAGGAAAAATTACAGCTGAAGTCCTATTCTTCCTCTGCAGCAAGTCTGGAACAAATTATATTTTTAGGTTATTTAGCTGCCATATCTTAATAAGTCTCCACTGGGTGCTTGCTAACTCCAAAGTTTTTGCAGAAATCAGTGGTTTTCAAAGTGATACCAAATCCCTGTCAGATTGGTAGCACAGTGGGTGCTGCACATGACAGACTGTACACAAGTCCTAAACTAATAGTAGGAAACCCATTCCCAGTGAGGTTCCTGAAACAAGTGTCTAAACTTGTGCACTTTGAGTGAGGAAATGCATTTGAGAGGCTGAAAAGGAGACAGAGGGGCAGCTAACCTTGTATCCATGACATAAACATAATGTATTTAATGTTAATATTTTAATATTATGCTTAATATAGCAGAACAAATTAAGTGCATCTGTAGCCATATGAAAAGTTGCTTTCATCCATAGCTAGCTCTGATCTGTACTGTAATGTCCTAGACAATAAAGTATTATTTCTCTGTCCAAAGAATCATTTTATTTTCCATGGTGTATGCTCTGTATTATTCAGGTCTTTAGCTGGACTACTTGAGTCTCATACTAGGCTGTCAAAACAACTCAATCTATGCTGACTAGCTACAGGGAAACATATAGTGCCTCCAGAGTAACAGTTCAAATATAGAAGCACTGGGGACTATGATCTGGATATCAGAGACTCACCAGAATTAGAAGCTTGGAAGAAAAAAATGAGAGTGGAAGAAAAGGGGGAGGGGGGAAAAAAGACCTCTGTAGGTAATAAATTATTCATGGATTCTAACTATCAGAGATAATTAACATTACTTGCTTTCAGCAGATATGCAATCTACTACAATTTCCCTATTTTAAAATAGATCCAATTCACACTATCTTTTTAGACAACTGTATGTCCTGTGCACTTGTACATTGACACAGACATGTTGCACATAACCCAGACTATGACATGCGTACATGTGGGTGCATGTGTGCACAGGCATGTACTTATTCGTATAATGTAACATAGCTCCAATACTTAACATTAACAGCAAAGGCCAGATCCCTTCAGTGGAGCAAAGCCAATTTAAACTCAGAATATGGCCAAGTGTTCTTAGAAGTCTGTTGATGCATAGATTTTATAATTTCAATACTACTTTAGGAACTTCAGGAAAGCATTCTACCATAAGAATTTTGTGCAAGCTACTGGATACCCTCAATGGCTATACTGCATACCTCCTTTTGTTTCCCAGTAATTCAATACATTACTTGCAATATATATAAAATGAAAATAGAAGGAAAATACATATTTCAAAATCAAGGTCCTGAACTTGTGCCCTGAAGAGAGAATGATAAAAAAAGTGAGTCTTTTACAGTCTCTAGGAGAACAGGGGATTCCAATTTAGAAGACTGAAGATCTCCTAAAGTTAAGAAATAGTCAAATGATTTTAAATCAATCTGCACTGTACAACCCTGAAAGCTCATATCACTTCCAATCTGAAGCAGCTATAAAAAAAGAAGTGAAGCACTCCAGTGAAATTAAATCACTGTGTGCAATGTGGAGCCAACCTAAAGTACCGGTGGAAATGTGTACTATGAAGTCTTTGCAGACTGAAAGAAATCACAGCTAATTTAAATTACCTGCTTTCAGTGTATATGCAGCTCATTTGATCACCTTAAGCAGCCTATCATAATGGCATATATTTTTTTTTTACTGATCTGTTAAGTCTCCTTAAACTGTGACTCATTAGTTTATGCTGGTTTTTGATGTGGTGCAATATATAACCCACTGAGATGCACCAATTTTAGAAAAGAACAAATCATTCCCTTTAGCTCAGAGAGCTCCTATCAGTTCAAGCAAGATAGCTAACAAAACATATAGACAAAAAAAGAAAAACAGCATCTGCCCAAAGTTGGGATGCCCTAAGTTTGTAAAAACTGCCTCTCCTAATTCCCTGCCCTGCTCTCTTGAGAGGCAAAAATATCCCTAATTCATTAAGAGATGGTTTTGCTTTTTTCTTGGTATGACTTTTCACTTCTTTGCTTCAGAATTAATTGGAATCACAGCAACAGTGAGGAGGGTCCTGCCATACTGAAATCTGGATTCTATGCAGATAGAAAGAGAAGAATAAAATCAGAAGGTAGAAATATTCTTTTGTCAAGCACAAAAAAATTCAATCTTTTTTTTCTTTTGGTTTTGTTTTGTTATGAATATATCTGTTGGGTTTAAACAAAATAGACCTAGAAAGTAGGATTTCTCACAGAAGAAAATCCACAATAGTCTGGGGAAAGAGAATAAATTAATACTGTTCCCATGTGGTGGGGGATGTAAAGTAAGGTGTGAAGTGTTTTCTTGTTCCCCTGCAGCATTTCAGTGATGGAGCATGGGACTCAGTCTCCAAGGTACTATAGTAAACAACAAAGAGAAAAGCCTACATACAAACTACAATGAATAAGTTTTACAATTTTATCTTTCTGAACCTTTACAAGTTCCAGAGGTTCATCTAACTGTCCCAACATGGGTAAGCTAAACAACTATAAAAACAGCCTTCAAAAGAAACTATAGGCTATGCCCATTGAAAAGATGTCCAGTATTACAGTTGTGCTGTTCTGCTGGGTTGAGCTGTTTGTATGACAACAAAGCTGGTGTCAGAAATATTTCATGAGGATTTAATTCAAGCTAACATAAGTCAAGGTCATGCTTGATCTCTGCTCCCAGAGGTGCTTACAGGAAACTTTCAATAGATTCAAATTATGGACCAGATCATTAAGCTACCTGACTGACTCACTCTTTCTTGCTATTAATAAAGAAATCATCTTGAAGATTTTCTGCATGGCTGTATGGATAACCTGAATTTATGTGGACCTCAGCAGTTCAAAGCCTGAATCTGTTGCCTGAAACAAGCAGAGTCTAGAGTTTATTAGTATGAAAAAGAGTTCTTCCTTCATTAGATTATCCTTAAATGCTGCCCATTACATAATACACCTTGTGTGTGGAACCTTTATAATCAAATCTATTATTTCCATGTGTATTTCAAGGGAGTGACACAATACTCTGCAGAAAGCATGATGAGAAAATCCTTGCCCAAGATACACAAAGCCTGAGACTCTACTGTTTTGTACCTTGTCCAAGATAAGCCTACATAGAAGGGATGAAAAATGACACTATTCAGACATAATAGCATTTTAAAGTCACTTTTCCCTGTTGGAATGCCTATATAAGGGGCAAAACTGTGGATTATTAAGCCTATAGCCTGACTCTTTTTTTAACTCTTTAAGTCAATGTGCACCAGCTGTGCCTTAGATTCAATGTATTTTAATTCAAGGGATATTCCAATGTTTTAATGCTACAATAGGAGCCCTGATATTGAGGAATCACAGAGCAAGCTGAAAGATACCTTTTCTGAGCCCCTTCTGTTCAGAGGCTTGCTTCTATAGCAATATAACTTTCATGGGACAACAGTCTAGGAGGAACAATTAGGCCCCCCCCCTACACATCACAGGTATCGCACAATTAGCTAGTTAGTTGTGCAATTACCTTGAGACCTGTTACATGTGCAAAGTACCTATCACAGCATTAAAAGATTCAACCTGCTATAAAGTTAGACCAAAAATATGTACTAATTTTATAGCTGGTTGCTATCAAGCTTTAATTTGCATGTACAGTGGCAGCTGTGATCTCCCAGCCTCAGAGATGCATGGGGAGTTCTTTCAACTGGGACGCTCTCAGTTGAGGGGGTTCATAGCTTCAGCAGCTTGCTTCTTGCCAGTGAGGGGGACCCCAGGATCAGGCTCCCACTGCACCGGCAATAAGGCACAATGGGTGGGATTTCATGCATGATCCCACAATCCCACCCCCTACCAATGCAAGTGTAGCATGGCAAGAGATGCAATTTTGTGAATCGCACATTTGATCCCATTGAGCTTTTACCTGCAAATGTAGAGGGGCCCCTATAGTAATACCCATATACACAGTATTTTGTACAATAACATATAAACAAAAAAAATTAATACAGTGTGTTGCAGCAGCCACACATATTTAAGGCATTCCAAGTCCAGGGAGATGAGGAGACTGGATCTTCCCAAACTCCCCTTCATTTGTGTGACACATGAATGCTATATAGCTCTGAAAACTCGTGTGCAACCCTGGTAATCCAACACATAGAAACTGCTGGCAAATGTACATAGTAAACCATAAACAGCAAAGCTGTAGCTGCACCACACCAGTCTCACAGAACCGGCAAAACCATAGCTGCATTTAAAAGGCTGGGGATTAAAAAGAAGATTAAAATTACCCAAAACATTCCTGATGTATCAAAGATTCATCAAAGATAAGAACAGGTAGGGGAATGACTGGCACCTCGTACTATTTCCTTGAGTTCAATGCAGTTGCATAGGGTTTCAGAAAGAGAAGAATTTGGCTTTACATGACCTCTTGGAATTCTTCATTCTCGCACAGAAGGCCACAACACAATTGTCTGTAACACAGTAGAGAGAAGTTATTGCAGGGCCGACAATAGAAAACTAAATTAAATAAAATCCAACAAGTACAGAACAGAGAGAAATCAAATATTAGACATTACAGGTAAACTCAATTTACTAGGTTTAGCTAAAAGCAGGGGGAAATCACCTTAAATTCATCTTTCAGAATAAGTATGGTTAGCCTCCAACAGAGCTTGTGTGTGTGTGTGACATCCTTCCTGCTTTCTGCAATCCTGACATTTGTTTGTTCCAGCACCAGAGAACGATTATGTAGTGCAGTTAAACCTGGTGAGATCTATGGAATGTGCAGATGTAGCTTCTGGAGATTTATCCACTGGCATGCATATGAGGTGGCAAGACTGAATAACAAGGCAAAAAGGAAAGAATCCCCTTCTGAAACTTGTGGCTCCATTCATAAAACACATCCATTTAGTTCTAATCATGTCCGTATTATCCTTTTAAGAAAAGTCAGAAGCTGAGAAACTGCTTTGACTGATGTGAGGGAGGCAGGATTAAAAAAAAAAAGTGGAGGGGGACTACAGATTTTTCATATCAATTCTGCAAGGCATTGTGCAGAATAATTTACAGGCACAGTACTTCAGATGCCATTTGAATTATTAAAAGCAAAGTTGTTTTCTGTGGTTTGCCACCAAACAGAACTACCATAAGAGTACCTCAAAACTTGCACAGACTCCCTGGCTCAAACCTGAAAGGTGCTGAGCATGAATTTTCAGAGTCATTCATGGGTGCTCCGTGCTTCTGACAATAAGCCAAAAAGACAAAGTCTGTAACATGATTCCAGAATTGTCTCTAAGCATATCACAATAATTTGAGGGGTTAGATAATTTAGTTTTCTGGGCCAAAAGAAATGGACTTTGTTTGCCTCTGCAGATCAATAGGAGAATGCAAACAGGATTTGCACAAGAACATTTGATGACTGCAATTCACATGCAGAAATTCTGAGTTGGGGAGGCATTCCTAGGCAGAATGACTGTGTGCAAAATGGAGAGCACACAATTACAAGCTGGGTTGACACCCTATTGAAAGTGTGGCAACCTGTTTTAGTTGTGTCTGTTATTCAGTTGGGGCATACATTGCTAATTGAGCACTAGACTACATAGTATTCTATTTGCAAACTCATTTTTGTGACAGCTGTTATTGTAGTTTTATGAGAATTTGATCCCTCAGAAGATACTGTTTTGTCTCAGGCAGTTAAATTAATCCCTTTTTATTTGAGGAAAAAATCTGAGCTAAAGGGGTGACTGGGACACTTAAGTGCATCCACTCAAAATAAGATGATCAGGCAATACTTTTTGCAAAATATATTAACAAATTAGCTTTTCTCCAAAAGCAGCATGTGCAACTTCGGAGTTACATTGTGGTACATCTTTGCAAGGTTGTATGCATGAGGAACCTTTACAGTCTATGTAAGGACAGATCACAGTGGCAGCCCATGTAGTAGGCAATCTTCAATCCTTCTGAATCACCATTTACACATGAAAGGTCACCAGGACCTTTGACAGATACACTGAGGCAGACGTATGGAAAGTGGAGGCTGCCCAGACCTTCCACCTTGAGACCATTCAGAGATCATCCAAAGGCCAGACCAAGTCCAGATGTTTGGTGTCTCAATAACTGTAGTTATACATGTGTCCAGGAAGCAAACCCAGGTCTCTCACATAGCAGACAAGGATTCTACCACTGAACCACAACAGCACATGGCAATCTATGCAAACAGAACAATATTTGTAAGCAGAACCTGTAAAATTTGGGGGGAATAAATTACCTGGATGGGACGTGAAGAAATGAGGAGAAGACAGGGACAAGGATTAGGGGGTAGGGATCCCATTATAGGACCAGCCCTATAGACATGTGAAAAGTTTGGTTCTATTAATATTTGATGGGCAAAACACTAGGCATTAACAAAATAACACACAAATATTGTTCTACGTAGGAAATGAGGGCAGAGTGCAATGGGTAAGAGTACAAAAAGCCAAATTTAGAAATATGGCAACTGGGGAGGAGCAGGGTCTGGGCAGAGTATGTAATCAGAGGTACATCAGGAGGGGGAAGTAACGAGAAAGTCTTTTCCTGGGATGATGGAGAAGGTGAAGAAACAAAAATTAAAGAAAACTGAGCCCTTCCCATTGGAGCTGTTTTTCTTATAAAAATGTATTTAACTGGCACAGCCCAACTGAAAGCAGGAAGTCATTATGAGATTTCCAATACATCTGTTCTTGTGGGAAGTTTTATCTGATTTCTCAGTTTAAGTAGTTCAAGGGAGTTTTGGATAAGCATCGTAACAGCATCTGGATCTATAATGCTTATCCCATCCAGGATATTTGCAGTGCAGGACTAAAGATAAAACTGGATCGGATGTAGCAGACCTGCAAACGGCTCTATACATAAAGAGGTACACTTTTTGAGGAACTAATCCTGGAGGCAATCACAGATATTCATTCTGCAGACCTGTGGAACCAGCAGTACTCTACACTGCTTCTAGTAATAATTAATGTAGCTGATTCAGCATTATGGTGGGCTGAGAGGCAAGACAATGACACTAGGTATGGTGCTATGTCAGTACAGCTATCCTGCTTCTGATTTAGAAGGAAGTCTGCAGCTACTTCCCAAAGCAGAAGCAGCTCATCCATGTTCATGAAGGGGTGGGCAGTGTCATGCTGAGACCCTCAGCAGACACAGCAAGGGACTGCCTGGCATTGTAGGAAGGTTGGCTTATCTGAAACAGATTGTCTAAATTTGGGACAAAAAAGTGCTGTATGTAAGATACCCCTTAAGAACTGAGCCCCCCAATTTGAAACTTTACCAGAAGGCTTGGCATTGTTGGTTACTTTTCCTCAGATTGTTGAAATCACAGCTTAAAAACTAGGCACATACTTAAATGCCTTGCTGAGTCAGGGTCTTAAACATGAGACCACACATTAATCCCCTAAAAAGGTTTAAGTGGCATCAAGACCTTTTGTCATGGACTGAATTTTACCTTAACAGTATAAGGGTGTTCCAGAAAATTGAGTTAAAAAAATAAAAGGATTACTATGCTGCCTGGGTGGTTCAAGTCATACATCCTTCAACATCATGCTTATAAAGCCCTGACCTGCAATAATTATTTCTTAATCATTAGGAATAGTAAGCTAATGATGAGGGCATTTAACTCATAACTCACACTCTGTTAAAGTCATCTTTGGGATGTGTTTACATGCTCTGTTTATGCTGTATCTCTTTTGGTCAGTGTACTTTGCAGGGCAGTTGTTCTTCTGCATTGTCTAGTCCTCCTGAGTTTGTCAAGCTTCTGAAAATCCAGAGCTTTTTTTTCTTTTGCTTCTTGCATCACTGCTAACAACCACCAAGTAGTTGACCACAAAAATGTGGTTTTTATTACTCACGCCATGTGATGAATACAAAAATGGTATCAACACAACAACAACAAGAAAAAAATCACATTTGTAGGCAGGCTTCAACTAGGAAAAACATATCAAATACAAACAAAGGGGGAAAAAAAGTCATCATAACTTAGTTTTTTTAAAAGGTAATGTTTAGATGGGAACTCTCACATTCATTTTTCTCCTAAAATTCTCCTACAATTCAAGGTTTTCTGAAGAACTCAGTTTGGCCAGGTAAACATCTTAGTCCATTGTATATATAACATATTCACACAGATGTCTGCTACTTCTTTGTTGTCACTGAAAACAGCTCTGCATAAAAGGACCGGAGCCTGATATCACTGGGAAAGATTGACACTGGAAGGTTAAACATTTGGATTAACCAGGGCAACATAAAGGTGATTGTCTCTGGGCCCTGGGATCTTTTTAAATCAACCCCTATCACTCAGTAGCAAGGTATTTATTATCAATTTTATTAATCACATCTGCATGGTATGCTTATCTATAGAGCTCTGACTAAGCTTCTGAAAGTCAGATCCCAGCATGTAGTTGGTTTAGTGCAAAACCAGGGCTAACTTGTTTGAAACAGTAACAATGGCTATGGACACTGCAATAGGTATCCAAAGTCCTGGTCAGGAGTTTGGAAAGGATCCTCTTAGGGCACTGTAATAGGTATAAATGATGCTTTCAGAATCCTAAAGTGATTCTGGACCAATATAATGCTGCAGCACCAGAAACTTCAAGACCCAAATCCCTGAAGAGTATTTGATTGGATCCTAGCTCTGACACAGATTTCTTAAGTCACTTAAGATATGTGCAGGCATTCGGTGTACCCAGTCTACAATCACATGGCTTATTTTAAGAAATATGATTGTAGATCAACAGTAGCTTGTACATGCATTTTTTGGTGCTAGGACCCATGCCAGAAACCCAAATTAAGTAACTTGAGTGGCAGGATGGGTGGGCAGGATCAGGGGGGAGGGCTAGTGGGTTTATGGGG
>NW_017728992.1:40798740-40799059 GCF_001723915.1 Gavialis gangeticus
GAAAGAAGTTATCCAGATGGAGGAGTCAGGTGGCTAAAAATAATGTAGTCAAGGTCTGGGGGTAGGAAGAGTGCAGCCCTGGGGCTGGAGTGAGTGGCTGGGCTTTCCCAGCCATAGGGCTGTGCTATGAACATGTGCAGATATTTGGAAGATCAGGCTAATCCATTCCCAATCTAACTCCTCAGGTGAACTAATTTAGGGCCTTGTCATACATTGTACTTTTTCCTGCTCAAATATTGATTGGTGCTAGTGTTAGACCAGGGGCGGACAATTATTTCAGGCGGAGGGCCACTTACCCAGTTTTGGCAGGCTGTTGATG
>NW_017728992.1:40799964-40803190 GCF_001723915.1 Gavialis gangeticus
TTGATTGGTGCTAGTGTTAGACCAGGGGCGGACAATTATTTCAGGCGGAGGGCCACTTACCCAGTTTTGGCAGGCTGTTGATGGCCGCATGGGTAGCCCCACCCCTTGACAGGTGCCCCATCCCCTGGTCACCATCTTGGGACTAATGTCCCAATGTCTGGGGACCAATGTCTCAGGGTCAGCACTGGTGGGACCCAAAACGGGGTACAGGCTGGCAAGGATCTGTGGAGCTGGGCTGGGCTGCACCAACAGGGAGAGGGGGAAGCTGGCCTGGCTCCATAGAGCTGCTGCTGGCTGGGACTCCGCGCTCCTACCACCCTGCTCTGGGCCCCACTGGCACTGGCCCCGGGACACTGGTGCGGGACCCGTGCTCCCGCTGACTCCCGTACCTGCTCACTCCCAGTGCCTCCCAGCCCCATGGTACAGGAGGGGGCAGCGCACAGCCCTGACCCCCTGCTCACCAGCAGGGAAGAAGTTGGTGCTGAGCATGGGGAAAAGCAGCCCCTTACCCACCCCATGGCCAGCGCTCCCTGCTGCAGGTGTTCACAGCCCATGCAGAGCTGTCTGGAACAGGCATAGGCCGCCCAACATGGGCTGCGAGCAGCTGCAGCGTGAGGCACTGACCATGGGGTGAGCAAGGGGCTGCTTCTCCCTGCACTCAGCACCAGCTTGTAACCTGACCCTGCTGCCAGCCTAGGCCCCATGCCAGCTCCAGGCCCACCCGTTGGGGTTGCATGTGGTGACAGCAGCTGCAGCCCCCTGTCCCGCTTGCCATGCCGGGCAGTATTTTCTGCTGCCCATTCAGAGCTTGCACACTGGGAAGCCCACAGGTGGCAGTGGCAAATGCTGCCCAGTGCAGCAAGTGGGGGGGGTGCAGCTGCTGTTGCCATGTGCAACCCTGACAGGTAAGCCTGGAGCTGGTCTGGGGCCCAGGCTGGCTCCAGGATCAGGTTACAAGGTGGTGCTGAGCGCAGCACGGAAAAAGTGGCCCCTCGCCCGCCCTGTGCCCAGTGCTCCCTGCTGCAGCCACTCACAGCCCGTGTGGGGCTCTCCAGAGCCAGCAAAGGCAGCCCCCAGGCAGGCTGCAAGCAGCTGCAGCGCGGGGCACCATCCATAGAGTGGGCAATGGACCACTTTCCCCCACCGTGCTCAGCTTTTCCCTGGGCCACTTTTCCCTGGGTTCCTTCCCTGCCCAGGGTCCTCCCCTGACCTCCCTCCTTTCCCCCTTAACTGTAGTTCTGGCACGAGGCAGCCATGCGGCATGAGGCGGCCATGCTGAGGCTTCCGGCTGGGGGGGCAGAGACAGGTGGGCCCTGCTGTTGTGGGAGCCTGACAGGCTTCCCCTGAGTCCTACTGCCTTTGTTCCTGTCTTTTTTTACAGGAACCAAGACCAGATAAATATTAAATTTTGTAAATTTTTTAGGGGCCCCATGGGCTGGATAGAATGGCCTCATGGGGTGGATCTGGCCCATGGGACGTATTTTGCCCACCCCTGTGTTAGACTGAGTTTGGAGCAGTAATACCGTCATAAGGCTAACGCCTTCTCTAATGGTCCCCTACCTGCACAGCTGTAACTAGGCACTAGAGGGCTGGTGAGCAGAGTCCTGACTAGGAGCTACAGCTGTGAGTTCCCACTACAAGGCTGGTGAGCCAGGACAGGCTTCTTTCCCTGTAATTGGTCAAGAGAGATTGCAGGGGAGGGGGGCAGGAACATGAAGCTGGGAGGCAAAGAGTTAATGAGATGTGGTTGGGTCATGAAATGGAACCTGGAAATAAAATGGGGAAGGAGGATGGGTGGTGAAATGAAGGAAGTCAGCCACTGAAGGATAAAAGAAAAAGAAGTCAAGGAGAAATACACATCCTCAACAAGTAGCACAAGATCAGAGGAGGGGCACACTGAAGTGCTCTGGGTTAGAATACAAGGAAGTTGAGGGGAAAGGGACTTAACGGTAGGGGTTTACTACAGGCCACCCATTGGTCTAGCTCTTCAAGGGGAAGAGCTAGACCAGGAATTCTTAAGTCAGCTCACAGAGATAGTTAGGTCAAAGGACGTGGTCATCATCGGTGACCTGAACTTTCTAGACATCTGCTGGGAAGAGCTGCCAGCCAGGTCTGACTGCTCACGTAGGTTCCTAGCCAAGATACAGGACCTCCATCTAACCCAGGAGGTGCACAGCCCCACCAGGGGAGACGCCTTGTTGGACCTGGTCCTGGCAACGGACAATGACCTGGTGAGGGGTCTGCGGGTGCTCAACCACCTGGGTGATGGCAATCATCACCTGCTGAAATTCATCATCCAGCACAAGGTGGCAAAGGCCTGCAGCAAGGCAGCAGCCCTGGACTTCAGGAGGGCGGACTTCAATGAGGTAAGGAGAATAGTCAGGGAGGCACTGAGGTCGCAGAGAGGAAAGGAGTCAGGTGTCCAAGAAGAGTCCTTAAGGAGACAATCCTCCAAGCCCAAAGGGAGGTATTCCCAACACGAATCAAAGGGGGCAAGAGGGCACAAAAGCTCCCATGGCTCACCAAAAGCATACAGAAATGTCTCCTAGCTAGAAAGGAGGCGTACACCCAATGGAAGGGAGGGGCCATCACCAGGAAGGACTATACCTCGGGGCTGTAGGGGTGTGGTCAGGAAGGCCAAGGGGGAGATGGAACTGGGACTAGCTACCTGGATCAAGCACAACAAGAAGTCCTTTTTTAAATACATAAGGGGTAAAAAGAAGGTACCGGGTAACATGGGGCCTCTGCAAGGCACGCTAGGAAATCTGGTCGTCACACCAGATGACAAAGCTAACCTATTTAAAAATTTCTTTGCCTCCATTTTTCTGAACAGGGACCAGGTCACCCCCCCGCCACCACCACTGGGACCCCTGTAGGCACCAGAGGAGGTGCACCCAGGCCTAGGGTCAGTGAGGACCTAGTCAGGGAACTTCTGGAGGGACTGGATGTATTTAAATCAGCTGGTCCTGACGATCTCCACCCGAGAGTGCTGAGGGAATTAGCAGGGGTCATGGCAGGACCCCTGGCATGGCTTTACGAGCATTCATGGTGCTCTGGCATGGTGCCAGAGGACTGGAAAAGGACCATTGTGGTTCCCGTTTTCAAAAAAAGGAGAAAGAAAGACCCAGGAAACTATAAGCCAGTTAATCTTACCTCGATCCTGGGTAAGCTTTTTGAGAGAATTATCCTGGCGCATGTCCTCGAGGGGCCAGCAGGGGAGATTTTG
>NW_017728992.1:40803212-40813893 GCF_001723915.1 Gavialis gangeticus
GCCGCACTTCAAGAGGGATGTGGACAACAGGCAGAGGGTCCAGAGGAGGGCCACTCACATGATCAATGAAGGGGCAGCAGGGCAGGCCCTACGAGGAGAGGCTACAGGACCTGAACCTGTTCAGCCTCCACAAGAGAAGGCTGAGGGGGGATCTAGTGGCCTGTTACAAACTAGTCAGAGGGGACCAGCAGGCATTGGGGAAGTCTCTGTTCCCCCAAGCACTACCAGGAGTGACTAGAAATAAGGGTCACAAGCTGGCAGAGGGGAGATTCAGACTAGACATCAAGATGCACTACTTCACTGTCAGGGCGGCTAGGATCTGGAACCAACTTCCAAGCAAAGTGGTGCTGGCTCCTACCCTGGGGGTCTTTAAGAGGAGGCTAGAACACCTTGTTTTGGTCTTTTGACCCTAGTACTCCTTCCTGCCATGGCAGGGGGTCAGACTTGATGATCTGCTCAGTTCCCTTCCAACCCTACTAACTATGAAACTATGAAACCAAGTTAAAATTACTTGTAACCCTTTCGAGCACCTGTCAGTAGCACCCAGGGCCAGGCATCAATGCTGGGCACTAAACATATTGCACCTTGACTTGGGCCCCCATTTAAACTACCTGGGAAACACTAAATGAATCACTAAAATGTCCAATAAAACCAATAAAACCAACAACCCTTCCCTCGCAAGCAGTGTAAACACAAAACGCAAATTTATTACAAAGAATTAAAAAAACCCTAAACAATACACTAAGTATAATTTAAACACTATAAACTACAAAACAAGGTCATAGCCTCTTGGGGAGGCTTTACCCTCACCAAGGCAGTCTGGGACTTGGGGCTCCCCAACAGAGTTTGTACCCCTGTACTTGCACCCCTATACCTGCATTTTAGCAATGGGCTGGAGAGTCTCACTTGCCAGGGGTGCAAACCCGTGCAAGCAGCCTGCAAAACACGTCAGCTAGCCAGGTCACAGGACACAGATGGGTCTGGGAGTGTGGTCTAGGGAGGGTAGTGGAAGAGCAAGATAGGGTGCTGATTGGGTCCCTATAAGCTGGGGCTTCCATCCTGAGGCAAGGGCAGTAGCCCTCCCAAAAACACTTTCCTTCACCACTCCCACTGCCTAGCCACTGGGAAGCATGCCCAGCACTCTTGACAACCCAATCCCAAGTTACTAAAACAAGAGACCTTCTTTAATTTACCTCCTTTTTATTGATTTTTTTTGAGGGGGGTGGGGACTGGAAGAGGACCACTTCCCTCCCCCACTCATTATGTCCACACCATTGTCTTAAGACTCCTTAAAAGAACCTGTAAAACCAGTTTAGTGATTCTTGCCAGATCCAGGAATGCTGACCACCTACGAATTGATTAGTCAGCATTAGCAGTTGTTCAAATTAGTTTATGTCCCAGCCAAGCAGTACGGTTGGGCACTAGTTATAGTTCAGGCCCTTGCAAAGGTAGGCATGGACACTTTTTGTTGTTTCATAGCTATTAGGTCTCAGCAAAACAGTGTAGCTGAGACTAAATATCCAGGCTACAGCCAAATAGGCCTGTTGCTCTTTTGTTGTCTGTTCAGGCCCTGGTGCAGGACAGACCTGAGTCCCCCTTTTTATTGTTTTACAGCTGTTGCGCCTCAGCCAATTTGTGTTGCTGAGCCCCACTGTATGTTTGATGCATGTTGGGTCTGGCATGGTTTGGGCCTGGCACATGTTGTGGCTTTTGTAGCTCTTTCTGCTGACCAAGTAGTGTGGTTGGCACTGGTTGCAGTTCAGGCTCTTTTGCTGTTTGTCTGGCTTTTCCTTGAGTTCTCTTACAGTTCCTGCCCCAGCAGATCTGGGATTAGGGCTAGAAACTTTGGGATGCAATCTGCTGATGAAAGTTGCAGTTAACCCCTCAAAGCCACCATGTGAAGTGGAGATTGGCACTTCAGCTTTGCAGAAGAACCTACACTCTCTAGCAGCATGCTCCAGTGCAGTGAACACAGCAAGCATCTCATATGACCCTCCAGTGCAAGTCACACCCCCAGAGGAAGGAAGGGGAATTGGCTTGATGCCAGAACCTCCCCTGGGCAGTAGAGTTAAGGGTATGGAAAGTTTGTCTACACAGAACGGGAAGATTGGGGAGGAGAGAATACATTCTGGGTCTACAACTTGATTGCTGAAGGATTGAAACTTAGGCAGCTCATTTATAGAGAGTGACCACACATTAATGGAACATGACCTGGGTAATATAGATTAGAGAAAAAGCTGCCCTGGAGTGGCCTAACTTTAAGCTAACTTTTAAACATAAAATGGGCTTAAAATTAGTTGCAGGTGTTAATGTGTGGACAATCCAAGGATTAAAAGCTGCAGGAGTTGTCTAAAATTAAATATGTAACAAGGTCCTTAGAACAAGTCAGCCATTTTTGGCTGATTTAACTTCTCTGAATATCTGCACAGATTGACCCTACCCCTAGCTGTAATGTCTGCACAAACCCAAAGTATTTTTCAGGCTCAGTTCCAGATTGGTAAAACTATATTGCTTCCATATGTGGTGGGGGTATCATGAAAATGAATGCTCTACTGAATTAAGAGGTACTCTATAATAACAGGGACCAGATAAGTAGCTTAGATAGGTGGTACTTTTTAAAATAAGAACATATCATTTGAACACTTACTTGTTTTTGTTATGAAAAATACTCATAATGAAATGCTAATTAAATGAAAACAATTTTCATTTTAATTATCTTTCATAACTGTAAAACTCATTAAAAAGGAAGTCAGTGGTAACAATGGGTTATGCACTTTTAAGCAATTAAATTTCCTACCTGCCTGATTTTGTTAGACTAATAAATTATACCAGGAATTTAATAAAGTGGACAGTTAAAGGAATTTAATCTATTCTCTCTAGAACAAACAAGATTAGCATGATAAGATTCAGATTAGGGAAAAAATTAAGAGATAAGCTAAATTAGAAATTGAAAAAAAAACAGTTCTCATGACTCCCAAAAAGTCATAGAACTGAAGGAAATAATTTAAAAAATGAAAAACAAAGGTTAACAGGCAATATAGGAGTAATTTCTTTTCTCATAAAATAATTAACCTTTGGGAAAGGCTTCCTGTCAACACAAAGTCTTTTTTGTTGTGCCATTTAAGGAGCCAGGCATATCTCTGAAAAATAGTAACAGGGACACTTCAGTAAGACAATGAATGCTGAAACATCTTAAATGTAGGAAGTTCGTGGGAAAATAAAAATCTGTGCAACACAAAAAACAAACTCTTTCTTCATCTATTGAATGAGGAAGTTAGACTGACACTGACAAACCTCCCCTGAACTGCTTAGACGGAGAAATAAAATAAAGCTTTCCACAAGAACATTTGTCAAAAGCAAGGGTGAAGGGGATAACAACAACAATAATAATAATAATAATTTAACAGTTCTCTAATCACTGATGTGTTTGAATTAACAGCCATTGTTTTCCATTAAGTGGACTGTCAGATTAAGTATATGCAGGCTTAAAGCCAAATTTAGAAGAGATTATCTCAGACCTACCCTTCTAATTCCCATAATAGCAGTAGTCCCATGACAGTTTAGTCTGTGAGCAAGGGCTGCATATTCTAAAACTCACGCTGACCACACCAAGGTAGACACTTGTACCTTAGTGGGGTTAAATGCTTAAGTCCCACTGAATTTTAATGTAATTGGGCTGCCTACTTCCCCTAGATCCCATGAAAAAATCCCATGAGATCCATTTTAGAATGTAATCAGCTGTTTAAATAAAATAAAATAAAATGATCCCATTAAAATTGGAAAAATTAAAAATGCAATAAAGGATATTTATTTAATACATGTAAGAATTTTGAAGAAAAGCTATATTGAAATGGTAATAAACATTCAATAATTTTGGAAAAGCAGTTCATTTCTAGAGAGAAAATATATGAATACAGCCACCCATCTATCTAGAAATCAAGTATCCACTTGGTCTTTATTATTTCATTATATGCAGGGTGGAGGTTACAGTGATTTTTCTAGGGTGAAATTATCCTTCCCTATCTAACATATTTTGAAAATAACAAAAATGAGTTTGATATCAAAATGTTCCTTTCCTTGCTGTATTTTTCATTCATTACTAAAGCTAAGAATGTTGTGGCTCTAAATACTGTATAGTATTGTATTAGGAAAATAACTGATTCCCGGTCTCAAGCAAGAGACCAGTCAAGGGCATGGTATGATACCAAACCAATATGATACCATACCCTAAAATAATCATTCTATGGTTCTCTTACAGGAAAAAAAAAAGAGGAAAGTCAATACATTCGCACTTGATAATTATATTTGGAAGATGCCCCAGGACACAATGATGGAATGAAATGACAGAACGCAAAGCACTACATTCAAAGAAAAGGGCTATTACCCAGCAATTAAGATATCTTTTTGCTAGGAGACAATGGAAAGATTCATGATGCATGTTAAGATCCACCTCCTTATATTAGTTTCTACTCGATAATAGTGCATTAGCAAACAGTGCAACAAACACATTTCTACCAGGCAGGCACTCAGTTTTACATAAGGAAAGAAAGAAGAATGCAAGAAAATGCAATAAATGTTGATAGTTTGCTTCTTTTAACATAGATAAAAAATGTATACAGCCTGTCTTCACCTAGTGTAAGTTGGTAGAACCTCATTGATTTATAAAATTACAAAAGTTTACAGTTGCTTACAATTTAGACAAAGGTTCTCTTAACAGGGAGCAACAGGGAGTCCTTCCTTAATTACAGCTGCAACTCAGATTTCCATTTGCAGACCAAATTTGGCTCCTTTCCCCCATCTCTAAATTCTGGACACATTCACACACAACAGCTTATGTATGTGAAGATTTGTAGGATAGATCTCAAGATGAGGTAGAATTTTGCTACCAAATCTGCAGTAAATCAGACGAGAAATTCTTGAATTAAATAGAGAGATAAAATAGAGATTTTCAATATTGTTCAAAATTTCCATGAACCTTGGTAGACCTATCAATCCCTGATCATATCAATGTTTAAGTCTGAGTTACCTCTCTCAGATATTGATGCCACCTCTTATTTTTATTTTATTATTGAAGACCTCAATACGAAAATTATAACTGTATCAAGTGAGCTATTGTTTCATTTGTTCATCATCTTAATTAGCAAGTAATTTTTAGATCAGCTCCTGCCATATATACTAAATATTGTATACTTAAGTAGGACCCCAATTTAGTAACCATTACTTATAGTAAGATTTCTTTGCAAAATTGGATCCTTAGAAAACATCAACAACTCTATATCATAAGACATTTTAATGGGGGATATTAAGTTAACAGCTCTTTCAGACTTGGTACAATTTGCTGTACAACAGCAATTGTTCCATAAACATGGGGCAAGTTGTTAGAGCTGAGATAAAAGGGTGCTTAGTATCAACCTTGAATTAATATATTATGTTGAACTTTAGAGATAAAATATAACATCATCCAGAATTGTGTAGCTTGAACAGAACAAATGCTGGCCTTTGCCAGAAAAACAGTGAATTATTTCTAAACATTGTACAGCCAATTTTTGGCAGAACACTATGCATGGATATTTGAGAGAAAACACAGCACAGAAGAGGCCACATGTGACAAAGTACTGTCGCAAAAGTGATTCTGTCTCAACCCAATTAAGGGAAGGAGTTAGTGGTGTGTATCTTCCAGCCTCATAATGATATCTCCACAAAAATTCTCTATTTCTGTTCAGAAACAATCTGCACATGGGCTAAAGTAGCCCTGAACATTGGTGCACAGTAATCCTGACTCTGTCCATGTTCTTAGGGGCTATTTATGTGCTAAACAAGAGAATGACCAACTACTGTGTGAGCAACAACAAATATCCTCTTTCTTAGCTAACTCCCTTTCCTCTGCTCTCTGACCAAATTAGTGCTAAGAGTTCTAAAAGTACCTATGCATGTTCACAAACACTACTGATGACAATCTGAGAAATATATTCTTTCTAGGGTTGGTCAAATATTTATCCAAAGTGGCTTTCAACAAAATTGTCTGTGTTTGTCTTTCCCATAATCAATTTTGTTTTCCCTTTCTCACCATCCATTTTGGAATAGCTTCTTTAGGCAGAAGACACTTTTTAAAAATGTCCCTTTTAGAAGGTATGTTGGTGTGTTCTGAAAGCAGCCTGTCTACCAGGAGAAAATAACACAAATTTTGAGAGAATTAGGGTTAGTTTCCAACACAGTACCAGGGCTGAACTATATAATAAAGAACAACTTTGTTACCAGACTAGTAGACTAAATGCAGCTACCTCTTAGACTGATAGTTATATATATATATATATATATATTCTCAATTGGGAGTGTAGTTGGTTGAAATACAAGGCCAGGGAAGTATAGACCAGTCAGCCTCACCTCAGTCCCTGGAAGAATCATGGAGCCATGAACTGATGCATGCCCCTGGAGGCTGGGGGGTGCATGGTGACCACCCACAAGAAGCAGCAACAGTGGTGGCTGTGGGGGCATGGCAACAGTGAGTGGGGAGCTCCCATAGGCTGCCACAGTGGTATCAGAAATGGGGGGGGGGGTGGCAAGCACTGGCCAGCGGTCAGCAACCACCCACAGATGCCACCACCATCATTGGTGGCAGCCAGCAGCAATTAGTAACCACCTGCAGGTGCCACCGGCAGCACTCACGGCACTTCTTTTGGGGAGGGAGGGGAAGGAAAGTGCACCTGTATGCACCCCCTATGCATCACCAATGTATAGAGCAGATCCTCAAGGAAGCCATTCCTAAGCACTTGAAGGAGAAGGTGATTAGGTACAGTTAGCATGTATTTACCAAGGACAAGTCATCCCTGACCAACCCGATTGCCTTCTATGATCAGATGACTGGCTCTGTGGATGCAGGGAGACCAGCAGATGTGGTGTACCTTGATTTTAGCAAGGCTTTTGATATGGTCTCTCACAAAATTCTTGCAGGAAAGCTAAGAAACTATGGGTTGGAAGAATAGATGGTAAGGTGGATAGAAAATTGGTTGGAGCATTAGGCTTAAAGAGTAGTAATCCATGGCTCAATGTCTAGTTGGCAGCCAGTATCAAGTGGAGTGCCCCAAGAGCTGGTCCTAGGGCTGGTGTTGCTCAGTGTCTTCATCAATGACCTGGAAGATGGCAACAGCGCACCCTCAGCAAGTTTGCAAGTGACATCAAGCTGGGGACAGTAGTAGATATGCAAGGAGATCCTAGGATTGAAAAAGGGGTAGTTTGTAAATGACGTGTCTTCCTTTTTTTTCTCCAACCCACTCTACTATGTAACTAAGCACCTCTTCTCCCTTGTTCTTTTCCTCAGAAGCATTCTGTCTTTTGTAATCTTTCCTCACAACAGACAAGAAGCTTGAACTTTTCTATGAATTTCAAATTGCTCATGTCAAGACAATTCAGAAAAATTAAGAAGTCCACACAAGAGAAATGACTTCTTGAAGTCAGTTATGCTGACATTAGATGGAACATCCCTGAGGATCTTGGAAAGAAAATATTCATTATACAGTATGTGAGCATGAAGCACCCATTCCTCCTCTTGGAGTTTTTATTCTGATGGATCCTTAAATAACTGACCAATCAAACAAAACCTCCAATGCAAACAAAAAATGGTGGGGGCGGAAGGAAAAACATTAGGGAAAATGTGCTATATTATTTAGAAAAGAAAAGTGTGTGTGCTTATATGACAGGATGGACAATTCTGGCTTTATTTATATTTGTGTACATACATATATGAACACACACATACATATATATGCACATATATAAATCAATCCAGTGTAAACCATCCTGTGATGTCCAAATTAGCCTTCCTATGTTTTATAGTATGGCCACTCACTTGAGTTTGTGCATATTTATTGCAAATTATGTCTGCCTGGGGTCTGAATAAATAAAGTTAGTAATAACAATGAATTTCAAACCTCACAGCAAAAGCAATTGCTTCAAAGGCTCTTGAAGATCCACACGCACAAACCCTTTCCCTCAGACAAAAAATAAAAATGTCATTTGCAAAATCTGGATATGGGAGTCTAATAAATTGCTGCATGCATTTTAGGAAGAATTTCAATGTGTGTAAAATGAGCCAAGGAATAGAGGAAGGGGGGAAAAAGTTTCTTGCTTAAAAAAAACCTGTTATAATATCATGCTCATTGCTGTGGTGTGCACTTTAGCAGCTTCACCTCTGAAGGATTTTGAAAAAATGTGACTGGGAGTTTTTAACAGTACTGTGTTAGCAGTTAATCATCAACAACTTAAAAAGACATTGACATTTGTTGTCTAGAGAGAAAGGGAAGAAATGTGTGTGTAGGGGGGAGGAAGGTTGAAAATTAAATCAGTTTGAATCCTTCTTAGTATTACAGAGGAAATTTGTTCTCAGAGAAATGTGGGGTTGTGACCTTATGTGTTCCAAAGCATCCTGATTTAGCATGGTCCTTTATGCTATCTGATTCTTCCACTTATACCCCAGAGGCAGGTTTCTCCTACTGAGAGGGAGATTAAGAGGAAGAAGGGGAAATTATTCAGAGGAGAAAGGAAAGAATTGAGAGGGGATGGGGGGATATTCTGGAACTAACGTCCTTGACATCTAAAGGTCATTACAAGTCAGTCATCCCCCATTGATACTGTTATTTTTATGTAGATATGAACACCTTTGAATACAAAACCTTTTGATTAATTCCTGAGACCATTTTCTGGTGATACCCAAAAGCTCTACCAAGGTAAATAAGTGGTTTTCCACAGTAAATAATGAGCACCCATCTACTGACCTATGTTCCCTGACCAACATAAAAGCAATTTGCCATTTCAATGGTAAATTGTGGAGGGTGCTGTATCATTGATAAAGAATTACTTTGCAAACAGTGATCATCCAAAACTGTCTCAGTTGGAACAACAAACAAACAAATAGTAAACAGGACACAAACAAAATGAATTAGTCATTAGTAATCTTTGGTTACTATTTAAACCCATTATTTAATGGTTCATCCTCTTTGAAAATACTCCTGTCTTTCTTTCAGTAGTAGGAGAATATGATTTGATACTGAACCGTCCCCCCAGTCCCCACCTTTCCCCCTCCCATACATTCAAACCACTGCTTAGCTGAGTGATACTTACCCATATCTTGGATTCAAGTCTGGGGCTCACTAGATAGCTCATCCCATGAACACGATGGCAAAGAAGAAGATAAAGAACCAGGGAGTGATGAACCTCTGACTCGATTTCCCTTTCCCCACCCATTCCATGGGCACAGCAGCAGGGACAAGAAAAACAGGATCCTTCTGGTTGTCACCTACAGTCCCCAACTTGAACACCTCCAACTCCTCCTGGAAAAGCATGACCACACCTCAAGGTAATCTTTGGGGACAAAACTGCCCTACCTTTCAGACAGCCAGCCTTAAATAATGTCTCGCAAACAACAGGTTAATGGACTCTCACCCTCACCAAGACAGCAGCCCTTTCAATGAAAAAAAAGTGCCTCCTGTATTCCCACATCAATACAGACCATATCATCACTGGACCTAATAACAAGGAGTACAACCATCCAATGTCCATTCACCTACAATTCTACCAATATCATATATGCCACCACCTGCTTACAGTGATAGTCTGCTGTCTACATCAGACAGATGGGCAATCTTTATGTGTAAGAATGAATAACACCAATCTGACTTCAGCTGCAGAAAGACACACAAGCCTGTGGCAGAATGCTTAAACCTCCCTGGGCACCCCATCGCTGACCTCAGGATTGCTGTTCTCAAGCAGAACAATTTTAAAAACCAGTTTCAATAAGATCTTGTGAGACAAGAAGTCATCCACAAACTGCAGTGTGTTAAGTATGGTTTAAAAATGAACTGCAGGCTCCCTCTGCACATTAGAGGTACTGTGCAATTAAGTGCCTAGTTGTGCAATTACCTTAAGACCAGCTACATGTGCAAAGAGTACAATAAAAATAACACGATCAAAAGTTCTAACCAGCTATAAAGTTAGACCTGAACAATGCATACTAACTTTATAGCTGGTTGCTATCGAGCTTTAATTTGCGTGTGTAGCAGGGTCTCACCTGTGGCCAGGAGCTCTGTCAGGTGACCGGGCTCCCAGTCAAAGCGGCAGACTGTGTTCCGCATGAAAACCCTAAGCCCTGGGGATCACAGCTGGGGAGTGAGGTGTGAAAAGCCCAGTCCACACAGGGCTGTCAGTCCAACTCCTCACCTGCAATAGGGACGGATAGCCTTACAATTGATGGGGCGCCTGGTCTGGGCAACACCTCACTCCTACTTCTTGCTAATGCAGGCAGAGCCCAGAGTCAGGTGCCCTCTACACTGGCAATATGGCATCTTTAGATCTAATGTGCAATCCCACAATCATACCTCCTGCCTTGCAAATGTAGCATGGCAGGAGGCAGGACTGTGTGGATCATACATTAGATCTAATCATACCTTTATCTAAACCTGTAGAGGGAGCCACAGCTTTTTATCTCATTACCTGGTTAACTTTTGTGACTCCTTTGTTCCTATGGGTTTACTACTTATAGTTTTATAGTTTCTAGGGTCAGAAGGGACCTGAGTAGATCATCTAGTCCAACCCCCTGCCATGGCAGGAAAGAGTACTGGGGTCAAAAGACCCCAGCAAGGTGTACATCTAACCTCCTCTTAAAGACCCCCAGGGTAGGAGCCAGCAC
>NW_017728992.1:40814027-40819529 GCF_001723915.1 Gavialis gangeticus
AAATTTGAACAGGGTGCTTTTTACCCCCTTGTCAAAGTCACTGATGAAGATGTCAAACAGTGCGGGCCCAAGGACCGAGCCCTGCGGAACCCCACTGCCCACATCCCTCCAGGTCGAAAATGACCCATCCACTACCACTTTCTGGGTGCGGCCCTCCAGCCAGTTGGCGACCCATTTAACTGTGTAGGTGTCAACACCACAGTCCCCCTGTTTCTTAATGAGAATGGGGTGAGAGACAGTGTCGAAGGCCTTCTAAAAGTCCAGGAAGACTATGTCCACTACTACCCCTGCATCTAATGATTTGGTGATCTGAACATAGAAGGCCACCAGGTTGGTCTGACAGGACCTGCCACTAATGAACCCTTGTTGGTTGCCCCTAAGCATGACCTCCCCTGCTAGCCCCTCGTGGATATGTGCCAGAATAATTTTCTCAAAAAGCTTGCCCAGGATTGAGGTAAGACTAACTGGCCTATAGTTTCCCGGGTTCTCCTTCTTCCCCTTTTTGAAGATGGGAACCATGTTGGCCCTCTTCCAGTCCTCTGGCACTACACCAGAGCACCACGAGTGCTCGTAAAACCGTGCCAGGGGTCCTGCAATGACCTCAGTGAATTCGTTTAGTACTCTAGGGTGGAGATCGTCTGGACCAGCTGACTTGAATACATCCAGTCCTTCCAGAAGTTCCCTAACTAGATACTCACTGACCCTTGGCCTAGATGCGCCTCCCCTGGAGCCTGAGGGGAGCCCAGCGGGGGGGTGACTGTTCTGGTCCCTGCTTGTTTGCTCATCTCTCCTAGCACTGCCCCTCTCCCCCTCCTTGTTCCCCCCCCATGTCTCTCTCTCCCTTCCTCCACTTGTTTTTTATACTCTAATATCTCTCCTTCTTCTACTCTGCTTTCTGCACAGGCTTTCACAGCATCTGATGAAATGAGCTTCAGTTCACAACAGTTTGTGCTCATATCTATCTTAGTCTATTAAGGTGCATGTCTACTCTGCCTTCTCACAGCAGCTGGAGCTAGTTTTTCACAGTAGCTTCTCACAGTAGCAAATACACTCTAGGGAAGAAAGTTGTACTTTTTATATGGTACTATTATTCCAAGAGGAGCTCCAAGAAAGTAGAATATCATTCCTAGCATAGCAATAAATTCAGTTATAAAGATTTCTTATAAAGAAAACTCACAGGGCATGTCTACACAGTACCCGCCAATACTGCGTAGTCCTGGCAGCACACAGGTCTTTTTTGACCATACAACTCAGTAGCAGTGGCATCACTGCAATGTAGCATCTCATGTAGACAGGTCCACAGAGAGGCTTACCACTGAATTCAGAAGGCTTTATTGCAGGCCTATAAAGAGTTCTATTGACCTCAATGGGTTTACTTTCACACCATTCATCTGAAAAAATACTTCTAGGATTAGGCATTTAAACATTTGACCTATGACTCATACTGGTGCAGATGTGTTTAACTTCCTCTCTTGGCTGACTGTATGTCAGGTTAATAGAGAAGAATTTAAAAACAGGCTTCTCTGGACTGTCAGCTCTACTGGCTAACAAGGAAGACAAAAAAAAGGAGATTACAACTCAAAGTTTACACTGCTTTCATTCATAGAGTCCTAGATTTTAAGACAAAAAGGGAACTATAAAATAATAATACAGTCTGACTTCTTGCATAACACAGGCCAAAGAATTTCATCCAGTAATTTCTAAATCACTGATAACTTCTCAATGCGCTAGAACATACATTCAGGAAAAATTCAATAAATGGAAAATCTACCATGCTCCTACACAAACTCTTGCAGTAGTAATTATGTACTTCTCAAAACAAGCTTCAATCAAACTTGCATGTTCTTCCTACCATTAATCTAACAAAGTCAAAACAGGATACAGGAAGCTCTTGATAGCCCTTCCCAAAAAGCCATTCCCAAAACATCTCTTAAAATGTACTATTCCTAGTATGCCTAGTACATTTCAGGTTTACTGTCCAGGTCTGAGAGATAGGTGCCATATTTTTTGCATATACCATGCCTTTGAATATAATACACCCTATTTTTGCAAGGACCAAAGAAGAAAAAAATGACCATGGAGCATGGGTACATAGCAGAGATCTGAGGTCTCTGGGGCTGTTTACCAAGGCCTGACCCAGCATGCTGGCAGTGGGGGTTTTGGAGCAGGGCCATGCAGCCTGGTAGAGCTAAATCCAGAATGGTGGTGCTAGGACCACGTGGCCCGATAAGCCCCATGTGCCATCTTAATCCAGCACAAGGTTTGTAGGGGGAGAGGGGGCACTTCATTAGTCCAGAAATTTGTTGTGGCTCTGAAACCACAGCCATTAATACTGCCACTTCTCTTTCCCCTTTTCCCCTCAAAATCTCTAGACCTACGACAAGCCCTTTTCTTCACGTATAATGTGCGTCCCGATTTTTCCCAGCTGGTTTTACAGGAAAGAGAAAATATGTTAATTAGCTATGTTTGTCTAAAGTTTGTCTCCTGATTAGAGAAGCACCTTACAGATTAACCAAATCAAAGATGCATAAGCTTTCATAAGCAAGAGTTCACTTCATCAGGAAGGACGTGCATAGATCAGGCTATAAATAGAGTGATTTGAATGCAAAAAATGTTGTTTGAAATATGCCATTTGAGGATGGGGAGGATGTCTGTATGCCAGGAATGGTTGTTTCCCAAGGACATCTTGAGATGGTCATCATTTTCAAGGAGGGGTTAGAGATCACTATTGATGCATCTACAGTATTCAAGCTGGGGACTGTAGGTGACAGAGGGATTCTATTGTCCTTGCCCTGGGTTTGGTATTAAGCTAGTTGGAGCGAGTTTGGATCTAGATTTTCAGATTTGAGTGGACACAGTTTTGGAATTGTATTGTTAGTGTAGGAATACCTGCTCCATATCCAACTGGCAGAATCAGAGCAGCTACTATTGTAATATATATTGCATATGGCTCTTGGGCATCCTCAGAAAATGGCCTCAAGCACTAGTGCTAGACCTTTGGATCTAATGCAGCAATGTATGTAAGCCTGTGCTTAACTTGAAGTACATGAAACAGATCAACTAGATGATTTAAATGCTTAAAGTTATGTGCATGCTTAAGTATTATGCTGGACTTAGTGTCTTAGAAGATCAAACCCAATCACAGCAAGGCACCAAACCTAATATTCTGCTACAAGAGAAGAGAGGACCTGCTGACCTAGAGTAAAAGTGGAGTGGACAGACTATGTACAGCCTTATGCTGATATAAGTCAGTTGACTCCAGGGTAAAGGCTACCTTTCAGAAATTGGTTCACTGGTATGTAGTTATTCCTCAGCCAGGTGTCCACTCCTCCAGTTTCAGCTCCATAGCTATTTGCTCAGTAAAAACATGTTCCTCCACCACCTAGCAGCCTGGCCCTGTAATAACACTGGCTACAGGTTACTTTGCAAAAGCTGATTGTGGCTAAATACAGACAGTCAAAAACCCGAAAGCTAAATCGATTTAGTCTTTGCAGGTTAGTCTAAGCTACAGAGATTAAATTGAGAAATGACTGGACACACATTCATGTTTGATTTAAGAAATGCAGCCACATGCCTCCAGTGGTTCAGGCCAGAAGCTGGGGGGAGCAAGAGCATGGCTCTCTGGCACGCAGCCAGCATGGGCTGTGTATTCACTTTCTCTTCCTACTGCCCCTAAGATCTCTAGGATTTGTAGTTGAGAATCACAGAAGGAGGACTCTGCAGGGTTGCTCATCACTGACTCTTCCTGCTTCCAGGTGCCTCCGGGATTTATAGTCCACAATTGCAGCCAGCAGTAACTTTCAGTAAGTTTAGTATGGCATGGCAGGGCAGCTCTGTGTTAAGGGGAAGAGGACTTTAACCTTCCTCCCTTGCCCCAGACTCCAGCTAAGGTTTGCCTGGGAGGTGCAGTCCCTGCCTTCCCCCCAACCCCAATCCTTCTGTGCTAGAGCAGACAGCACAGCACAGCCCAGCCCAGAAGTATTGCTAGCTGGAAAGCATGCTAGGATGCTGGGGGACTCTAATTTAACTTAAACCAGGAAGGGGTCTGGGACAGAAGTTTCATAAACCAATTTGACCCAAATCAGTTAAGTCTGATACTACATTCAACCAGGTTTATCTTACACCAGTTTCAGCCATTTTGAAACTGGTATATGTGCACTGAACTTCTGTTCTGTTACAGGTTTAAACCAGTTTCTGATGACTTAAAACAGTTTACATGTAACTTCTGTTCCTAGCCTGTATGTCTGCTCTTTCTGTGGAATAAAACCTTAGGCAAATTACTTCATCATATTTGTGTGCCTACAGTATTTGTATCATACCCCAATACTCAATCTTCTGGTTCTTTTTCAAGAGGGAGAAAAAGTCAGTACACTTCATAAGAACAATACTAAAAACAAAAGGTAAAAGTGCAAATATATGTAGCCCTCCTAGAGACTGAGCATGGAACACTTTTCAGCAACAAAAACACCATTGCACCAGAGACTGAATCCCTCTCCCCTGCAATGCAATTCATGGGGTAACACACACTGGCCCTTGATGGGCCAGCGCAATGCAAATAGGTTCACATTTTGTTGTAAGGTGAAGTGTCCAAATTCAAATGTAGACAAGGTTCTTTGGGTAAATCTGCTACTTTTATTAGACCAACTAAAACAGTTGGAGAAATTCTTCTTTGCAAACTATTGGGTACAAACACCCTTCTCCAGGCAGAAGGAGCATCTGCAGTAGTTCATCATTCAAATGTGGCATGCACCCATACCAGGATGTGGAAGAGTTGTGCTTCTGCAGCTTTTCAGGGTTGCCATCTTGGCCTGGCTTAACATAAAATTGGACAAGTAGATTCCATTCCCCTCAGCCATTTAGTATAGGACAGATAAAATGTACACAGTATTGAAGAAGCACCAGAGAGGGTGCTGAAGGAAGCAAAGATTCATAGATTCATAGATTGTAGGGTTGGAAGGGACCTCAATAGATCATTGAGTCCGACCCCCTGCATAGACAGGAAGGAGTGCTGGGTTCAGATGACCCCAGCCAGATGCTTATCTAACCTCCTCTTGAAGACCCCCAGGGTAGGGAAGAGCACACCACCCTTGGGAGCCCATTCCAGATTTTGGCCACTCTAACAGTGAAGAAGTTCTTCCTAATGTCCAGTCTAAATCTGCTCTCTGCTAGTTTATGGCCATTATTTCTTGTAACTCTCGGGGGCGCCTTAGTGAGTAGAGCCTTACCAATTCCCTTCTGTGCCCCCATGATGAATTTATAGGCAGCCACAAGGTCTTCTCTCAACCTTCTCTTGCGGAGGCTGAAGGGGTCCAGGTGTCCTAGTCTCTCCTTGTAGGGCTTGGCCTGCAAGCCCTTAACCATACGAGTGGCCCTTCTCTGGACCCTCTCCAGATTATCCTCATCCCTCTTAAAGTGTGGTGCCCAAAACTGGATGCAATATTCCAACTGCAGTCTGACCAATGCCCGATAGAGAGGAAGTATCACCTCCTTGGTTCTGTTTGT
>NW_017728992.1:40829676-40848038 GCF_001723915.1 Gavialis gangeticus
CCCAGACAACTCATGTTTATCTTGGAGTCCACAAGGACTCTGAGACCCCTTTCCAATTCTGTGCTGCCAACCAGGTCATTTCCTAGGCTGTAGGTGTGCTGGACATTTTTCCTCCCTAGGTGCAGCACTTTGCATTTCTCCTTGTTAAATCACATTCTATTGTTTTCTGCCCATTTGTCCAACCTGTCCAGGTCTGCCTGTAGTTGTTCCCTGCCCTCTAGTGTTTCCACTTCCCCCCACAGTTTTGTATCATCTGCAAACTTGGACAGAGTACACTTCACTCCCTTGTTCAAGTCACTGATGAAGACATTGAAGAGTATCAGTCCAAGGACTAAGCCCTGTGGGATCCCACTGCCCACATCCTTCCAGGTTGATACCGACCCATCCACCACCACTCTCTGGGTATGACCCTCTAGCCAACTTGCCACCCACTGGACTGTGTAATCATCCAAGTCACAGCCTTTTAATTTATTCATCAGTATGGGGTGGGATACTGTATCAAAGGCCTTCCAGAAGTCTAAGTAAATGATATCTACCCCTACTCCTGTGTCCAAGTGTTTTGTAACCTGGTCATAAAGAGAAACTAGATTAGTCAGGCATGATCTACCTGCTATGAACCCATGCTGGTTTCCCCTCAGCATAATTTTTCCTGCTGGGCTCTCATATATATAAGGCTTACTAATCTTTTCAAAGACTTTACCAAGGATGGAGCTGAGACTGACTGGCCTGTAGTTGCTTGGATCCTCTTTCCTCCCCTTCTTGGAAATAGGGACCACATTGGCCCTTTTCCAGTCCTCTGGAATATTTGAGCACCACGAGTGCTCAAATATTCTTGCCAGTGGCTGTGCAATGACATCAGCCAGTGCTTTCAGTACCCTTGGATGGAGCTCATCCGGGCCTGTTGACTTAAACGTATCCAGTCCCTTCATGTGACTCTGCACTATCTCAGGGACAACACTTGGTGGTCTGGCACCCTGCTGTTGTCTCTCTATGATCCCATTGCGAGACTTGTCTTGCCTCTCATTTAGGAACACTGAGGCAAAGAACTCATTGAGGCGTTCAGTCTTGTCCCCCCTGTCTGTCACCAATTGCTTTTGCCCATTCAGTAGTGGTCCTATTCCACCCTGGGCCTTCCTTTTACTCCCTATGTATCTGAAAAACAATTTTTTGTTATCCTTAACTTGGGATGCCATCCTCAGCTCCATGGTAGCTTTGGCCTTTCTAACTGCCTCCCTACAACTGTGAGCTGAGGAGGCATACTCCTTTTTAGTAATTTCTCCCTGTTTCCACTGCTTATATGCCCCACTTTTTTTTTTCCCTTAGGCTGCTCTGGATTTCCCTGGTTATCCCAGGAAGCCTTTTGGCCCCTTTCCCCCGCATCGGGATCATCTCCTTAATGCACAGCCACCCTTCTGGGGCTCTCATCTCACTAAATCTCTTACCCTGCAGTGCATCATTGGCTAAATGCCTGAGCTCGCTGAAGTCAGCCTTCCTAAAGTCTAGCACTTCCACCCTACTAGTTACTTTTCCCACTCTACGCCTTATGGTGAATTCTATTATTTAGTCATCACTGTCCCCCAGGTGACCACTGATCTGTAGGTCCCCTACTATGTTATCCCCTGTTGCCAGTACCAGGTCCAGTAAGGCATTCCCCCTATGGGACCATGTACCTCCTGCATCAGGTGGAGGTCCTGCACACAGGATAGGAACCTGCGTGAACGGTGGGAATTTGCTGTTTGCATCTCCCAGAAGATATCAGGGTAGTTTAGGTCCCCCATGACTACCACTTCCCTAGTCTTTATGGTCTCCGAGAGCTGCCTCAGGAGTTCCAAATCTAGTTCTTCACCTTGGTGTGGGGGACTATAGCAAACCCCTACCACCAAAACACTAAAGAGTGGCTGCAGTCAGAGGCAGTCCAGGGAAGTGTGGACAAGAGTCTCCTCCACCTTCTCCTTTAAGAAAAGGCAGGCCACTGACACTTCTTGGTCTAAGTGGTGGACAAAGGTGCCACTGGAGGTCACCAATTCTCTTGGTGATGGGAAGCTTATACAGGGTGTGTCAAACCAGGTGGGCTTTCTCTGCCACTAGGTACCACCTCCAAGTTGTGTCAGGGCAGCCAGGGCAGCCTTTACTCATTATGTATTATACAGGATCTCAAAGCAAATCCCCCCATTATTCTCACTGAGGAGGGAAAACAGTGTGCCAGGCCCACCATTCTCATTGCTGCCCATGGCTGAAAGAATGGGCAGCAAGAGAGGAGGTCTCTCTGTCTAATGAGCTGCTATCAGAGAGGGCTTGTTTTGTGCAGAGGTGGTCTTCCAGGGGAGTAAGCACATCCATGAGGAGGGAAGCTTTCACTTCAGACAAGAGGCATGAAGCAAGATGGATGCCTGACAGCCAGGCAGCCTGGGCTGAGTTGAAGAAGTAGGTCAGCTTGATGGTGTGCAATTAAACCAAGGAAGCAATCAGACTTCTGGAGGTTTGGGTCAGTGTGCCCTGCTGCAAGGCCAATTATGGACCAAGAGCTCCTGCATCAGCTCTGCAAATCATAGTCTCCTGTCCTGGGGTTTCAGTCAGAGGTGGGCCTACCAGCCCTGGGAGAGGCTGTGGTAGAAGGGTGGCATGGCATCCTGACTGAGGTGATCAGGATCCAACAGTAAAAGTTCTTGATCAAAGTTAAGTTCCCCTACCAGCAAAGGCCAGCTGTCATAGGAGCAGAGGGAGGAGGGAAGGGAAAAAGACTTTTAAAACTTTATTGCAAAAATATTACAAATATTTTGTAATATAATGCAAATGTATGCAGACCTACTGGGGGCTAAGCATGAAAAAATTTTCAGCACAAAAACAAACATTTGTAACACCAGAGAATGAAAACCCCTCCTCCACAAAGCCCTTCATGGGGTTTCATAGTTAGGATGAACTATTCTATCTTTCACCTTGCAGAGTGCCCCACTGATGGCTGAGCACAGCACAAATTGGTCTACTTTTTGTTGCAAAGTAAAGTGTCCGAACTTACATGTGACACATGCCCAGACCAAGAAGTGGAAGAGTTGGAGAGTGTCATTGGGCCTGGCTTCTGTGAAGCAGTTTCTGAGGCTTTTAAGGGTCACTGCATTGGCCTGGTCCAGCAAGAAACTGGCAATGCAGATCACACTCCCCTTAGCCTGTGACAGAATAGATGTACAGAGTCTCAGAGAAGTCCAAGTCCAGCATGCCAAAGAGGTCAGCAAAGAACTTCTGCATTTGGGGGCAGTCCAGGAAGGTGTAGAAGGCTCTCTTCCACCTCTTCATCACAGAAAGGGAAGACCACTGGTACTGCTGGATGTAAGTGGTGCACAAAGGTGCCCATAACCAGGCCCCCACGCAGCAGATGCCAGATGGGGAGAGAGCAAAAGAGCCTTTTTTTAAAAACTTTTTAAAACCTTTAGTATAAAAATTTTTAAATGAAAAGTGCAAATATGTGTAGTATTCCCAGGGGCTGAGCATGAAACTAATCTACAGCAAAAATACCACATCACAAGAGGTTGAATCCCCCTCCTCTACAATACTCATCCTAAGGTTTCAAAAGCAAACTAGCTCTCCATCTTTTTCACCTTACAGGATGCCTCCTTGATGACCCAGCACAACAGGAAGTGAAGAAAGCAAGGAGAGCAAGGTGCTATAGAGATTATCGAATACAGTATAAACTCAGTACAAGTACAAATTGGTTGCCAAAAACACGCTATACTCTTTGTAGCATCTGCAAAAGAATCTCTGGTAAAACAATAAAGGTTATATCATCATTTTGTACCAGAGAAGTATGGGTGTATTTGTAATATGGAAAGTTGGTGTAATCTCTCATAAAATACATAGAAAACACTCAACTAAAATGATGCAAGAACTTATCCATGAAGTCTTATCCATGAAGAGAAAAAGAATATTTTTGTTCAGTTTTGAACTAGACACTTGAGAAACTATTTGCTATGAGAATTCCCCTTTTTTAATATGTAAATACAAGCCTCTCAATTTGGGTTATAAAGCCAAACAAACCTTCAAAATGCCAACTTGAGATTTTCCACTTAACTTTCATTCTCTGCCTTTTAAATGTAGTTTTAATTACATCAATCACATACACTCCCCCATCCCACCCTAAAAATATGACCCCTACATTCAGTACACAGATTGGATGGGGCTTTGTGAATATGAAGCTAATTAATAGGTGTTTATCCTAATTGTTTATTGGTGGCTTTATCTTACCTATATGTACTTTTTTCTTATATCCAGTACCATAGAATTTGAGTATCTTGCAACCATTCATGATTGTTTCCTTCACAACATTTTTATTTTACAGTGGGAAAATCTAGTCACAGTGGTATTTAGGCCAAGCTTTCTACCAGTGTCCCAGGCTAACTGACCACCTGAATGTATACAACAAGCAGACAAAGAAAATACCATTGCAGATGTCACTATTTACAATACTCTGCTAGAAAAGGTTATATACACTGCATATATATTTTAAAAGAGTCAGTATATTTACTTGCGAGACTGCTGCAGGCTAACAAATAGCTTCTCATTGGCTCTTTTATCGATTCCCTTCATGGTAAGCTAAAGTAAAATAAATGTTAGTTTAGCCTTATATTTAATCCCCTAATGTCTTCAGAATAATCAGGGGAGATGTGGCAGAAAGATAACAGGATCTGCATAACAATAAAAAAGCAAATATTTTGTTAAAAATCTAACAGATGAAACATGAGTCATATAGCCTAGAGTGGCAGAGGTAGAAAATGTGATTAAAAACATAAAAGTGAAAGGGAAAGATAACAGCAAAAGTAGCTCACAGTTTACAAGTCCTATAGTATATAAAATTACTAGAGATACTGCACTTCAGAAGCTCAGGTTCATGCCGCAGATTCCAGACTTCAAACATCAGCAAAGTCACTAATGGATATATGCATACATAACATTGCCACCCTATGTCAAACAAGTAAGACATAATCTTCAAAATACCCCTTCCTCAGGCATCCAAATGCTCTGATTTCAGAAATTTTTTTACATCTTCCCTCGTTTCTACAACTACAAACAGAAACTGGTTGAGGCCACAGAATTCTGATTTGATCTGTTTTTCAAATGCCTGGGAGTCTGTCCCTGTTTGCATCAATGGTTTTGATTTGATCCATTACAAAGGCATAGCCTTCCAAGAAAGGTAGGTACAATTTTCGATTTTCAAAATTCCATATTATACACTCAATGTAGACCTTTCTTTCTCTAACTCCAAGTATAATTTAGCATATAATTAGGGCTGGTTGAAAATTTCCTGTAAAAACTGCAGCTTCTCCCTCCAGAAAATGTTGACCTTTTCCTCGTACTTTCTCCCCTATGCGCCCACCGTAGCTACAGACTTCCATGACGTAATTGGCTCTCCTTATAGTGAGAGAAAAACATGGTGCAAGTTGAAAATGAAGCCTGGCCTGTAACAATGCAATTCTTCAACCAAACAGGATGGTGACTACTGAGATTATAGTATCAGATATTCATATTGGCATTTGAGTACAAAGCCAGACCATAATCAACATGAGGTCAGCTTTTAGAGAGTCTCTGCCCTGTCATGGAAGAAATATATTGGTAAAGATTAGTAATCCAAGGCAGCCTTCTATGCTTTGGATCCCTGAGACAGAGATATGGGGTTAAAATTACAGAGATGCCATTTTCGTCTTAAAGGAAGGTCAGCATAAACCCATCTTGGCTGTCAACTCTCTGGGCTCTGAGGAAAGACAGCTAAAAGAAAAGCCTAAAGATCCAGTCAGGCAATCATTTATTAAGGCAAAACCCTTCTGATTTGAATGAGATTTTCAGCAAGAAGAATCTTAAATTCTCCCTCAATATTACTTATAGACTTGGTCTACACATACACTTCATACTGGTTATATGTTGGTTATAGACTGCCTTTTAAAAAAATAATAATTATATTGGTACAAAACTTAGTGTTGTTGTATTCAGGTAGGAAGGTGATTTCTTCCAGTATAGCTGACTTCTTACCCCATGTTGGGTTTAATATATTTATTCATTCATTCAATTTATATGCTCCCTTTACCAACAAAAGCTGAGAGCAACTTACAGTAAGCAAACAGGAAATATGTATATGTATAAATATATATACATATAGTTATATGTATAATACATGTAAAAGTAAAATATATGTATATGTAGGAAAGGAACAAGAGAACAAAACACCTTAAAAAGCAAGTAGAATATCAAAATAAAACAGATCACTCCCCAAACAATATCCCAGTCTAGGTTTGTTTGCTAAATGCCTGCCCAAATTAGGAATATGTTACAATGCTTCCAGTCAATGTCCACATTTGGGCTCTGGTATCTTCAAGGGGAAGGGAATTCCAGAACTGAGGGGTAACTGATCTTCCATGATTTCACTGACCAGACTTGCTCTTGGCTGACCTTTGGGATTACAGTGGGACATAAAGGAGAAAGGGGGTTCCTTAAGAACATAGGGCCCAGACTGTGTAGGGTCTTATAGGTCAAAACCAGCATCTTGAATTTTGCCTGGAATTTTACTGGTATAAAATACCATTTCAGCGATGTAAATGCGTCTAGACAGAGAAAGATGCACCCATTTAAGCCTATCATGGTCTAGTTAAACTTTTACAACTATTGCCTGTAAACAAAGCTTTTTTTCCAAGAGAAATACATTTTATTATTGCATTAAGCATCATTAGCAACATCTCTCCTTCCCTCCACCCCTCAGGCACACAGAATTAGTCAGAAACCATTATTTGGTTCCAACAATTTTTTACCCTCCATTGAACAACTTACATGACCTTTAGTGATGGTTTTAAAGCTCAGTTGCCCATTCATTAGGTTGACAAACTTGTCAAAACCCTCCAGGACTATGTCAATTATGTCAGAAATGCTTACAGGAGCCACAATACATGTCAGCACTCAACTGACTCCTGTCAGCCATCAGTGAAATGACAAGAAATCCTTCTGGGGACAAAAGGCGACAGGGAACTGAGAGAATCCCACTCATATTACATTGACTTTGAACAAATGTTTTACATGAGTTCAATTTATTGCAATTGTCTCTCTTTAATTTGACTTCACAACATTGTTGCTTAGTAAGCTAATCAGTTGTTCTGGATCTTCATCCCATCATAAATATTTTCACCTTAAATGTTGGCATGAACCCAACCAAATATGCTATTTCATTTGGAATCTGAATTTCAATACTGGCTGCTGAAAATCTCTTTCCTGTTGCTCAGAGTTAATAAATATTAGACATGGACAAAATATTTCAAGAAAAAAACCTGAAATTTTGATGAAAAGTAATTGTGTTTTCACAATATCTTCCCCATTTTCTAAACTGCTCTAAGTCTGAGGGGAAAAGTGAATAAAATAAGGAAAACATGCTCAAGTTTTCTGGCAACTCCCCTCCTTCCCATCTTACAACCAACACTAATGAAAATGGTTTGCATTAAAACCCCAAATATCAACAAATCAACAGAATACCACCAACTACCAATCAACTTAAAAAATGCAAACAGTTCTTGTGGGTTGACTAGATTAAAAGTTCCCCCATTTAAAACATCTGCAAAGCATACTGATACATTCTTGTCTTTAGAAAATGAGAGGAAAGGATAAAAACTAAACATGAACAAAATAGGCATGTGCTGGACCGAAAGTAGCAATTGTCATTCTTCTTGTCTAAATAGACTGCTCTGTCCTATTATCTTACCAAACAGCCATGTTTTCTTTCTCCATAAACCTTTCCAATAAATGACAGAGAAAGCTTTATAGGCTAGGCCGGTGGCAGCACAAGGGTTTATAATGTCACTGACTAATAGCCAAGGAGAAGAAAAGGGATCGGGCTAAGGTGTGCCAGAAATTCTGAAATAAAAACAAAACAACAGCTTTAATGTATTAACTTCTTACTTGCCGCATCCAACAGTTTGAAGACAGGTAGGCTCTGGTGTTTTCCATTCAATTCATGACAGTATTTAGTGAGTGTACAGGTGTTGTTTTGTTTAAATAACTGACACAACTGCCAATCTATACAAGGAATAGAAATTATTTAAGGGGTTTCAAAAGTGATAAGAAATCTAGGAGGATATAAAATGTCACCCACACATGTATTTATTTACAATTTATTGTAACACTGCCCCTTTCCCTTATTTAGAATTAAAATGCTGAGCACTTGGATAGTTTTTAAAAAGCTCATCAAAAGGATTGTTAATCCCATTTTGTGTAAAAGGAAAGTGAGAAACAGGAATACAAGTAACTTGCTCATCAGACTTTGACACTGGCAGGGATAAGGCATATATCATATTTTCTTGCATATGGCACTATGGCATGCCCTGTAAATAAGATGTACACTTTTTTCTGCAAGGCAGAATGAAGAAATCAGACACTTTTCTTGAAAAGTATATATCTTTCAGATCTTTCCCTGAAAAGTATGGTATTTTCCCAGGGAAAACTCACGCAGCCATAGTAGCAGGAGAACATAAGATTGTGACTGCTCTGTTAACCCTCTTGCTGCAGGATGCCAACGTCTCTTTTCTTGAGTCGAGCTGGGTGGGCAGCCAGCAGCATCTGCCAGGTCCCCCGAGTGCCCACTCAGCTGATTCAGGAGAAGCCTTGGCCCCAGTTTAGAAAAAATAGCTTCTGCAGCACAAGTCACTGCTGGGGGAAACAAAAAATTTCCCTAGCCAGCAGCTGGGGACCCTATGTGCTTACTACATGCTGCCTTTCTGCAGAATTTCTTCTCCTCCCCCCTTCCCCCCCCCAAGCAAAGCCTCCAGCTGTGAAGCTGATATTACCATATTTCCTTGCTTAAAATGTGTGCCTGAGTTTCCAGCATCTGATTTTTGGAAAAAAAGGTTCAGGCTGTATATGAGAAAATACAGTATACAACAGCTATTTAAAGTTATTTTTAATATAGTTTTTCCAAGGTGACCCTTTCATTTCTATATAATGAAAGAGGGGAGGGACAAGAGATGATATTTTTCTGTTCTCCTCACATCAAAATCAGGAAGGAAAATAATGCTGATCTTTAGCTTGAGTGCAGAAAGGACTCCATAGAAATAAATAAATAAGTAAATAAATAAAGTAATTCATTAATAAAAGTGAAGAAAAGATATGCCACTCACATAGCACAGTATCGAATGAATATGGTGGATGATATGCATACTTGTTAGTATCCCTCTGACACTGTATGGATGGCTAGAACAACTTCCCACTGATGTCCTTCTTTTCACTGAAAGGGCAAAACATTGTTGACAAGGTGCATGGCCCCACCCTACAACAAAACATGGAAACTGAAAGGGAAATGATTGCTAGCATGTGTGGGAGCACTGCTGTACAAAAGAAAATTAAAAAAAAAAAGAAAGACATAACAGGCTGTTGGGCCAGGTACAGACTTATTACGCTTTTAGTGGCATAAGTGACTGGAAACCAGCCTATACCTGTAACAGAACAGAAGTTCAGCATGCATAGACTGGTTTAAAAATGGCAGAACCTGGTCTAAAATTTGCTACCTGCACCAAAGGGTGAATGTGAGCTGTTTGCTGCCGATCTGAACTATGCAGCTTACAGAAAACCATGTAACATTCATTGATTCCCCCTCAGGCTATTTAAATCTTAGCCTACACAAAATGAATACCCCTCAGTAAAGCAACACATGTTTAACAGGATGCTTCTTTTCCTCCAACACAAAATCAGGCACAAAAATTGGGATCTTGAAAAGGGAACCCCTCAAGGTGAGGTTCAACTGTACCCAAAGGTTCAGTACTTATTAGGTTTTGGTTCCATTAATTTAAAGCAATAAATCAACAATCAAAGAATTTGGATCTCATTCTAGACTTTCCAAAAGTTAGAATTTTAAAATCCAAGGAGTTTTTTTTTTAAAGTTATATGCCCATTCGCAAAAGGCATCTATACATGTGCTCCAGGCTGGAGAGGGGACACTTTAGCTAGAGCAGGTCTGAGAGCCACTCAAATTAAAATGCCTGCAACATCACATGTATTCAGCATCCCATGCTTCAAAATGGTGGCAGGGACACTTTAACTAAAGCTCATTCGACAAGCACCCCCACAGCCATTTTGAAATGCGTGGGTGCTGAATGAACATGACAGAGGATGTTGGAGCATGCTAATTAGCATGCTCTAACAGACTTGATTAATCGAGTCTGCTTCAATGCATGCTAATTAGAAATTCTTGCTTCACTTGCATTGGAGCAGAGCTCCATTACATGTGTAGGCACCCAAAGATGTGTGGTGAAGCAAGAATTTCCTACATATTTAGGGCCCCAAGGGTAGCCCTTCTATAGCACACATTGGTATATATGGGTATTACTCTATTGCTTTGAGAATGAATCATTCTTAAAGATTTAACTTTCTGGAACACTACCATCTGTAATGGTGCCACGTGTGCAATGAATGACAGATCAGTGAATGGCATTGGGGGAGGGGAAGATGTAAATGATACACCCAGCAGCTGAAGGATAGTCATGACAGCCATTAATAATGAATAATGACTGTCTTAATTCATTGCGTCCTCCAAGCAAGAACTTGCCGTTGCCACTGTTCCATTTTCATAAATCCTGGGAAACAAAAAAACAAGAAAAGCAGGGCACAGGACGTAGACTAGTTGTGTCCTTATGGGTTCAGTCATAGGCAGGCAAAAATACATACTCAAATACATGTTCAAAAACCTGCCTGACCCTGTTTTGCTTGAAGCTCTTTAACTCAAACTCACTATGTTATCTTTGTAAGAGATAGGTATATACGCTGGTGTTGTGATTTCCCCAGCTGTGCCCATTCTCCGAATAGACCTATTTGCTTCTCGTGCCACCTGTGGTGAAACAGTACTATCTTGACTGCACTGTGCACACGGGCAGCATAACAACATTCCTGTCACTCATTTTTTTTCTGAGCCTACAGAGCACTTCCCCATGTTGTCATACTGAGGCCACATGCCTGAGTGATAGACAGCTAAGGCATAAATCTCATCATTGAATAGCTCCTTAGGACTTTGCATGGCCTATTTAGATTAGAATCATCATCCATTCAGATATACACAGAGGAAGAAACTCTTGGTAAAAATTCAAAAGCGCCAAGATGACTTAAGAGCTAAGTTTCATTTTCAAAAAGAACTTGGGCATTTAGTAGCCCTGTCTCATTGAAAGTCAATTGAACTTTGATTTCAAACTGCCTGAGTCACTTCTGACAGAGACTTTAAGGGCGCTTACACAGATGCGGGGGGCCTTCTCTGATGTGCTAGAAATCCAGCACGTTGGAGCAGACTCGATGAATGGAGTCTGCTGAAGCATGTAAATAGACGCACTTTGGGAGCCTCACACATCACATGTATCAGGGGCGCAGTTCATCTCTGTGCTGAGAAAATAGCTGAGGTGTGCTTCGAAATAAAACACATTCAGTGTGCTGTAGTTCAAAGTGCCCTGCTGCCATTTTCTCAGCGTGGGGATGCATGGCACCACTAATGCATATGACACATGGGGCACTTCTAATTAGCACTTCTCACTAGTTAAAAGTGCTTGGTGCTGTATCAGGAGCAAATATAAAAATACCCTAAGACTTTAATCTACAAAAGAGTGTAGGGACCTATGCCCAAAAATTTACATCCTCAAAACTCCACTTAGCTGCGTTTTAATCTTGGAGGTACCAACGTTTCCGCCACTGAAATCCTTTAGGTATTTAAACTTCTGTCAGGGTGTGCATGCTAAGAGCTGAATGGCAAAGCCTCATGGGATTCTCAAAAGTGTTCCTCCACCTATTTTGGCATTAGGGTCTGAGTTGATCTGATATTCTCAAGGCATGCCGGCTGGATCAGGAGTCATGCAAAATACAGTAAGAAAGGAGGGGTACAGGCACTCCTCTTGTGGCTGTAGTGAGAGCACTTTTGCTGATTTGGAGGACATTTGAACACAGTTCTTCAGTTCAAGTGCCTCAATTGATCTCTGCTGACAAAGTCAGTCACAAAAATAGAAGACTTAGCTGTATTAAGTAATCTCACTCATAACCATTTAGGGGTTTTATCAGATAAAAAACAACAGCCTCAAACCCATCTGGAAATCAAAGTGAACCTGTGGACCACAGTGCATCACAGAAAGAGCCGATATCTTTTCTTACCCCAGACTCCCGAAGAGATCTGAGAGGTAACTAGGCTCATATTCACCTCCGAAAAAATCCTCATGCAATCAACTTGGACCCCTCTGGTTTTAACATTCTCACAACAAAGCCTGTGGTTTTATCTGCAATAGACTCTTGTACCTAGAGCTAATAGATTTCCAGCCTTTACATGTTTGTGAAAGTCAGGTGTGGGTATTACCCTCATGCTACTTCTAGGCTACAAACTTTGTTTAGCCCTAGGGATCAGCTTAGGACACAAAATAAAAATGCCTGGATTGAAAAAATAATGGACCAGCTAAAATATTTTCCCCCCTGAGCTTTTGAAATGTATTTTGATTTATGCATAACATCAGTCAGTTCTTAATACTAACAAAAAGTTTTTTAAAAAGTTAAACTACATCTTCTCTCTGACTTGGAGTTCCTAACCACATGGCCAAATTGTTTCTGCACTGGCAAAAAACAAAAACAAAAAAAATCAAACAAAAACCCCTTTAATGTATTTTTTAATCTGGCCTGTCTATATATAACTACCACAGCCCATTCCTCCGTGCAAAGCCTTGATTTTGTCAAAGTTAACTTTAACGTACTGTCCACCCAGTGAACTGGAGCATTTTCAAGTGAACTTACAAGTGAACTTTAATGACACACAATTTGTTTCTTGTTTTATTTCTAGTAGAAAAACAAGAATGAAATTCAGGCCACTTTCACTCCTTCAACTCAAATCTTGTGTCCTCTTTGAAAGGTCATCTATGTACAGAGATGCAAGTTCCCATAAGACTCCACAAGACAAAGATAAGATAATGTGGTTTCATTATATACTTAGAAATGGACATTTATTTCCTTCCTATCTTTCTTCCCTTCTCAAACTTAGTATCATTTGCAAAAGATCATGGGCTAATTCAGACTGAATGCAAGGAATATATAATTCCATACTCACGCTAGTGTTGCACTTCTGTGAAGTGTTGAATGAGAGCCATTTGTTTCTGGCTCATTGTGTTTCTTGTTAGGAACACATTTGCCCATTGATCTAATCTTCCAATTTTTTAATTATTATATTTTCCTCTGAATTTCTGCCTCTTCTTATTGTGCAACCAAGGTCACATATATCTTTATTACCCTGCTTCTCTTCCTGGTAGATTGCACTGTACTCAGATGAGCGTGGCCCTCATGGATGAGAGTTTTTCTATGAATGCTCACTCTCTGCAGCTCTGCATGCATTTTGCCTGATTTGTTTTAGTTTGTCAAACATAACTGTTGCACGGCAGCAGGCTTTTTTTTTTTAATGGAATGAGTCTCATCAAATTTGCATCAAGCACCATTTCTCCTACTACTTCTTTGATCATCTTTGTAGCACCCTGCCGTACACATCACTGAGTGAGGATTTAAGAAATGCATTCTTCTCACATGCCCTGGAAGAAATGGATGCATAATAGGGAAATGAGCCAAGTGCTGCCATATCCATTCTTTTCTATCCACCCTATTCTACCCTGTCTCATTATTTCTCCTTCACAAACAAAATGTCAGTGCAAATTTAGCCTGCATAAGTATTCCAGAGTGATACCTTTATTTTAAAAAACTCCCAAAAAACCCCAAACCCCAACTTGGAGCACGGATACTTGTCATTTCCTCTCCAGGTCCTGCAATCTGTCTCAGATAAATCACTGTGTTTGTAAGTCTGTATGTTGACATTGGAGTCAGCCTGCAAGGTCCTGATTAAAGAATATGGGCCATGATCCCCCCATCTCCCAGTAGCATCATTGTCTTTTCATTTGGTAGGTTTCCAGTCCTCCCTTATATCCAAAGTTCTTATAGGCTACAAGACATACTGGCTTTTTGTCCTTTCCATAAAAACCTCTTGTATTCCATGTGAAAAAGTTCACTTGTATCTTTGAAAAAATAAACAAATAAAACATTGGAATTATAAAGGAAGGACATGATTTTGAAAATACTTATGTGTTTGCTTACCTTTACTGTTGCACATAGTCCCACTTAACAAAAAAAAATAAATCAGTGAAATTACCCATAATTGCAAAGTTATGTGCATGCATATGTGTTAGATCAGGGGTACTCAACTTTTTGGCTCCGTGAGCAGGATGAGTGGTGTGGGTTCAGTCCATGGACCATATCAGGCCCAGGTCCTGCGCCACTCAATCTATCCAGCTCATGTGGCTTCCTGTGGGTTTGCAAATTTGGCAGCAGGGCTCTCCCACTGCCAAATTTTGGGAACTATAAGGAGCCCTGAAGGCCAGATGAAATAGCTGTGGACCAGATTTGGTCTGCATGCAAGGGGTTGAGCACCCCTCTGTCAGACTGTAATCTAAATATGTTATACAGGCCATTAAAGGGATTTTTCAAATTGGCAAAGAAATAGAAAACATCGTTGGGAATAATCCATTTCTAACACTCTACAGAAGTAAAAATAAAGTGATTATACATGAGCAAAAACCTAAATGGTGGTGAAGGAATGAGGGAGGAGGGGACAGGAACACACAAAGTATCACAAAAGTATTTTACAGCCATCTTTGAAGAAATATTCACATCCCTAACATAAGAGTCTGGATTTTCAAGTGAGTGGGTACTTTGAAGAATTTCATTTAAGTAAGGATAAGTGTTTCATTTCAACTTCTTTGCTTTGCCTTTTATGTTATATGTTGAAACAAATCACTTCATCTATATGAAAAGGAATTGATTCTTGAAATTTCCAAGGCAAAATATTTTTGGAAATCTGTTTCATAGGAAACTAATCCCAAATTAAAACAAACAAGCAAGCAAAAACAATAAAAAAGGAAATCTCTTTTTTTTTCACAGACTAGATATCTTCAGTTATAAGCAGCTCCCCAAATAAACAGCCAATGCCCTTTTTGAAGAATCCAGACAAACTGAGGTTATGGGTACTTGAAAAAAAATGTCCTATACAAACCAGTTTCACTGCTGTAAATGAATGGAACTTCATTAAATCAAAGGACCAATGCCTATTAATATGAGTGGTGAATTTGACACCAAAAGCCAGGTATTCAATTGTATTACTAATATGCATACAGCATTTTGGCAGTAATTTTTAAAAGTCACACGGGGTCAAATTCACACCAGTGAAGAGAGGCCTTAAAAGGCCATATGTGCTAATTAGAGCCCAGATAGAGGTAATATATTCTACCTGTGTTGAAAGCGAAACATCCTTCCAATACCACAATATAATTTGCATTACTGTGCATAACTATGTTCTGTGATCTCAAGATATAATTAATGTAGAAGGAATTGCATACACATAAAGCTGGAAGAGCTTTCTACATCTCTTTTCAAGATGCCTTTGATCCTAGTCATAATTAAATTCTCACACACCCAAATATAGGATAGAGTAGTTTTGCAAAAGTATGGGCATAAAGGTCTCCAACTCTTGTATATTTCTTCAATGAGTCTCCAGAGGGGTAATGGTCTATTTTTCACCATATGAAAGCAATGATGCATGTGACCAGGTCTGGCTGAACTTTTGCATATTGCTGCACAGAGCTGTCCAGAGTAATAAAATGGGATAATATATTCCTTTTAGATTACTGTAGTGATGTTTCAGTCATTTCAGCATGTTACATACACATTTTAGAGAGCTCTTAATCTATATTTTACAAACATTTTTAACAGCTTTCTTTAACTGTTTCACCCTGATTCCTTTGCTGTCTGCTTTCACCCTTCATGTTCTACAGTTATGACAGGAAAGACTACTGATCATGTCTGCGAGGTAACATGTAGTATATGAAATGGGTCCCAGGTCATTGTTATCCAAGCCTGGAACCTGTCGTAGAGTATGAAGCTTATATTGGTTTACATATGGAACACACTGAAGGTAATTTTATTATTGCCATATTTACACAAATCAAAGATGATGTTGAATTTAAGATGACCACCCAATAGTTAGATTCTAAACATGGAAACTTTATAATTTTCCAAGACAAGAATCCAATATTTTTGGAAGGTCATCTTAAACTCATTTCTCCCACCACTGCAGCTAGGAGTGACAAGGGGACAGGTGGTAGGGGCGTGGGCACCATGGAGCCAAGTGGCCTACCTCCTGCCACCTGTTCACTTCACCAGTTGTCCTCTCTGCTGCCTTCCCCGCACTGGCGCTTGTATGCCTTGCTGCCTGCCCCTTGACACCTGCCCCCTCATCTGATGTTCTCCCTCTTGCTGTCTCCCCACTATGCCTCTCTTTCCCCCACTGCTTACCTTCCACTTGCAGCTTGGCTGTGGCTCAGGCCTCACTCCAGCCCTGAGCTGCCCACACAGTAGCTATGAATCACTAGAACCCACAGATCCTTTTCTTACCAGAGGCTTTCCATTTTGTGTTTGTGCATTTGATTATAATGTCTTAGGTGCAGTATTTTGCACCTGCTCTTACTGAATTTCATTCCATTTTTCCAATATGACAAGTCTGTTTTGGCTGTCACCTATTGCATTACTATGTTCTAGATGCTTATAAATAGATTTCTTGTTTCCAGAGACTGTAGTCTGACTGATCTATAATTTTCTCAGTTCTACTTTTCCCCCTTTTTTTTAAAGATGGGTACTATATTTGCCCTTTTCTTCTGAAAGCTTACCCAACCTCCACATTTTTTCAAAATAGTCAATGGCTATGCAACTACTTCAGCCTATTTCTTCGGTACTCTAGAATGAATCAAAATAACTGATTTCAAAACATCTAGCTTAGCTAAATAATCACAACCTTATTCATCCTACAGTAAGAAAACTATATACCTGCTTGTCTTTTATGTTAACTGTGCTCATCATTTGACAGTTTACCTTTTTACTAAAGATTGAAGTAAATGGTGCATTAAACATTTCAGCCACTTCTGCACCACCCATTATTAGCGTTCCCTCCCCACACAGAACTGGACTTACCTTGGTATTGCTGTTACTTTTTCTGTCCTTTGCTATCCATAACAAAAAAAAGGTATTCTGCAAATTCATTAGAAGCAAGTCTTGTGCCTTGGCTTTCCTAGTTTTGTCTCTCTGTTCTCCTACTATACTGAGACTATAAATCTTTAGTAATATGGCCAAGTTTCTGCTTTGTTAGGTTTTAAGTCATTCAAAAACTCATGGCTTTCTTTCTTCATGTAGCATACCCTTGAACGCTTAATATTGCCTCTTTAACAAATAGCCATCATCACGAGATTCCTCTTCCCCTTAGACAACTCCTGTGGGATTTTGCCTCACAGTTCTCTGGCTTGCTAAGGCTTGCTTTTGTGAAGCATATTTATTATACTGTGCTCTTTTCTTTCTTTCCTTAGGTTCATGAACTCTATCAATTCTTGATCATTGTGACCCAGTACGCCTCTTACCCTAAGCCAATTCCTACTGATTAGTAATGAGTAAATAAGAGTAAATAAAAAAGAGATTTTCCCCTAGCTGGTTTATTCAGCAGCTGCACCAAAAATCTGTACTGCTTCTAAGAAGCTGCTGGACTGACTGTCTGCACTGCTGTGTTACCATCCCAGTAATATTGTAGTAATTAAATCCCACCAAGGGCACCAGCTTCTAGGATTTAGATCCAGTTAGTTGCTTTAAATAAAAAGCCTCACATACCTTCTGCTGATTTGGTGGTCTGCAGTAGTTATCTACCATGATATTACCCCTTGCTTTCCTTTTTACTTTTTTCCCTAAAGACTCTCGGTGGGCTTATTTCCTATATTATTCCCACTCTCAAAACAAGTGTGCATGTATATATGGGAAGAAAGTGGCAGAAAAATGGATCTGGCTAACTATAGGCTCATCAGCCTGACTTCTATCCCTGGGAAGATCTTAGAAAAGTTTATTAAAGAGGCCATCCTTAATGGACTGGCCAACACCAACATTCTAAGGGATAGCCAGCACGGGTTTGTTGCAGGTAGGTCTTGCTTGACCAACCTCATTTCCTTCTACGACCAGGTGACCTATCACCTGGACAAAGGAGAAGAGATTGATGTCATATATCTTGACTTCAAAAAAGCCTTCCATCTGGTATCCCATGATCACCTCTTGGCAAAACTGGCCAGTTGTGGCCTTGGGTCCACCATGATCCGCTGGCTGGGAAATTGGCTTTGTGGTCGGACCCAGAGTGTAGTAATTGATGGAAGTCAATCATCATGATGTTCTGTGACCAGTGGGGTCCACCAAGGCTCTGTCCTTGGATCCATATTGTTCAACATCTTCATTAATGATGTGAACACTGGAGTCAGAAGCAGACTGGCCAAGTT
>NW_017728992.1:40853038-40856272 GCF_001723915.1 Gavialis gangeticus
ACTACTGCGAGACCATTTCAGGCTGGACATAAGGAAGAATTTTTTTACTGTCCAAGCCCCCAAGGTCTGGAACAGCCTGCCATAGAAGGTGGTTCAAGCACCTACATTGAACACCTTCAAGAGCAAATTGTATGCTTATCTTTCTGGAATCCTATGACCCCAGCTGACTTCCTGCCCTTTGGGCGGGGGGCTGGACTCAATTATCTTCTGAGGTCCCTTCCAGCCCTAATGTCTATGAAATCTATGAAATATGAAATCTATCTGTATGCACATACGTGTAGCCCAGGTACACCCAGCAGGTGTGTCCTGTCCTCCAATGACAGTGGTGGGGGTTATGCAGGGTGTTGATGGAGGGACCATCTACTAGAGTAGTTCCATCTCCTCTCTACAGAGCCAGGCCAAGACCGAGTGCTTAACTATATACAATTTATTACTATAATAAATACTTAAGATAACACATGGAAACATAAAACATGTCAAGCTTTAAACTAGGTATGACGGGAGATAGGGAGGCAGGAGATAGACAGAGTCTAGAACCTACAAACTGTGAGACATGCAGCAGTACACCCCAGGTAAGTACCAAGAGGCCCTTTGGACATCAGAATGGGGGCACCAAAGGCACCATTCAGAGGGCTCAAATGCCTCTATACCAATGCTAGAAGCATGGAGAACAAGCAGCAAGAACTCACACTTCTGCTTGCAGATAATAACTTTGATTTAGTGGGGCTAACGGAAACCTGGTGGGACCCTACCCATGACTGGGCAGTATGCACTGAGGGCTACAGGTTGTACAGAAGGGACAGAGTAGGGAGGAAAGGGGGTGGGGTTGCTCTCTATGTAAAGGAGCATTATACATCTGCCCAAATCAAAATGGGATCAGAGGAAGAGAAAGTTCAGGAATTGTAGGTTAGGATACATGGAGGTTGTGGGGAAAGGTACTTGGTGGTAGGAGTCTGCTATAGACCACACACCAAGAGGAAAAGCTAGACTTGGAATTCTCGAGGCAGCTCTCAGAGGCCATACAGTCTAGGGATGTGGTTGTCATGAAGGACCTAAACTATCCTGACATCTGCTAGGAGGAGCAGTCAGCCAAATCCAACCATTCACGTAGGTTCTTAACCTGTGTGCAGGACCTTCACCTAACACAGGAGGTATACGGTCCCACTAGGGGGAATGTGTTACTGGATTTGGTGTTGGCTGTGGGGGAGGACCTGGTAGGGCAGCTGCAGATCATGGTCACCTTGGAGACAGAGACCATCAACCAATCGAATTCACCATACCGAATAGGGTGGATAAGATAACTAGTAGGATGGAAGTGCTTTACTTTAGGAAGGCTAACTTCAGTGTGCTTAGGAGTCTAGTCAGTGATGCACTGCAGGATAAGAGTATTGGAGAGATGGGAGTCCAGAAAGGGTGGTTGTTTCTAAAGGAAGCGATCCTTTGGGCACAGTGGGAGACTATCCCAGTATGAGGGAAAAGGAGCCAAAAGACTTCCTTGGCTAAACAGGGAAATCCAGGGAAGCCTAAGTCAAAAAAGAAGGCATACAGACAGTGAAAGCAGGGGGAAGCTACCAAGGAGGAGTATACCTACTTGGCACCAAGTAGGAGTACACCTACTTGGCACACCTACTTGCCTTTCTAAGTGCAGAGAGGCACTTAGAAAAGCCAAAGCAACTACAGAGCTGAGACTGGCAACATAAATTAAAGACAACAAAAAGTCTTTTTTTAGGTACGTAGGGAGTAAAAGGAAGGTGCAGGGCAGTATAGGACCCCTACTGAACAAGAAGGAGCAACTAGTGACAGAGAGGGGAGACAAGGCTGAGCTATTGAATTAGTTTTTTGCCTCAGTGTTCCTGAACGGGGCTCAAGATAAGTCTCCTAATGGGTTCTTATATGGGCATCAGAGGGACACCAGCCCAACAACTATCGACGCTGACTTGATGCAGCATCACTTGGATGGACTGGATGTGTTCAAGTCATCAGGCCCAGATGAGCTGCATCTGAGAGTACTGAAGGAGCTGGGCAGTGTTATAGCAGAACCCCTGGCATGGCTGTTTGAGTGCTCGTGGTGCTCAGGTCAGGTCTCGGAGAACTAGAAAAGGGCCAGTGTGGTCCCTATTTTCAAGAAGGGGAGGAAGGAGGATATGAGTAATCATACGCCAGTCAGTCTCACCTCCATCCTTGGAAAGGTCTTTGAAAAGATTATGAAGGATCATATTTGTGGGAATCCAGCAGAAAAAATAATGCAGCAGGGAAACCAGCATGGATTTATAGCAGGTAGATCACGCCTGATCAATCTGGTGTCATTTTATGACAGGGTCACAAAATGCTTACACGCTGGAGTAGAGGTGGATGTCGTTTCCTTTAGCAAGACCTTCGATACAGTATCTCATCCTATTCTCATAAATAAATTAAGAGGCTGTGACATGTTTACAAAGTCCAGTGGATGGCAAATTGGCTTAGTGGTTGCACCCAGAGGGTGGTAGTAAATGGGCTGGTATCAACCTGGAAGGATGTGGGTAGTGGGGTCCTGCAGGGTTTGGTCCTTGGACCTATACTCTTCATTATCTTCATCAGTGCCTTGGATGTGGGTGTGAAGTGTACTATGTCCAAATTTGCAGACGATACTAAATTGTGGGGTGAAGTGCACCTTCCAGAGGGTAGGGAATGATTTCAGGCAGACCTGGACAGGTTAGAAATGTTGGCAGTACACAATAGGATGCAGTACAAAAAGGACAAGTGCAAAGTGCTCAAAAATATCCAGCACACCTACTGGCTAGGAAGTGACCCTCTCAGCAGCACAGAAGCAGAAAGCGATCTCAGAGTCATAATGGACTCCAAAACAAACATGAGTCATCAGTGTGACAAAATCATCAGCAAAGCTAATCACACTTTATCATGCATCAGCAGATGCATGACAAATAGAACCAAGAAGGTGATACTTTCACTCTGAGGCATTGGTCAGACCGCACTTGGAGTACTGCATCCAGTTTTGGGACCATACTTCAAAGGATGTTGATAGACTCGAGAGGGTCCAGAGGGGGGTCACTCGTATGGTTTGGGGCTTACAGGATAAGCCCTATGAAGAGAGACTGAGGGACCTGGACCTCTTTAGCCTCCACAAGAGAAGGCTTAGAGGTGATCTTGTGGCTGCCTACAAATTCATTATGGGGATGCCGCAAAGGATTGGAAATGCTCTGTTCACCAGGGCGCCTCTTGGGGAAACAAGGAACA
>NW_017728992.1:40861272-40870005 GCF_001723915.1 Gavialis gangeticus
ACGCCTGATCAATCTGGTGTCATTTTATGACAGGGTCACAAAATGCTTACACGCTGGAGTAGAGGTGGATGTCGTTTCCTTTAGCAAGACCTTCGATACAGTATCTCATCCTATTCTCATAAATAAATTAAGAGGCTGTGACATGTTTACAAAGTCCAGTGGATGGCAAATTGGCTTAGTGGTTGCACCCAGAGGGTGGTAGTAAATGGGCTGGTATCAACCTGGAAGGATGTGGGTAGTGGGGTCCTGCAGGGTTTGGTCCTTGGACCTATACTCTTCATTATCTTCATCAGTGCCTTGGATGTGGGTGTGAAGTGTACTATGTCCAAATTTGCAGACGATACTAAATTGTGGGGTGAAGTGCACCTTCCAGAGGGTAGGGAATGATTTCAGGCAGACCTGGACAGGTTAGAAATGTTGGCAGTACACAATAGGATGCAGTACAAAAAGGACAAGTGCAAAGTGCTCAAAAATATCCAGCACACCTACTGGCTAGGAAGTGACCCTCTCAGCAGCACAGAAGCAGAAAGCGATCTCAGAGTCATAATGGACTCCAAAACAAACATGAGTCATCAGTGTGACAAAATCATCAGCAAAGCTAATCACACTTTATCATGCATCAGCAGATGCATGACAAATAGAACCAAGAAGGTGATACTTTCACTCTGAGGCATTGGTCAGACCGCACTTGGAGTACTGCATCCAGTTTTGGGACCATACTTCAAAGGATGTTGATAGACTCGAGAGGGTCCAGAGGGGGGTCACTCGTATGGTTTGGGGCTTACAGGATAAGCCCTATGAAGAGAGACTGAGGGACCTGGACCTCTTTAGCCTCCACAAGAGAAGGCTTAGAGGTGATCTTGTGGCTGCCTACAAATTCATTATGGGGATGCCGCAAAGGATTGGAAATGCTCTGTTCACCAGGGCGCCTCTTGGGGAAACAAGGAACAATGGTCACAAACTGACAGAGAGCAGATTTAGGCTAGATATCAGGGAAAACTTCTTCACGGTAAAGGTGGCCAAAATTTGGAATGGGCTTCCAAGGGAGGTGTTGCTCTCCCCTACCTTGGGGGTCTTTAAGAGAAGGCTGGATAGGCATCTGGCTCGGGTCATCTGACCCCAACACTCTTTCCTACCTAGGCAGGGGGTTGGACTCGATGATCTGTTGAGGTCCCTTCTGACCCTAGCATCTATGAATCTATTAAATATTTACAATAAAGCTTAGCATATGACACTAGATATAATATCCCACAATTCACATAAACCATATAACTTACAGCATATATAATAATTAATACATTGAACAAGATAGTTAAGGTTACAACACAATAAACACATATGGGGAATCAACTTATATAACCCAAAGAAGTTAATAATAATATTTCCTAGACCTACCAAGTAACAATACAAATATACATATTAACACATTAAGAACATATAAACCATATAAACTTCCTCAAAGAATACCCATAGCTATATAGACCTTGACACAACAACAATCACCCCAAATTGGTGAGTGCACTCAGTACCTCCCCAAGGGGTTTCCTTGGAGCCCCTCCCCCTTAGCGCCTTTAGGGACCCTCCTGTCCCATGCCTGCCAGCCCTGCAGGGACTTCTTTCTCAGCAACTCACACTTCCCCTCTGAAGCAGCCAAGGCTCATCCCCTGGAGACTGATCCCATCTCTCCAAGTGGTACCTTTGGCTCTCCTCCATGGCCTGGCACCCCACACCGGGCAGCCCAGGGGTCTCTCTCTCTTTTGGGAGCCAAACCTTTACAGGCTCCAGCTCCCCAGTCTCACACTGGGGGTCCTCCCTTTCCCAGGCCCTGCTCTGGGCACTGGGACTCTTTTAGTTAAAGGTGGAGCTGCACTGCTGGGCTCCAGTCACTCGGCCTAGGGCCTGAGCTAAATTGAGCAGCTGGGAAGTGCTCCCAGGCAGGTCCTCTGTGTGCCAACCTGCGCACTGGGTGAGGGCCGAGCAGCCTCAAGCTGCTCCCTGAGCCAACCCTCCATGTGCTGATCTGCACACCGACTGCCCAGCTGCTTGCCAGGTTCACAGGCTCAAGCCACCTCGAGCGGCTCCTAGAGCCTGATCTCCATGTGCTGATTCGCGCACTGCTGAAGCTCAAGAAGAGTTGAGGTTTGCCGTCTCTGGAGCTCCTCTCTCTCTGCTGCCCCTTGTCATCTCTCCCCAGCATGCCAAGCACGTTCCCCTTTCATACTCTTCAGGAGCTCCACCCCTGAAGTTCTCTCGACCCACATGGCACAGTTCCAATTTGGAACACAGTGGGGCATTGCTTCCCTTGTGCTGCCTCCAGATTGGTGGGTGGGCTCCACCAACCAAACAGCAGGCCCTCAAGCCCCCAAAAGCCCCCAAAAGGTAAACCTGCTACATATATCCATAATATACAAAGCAACACATCCCTCTTCTCTCCACCCTTCCTGAACAAGTTACATTCATCCACATCAATAGTCCAGTTATCAACACCAAGTCTGAGTTATCCCAATTAGATCATGATTTTGTGTGACTACTGGGACTCCCTGTTCTTCTTGCTTATTTCCTGTACTTCTTACATTAGTATATAGGCATCTTAGATGACTGACTGCCCCAACTAATTTCTCATATTTGTGCTTTCTTTAGGTAAAATTAACCATTGTAAAAAATCATCATTTATGTCCTACACAGAGCATCAAAACTAGGCTTAATCAGGCTTAAGTGAAGCTCAGGCATTTTGCTGAACCTCTACTTAAGGATAATGTTACTCCTTGTGTTCTGCTTCCCCCCCTCTCCACCCCATATATGCCTCCAATAACTTTTATTAAAGAATTCATAAGAAACAGAACATAAAAGTATGTATACTAGTATGTATACTACAGCTCTATCATAGACCTTATCCTCCAGTAGAAGATTTTCAGGAAAGTATTGTATTTTATCTGGGTACAATACCTCCATAAATTCTCAGTGGTTTGTACCAACTAAACAAACTATATGTTTCAGACAGCACAGTCCTTGTATGATAATATGAGCAGGCATAACATGGAGTAAAACTACATTAGCACTTGACAAGAGCATTGGAAAAAGATGTTTGGCTCCATACAGTGTATTTATCCAATTTCCCAGCAGGACACAATCCTTCACAAACATAAAAGAACTGATCACATGTTCCTATGCAGGGGGGTAGCTTCTGTTTGTGCCACATTCCCTTATTGTTACTGGCAGTGATAACTGCAGCAAGAAATTCCACTGAGATGAGAGCTGCTGCAATAGAACCAGTTGTAACTGCTACTTAATTAGATTATCATTTTGCCTGTTAAATTCCAGTAATGTTTCCTGTTTGTTTTCATTAAATAGGATCATTTTTTTCTGTACAATACCTGCTAAATGATGTAGAATTCCAGTGTTTATGTATGTGCTGTACAGGGTCAGAATATATTTATCCGCTCTATGGAAGCACAATGAAGGGGGTGGAAGGGTTCAAAGAGCCCAAATCCCCCCATGCCACAGTTGTACTGTGCATGCACAACAGGTAGGTACAACTTCGGAACCCCTGGCATGGACAACATTTTAATGCCTGATCCCTTCTATGCCCCAGCTATAAAAGTGGCTGGGGATGCTTCAGGACTCTCTTTCCAGCCCCACCCCCCAAACAGTGCTAGGGGAAAAAATGAGCCTTCCAACCTTCCTGGTGAAAAATTTCTTCTGATTTCTTTTCATTGAAGATCTGCATTGCTTCCTGATGCCAGTCTGTTCTGACTGGATCTATGTCCCTCACCCGAAGTCATAGGCTTATGAGAATATACAGGGCCCAGTGCACAAAGGCAGTTAAGAACACATTAAGCATGTGAGGAACACCATTTAAATGCATGTACCTGTGAAACTGGCATAGCTCCATTTTTCTCAATGATCTGATCCCATGAGCTGATGCTTTAGTTACACAGATCCTTCAGTGCTTTGCTGGACAGTGATATAGAAGCAGAAATCAAGGACAGGGCACACCTCTGCAAAGTGAATTCAGTGCCCTGAAGTTGAGACAATGATATGCAAGTCATATTAATCCTTTCTTCTTCTGCAACCTTTCCTCACACTCTCCCACACACCAAATAAATTAGTCAAGCTATTTTTTCATAGTATTATATTGTTTATAGTAGTGAGAGAACCATTTACATTTAGGGGAAAAAAAGAAAAAGAAAACAGTCTAAACTATTTCCTATCTAGCAAATAAAACCCAATTCAAATTCTGTTCCATTTCTTTTTGCATCTCTCTGCTTCCCAAGTTTTAGTGGTATGGCTGATATCTGGAAAAGCATCTTACCTTTTGATGCTTATCTGCACTAAACCAAATGTCAAAACATTTAGAGTAGCTTTCTTTGAAATGCTTCTACATCCACATGAAAGACAAGCTAGATAAGGACAATTTTAGCATGTCAGAGTGCAGAGAAGAGGCTAATATCAAAAAGAGAAAGGTACTGGGGACTTTTGAAGAAGGGGCTGGAAGAGAAAAGGAATGGCCTCCATTGTATCCAAAATGGAACTAAGCTGCTCAAACAGGTAACTGATAAGGCTTTGGTGGGTTATTTATTCTTGGAGATGAGAGACAAAGGAGAGAAGCACTGAGGGAGACCCCAATCAAATAAACATACCTAATCTATATTGCTCTGTATATCTATATTGCTCTGTAATCTTTATATCTGTATTGCTCTGTAATCTTTCCATGGGCTCTTCCTTCTTCACCATCTCAAACTTAAGTTTCCGGTCAATGCCTTTGAGGCTGTGCATAATTCTGCCTCTCCCTACTTAACCACTCGGACATCTGTGCAGTGTCACCTGACCAATCTATTTTGCAAAAAAAGGGAGTTTTTAAAGCCCACTTCTCTCACAAATTGTTATTTCACACATATTTCCACAGACATGGAACAGCTTCCATATACTGAAGGCTTTTACCAACTCCCCACCCCCTTTCTTTAAATCCCCTACTCAGAGCGATGTTAGATAATGTCTTTCTACATTCTGGGAAACAGGGGTCAACACTGAGGTGATGAAATCTTGGATGATTTTCAGGTGCATTTACCCTTGAGAACACTTTGAGGAAATTTAGAAAAACTCTACAGTGCTATGTTGAATGGGCTGGAAATTTCCAGATGTTTCTACAACCAATCTGCCAGGGATGAAAAGATGCATTGCTAGGGGATTCACATGCAGAGTAAATTCACCAGGGCAAGAACTGGAGGAGACCAACAGGCAATCACTTGACAATATCTTTTACTCTAAAAAGCAGCTAGCTACAAAGTATCAGAACAGCTATCAGGAGCCAAAGTATACATTCTGCCTAAATATCTTTCCCTAACCTCACTCTACTTCAACACAATCTTCTCCTAGCAACAAATGTTTCTCCTGGCTTTTCCTCCATTCTTGCCATTAGAACAAATCTTCCAGAATCACTAATACACAGTAGTTGTGAGGGGCAAGGGGGGTAAAGTGGGACAAAACTGCCCCCCCCCCACCACCAAATTAATCAATGTTTAAAACCTACAACAAAATGAGATTCTGAGAACAACATGGAACTAATTCCATGTAGGTTTCTAGTCATATCATAATAGCTGGAATGAAACAGGTTCACCATAAAGGAAGAGTACGTGTTTTTATTCTACGTGACTTTGATTTTAGATTAGAAACAAAACACAGCACAAAACAGACCCCCACAGATGGACAATAGACTTTAAATCAGAATGAAAGAGCCAGAATGCTTTGACTCATTGAGATTCTATCCCTTGAATTCCTCCCTCTGCAAAAAACTTCTTATATCTGAAGTCAAGGAAACTATTCATACTTTTAAAGTTAGGCACAAGCATAAGACCCTTTTTAACAGGAGTGGGGATAGTGAAAGGAGCAGTAAGTTAGTCACTGCTGCTCACTGGGTGCGATTACACAAGATGCTACATTGCCATAGTGACAAGCTATGGCACTGTAGCTCGTCACTATAACAATGTAGCATCAATGGTCACAAACCATGACCGCCGATGCTACTGCACAGTAGAAGTGAACTACTGCGCAGTAGGGTGGGAAATGACCCATGTGCTGCTGGGATTGCACAGTCATTTAGTACTTGCTTTAGTACTTGAAAAAGCAAATCCAAATGACTGCACAGTGACAAATGCACAGTTGGGGGCATGTGAAGTTGAACCCACTTGGTCAGACTCATTTGTAAAGCAAAAGGCACAGGCCTCAAGGAAAGGAAGCCTAGAAGCAGTAGTACCTGGGTGGAGGGGGCTGGATCCTATAGGCTGGGATTGATGCTGGGCTAATTTTTATTTTTATTTTTTTTAAATAAAATGTAATCCTGCAAAGTGTTTGTTTGTTTTTTTATAAACAAGCAATTTGCAATTTGCTTTCACTTGATGCCTATGGAATCCAAAGTTTCTCAAACTTTTTTTCATACTAAGCTCTCTCAAGCTCTTAACACTAGGTCTACATTAGCCACACATCAATTTCAATTCTTTATGGTATGAAAAGTACTATAAAGAGAATATTAAAGTGACAAAATAAGATTAACATTAATTCACGCATATCAAACCCACCCCATGCACTGGGCCAGATCCAGCCCATGAGGGCTTCTCCTGGGCCAATCCATGGGGTCTGCTGGCAGCACACTGTTGGGGACATGCATCAGTAGGGAGCTCTGGCTGACAGCAGCATGGAGCCAGAAAATGCAGCTACATGGAGTCACACTCAGACAATGGCACAGAACTGAAACCAGGGGTATGCAGCAGCAGAGACACAGACAGGACTAGGCATAGCTGTGTCCTGCCCCAAGCTCCATGCAGCCACATGTCCCTAGATCAAGCTCTTTACCACTGCTTGAATGTGTCTTCTTGCTGCTTCATGCCTTGGGCTGCACACCAAAGGTGACTGGTAGGGGGTGCATAGGGGTGCACGTGCCCCCCGATGGGACCAAGGCCCCCCGTGATGGCCGACACTGATGCTGCCAGTAGGGCTGGTGCCCCCCCACCAACATGGCTGCTGCCACTGGTGGCTTTTGTGGGTGCCCCCCAAGATTCAGGAGGCACCAGTCACTCATGCCACTGCCCAGCCAGATCTCCATGCTACCTGAATGTGGGTCTTTCTGCTGCCCACTCTCAGCTCCATGCCACTGCCTGGCAGTGTAGAGCTCTGGTCAGTTGGCAATGCCAGGGGTATGCAGTAGGGCAGAGCCAAGGTCACACACTTCCAGTAGCCCATTGGACTACCAATGGTCCAGGTGCAATGGCTCCATGGGCCATATGATTGACACTCCTACTTTAATGTAATGAGTGCAATTACTTGGTTATGTTTATTACGGCTGTGTGAAATTTTGATGGGTGTTTCGTTTCAAAGCTGTTTCAACCCAGTTTGAGCTTGAAACAGTGAAATTGAAACAAAACAAAAGGCTTCAAAACAGCTTTGAAACGAAATGAGGTACTCAAAACATTTACAAAGTTTCAAGGTGTTTCAAGTTTTGAAGCTGGGCTTGCTTGCAGCTGAACAGAAACTAAGGAGAGGGAGGGAGAAGAGGGAGACTGCTCTGATATTGACATCTAGCTCCTGCTTCAATTCCCCAGCTCTCTGATCACTTTCCTCAGCTCTGATCATTTCTTCAGTTCTTCCTGTGGGACACAGGCCCCCCTGATCTGGATGCAGGGTTTCAGCAGGCTGTCGCTGCAGGCTGGGACCAGTGGCAGCCACTCAGCGCAGCCCAAGCAGCAGGCAGACTCGGGTGCTGGTGCTGGCGCAGGCCCCAGCCGGTGGCAGCAGCATGCTGTCATCCCACCCACACCCCCTGGGATGAGTCTGGCACAGCCCTGCAGCCCTCTCAGGGAGCACAGGCCCCCAGATCTATGGGATGTGGGATGACAGCAGGCTACCGTTGCTGGCAAGTGATTTGAGTTTTGCTTTGAACAGTTTGAGGTGCAGTTTACCAGAATCCCCTGTACCGTCTTCCTTTAAACTTGACAGGATTCATGCCCCCAGAAGGGGCTAGCAGCTCTGCAATTTGCAATAAGGCAAGAAATGACAAAGTTATAGGCATTTTTTGATTCCCCATTATAGCCTATGGGAGAAACATCGAAACAGCATCAAAACACCAAAAGAGTTTTGACAAAATGAAACAGAACAGTGCTTCAAAATGGTGAAATGAAATGGCTCTGCCTGGCGGGAGGTATTAGAGCATGCCTCCCAGTCTGCCGACCACAGCAGGCAGCTGGGAGATCGGCGATTCCCCAACTGTGTCCCCTCTTAGACTCCAGCCAACTGAGAAAGGTGCATGGGGGGAAACCCCCCCCCACGAGACTCCCTCCTGGGGTCTCCCTGGCACCAGGGAAGGGGGGAGGGGGAGAAAGCCCCCAGCAAGGCATTTTTTCATTTCTCCACCCCCCCCCAATCTGGTCCCCCTAGCCATGCCCCATCCTCAGTCCCAGCTGGCTGAGAAGTGATTGTGGAGGAAGCCCCCCCCCCCCTTGCACTGGACTCCCCAGCTGGGGTCTGGCAAGAGGATAAAGAGGGGAGGGGGAAAGCCCAAGAAGCTGGGCCAATCACTCAGTAATGCCCGCTCCTCAGCCAGCAGGCCAGCTGAGGAGGGAGTAGGGGAGAAATGCCTTCCCCACCCCTCCCTGCTCCAGAACCTGAGCTGGGCTGTGCCCAGTGAAGAAGGGCTAAAGTCCCAGTGGGGACCATTCCCCCACCACCACTGCCTCCTAAGCT
>NW_017728992.1:40875005-40878241 GCF_001723915.1 Gavialis gangeticus
GAGAAGTGATTGTGGAGGAAGCCCCCCCCCCCCTTGCACTGGACTCCCCAGCTGGGGTCTGGCAAGAGGATAAAGAGGGGAGGGGGAAAGCCCAAGAAGCTGGGCCAATCACTCAGTAATGCCCGCTCCTCAGCCAGCAGGCCAGCTGAGGAGGGAGTAGGGGAGAAATGCCTTCCCCACCCCTCCCTGCTCCAGAACCTGAGCTGGGCTGTGCCCAGTGAAGAAGGGCTAAAGTCCCAGTGGGGACCATTCCCCCACCACCACTGCCTCCTAAGCTGGCCTGCCAGCTCCTGACTTGGGTGAGAGGAATAAAGCCCCCACTGTGAGCTTCCCCACAGCTGGGAGCCAGGGTGATTGCCCAGCCATGCCTTCTTCTTGGCCAGCAGGCTGGCCGAGAATGGAGTGGGAGGTAAAATAGCCCCCACTGTAGGCTATCCTCCCCCACCCCCCGCCGCCAATGCCAGGCACAGATGGGGGTCTAGAGCTGGGTGGGAAATTCTTTTTTCCCCCTCACTTCCTCCTCAACCAGTCTGCTGGCCTGGGAGGGGATGTTGTCAGGTGATCGCCCCAGCTCCAGGGAAGCCTGCAGTGGGGGATTTACTACCTGCCCAACCTGGGAGCCAAGGCAATCACATGGCCACACCCTCTCCCCAGCCTGCAGGCCAGCCGAAGAGGGAGTGGAGGGGAAAAAAGGCTCCCCTTCATCTGACTCTGGACTCCAGGCCAGGTTATTCCTGGGTTTTTTTTGGGGGGGGAGCCTAAAAAAACAGCACACCTCTCCATCCCCCTCTCCCCATTCCAAACCCCCAGGATGGAGCCCACAGTGGGGTCTTTACTCCCCCCACACAAGTGAGGAGCCAAGGCAATCACCCAGGCACACCCCGTCCCCAGCCGGTGAGCCAGCTGAAGAGGGAGTGGGAGGGGGAGGAATGCTCCCCCCTCTCCTGACCTCTAACCAGGCTGTGCACCTCATGGGGGCAAGCCCACAGTGGTAGCTTTACTTCCCCCACCCCAGCTGGGAGCCAGGCTGATTCCCCCAGCCAAAGAAGGGTGGTGTAAAGGGAGAAAACCATAGTGTCTCCTCACCTGGTTAGTAAATTGTTTTATATTGTACTATAGTTTTGTTTGAATATGGTCAGTGGAGTGCAGCTTCTAGAAGCAGTGCTATAGCAAGTGGGGTGCAAGCAGGGTGACCGCCCCGGGCACCAAATCGAAGGGATATCAACAGGTGCTGCCCAGCCACGGTACAGAGCTGCAAGCGACTCATTTGCGGAGGTGCAGGGAAGGGCGGAGGGCAGCTCCTGCTGGTGCGTGCACTCCAGACAAGCATGGTGGGGCATGTGCTCCCCGGAACTGTGTGCAGGCAGAGGGCAGGCTGCCACTAGGCACCAAACTTCCTTGCCACGGTACTGTCTATAAGTGCTGAACTTTTCAGCCCTGACTTACTTAGCTGGTCCTAAGCATGCTCAGTTGAGTACCCCCACACTTGGCTGCAAAGTGTGAGCTGAAAAGTAAGCATGTTATCTGAATGACATCTGAGTGTTGTGTGCATGAGTGCCATGTGAAAGAGCAGGATTGTCATGTGCACAAGCATCTGATTGGCTGTATGGATGAGTGACTAGTGCCAGTGAGGGATGTGTACAAAAAGAAGCAGGTCTGAGGGATCTGCATTCCCTGCATGTGGATGTTGTTCCCTAAGGTTTGCTTGCAAGAGTGAGTGAGAGTCTCGGGAGACTAATAACTCATGTCTTGCTATGCATTCCTAAATCATTGTCCCTGGAGGTGACCAACAACCAATACAGCCCAGCGCATGTGGATATCTCATATTCAGTGTGAGGGAGTGGCAAGGAATTGGTGCTGGTTGAGTTGTTTGCGTGCAGAGTGAGGGTCTGAGAGATCAAGAATTCTGTTGTAGTGACTGGAAGAGTACCCATTGTAGATTGGTGTAAATGGTGCAGCTGCAGCCATCACTGACTGCTGGAAAGAGACTGTCAGTGCTCTCTAGCACCATCTATTTAGTGGGCATTGGGTTGTCATTGTTGTTAGTAGGGTATTATTGTTGTCTATAATTGGTATTAATTGATTATTGTGATTTGTAGTTTAATATACTTTGCTGTTACCTCTTTACCCACATGTTTGTGTTGTTCATGTTACTAATTACTTCAGTTCTCTAACTAGAGCAGGGTTGTAGGTTAGTTAGAGGCATTGAGCAGACCACCCCTTTCACTGTGACAGATTCTTAGAGGATTAACACCCCTCATTAGCACAATGAAGAGTCTGTCCTCAATAGCACAACTGGGGAATCTGCCAGGCTGCTGGGGATGGAAAAGTGCCCCCCTAGAGCCCCTTACAGTTGATGGTGAGGCTGCCCTACTCTGCTAGAACAGAGAACACAGCTTAGAGCTGCAGAACACCCTGGGATCCTGGACAACAGAGTTAAGTTAAATCAGGAGGGGATCTGGGACAGAAGTTCCATAAACTTGTTTGACCAACATCTGTTAAGTCTGATCCAGGTTTATTTTAAATTCATGTCAGCCATTTTGAAAGTGGTTTAAGTGGACTGAACTTCTGTTCTGTTACAGGCTTAAACCAGTTCCTGATCACTTAAACTGTTTGGCTAGAGACAGCCATTCAAAAAGCCTGAGCCTCAATTGATTCAATCTTTGCAGGTTAGTCTAACCTAACTAAGCTGAACTGGTTTGAAACTTGATATACATTCTCTCTGGACTGAGGATATTCAGGCATCTGCCTGCAGTGGCTCAGGCTAGAAGCTGGGGGGGCACTAGAGCACCCTGCCCTTCCCTTCTACAGGGAACTGAGCCGAGGGGAGTGTGGCCAGGCCCTGGCAGGACTCTCTCATTAGGGATGTCTGCCTGTATGGTCCCAGGCTTTTCCCCACTGGCTGCTGAAGGGGTGGGAGTGTTGCCAGCCCCCAGCCCTGGGCTAGCACTCTGAGGCATGGGGAAGGTGTACATCTGTTGATGATACAGAGCTTTTTGATCTTCGTCCCTGCTTCCTCATATTGTCTACAGCAAACTGACAGACAAGCAAACCAACCAGGGAGCTGATAACAGTCTTTATCATCCAATCAACAAAACATTAGCCTCTATTCACATTACTTCAAACTTCTTAAACAGCTTACTGGTTGACCTGTTGATTAGCTCCAAAAGGCCTAAATGGTCACTGTTTTGTGTGCCTGCCCCAGTGAAATTGGAGAGAGAGACACACAGACACCT
>NW_017728992.1:40878291-40891860 GCF_001723915.1 Gavialis gangeticus
CAGAGAGGAGGAAGGAATCTCTGCTTAAGCAGTGAGTGGGGGTGGGGGGGAGGGCAGCATGAGGAAGCTGTGCCTGCAAATCTCTGCCAAGCTCCAGCCAGGGAGAAGAAGGGAGGGGCCAGCCCTGCTGTTGAGCAGAGAGCCCCGCCCAGCCCAGAGAGCATGCCGGGATGCTGGGAGACTCTGATTTAACTTAAACCAGCAAGGGGTCTGGGACAGACATTTCATAAACTGGTTTGAGCCAAAACAGTTACATCTGATACTACATTCAACCAGGTTTATCTCAAACCAGTTCCAGCCATTTTCCAACCAGTTTATGTTCACTGAATATCTGTTCTGCTACAGGTTTAAAACAGTTCCTGATCACTTAAACTGGTTTACGTGTAATGTCTGTCCCTAGCCTTTATGTGTAACTTCTGCCCTAGCCGGAGTGCTACCGTAGCTACGACGGTCCAGGAATTAGTTCGACTCTCAGCTTTTTACATCTGCTGTGCTTGCTTGCTTCCCTCCTCGGACCTAATGAAGAATGCCTTGCATTCAAAAGCTTGTCTAACTTTACTCTAACTATGCAGTTTGTCCAACAGGAGGTATCACCCTCTCCTCCCAAAGAAATCCTTGCCTCTCCATAGATAACAAGCTTTACATTTATTACCAGAGTTCAACACTTCATAACTGCTCTGTCTGAATTGCTTTATGGGTTGTCACTATTTTTACTACCTTTCCAATTCTGCTTTCACCCCCCAATGGGAGCACAGTTGGGTTTGTACCAAAGATAGCTATGAAACTGGCACTTAAGAGTCAGTGGATATTGCCTGAACTACAGCATTGAGCTTTACTGTTTGGAGACAGAAGCCATGTCTATCGTGTTCTGCACAAAACCCAAGAGCATTGCCAAGAATGGAACCCTACCCACCTCCACCTACTCTATGCATGCTCAAGATCAGGAATTAGGCAGCATAAAAGGCCTATATAAATCCTGAGCTCTCACACTGCACACATTCCCATGGAGGAGCCCTCTCTAAGTTGTCTCCTGTGCTTAATTGCTGGGCTACGGCATGAGTGGACCAGAAGTGAGTGAGCACAGCTTGTTTCATGGTAGTTTTCTGGGGCTTATGGGTGACAGGTGCCTCCCAAGTCTGGGGTGGGGGGAAGCACCAGATCACCAACAGGGGGTGGGAGGGGTCCCTCAGCAGCTGATCACCAAGCCAGCCATGAAATTGGAAGTGCACTTCTGCAGGCACTTCCAGTTTCATGGCTGGCACTTCCAAGGGGTGCACAGCTGATCTCAGGGGGTACACATGTCACCAATGCCTGGGCTCAAAAAAAGAGTTGTTATAGACATGGCCTAATATGCTCCACCACTGGGATGGAACTACCTTCTTAGATCCCCGGAAGAATCATGGGAACGTGAAGCAGTGAGCAATTGTTATAATTGCATTGAATGCAAAGGAGATGTAAAATACCACCACATCAGAATAACAGATTTTACACTCACTTTGCCCGACTGTTAATACCTATAAAAAGGCCAGGTCAGGAAAAATCAAAGCTATATTGGCAACACTCTTCTTGATATTGGAGAGAGAAAAGTTGTACACAAGTAATACTGTTGACAGAACACTGTGTTGACAATTACAGAAGCCACTGAGCACTCGAAACTCTCCCATACCACCTTGAATAGGGCCACAGCTGTTTAACTGAACAAGCATGCTGGCTAGAATGAAAGAAATGAGAATAGAAATGTCTGGTTTTGTTTCCTCATCTTGTACTGGAATATGTCATTTGGGACAATATTTCTTCCTCAAATGTCACTAGTTTAATTTTATTAAGAGACTAGCATCTACTCAAGTGAAATCTGTTGAAATGAATCAATTATATAATGCAAAGGTTCTTCAAATCTGGTCCTTAATATTGCAGATCCATAATTTGTAGGATATGTGTCTGAAATAGTGTTATCACTCTGACAGCCAGTTTATTTTAGTTAGCTCCTGGTGCACACATTTAACAGAGATACCTGAAACTAGGAAGTGTGCACATTTTGATTTCTTTCAAGTTTCATGAACACAGAAATAGGGAGATGTCCAAAACATGCTGCATATCACTTCTGTTGCACAGAAGTCCTTCTCTCAAAGCCAGTTTGGTAAACAGTGGAATATGGAAGGCAGAATCCTTTTTTGTGATTGCATGTGTTTATATTGTCTTAAATCCTTAGTCAGCTGTGAGAAACTAAAGCTGTCCAAGGAAACAACTTGTCCAGCTCATAAAAGGCTGCTCAAATTAAGGTTTAGACTGTGTATGTTACTGGATACTCCCCAGTAGGAGGGGAAGAAGCAAAAGGAAACAGGGGAATGGAAGGAGTTTAGACTTTGCTCCATCCTGGCTCACAGGCCAGAGAAGTATATAATGTGGAATAAATTACATCCAGAAAAAATATACAGTAAAACTGGGACCAGATCCTAAAAAGGTGTGCTCACTCCTATTGACTACTGGGGCCTTCCTCTCTACCCCAGCAGAATCCAAGAAGACTTTTCCCCTCTGAAAACACAGCTCCTTCCTCAGGCAGCATCAGATACTAGTTGCACCTTGTTCAAGGCTGAGTCTAAAGGTTTAGTCTAATCCAATATCAGTTACAAAACCTGTAATAAATAATTATTTAAGTAAATGTGTCTTTAGAGTGGTATTTGAAAGCACCGAACAATAGGCCTGTTGGAAGCGGCTAGTATTCGTTTTGGATTCGGCTGATTCGGGGGACAGTGATTCGATTCAGTGATTCAAATCACTATCCTGATTTGATTCAGCGAAATCTGATTAAAAGATTTGGCAGCAGCTAAACCTCCGAATAAGCCAGGCCTGGCCCATCCCCCACCCCTCTCCCAGCCCAGCAATGGCCACCCTGCCTGCCCCAGCTCCCAGCACTTGGGGAAAAAAAAGCCCCAGCTCAGCAGTACTGCCAGGCGGGAGATCATCTCAGCTGTCCCCCACTGTTCCATGCTGCATGGGGGGCTTTACATGAGCCCCTGAACCCTGCCCCCCACTCTCACAGCCTCCCCACTGGTGTCCTGCATGGGCCAGCTCAGGCCCTTTAAGAATTAAAAATTCTGAAGAAACCCCAGGACTCACTTCTTCTGCCAGTGGGCGCAATCCCCACTACCCCAACATGAGTGGGGCTCTGAAGGATCCCCAGAAGCCCTGAGGCCACAGCAAGAGCAGTGAGTCCTAGGGCTTTTCTCCACTTTTTTTTTTCTTAAAGGGCCAGAGCCCCAGCAGGTGGGGCACCCATACAGGGGCTGGGGGAGCAAGGGGATCAAGGGGGCTTATGCAGAGCCCCCCCATGCAGCATGGGGCAGTGGAGATCACCCCTCCACCCAGCAGCACCCAGTGAGCACTGGGACTTCTCCTTAAAGTCCCCAGAGCTGGGGCGAACGGGGGCAGCCATGGAGAGGCTGGGGGGTGGGGTGGGGTTCCTCCACAAAGCTTCCAAAATTGTAACACATTGAAGAGTTTTCCACATTAGTTTGTTCTACATTACATGCAAAAAATAATCTGACTGACCATGTATCCTTCGACAGGAAGGCATGTGTGGAACTACCTGTAGTGACATGAGTTATAATTAAGAGATGGTCCTGAACAAGTGAATGAAGGAGCTAGGAATTGGGAGACAGTCCCTCAATTATGTAGTAGCAGTTAGTTATCCAAACCAAGGGCCTGCAGAATTTGCATACTGCTCCACAATACATTTCATTGTTTCGTTCTTTTATTCACATATGCTCATGTTTTTTGAACCTGGGAATTGCTAAATAGTGTCAGCAGTGGTTAATGAGACAGAACTTGAAATAATTTGAGATACAAACTAAAGACATTATAACCTGAAAGCAAAGTGGAGCAAAGCAGCTGTGTGGAAGGACAAGGACCACTGTAAGTGATCCTCATGCACAATTATAGTCTAAGAACTGTTGGTCATGGGATTTTGTAATTTCCACCTGCTCTTCTACTGGTCAATCAATATAGCAGAAAATTGAAGTTTGAGTGGTACCTAGAATCCAGACAGGCAGAAGAGAAAAATGAGAAAGTCAAATTCTCAACCTTCTTCCATTTTGTAGAGGATGAAGACCTGGCTGTTCACAACACCTGTACTTTCAAAGAGTTGACTGTAAGGCTGAATGCTGTCGAAATCCAAATCTGAGGAGTACTGCAAGCCAAAAAAAGAATGAGACCCTTGAAAAGACATGGATTTTGTTTGTGCAGATAAACAACAAGATAAAGTAGAAAGAACTAGAGAGCCTGAGTAAGAACTATTCTTTTGAGAATATTAAGCAATTTCCAATTAAAGCGGAAATTATTTGTGGCATTGCAGACTCTGCATTACAAGAAAGCTATTGGATGATGGAGATTCCAGGGTAGCTGAAACTGTGAAGGCCCAGACTGCATAGCTGAATGTACCCAAAGGGGACATCTATGTAGCAAGTGGAAAGAATGCGGCCAAAAAAAGCCACCTTACCGAGTGTAATTTTTCATCAGCAAGGAGAATAAGCAATACAGAGCCAATGACCACTTGCACAGCAAGTGTGCAAGATAACATGGCCCCAAATGCTGTGCTTAATTTGAAAAACTCTGTTTTACTATAACAAGAGGAACTGTTTTGTCAGGTGCTGCAGATCCCAAACATGAAATCTTCACGTGTACAATTGAGCATAAAGTAGAGAAGGACTTTTTCTTATAGATATTATGGAATCAGGCAAAAATCTATTAGAGGGACTGGATTTTGCTACTGGAAGTACAAAGAACCATGGTTTCATTTAAATTGAACAATGGAGCTCAGGTCAATATAGAAAATTAAAATTAAGAGCAAAAGCATGTCTAACATCCATCAAAATAACTGGCTGTTCAGGAACCAGTAAAAAGGAGATGTACTGCTAGCACCTAATATAAAGATAGAAAGTACAAACTCCCATGCATTATATTACCTACGGAAGTGACACCAATTTTGGGTCTGGCAGCATGTGAGACACTGAAACTAGTTAAATGCATGCTTACCGTACAAAAAGATACAACATTCATGCCTCCTGATGACCTTCTTGGCCATCATGGCCCAAAGCTGGACAGTCTTCTTAGGAAAAACACAAGTATTCCAGAACACAAGAAGCAACAATAATCTTATGGGGAATGTACCTTATGACAAAGCACAAATATTATCATGAAGAAAGAAGACAGCCTCAACAGCTAGTAGGCTTTAACTTTGTGCTATGTGCACAGCTGCTGAAGTGCAAAGTCAATCAGATCCTAGTATAAGGACTCAAGTCTAGCAAGGAAAAGCTTCCTACAAAAAAAACCAAATCAGAAACTAGATCTAATACTTTATTTTTCTGAGGAGAAATTGCAGCCTCCTAAAAGACTCACAGAGACTTGTTAAAAGTCCTTTTAGAAAAGGGGAAAGAAAATGAGCAGTAAAGATTTGCTTTGAAATGACGTACTACTAACTTCTCCTTCATGGTTATTAAATGAATTTTTCATGTCTCTGTGGTGCAATGGGTTAGTGTGTTCAGCTGTTAACTGAAAAGTTGGTGGTTCAAGCCCACCCAGGGATGTGGCCTCTCCGCCCTATTAATTGATTTTTTTTTTGTATTTTTGTTAAGAGGGAAGATGTAGTTATAGGAAGCATCTCTAAATTATAATTTCTAAAAGGAGACTAAGGGAGTTGGGAATTGAGAGAGAGTTCTTCAGTTAGGTAGTATCAGTTAGTTAGGGCCTTTTCACACTTCTACTTGAAACAGCTGCAAATCCTTGGAATATGTGATGTATTAAAGTTAGTAACCATGAGGGTGGCATCACATATTCACTTGCAATAGTTGAAAATCAGTGGAATGAAATGATCTATTAAAGTTAGTAGGTGTTAGAAGACAATCCTCACCTGAAATGGAACAATTTTGTAATAAGGGGGGAAGTTACACATTACGTTTAAACTATACCAAGGGCATAAAAATGCAAGCATCTGCATGTTAAAGCTCATTAAACTGTGGTAAGTGCCCTTGAGCATCTAAAAGTTATGCCAGTTCAGCTTAGGGTTAACTCTGGGCTCATGTTAAGCTAACTTCAGTTTCCTTCATGGAGATAAAACAAGCAACTCACAGCCCTTCAGCATCCAAGGATGCACCACTCCCAGTCCCTACCTACTCACCCAGGGCAGGGATAGAGCCCAGATGTCCTGGCTTCTAGCCATAGCCCTGCTCACCAACCCCCTAGTCAAGGTGAGAGCTGTGCTGGCAAGAAACAGTATTAATCCTTAATGTGTGACTGCTCACAGCACTTTGTAACTTTAACATTGCTTACTTAATATTCCACGGATTTAGTATGATCTAAATATAACATTTAAATTTCACCCTCAAAAGGGGGTACTTAACATGCTAAAAAGCTTGAACATGCACCTGCTTGCATTTTAACTGCACTTAGTGAGTATTAAGTTAAATGTGCGAAATCATCCTTATTTACAGAGAGAAACCAAGGGTCTGCAGAGGCTACATACTGCTCCATAATAAAATTCATTGTTTAGTTTTTGTCATTTGCCTAGGCCTGTGTTCATTCAAACCAGTAATCAGTATACTACCCATATGAGTGATTGCCAATGTAGGTAAACACTCCATAGTCAAGCCGAGAGAGCTCTTCTAAAGAGGCACTGTGCTTGGAAATAGGGAAGGACAAGGAGCTGTTTTGCTGTGAGATTTTTTAAGATTTCAAAATTTTCTCTTGTATCAAATTCAGAATAGAGTCTAAATCATAAACTTTTTCAGTCTGAGTAAAAGATCAGCTTGGAAAAATCAGTGTTTTGCTTCAATAATTCTGAACTGTCTCATTTGAGTTATTTTTTATGAATTAAGTTGAATTTAAGTAAAACCTAAATTCAAAGTACAAACCATTTTTGCACCAGTCAGAGGGTGTCAAAATGGAAAACATTTTCAACATTTTTTAGCAAACAGATTTGTCAAAAGTGACCTTTTTGTACAACCGTTTTGATTTTGATGAATGGGCACTTTTCAATTAAATAAACATTTTATCAAAACATTCCCAACCCATTCTATATTTGACTCCCATTTGCTCCAGTGACAGGCTTGCACAAAGATTAAAAGTTGACTACTATAACACCCTTAACAAGTAAAATATTTGGTGTTGAGTATGTTTTGCTACTAGCATATTTCCTGTCAGGAAATGAACTTAAGTGGAAGAGGCCTGTCATAGCTGCCATCCCCTATGATATTAGCAGTATTTTTATACCCTAGGTTGGAGAATTGCTGATTGTGGCTATTTCTAAAGTAGTGGAATGAGTAACAAAAGTGCAAAAGCAAGTTGTGAGCACAGTCATAGGAATGCAAAACTGGAAAGGACATCCTAGGTCATCAAATCCAGTCTTTTGCTACTACAAGTACCATATTATATATGCCCTTTCAGAGGCAGGACACTACATCCTGGACACTGCACCCCAGATGGCAGTGTTGGCACACATGGCAACAACCACAGTTGAGTTGCCAGCAGCAGCTACTACTTTTGCACACCTCCCAAAGCCAGTGCCCAGGGCTAATGCCCCACTTATGCTACTGGCCCCTTTCATATCAGATTTCATTTTAAAAGTCATCAGATTTCCCCCATGCCCACCCCCCCACTTTGTGTCCCATTGAACTGCACTGCTGTCATTATTAGGAACCCTCTTCTAACTTCTATCCTAAAATTATTCATAGCCTGTTTGAATCTTTTTGTTCTTGTGCCAACATTATCCTTCGGCAAAAAAATACCTCTTTTCTGTCTGGTTTTAACCCTGTGTTGCATTTATAGGCAGTAATCATATGCCATTTCAAATTTTGTTTTTCCAAGCTAACCAAGACAAGCACTTCCATGGTGCTCATTTCCCATACAAGGAGGTGCTGTATTGAAGCATGCCATGCAATTCCATTTCCCAAATAAGAAGCAGTGCCTAGCTAATTTCTCTAAACAGTCTTTTCTTCCATCCTGTCCTCATCGGTATATCATCCTATCTGCTAAGGAAGGAACCCTCCAGAATATCTAGTTTATTAGGAATCTGTAAATTCTCAGTTGTGCATATAGATTCATCTCTTTTCTCTTCCATTGTATTCTCAACCCCACAACTCCATCATCTTCTGCTGCATCTGCAGTCCTTGGATCTTCCCTGCCACATGCCCAATTAGTTAAGCTTCACATAAATACAGTTCCATCGGGAATTCATTCTAAGATAAATTACATGTTTTCAGCTTCTGTCTGCATCTAATCACCTTAGTTAACTCCATCATTTTATATCTCCCCTCCAATATGGTACAAGTTGCAACAGCCTTCTTCCTTGCTTTTACCAAAAAACACGCCTCCTACAAACTCTCTTCTCTCCAGGTTCCTGGTGGTTTCTGTCTTCTTGATTTTGAAGGGTGAGGGGAGGGGTGGGGGTTCTCCCCAGTTAGGCTTATATGTCATCAGAAATAGGGATCAGACCTCCAGTCCATCAGCAGTGAGGCCTATTATATTCACAGTATCCCCATTCCATCCATCCATCCCTGCCTCACACACACAACACTAAATACAGACAGCACCAAAGACAAGTATGACATAGAAGTTCCCCAGCAACTCTGCCATGTCCCCCTAGTAGGGAATGTTCCTTCCTTACCAGGGATTTATTCATGCAAACTCCTGTTTGCTACCCTTTGCCAATTCCCAAGAATTTACACCAGACATGTGTAAATTTAATCCCAGTGTTTCACAATATTTTAAGAAGAAAAAAAAAGCACACATGCACAATAAGATAGTTTAACTCTATCCGCCATATGGTCCAGTGGCACCATCTTTAATATGTACCAGGAAGGGAAACACCTGATAAAAGAAATATATGGCTCACAACTGTATTTAAGCGTTCTACTGTATTGCTTTTCGGTTTGTTAGCATTCAGGCTGTTGTCTGCCACCTCACTTGTTTCAGTATTTGTTTTGAATTTGCCATGCTGAAATAACTTCACACTGTGCTTATCTCCAGCCTCACTCTAGCTCATCTTATGTTTTCATTTAACCAGTGCTAGATATGTATATACTTTCTATGCCTAAATGTGTGTGTACATATTCACACACACACACACACACACAGAGTTTGTTAGGGCTGGCTGACTTGAAGGTATCCAGCTTCTCAAGATGTTCCTTCACGAGTTCAGCATTGATGGAAGGCAGGGGATCTCCCTTACCCGGACCTCCCTGTCCCATAGCAGGCATGCGCGTCCCATGGGACAGATGAAAGACCGATGCAAAGTACCCATTTAATAGGTTGGCTTTTTCCTGGTCGTCAGTTGTCAGTTGTTCCATCTGGTTCAGCAGGGGTCCAATGTTGCCCTTGCTTTTCCTCTGGCTCCCCACATATCTGAAAAAGGACTTTTTATTGTCCTTGATGCTCGTAGCTAGTTGGAGTTCAGTTGCAGCCTCGGCTTTCCTGTTTTGCTCCCTGCATGACCGGACCAGTGCAGAATAATCCTCCTTGGAGGTGAATCCCATCCTCCATCCTTTGTAGGCTTTTCTTTTTAGCCTTAGGAGGTCTCTGGAGAGCCAGGGGGGCTGCTGTGCCCTCTTGCTGCCTTTCCTCCAAGATGGAATAGACTTAGCTTGTTAATTCAGGATCGCTCCCTTGTGGAGCAACCATTCTTCTTGAACTCCCCTCTCCATGGGGTCATGGTCCCTTAGGGCCTGATTGACATGCCTCCTGAGCTTGTCAAAGTTGGCTTTCCTGAAGTCAGGGACTTCAGTGTTGCTGATTGACTTGCCAATTTTACAGCGGATGGTGAAGGTGATCAGCTCACGGTCCCTTTCAACCAGCTTCCCATTGATCACTAGGTCGCCGATTAGGTCATCCCCAGTAGCCACTACCAGGTCGAGCAGCACTTTGCCTCTTCTTGGCCTATAGACTTCTTGAGTCAGGTAGAGGTCATCCACACACACACACACAGAGTTTGTCCTTTGGACCAAAGCTACTGGCCAAAATTCAGCTTCTTGTGGGTTGTTTTCCTTAGGAGGAAACATGAGTGGGGCAAATCCTGCTGATTTATAAAGAATATATGCAGTTTTGTTTCTCTCAACAGAGGAGGAATCCAATATCAGGAAACATTTTCTATGCTCACAGTTCTAAGCTTTTTTCCAGCCAGTACCTTAACTCTTTCACCTTGTTCTTAAAGTTGTACCACAACATGTATGTGTGCCCATCTTGGTTTTCCCAGCATCTTTCTGTAGCATATTTGATGTTCCTCCTTTGGCCCTTCCCAAACTTCAGCAAAACCGTTCACCCAGGTGTTGGTGTTGTTTATTATTTGTACCCCATGTAACTCCTTCAGAACTTGACCCAAGCTTGAAGTCTAACCTATAGGAATCATTTTCTTGTTGTTTCACCTAACGTTAAACAGAATGGCATTCATTAAATTGCATCACCTTAGTAGCCTGAATGGAAAGTGACTCTCATGCCCAACAACTTCACTGAAAGGATACAATAATCCAAATTCCCAGCATTATACCACACAAAACATATCTGGACTCAAATAGCCCAGGAAGCCACTTTCAGACCATGTGTTTCATTCAGATAACTAGGAACATAAATGTGTTGTGGTATAAATATGAGTTGTAGAGTTCAGATGAGTCTTGAAAGTTGAAGTCATTATTTCCCTTTTTCTTTGGTAAGGTTAGAAGACATTTCAAATGAACAACCGAATAATCTTTTAAGATTGTCAAAATGGCCCAGATTCTGCCCTGTATTTAAAAGTTTTTCTTCTGGGGCAAAGCAGGCCTAAAATTAAAACCTGACTTCCTGAGTAATTGTTCCTACACAGGGAGGAATGGATGGAAATCATGTATCAAGTTGGCCTCTTCCTCATCCCTCCCCAATTTATCCATTCGGTCAGCAGTAAAAGGAGTACCAATAACAATGTAGGGGACAGTGGCTGGGACTTTAGCCTTTTAGCATTAACTCTTCAAAGGAAAGTAAATCACAGAGGCATTTAAATTAGAACTAAACTTTCAAACCTTGGGGTTCAGGTTTCCAGCATCACATGTGCTAATTGAGGATCCAAATCAGCCAGACATTCAGATAAGTCTCAGCTTAGGGGCTGTGGTTTTGAAATTAAAAAAAAAGTAGTTTGTCCCTCCCTAATGTGCTATGAAATATAAATTTATACCTATTGCTTAGTGAAAAGGATGGGTTGCTATTGAGAGTCTTGAAGGAAAAAAAACCCCAAAACAAAACAACCCCCCACAAACCTCAGGGGGGCTTTTCCCCTTCTAAAACAGCCAAGAAAGGTCATGAGATTCCTTTTTCCTACTGATAAAATTACCTTACAGCTTTTATGTAAAGATCACGCAATCCACCTGCAAAGTAGAAAAACATAATCACACTATTTCAGATGAGAAGTCAGGGGACAAGAAGGTTGAATGATACAAAAATTAAGTAAGAATGAAGTGGCAACCTAAGAAAAAGAACAATCAGGATATTATTTCTGAGCTTTTAACTTCAAGCCATACCCTTAAATGGAGTGAGTGTTTCTCAGTTGGATGAAGTGCTACAGTAGAATCCCAAATTTTCTGCATCAATACTGTAATTAAATCCTGGCTTTTCAGCATGGAAGGAATGCAAAGAGATAATGCCAATTCCAGATTGGGTTCATTTAGGTTAGTGTCTTACTTTGATGGATAAGAGCAGCCAATCCTGGCAAAAGGCTTCAAGAGCCTTAGAGTAAGGAGGACTTCTGCTTGCAGAGCTCAGAAAATATGATGGGACAAAAAGGATAATTAATTGGAACCTCTAATTAAGACAGAAGCATCTAAGGCTGGAAACAGACATTACCTTTGTGCTGCCATAAACATTTTTATAGATTTCATAGATTTCATAGACATTAGGGCTGGAAGGGACCCCAAACGATCATCGAGTCCAGCCCCCTGCCCCAGGGTAGGAAGCCAGCTAGGGTCAGAGGATCCCAGCAAGATATGGGAACACCATACTCCCACTCCCCCAAAGCACCCCAGACACCCCCAGCAACAGCAGAGCCCCCCGCCAACCCCCAGCACAGCTGCAGGCAAGCGGGGCCCATGGTGGGAAGGGGTTAACCCCTCACTGAGTGGGAGGAGACGGCTGCGTGGAGCTGGGCTGGGTCAAGCCCCGCCCAGACCCCTACTTGGCCCAGCCCCCCAGGGAGCCACGCAACTGGAGCCACGCGAAAAGGCTGCGCAAATGTGCTTGTCTGCTGGCGCGTGAGTTAGCATGGAGTTCACACAAGAGGGTGCGCAGAAGGGCCCAAGAACCTGCCTGCGAACCCCCAAGGGTAGACAGTCCCAGCCATAGCCAGCCTACCAAAGGCATGATACGGATGGGCATGCGCCACACCCCGAGGGTCCCCTCGGGCTCTGCAGCCCCCCGCTCAGGCACCTCAGAGACCGCCACACAGACAGAGTCCATGGTTCCGGGCTCCACACAGACGGAGCCCCTGGCTCTTGGCTGCACAGGCTGCCTGTCCATTTTTCAGGCTCTGGGGCCTGGGAGCATGGCCACCTCCCCCTATGGGATCTGCTCCCTTTTGGGGTCTCTGGCGCGCCAGCTAGAGGAGCTCCAGGCCACCGTCCAGAGACTGCGTGCCATCAGGGACTGTGAGCAGGAGATTGACTCCTACTGCCAGGCCCTTCTCCCCTGGGAGCTGGAGGGTAGACCACCATCTCTCTCCAGGACAAAGGAGGACTCCAGCACCTCCCACTCTGTCCAGTCAGGGGCATGGACCAAGGTGGTCAAGGGCCCTAAGGCCCACCACACCAAGGCCCCTGCCCTGCCAGAGCTTAGCAACAGGTACACACCTCTTGCTGCTCCAGCAGAGCCTGCTGAGTTGCCAGTTCCCACAGGCAACATAGGCTCAACTCCAGCTACCGCCCCTGCTCTTCCCAAGACAAAATGTAAGGTGTTTGTTGTGGGAGACTCCATCCTGAGGGGGACTGAGGGGGCAATCCCCTTAGTCCGGGAAGTCTGCTTCTTCCCAGGGGCCCGCATCTAGGACATTGCACAGAAGATCCCGAAGCTCCTCCAGCCCACAGAACACCATCTTATGCTCCTTAATCATGTGGGCCCCAATGACTCGGCTTGGAGCACTCCCAGCCGGGTCATGAGGTGCTACAGGGATTTGGGAGAGGGGCCAAAGAGTCTGGGGGCACAGGTGGTGTTCTCGTCAATTCTCCCAGTCTCGGGCTATGGGCTGAGGAGGGAGAGGAGGATCCACATAGTCAACCAAAGACTGTGGCGCTGGTGTCATCAGAAGGGCTTTGGCTTCCATGACTACAGTGCACTCTTTGGCGAGAAAGGCAGTGAACTGCTGGGCAGAAATGGCCTCCACCTCTCTCCCCTGGGGAGGAGGCTCTTCTCAGCCAGACTGGCTGACCTGCTCCACCTGGCTTTAAACTAAGCCCATTGCAGGACGGGGGGACTATCGCCACTGCTGGCCCACTGAGCAACCCTTGCAAAGACAGCAGACCAAGGGACTTAAGGGAGCTCACCCTTGCCCCAGCCCTGGTACAATCTGTG
>NW_017728992.1:40891871-40907487 GCF_001723915.1 Gavialis gangeticus
GACCCATATTGTTCAACATCTTCATTAATGACGTGGACATAGAGTCAGGAGCGGACTGGCCAAGTTCGCCGATCACACCAAATTTGAGGCAAAGCATCTACGCGAGAAGACAGGCAGGTGATCCAAGCTGACCTGGACAGGTTCAGCAAATGGGCGGACAAGAACTTGATGGTGTTTAACACTGAAAAATGCAAGGTTCTCCACCTTGAGAAGAAAAACCTGCAGCATCCTTATAGGCTCGGCAGTGCTATGCTGGCTAGCACTACAGAAGAAAGAGACTTAGGGGTTTGACCACAAGATGAAGATGAGTTTGCAATGCAATGCTGCTGCTAGTAAAATGACCAAAACACTGGTTTGCATCCATAGATGCTTCTCAAGCAAATCCCAGGACATCGTTCTCCCCTTGTACTCGGCCTTGGTGAGGCCACAGCTGGAGTACTGCGTCCAGTTTTGGGCTCCACAATTCAAAAAGTAGGTGGAGAAGCTTGAGAGAGTCCAGAGAAGAGCCACGCGCATGATCAGAAGTCAGGAAAACAGACCTTACGACGACAGACTGAGAGCCATGGTGCTCTTTAGCCTGGAGAAGCGCAGGCTCAGGGGTGATCTGATGGCCACCTATTAATTTATCAGGGGTGACCATCAGTATCCGGGGGAACGTTTGTTAACCAGAGCTCTCCAAGGGATGACAAGGTCGAATGGTCATAAACTACTGTGATACTGTTTCAGGCTGGACATAAGGAAGAATTTCTTTACTGTCTGAGCCCCCAAGGTCTGGAACAGCCTGCCATTGGAGGTGGTTCAAGCACTTACATTAAACACCTTCAAGAGCAAATTGGATGCTTATCTTTCTGGAATCCTATGACCCCAGCTGACTTCCTGCCCTTTGGATGGGGGGCTGGACTTTATGATCTTCCAAGGTCCCTTCCAGCCCTAATGTCTATGAAATATATGGAAGTCTATGAAATATATGAAAACAAACATCCATGCCACTTGTCACACCACAAATCCCAAAAATAGTGTCAGTGAAAATATGTAGTATATATATATGTGCTGCTTTTTTTGCAGTTAATGTCTATTCACTTTGGGTGGGAGAATGAGGGCAGATTGGAGTGGCCTTTGCTCTCCAGCCACCCCAGCCAAGCAGTCCCAAGACTTTAGGGACCCAATCCAGTGTGTCCCAGGAATGGGAATTCCCAGGGAACACAGGATTGGGCCCCCAAAGCCCCCAAAACACTGGTTCACATTCCCCATTTGTACAGGTATATATATATCCCAGGAATCCTCCAGCATGGGATTCACCAGGCACATGCATCATACCTCTGAGCCAAGGGTTCCCTATTTCTGGGGATGTGCCCTGAGTGTTGTTCCACAGGATTGGGACCCTACCATTTCCAGAACTGGTAGTGATCGAACCCTGTGGGATAAATGGATGTCTGTTTCACTCAGTAAAATAGATCATCTGCTCAGAGCGGATCCCCTTCATTTGGCAATGTCTGCTTATAGCCCAAGGTGGCTTTCATGTCATCCAGAAGAAATGTTAAATGGAAGTTTTAATCATATGCCTTATGTCAAATATCAGCCAAGAATCAGAGATGTTTGATTAAGAACAGAGCAATCCATGTGTGGCATAGGCATCATACTATTGGTCTATACAAACCAAGAGTTTTAAGTACAGTACGATAACATGCATCACAGCTATATGCAAAGAACAGCATATTAGAACATTCTGCCCTGAGGGAAAGTGTCTTGCCAACTCATGTTATTTAGTTGCTGGCTTACACTGGCTTATCTTAGGGATTTATATTCCATGTAAATTTACTATCCAGCCCAATGTAACATTTAGTTATTCATAGAATTATCTAAAACTGGTAATGTATCCTGCAGTAATGAACTGCATATATCAATTAGTCATTGTATTAAAAGAAAATTCTGTTTATGTCTTTTAAATTTGATGACTTGCAATTTCATTTGGTTTCTTCTTTTCATGTTTAATAAGAGGCATGACAATGTAAAATCGTTTATTAGTTTACACATACCTACTATATTCTTTCCTTCTTCGCCTTTTCCATTATCTCATTAAATTATTTTCCATATTTCCCATGTAAGATTAAGCAAAATAGATTCGTGTTTATAAAAGCCCCACTCCAATCATTCTGGACATACTGCTCTCAAAAACAAAAACAAAATATGTATGCATCAAGGAAAGACGGCAGTAGGTGTCTGAATATCAGATTTGCAAGCATATTCACAGATAAAGTCTTCAGACATCAGTTATCACAAAATATTAAGATGTATTTTGAGGTCAGGTTGTGGTTATTCATATCTTTCCAATATGGAAGAATTCGTGTTAGGCCTTTTCATCCAGTTCATCTACTTCATATATTACTCCACTGCACAGCAAAAGAGAGAGGAGAGAAATAAAAATGTGTGTGTTGGTTTTACTTAAGTATTTGCACCACTACCTAAATCCAGGGGAAAGAGAAAGTGAAATAAAAATCTGACAGAACGCTTTTGGCATGGGATGATGTGAATCTGCTTAAATGTATATGAACAGGGAAGTGATGAAAACAGAATAAAATTTATGGAAGACTCAGATCAGAGTTGCATACAGATTCAGGAAGAAGGAGACAATTAAGTTGCACAGACAAGCAGAGTATTGCAGTATTAAGAAATTATGATAAGCACAGGAAAACACGCACATCTTTTACAATGTCTTAATAATTTCAGAGGTCCTATACAGAGAAAACCTCTTCTTTTGTAGACAGTTACCCAGAATGTGCAATTAGTAAATTATTAAATCAATTTGGCCCAGATCTCCTGAAGATTTGAACAAAGAGGGAATTTTTCCTGTGTTGCTCTTCCATCTCTCTTGCAGAAGGTGGGCTAAGCCTTATCCACCTTCTCACTTCAGAAGGAAAAGAGATAAAGCTGTAGTCAAGCACTCTAGTCTGCTAGCTGCTGGCTGAATAAATGCATCAGTTATGCCTCATTTTCTTGTGTTCACAATACCAAATGTGCACTGTATGCAGTGAGGGATGACCTGATCATCAACAGTCTCAGTTTCTGTTCTTATATAATTTTCAGGAAATAGAAATGTTCATTTCAGTGTTTCTGAGCAACTTGCATTTAGAGATTTAGTAAGCAGTTCTCTTATTCCTGACCCCCTTTTATATAAACTGCCAATCTTAGAAGACAGTTGGGACTGCTTTCCAGCTGGCTAGTGTCCTATCCCTTGCATGCTAATTCTACAACGGGTCAAACTACTGCCTTTAGTTGATATTCAATTATTTCTATTATTGTTTCTTCAAAGATAGAGACAGAAGGTCTCAGTTCATATGCCATTATACACTGTTCCAGAACGTGAAGGAACCTCAGTGGGAGTAAACTCCACTGGACACTAGCCTATCCAGGGAGGGGTAAAGGGGATGTTGTGTAACTGAGAATCAAGCCCAAAAACATTTCCTTTACACTTGGCTTCATTTGTGACATCAAATTCAGAGACAAAGTTAATGTTCAAACTTAAGTTAGTATTTAAATGTCTAGACTGGCTTAGAACAACAACTCAGGCAAAGACAAGTGACTGTATGGAACATCAAGACTTTTTTCATCCTAGGGCAAGCAGAACAAAACTAAACTATTCCCCTTATTTTATTAATAGCAAAGCAAAATCAAGCCACCCAGGTCTTCTGTTGTTTTCACTAAAGCAGCTAGCCTTCTGTCCCCAGGAAGAACGCTAAATGCATTTTCTTCAGTCTGTCTCTAAGTTTGACGGACTGTTAATTGAAAAAAATATCAAGGAGGAGCCAAAAAGTGGACTGAAAGTCTCAGTTTGGTTATGGAGAGTGACTAGATTGCATCCCATAAAGAATAGGAAAAGAAGCATCCCGTAAAGGTCAATAAGTGACTGAGGTCCCAAATCAGCTAATTTCACAGAACATTTAAGCTCATGCTTAATATTAAGCATGTACATAAGACCATCGGCTTCAGAGAATGTGCTGAAATGCCTTCCTGGAGCAGGAACAGGAAGCTTTATCCTTTCATGGCTGGTTAGTGGTCTGCATAAGACATGTCAAGAGTGTAGTTGCCACTGTGTAGCTGCCATATTACTCATGTCAGGGTGTTTCAACCTTTTTTTAACAAGTGTACCCCTACAGTCTCAAAGTTTCTACTCATGTACCCCTTTCTATTAAAATTATTTGGGGGGCAGAGGGTGCGGTGCAGCGTGGTGGCAGCAGGTACATGGTGTTATACCACTCCCGGGACAGCTGCAGTGGTGTGCAAAGTCCAGCCCATACTCCCTATGACCTTTTAAAGTACCCCTAGGGATATGCATACCCCCCCGGTTGACAACTACTGTTTTAAGTCATCAACAAGGTGATAACTGGCAACTTTACTGGAAGCCTCATTTTATTGGATAATGACTATATTCACAATGGGTGTGCACAATAACTTTACCCCCAACTTCCAGTTCAGTGTTGGAGAAGTTGGAAATGCCAAGGTGGATAAACAAGAAACCTGGATGAAAACTGATGCTTTGTTTAAAGACTCAAAAGAAAAAGCAAGTTCCTTTGCAGGTCAGTTAAATATAGAGAGAGGTTCTGGGCCAGATGTTGTTGTGTGATAATTCCCTCTTATCTACCCAGTTTTAAGACATAAATATTTATAGAATACTTTGAAAATATAAAATGCTACATGTCCCTGATATAAAGCAAATAGAAGACACTGGGATTAGGTCTTGTAAGTGTCAAATATTTTTACATGAGGGAGAATTCTGAAAGAAACACATTTTAGAGGGATCTTGGATAGAAATTCTGGAAGAATTTTAGAGTTACTACCCTATCCACCCCACATGTTCAACCTGCAGAACTCCTTGACCACCATAGAAAATGATTAATTTTCTATACAGAAATGGTGCCCAGCAATCCAAAGAGAAAGGCACTACTATTACATAGAATCATAGAAAATTAGGGTTGGAAGGGACTTCAAGAGGTCATCTAGTCCAACCCCCTGCTCAGAGCAGGACCATCTCCAACTGTATTATCGCAGCCAATCATATGTTATCTACCACATCGAGCAATACCAATTAAAATAAATTTCCACTTAAAAATAAACTTACCCCAGACAACAAAATCTTAGAATGACTTGAATATTATTTCCCCACTAGATAACACAAACTTTCCCCAGCTAAAAAACATATGGGTTTAAATTTTTATGTACCAGGCATCAACTTTTAAATTAAGCATAAACCAGTTATTTTGTGTAATTCGACAAAGATCATCGATCATGTTAAGCTTTCAAATATTTCACTGTTCCCGTTTTGCCATGCCTAAAACATATTGTACGTTATCACTTCATCTATCATAGATTATTACAGATATAGATGCACATGATTTCTAAAGAAAGAGAGGCTGTGTGCTGCCAACACACTTTGAAAATCCAATCCCAGAAGCAAACGAAAGCTCAAGGAAGTGAGCCAAAAGGACAAAGTAAAAAAAAAGCATGAGAGAAAAGAAAAATCAGGGAAAGAGACGACAGGTTGAAAGACCCTTTCTCCTTAATGAAAAGTAATTCATATGTTTGTTTCTGGCACGGGATGTTTTCTTTTGTTACTGGTTTCTTTTCTAAGCTGGTATTATTTCTATTGTGTTGTGGCAGGTATTGCCTTGTTATTCTGCTGTGAAAGGACAGATGGAGAAAAGGTTGTGCACTTGGAGCAGTATTCTGATGCAACAAGGATGTTTCAAAGCAGTTCCTTAGCTACCTACACCTTTCAACACCAGGACTCTTTATGCATTTTATGCTAGACAGTCATTGGTTAAAAGCAGAAATAACCCTAATATCAGGAATAAGAATTTAGGATTCTTCTCTTCCAAGGACTGCTGCAACCAGGCAGGCTCCCTCTTGCTTGCTCTCTTTGTAGCCCTGACTTTTATATTGCTGGGCACCATTTCTGACAATCTTCACCAGAAGTGAGGAAAGGGCCCTCACTCAGGGTGCCTGTAGATGTCTGGAACTCATGGTCCAACACGCTGTAATTACAGAGCATTGGAGCAGACTTGATTAATCGAATCTGTGGCAGCATGCTGATTAGCTCTAATCAGCATGCTCCAGCAGCCTCAGCATCTCATGTATTCAGTGCCCTTGCTCTTCAAAATGGTGGCAGGGGTGTTTTAACTAAAGCTCAAACAAGCTTTAGATAAAGTGTTCCTGCCACCATTTTAAAATGAAGGACACTGAATACACAAGACACTGCAAGCACTTTAAATAGAGCAGCTCCTGAGAGCCACTCTAATTAAAGCACCCAACCCCCAGAGCACATGTAAAGTTGCCTTCAGTGCCCATAAGGGGCACTGTTTTGGGAAATAAGCTATCTGGTTTCAAATTTCCTCAGGGGAAAATGGACCTAGAACAGTGGTTCCCAAACTGTGGGTCGTGACCCCAAATGGGGTCACACCAGTGGATGGGGCCACGATAAACAGGGATCTGGGATTTCCGTTTGCTGTGGAAAAATACAGATTTTCTCCTTTAATGGAGAAAACATAGATTTTCTCCATTAAAGGAGAAAATAATTAATTTCTCCTTTAAAAAAGGAAAAAATGTGGGTTTCCCCTTGCAGGCTTCCAGAGTTCCAGCCTGCAAGGGGCTGCTTGGGGCTGGGGGAAGTAAGGGAGGGTGATCAGACTCAGGTGGTGCTATGTGGATGTGCACACACACATGCATGCATCAGCCAAGCTGCTGTGGAGAGTAACTTCCTCAGCTCCCTCCAGGTAAGTCTATGGGGGTGTGGGGAGGGGGCACAGGCAATGTGGCGGAGGGGGCAGAGGGACAAGAAAACGCGGCAGAGAAGCACATGCCCCCTCAAGATTTCTGGGCAAGAGGCATCTCTGTGGCCCAGTGGGCAGGACCCAGTGCAAGAGGGGGCACCATGACCCCATAGCTGCCAAGGTGAGGCACGGCAGCAGCACTGGCATGGAGTTTTGACCTCCACTGCTGCCAGGCAGGCAGGAGGTGCCTCACCTTGGCAGCCATGGTGGCATGGTGCTCCCTTCTATCCACTGGGCAGCGGAGCCCCTGAGGTGAGGGTAGCAGGGTGGGGAGCCCTGAACTTGCAGTGGGCAGCTCACATCCCCCCTCATGGGCTCTGGTCTGGCCATGCCACCCACAGGGGAGGAGATGAGGGGAAGCTGGACTTTGCACTCCACTCTTGCCACAGTAGCCATCACCTCCCATGCAAGTGGTATATGCCCACTGAACTTCTGGGCTAGGAACAGATATTCAAAAAGCCTGAGCCTGAATTGATTCACTCTTTGCAGGTTAGTTTAAGCTGTTCAGCTTAAACTGATTAATAACTGGGCAGACATTCTCTGTTAAACTAGGAAATTCAGGCATGTGCCTGTAGTGGCTCAAGCCAGAAGCTGGGGGGACAGGGGCTTCTAGAGTATGCCTGCCAGCCACTGCCAAAGGGGAGGGAAGAGAGATGCCTCCCAAGGCTCTCACCTCTCCTTGCTGGAGCAGAAGGGGCCAGGCACCAGCCAGGGCTAGCAGGACACACAGGATGCCAGTCACCATCCTGGGGGGTGAAGAGGGGGAAGCTGCTGCCAGACTGAAGAGTGAGGATGGAAAAAAAGTCTTCTCTCCCAAGCAACCATGTATCAAACACATCAATTTGTAAAGCATACAACAGGGAACTACCAAAAATCTTTGCCTAAGCTAAGATACAGCCCAGTAAAATACAACATATACAACCTAGTCTAACTTAAAATGGAAAGCAGGAAGACAAGAGGAAGCCTTGAATAAGTCTTACTAATCCTGAGGGCACAGTGTTGCCTTATAGGCAGGCATTCAGAAGAGCTTTGTCTAGATTTCACAAGTTCTGCTTTATAATGTAAATGTAGCTTTCCACATTCTTTGGTCTGCAAATACCAGCCAGAAGCTGTCAGCAACTTCCCTTAACTCCATCTCCAGCACATATGTGTGATGATGTGTCAGGTCTTTGCCAACACTTCCCACCTCTCTGTCTGGTTCTGCAGGTCTTAGCTCTGGGAATCACAGGAGACTATCTTTCCCCTCTCCCCCACTCTGGATTGCTGTGGAAGTAATCCCCTCCCTGGCTGCAGGCAAGCTGGACAAAGGGAGGAATTAACTCCATCTCTGCTGAGCTGCAGGAAAGCCGTGGAGGTCTGCAGGGTTTGCTAGCAGGGGGGAAGGGGACAGAGGGAGGAATTTGCCTCAGGGGCCATGGCAAGCCAGCGTCTGGCCATTTTCCACCCCTGCTCTGGCTAGGGAACAGAAGGGAGTGGACATCGCAGTGCTCTGTAGCAGAGCCCAGCCCAGAGAGGATGTTGGGATGTTGGAGGTCTCTGATTTAACTTAAACCAGCAAAGAGTCTGGGACAAACATTGCATAAAATGTTTTGAGCCAATTCAGGTAAGTTTGATATTACATTCAACCAGATTTAGCTCAAACTGGTTTATGTGCACTGTTCTGTTACAGGTTGTGGCAAAGTGGGGCTCCCTGCCTAGCCACTGTGCTAGGTTCCCCACTTGCCTTTGGGCATGCCCCCCACCTGACTCATCTGCCATACCTTGTTATTAATTGATTAATGATCTTAATTAGGCAGGAGGCTGCCCATTTACTGCCCTGATGTCACGGGGTGCTATCTGTGGCTCCGTACCTCCCCTGCACTGCAGCCCATACCTCATAGATGGCTTCCAGATGTTACAGTGCTCCCTGCCCACCACCAGAGCAAGCTTAGGCCACACTGTCAGGCCTCAGTCACACACACATTCATATTGCCCACCTCTCACTCAGGCCTCATGCACTCCAAACTCTCTCACAGGGTCTCTTTCACACATCACCAACTTATTCCGCCTTGCTGCCTCTTGGAGCAGGCCTGCTTTGGCCATAGGCTTAGCTAGTCCATTCCTTTGGTAGCAGACATACCGTCTGCTGGGCCTCTCCCATGACCCTCACCGGGGTAGTGGCCAGCCAATTACCTGACTGGGTCTAAGCATACTCTGGCCCCTGCCAGGACAACACTATGTGTATATACATGTACTGGGCCATCAGCCCTCTGGTTCTTCTCCCCTTCACTGGGGCTCCCCATCTCCACCCCCTCTCTGGGGCTCCACACTGCCCCCTTCACTTGGGGCTACTCATCTGCATAAAGCAGCCTTCTGGGTAATAGATATTACCACCTCTGTGGTCCCACAGATACAAAATTCAAGGAATCAGCTAGAAAAAAAAGGTGATCATTCCTCTGGTGCTAATGCATTAGGTTTGCATAATGAATGTAAAAAAAACTAACTTAAAAAAAAAAGTTCCAGACTTTCAAAAGGGTGTGTAAGTTATTGATGTTATCAGAACAATAGCTGCTAATGGATGAAGATGTTTCACGGTTTTTATGCACCTGCTTATTCTTCTGTTAATTAAAATCTGTGATTGCCAGAGCAATCTTTGCATAGCAGATATATGCAGCTTCAGAAGTAAATGACACATTTTTCAAAAGGAAAAAAAAACCCTCTGCCTGTACAATACACAGAAACTGAGCTTATTTTAAAATTCCTAAATGAATGTGTGTGTGCTTATGATGAGCATTTATGGAATAGTTGCCTTGATGACTGAAGTTTCAGTTTTCACCTTAGGTGATTGATGTGTAGTGGTGGTAAAAGCTTTACTTGGCTAGACCTAGCAATACATGCCAAGTCGGACTTAGTAACATCACCCAAAGTGTGAGAAAAAATATATCAACATTCTGCAAGTTCGATCTTTTGCCCTTCCACTTAGACCAACAGCAAGGAGATCAATGCATTCCTAGAATGTGACAGGAGGAACAGGCCCAAATTAAAATTGCAGAACCATGCTGCCCCATACCTCATGTTATCCAGAACCCAATGAAGTATAAGATAGTAAAACTCTAAGACACAGTTCCTCCAGGAAATCTCCAGGAAATTAGCAGTTGCTACACAATCCACTAGAAAAAAGAAGGACATATTCCATACACCACTAGATGCAATCGCAAAAAAGCCTGGCATTCTCCAAAAGCCACCACAAGATAGCAGGATCCACGATACTCCAGTTATTTCCTGAAGTTATTTCCAACTGTGCTACATGACATCAGATGTTGATATTTAGTTGCAAACCTGCATACTATAAATTTTCATAGTCCCTTTTAGCTGAGCATAGGGAGGAAACAGGGTTAGAAGTGAGCTTTTAGTCCAGTTCCCTGCTATTTCAGATAACCACATCAAATAATTCCTTTTTTAAACTGAAGATTAAAGCACTGTGTATATATTCATTAATTAAGCCCCACAGTTACAGCTGTCAGATAATATCACTGAATAATTTATTTAACAAAATTTTACATTTTTATGATAAATTATTCAATGCTTTTAATACTTATTATTTTCCCCACAATTTATACAGCTGGGAAGTGATTTGAGAATGTAGTCACTGAGTAGTCTCTTTTATGAACTAATTTTTTTAATGAAATATTTGCCAACTAGACTCCTCCTCCCTGTCCCCTCCCTGCAACCTATTATCACCATTTTTTCCCAGATACACTGGAAGACATGTGCATGTCTTGGATGATTGTTCTACACCAGGGTAAATTTCAAAATTGGAAACACAGCTGCATACACACATTCAGATGATCTGGGAGAATTCAGCTGGACTTGTTCTCCTGGTAAGAAAACTTACCCAGAAATACTTGAAAAGATATTCAAATACTGAGGCCCTGAAGAGCAGAGTCCGAGCAGTGCTGCACAGCCAGGGAGGCCCTGTGCACATATTTCAACATATTCTGCAGGCTCTCTTAGTCTGTCTGGAGACAGAATAGCAGCAGTCCTGGTTGACTAATATGCTGGAGGTCTGTGCTGTCCCTTCTCTCAGAAGAGAACATATATAGACATTTTCTTTCCCAAGAAAAACTACACCAGGAGTGATTTAACCCTGGTTGTTCTTAGGTTATTTTTTATCTTGAAGCAGCCATTTGTGTTTTGGGAGAAAAATCTTGATCACCTGTATACTCATGGTTTCTTCTGGGAGAACAGCTACTATCCCATGAGAAACTGAATGTCTATATGGGTGCCTGTACATGAACACGGAACCTTCTCTGACAAGCTGTAATTTCTCAATTAATTGAGTTTCCTGAAGTGTGGTAATTGCCATGCTCCAGCAGCCTCTCACATCTCATGTATCAGCATCCCTGCACTTCAAAATGGCAGTGGGAGTGCCTGAACTAAAGCTCATTGAACAAGCTATGGTTCAAGTACCCCCACTCCCATTTTGAAATGCAGAGAAGATGATACCTGCAACATTGTGGTGCTTTAATTAGAGTGGCTCCAGGAATCAGTCTAAATGAAGCGCCACCCCCACCCTCACCCCCCAAGCATGTGTAAAAGAGCCCTATGTCACCATAGTCATGAAAGAGGAAGTTCAGAGTTGGAGGGTCAGATTCCTGCATTTGGGAAGTGGGAGTGGGAAGATTCAATACATGATACAGATGTTTTAAATTCAAGCCAGCCTCTTATTTAGATATTGAAATCAGTTAAAATTACATTATTTCTTGAAGCTTTACAACTGAAATAAAAGCACTTTTAGTTATAACAAGGTCCAACTGAATCTTTACCTTTCAACAAACAATCTCAACTCATTCTAATGAATGAACTAAAAAGCACTGAAAGAGATGGAAAAAAAGATTTGTCTCCCACTGCATCCTGAAACTTGCTACGTTCGGTTAGGCCACTGGCATAGAAAAATAACAAAGATAAAGGCATCCCATTGTGAACAAAATGCTACTTGCCCATATGCAAGAATGGACAGCAAAAGTAATCTAGATCAGTGGTACTCAATCTTTTCACCCTGCAGGCTGGATGGGTGGTGCCAGACCTGTCCGTGGGCTGCATCTGGCTGGTGTGCTTGTTCTAGCATGCAGAGCAGATGCTGCAGGGGCCTGATCCAGCCACAAGGGCCCAATCCAGCCATGTGGTAGGCAGGGGTAGAGTGGCCTGGCCCTGATCCAGCCATGTGAGAAGGCAGGCCCAGGTCTTCCCCAGCCATTTGCCAATGCAAGGATAGATCCAACTATGCAGAGCCACCTCTCAACAAATTTTGAAAGATACAAGGGGATCCCCATGGGTCAGGCAACATGGCTCAGTGAGCTAGATTTGGGCTTCAGGCCAGAGGTTAAGCACCCCTGAACTAAAGGATCTTATATTTACATACTCCTACCTTGCTATAATGTTGTGCTTCACATAGAAAGTTACTTTCATTAAACTAAAGGAACTCTGAGCAATATTTTGCACACATGTTTATGGCCACATATCACCCAGCAAAATTCTAGTTTCAGACAAACTTATGTAGCAGGCTTACCTTTCATAGCTTGGGTTGAGTCCCAGGCTTGAGATCCTGCTGTTTTGACTGGTGGAGCCCATCCAGCAATCAGGAGGCAGCAAGAGAAATAATATCACACCCCTTTCCGGAGAGGAGGGGAAGAAGAGCTCCCCCGGACCTGATTGAAGACTGCAAACTGTCAGGTCTGGAAGACTTCAGGGGTGGAGCCCTGAAGCATATAAAAGGAACTCCATGCCCAGCACAAGGAAAGATGCATCAAGGACTGAGAAGAGAGAAGAGTGGGGAGCTGCTCAGCAGGGTGAACCAGTAGCCCAGGAAAAGCCCCTGAAGACATCTGTCAGCAGGGAGTGGGGGACAGCTCCAGCAGTTAGGCTCTCAGTGTGCAGCTTGGCGCACAGCGTCCAGACCCTGGGAGCTGCATGAGGCGGCTCGGGTCTGTAACCTCTGGTGTGCGGCCAGAGACATGGTGCACAGAGCAGGATCTTTGGATCCCCTGGGGCAGCTCAGGTCCTCAACCCCCAGAACAAGGCTGGGAGCTCAGTGCAGGAGGTGCTGCATGGAGGGTGAGAGACCCTGGGAGCTGCTTCAGGTGGCTTGGGTCTACAGCTGCTGACATAGGACAGCAGCTCAGTACAGACACTGCTACCCAGAGGGTCCGGGAACAGACCGAGCCTTGGTGCTACACAAGGCTGTCCAAGCCTCCAACCCCTGGCATAAGGCAAAGCATCCACTACACACAGCAGTGCCTATGGCCCTAAGCCAGGATGGTGGCAGCAGAGTCAGGAAGCAGGAAAACCCAGTAAGGACAGAGCTTGACCTGGAGAACAAGAGGCAACCCTCTGGGACTGCGGAGTAATAGTAAGTTACCCTGGAGACAGGGTCCCCACAGGGGAGCCCCCCCCCCACCCCACAACTGGGTGTGATATATCTGCATATATCTATATTATAGGGTTTATTGTTTTATAAACTTGTACAAAGATTTTATATATATATGTCCTTACCCTTTAATGGTTTTGTTGTAATAATAAATCTGTTAAGTAATTGATTGACTGGACCTGACTCTATAGGGGACGGAGGCGGCCACTGGGCTAATTGTGTCCCTCCACAGCACATTGCCCTACCAATAATTCCCTCAATTGGAGAGGGAAGCACAAACCCATGTATACCCGGGCTACGCTTATGTTATGTTTTGGGATTTGCATGAATCACCAAGTATTCAGAAGATGTGTAACCAAAAATGAACTGAAACTTGGAAAATGTTTTGGACAAAATACAATTAACTAAAGCAGCAAAGCTTCTTTTAATGTCCTTCTTTAAATTTGTCTGCTTATCCCTTAATTCTCCAGGCACCTCATAAAAGCTCTGAAAGTTTTACCTAAGAAAGCATGTGTCCACTGGCATTGCTCACTTTAGATAGTAAGGGCTCACCTATTCCCTGCCCCTCCATATCCACAAGCTTAAAAAAGACAAACATCCATGCAGAGGCTCCCGCTCCTTTTGTATGACTACCAACCATCCAAGTAAGTGGTGCAGAGGCATACAGAATCCATTAGTTAATTGAATCCATCTCAACTAGATGAGAAAACAAAAGTACACAACTGGTCTTTGTAAAGAACACTGCATGATATATGCCAATATAAGAGTGAGGTATAGATTAATTGCTATGGATTGAATGCACATTTCAGAGACAAAGTCCAAGATTTACCATGAATCCATTTCTTTTTAGAAAAGGCTAAGTAAATTGGCCTAATCATTCAAATTAAGAAGCAATTCACTCTTTACTCTGAATCTCTTCTAATGCTTGTGAATTTTTCTAAGGAAAAAAAATTAATAAAAATGTCTTATCATAGATCAATAGTTGAAAGTGATGGACTCACAGTAGTGAATTTAAATAAGCCTGTGAATCTAGGATCAAACATTCCCTTCTAGGCTTGGGAGTGCTTGATTTTTTCTGTTATCTCCAGTGATTATTTTAAAGTATTACGTTTAAGTTCATTAACCTCCAAAATTATCTATAAAGTGAAGGAGAGGGAAATGACACATGCTGGGATATATCAGAATTAAAAAAAAACTGTTTCAGTTGTGGGTTTTGAGATTGTGTCTGGTTTTGTTTAAGCAAAAAAAAGAAAAAAAAAACAAGAAAGAAAGAAAGAAACCTGCCTAGGAGTGGGGAGGAGAATTTTGAAATAAATATAAATAGTTTGGGAAGTGTATGGTCTCCTAGTGTTACATTTTGTTAGTATGGAAAGGGATATATGATGTATTAAAATTCCATGAAAATTAATGGAAGCCATACGCATATGCACATGCAATAAAAATATTGTACCAAAGACTATACATCATATTGTGAAAGTGCATAGCAATGTTAATGCCACATGTCCCACACCAGATTGGAGAAGTGCAGATGGTGGAGAAACAAATTCTGTTAAAGTTGGCGCAGCAGGCAATATGATCTATAGTCTTTGCTACAATTTTGTGTGCGCATACATAGATGGGCACACAATAAAAATATTGTACCAAAAACTATACATCGTATTGCCTGCTGCTCCAGCTTCAACAGAATTTGTTTCTCCACCATCTGCACTACATCCTGTCTGGTGTGGGACACATGGCATTAACAATGCTATGTACTTTCACAAGTATAACTTGTGGAAAGCAGCTTATTAAATCAATCAGCTAGTCTCTTTCTTTCACTTCTATAATGCATTATTTTTAATGTGGAGGGGGAAAAGAGAAACGCAGTTCATAAGCAGCACTTAACATTCAGTTTGGAGAGATTTCTGTCTTCTCTTGAATAGTCCTACTATCCTCCTTCCTATAGATCTAAGCCAGGGATGTTGCCTTGCAAAGAACAGAGTCCATCAGTTCTCAAATTCTTGAACTCTTGTCTGAAAGGGACGCCACTTAAAAATAGCACAAGTGCTTCTGGCTAGTACTGTCTGTGGAAATTATTTCAACCTATAAATGTAAGGATTTTGCAAACAACTGAATATAGTTCAAGTTTATTATATGCTATCAGCTGGTGTGAACCAGTATTGTTCTACTGACTTCAATTTGCACATAGGAAATGTTAGGAAAGATCACCATTCTATATGAAACTGAGATTAGAGCCAGGACCAGAACTGGAGGTTATTGGGAGAGGAAGAGAGGGTGAAGGAGGCAGAGGGGATGGGGTTACAAAGAGGAGCCATACCGGGTACCATGGGGCGGGGGGCAAGGGCAGGGACTGGGAGGTCCCTCTTCCAGTGCTGGACTTACTATG
>NW_017728992.1:40912487-40942416 GCF_001723915.1 Gavialis gangeticus
AGGCAGCGTGGAAGTGGGATGGGGAAGTACTGGGGGTGGGGGCAGTGGGAGATGAAGTACTGCAGGTGCTGTTGGAGGGTCAGATGCCAGGGAGGGCAGACAATGGGTAGTACAGCGTGGAGAGAGAGTCAGGCAGCAGGGACCATGGGCCAGCCCACCTGATACCCCACCACCTGCCTCCTACCACTGCTTGCCCTGCTGCTACAATGGGAAGATTAATTTAAGGCAATGCTCCACTAATCAGATTTATAAATTTTCCATGTCCAGAATCTAATTATTGGGAGGGGGGGCATCTTAAATTTAATGTCATCTTGGATTCAGTAAATGCAGTAAGTGGCAGAACAGCTTGGAATCAGCACCTGACTCTATTTGTTTACTTATCTCCCTTGTGGACCTGCTCTGAGGCACAGGAGCCAGGTACCAAGCAAACAAAGGTGAATTTACATCTTAAAAGAAGGGACTGGAAGAATAACACCTGGCTAGTCCAACTACTGGGGGAAACAAGTGAGAGGCAGTATCAGGGTATTAAATTAGTATGTCTGAAAGGATTCACATATTCCCCTGGTCTTAATTAGATCAGGAAAGATTTCTGCTCTGGCAGACATGCACCTTTGGGAGGGCAGCAAGTTATATGCATAAGATAGGCCCCTCCAAGAATCCAATAGGTGACGTATGTAAATATCCAGATAGGAAATTGTACTTAAGCCTGCTTAGAGAGCAGTGTATTGTCTTTAGTCTCCCTGGGTACAGGGGATGCTAGAGATCCTCATCCTGAGTAAAGCAAGCTGTGTAATGCAACCTGGCAGGAGAAATTACAGGAGGCCCTGGCAATAAAATACAGAAGGAAAAGCTGTTTTTTCACCTGTTGAAGGTGGCAAGGGACTGTATCCTTGGATTTGAGGTGCATGGTAAGAACAGGTTATTATTCCAATATCTTCTTTTGTTTGTTTTTTTCTGATATCTCTGTCTGTATTTCAGCATATGGGTACTGATTTCTTATGCTTGTTCTTGTTTTTGCAATAAATCTTTGTTATCCTTTTTGCAAACCACTTGTCAACAATACCTGTGATTCCAGATTATTTAACCTTCCAGGCTTGCCCATTCTCTCTTGCAGTCGAAAGCTTGTCTAACTGTTCCAACCATGCAGTTGGTCCAATTAAAAATACCGCCCCAAATAAATCCCTTCCTCTCACTTAATTCCTGCACTGATATGGCTACAACATCACACTAATATTACCACTTTTAGACAAGTAAGTCTATACTTTGTTAAAAACTATTTTCCAGACTCTTACACACCTTAGCCATTCTATTTTAAATACTTAATCTAAACTAAATTGGATGAAATATCTGAAAGATTAATGTTTTTTAGAATAACACCATTATTATAAGATGTGTCATACCTCACATTCATTCAAATGTGGATTTCTTTGGTATAATGTATTTGTTACATGGTGGCAGATGCACCAGGCTCATATCTTGCTTGGCATAGATATTGTGTGTGTAAGGATACATATTGTATAATGAAATCTATAGGATCAATTGCATTTATTATGCACATACCCTACACTCTGCCCACTAGTTCTACTCCAGTCAGACTGTATCTACAGTCTAAAATTTGGAGCAGCTTTGAACAATCCCCCATCCCAGCCCATAACTCCTGCTTCCCAAAGAAACATACATTTCATCCTAAACATATAACAACTCACTAAATTAACACCAGACTCAGGAAGAAAAATAGATCAGGTCAAGTTTAAACACCAATTTCCCATGATCCAGCTGTGGAAGGAAGGGAAATGTTATAGGTGTGAAGAAAGGTGATTTAAAACTTCCCAGGAGGATGCTATTATTTGCTTGAAATCTGGGAAAGTCCAAAGGAACAGATTTTAAAGGATAACAGTATTTGGAAAAGAGAGAGAGATTAGCTATCAGACAGAAGGAAAGAGATCCATACCTGGTGTTGTTACTAAGAAACAAAAGAGGGAAAAAGAGGTTTGATAAAGATTCAGGAAGAGGAAGGACAGCTAGAAAGGAGACCTAACATTGCTGTAATATTGATAGGCAAGAGTACCAGTTCCAAATGCAGATTAGGAACGTAAGTGACAAGAGTGCCATTTAGAATTAAAATAAAATTTATTGCACTTTGTGGCACTCAATTTATTCCTTTTTTCTTAGACTGTATTTTCTCCTGCCTGACTAACAATGGAATATAATAATCCACTCAGTGGTAAACCTTCTCTACTGGATAAAAATCTAGTGAAAAAACGTTGATCTTGACTGAGAAAATTAAAATACATTCCCTGAATATTTTTTCACCAACTACTCTGTTTATTCAAGAGCAAATATGGTCACAGTAGAAGCCATTGCAAATATTTTTGCAATGGCAACAGGAAAAAGCAGCCAGAAGAAACAACAGGGAAGTTATGAATACTCAGTCAGGTATAGTATCAATGATTAAAAACCCACACAAACACAGACAGTGTAGCTAGACATCAAGTACATGGCTTGCAATGACACAGTCTGCCCTTAAAGAGAACAGGCTTAATGAATTCAGAAGCAGTGGGAATGAAAAGTAGCCTGGGCATCAGATTTTCTGAAGTGGACATTAGAAGTGTCAGCATTTCAATCCCTCTCCTGGACTTTTCACTCGGCTTCCAACTGGAGTAAAAAGACAGAACACTAATAGAAGAAATATGCTGAAACACTTTCATTGCAAAGATCTCAACTCTCTGCTAATGCATTCAGCAGAAAAATGGTGAAAAACAAGCCAAATATGAGCAATATGAAGCAAAATCTAAAAATGTTTCCGTACAAAACTGTTGGAGATTGAGATAGCATTTGTCCATCTTTCTTTATATGGTTTTCTCTGCAGTAGTAAAGGGGGGGAGGGGAGGGGGCAAGTGGGACACCAGCCCTGGGTGCCACTTGTAGGGGAGTGGTGTCGAGGGAGATGGGAGAGGGGTGCAAAACTAGCAGCTGTAGCTGTCCTGTGTGCCACTATTTCCCAGGGTGCAAAACTGGCCAGATTTGCCTTTGATTTGCTGATCCACATTCCCATACCGTTATTCACCTCATGCCTCAAAAAAGTCCCGATACTTTCAATAGGATTAGTCCAGTCAGGAAATACTCAGGGATTGTCTCCACAAAGCAGTTAATGCTTTGTGAAACATACTAACTATTGTATATAAAATATCTATGTGGACACTGTGCAATAACAGTGCCCCTCTACAGCATGGCTTACTCTAATGTCATGTTTTCCTTCATATACAAAAAACCACTGAAACACCAGACATGGGAGAATTCACAACACTCAGATATCAATGTCCTCAGAGATTATTCAAAATGTAGTGAGCCCTACCACACATAGCCACTGTCAGTTCATACTGAAAACATCCAAATAGAAAGTTAGTACACTGCAAATGTATACCTTTGCTTATTCAATATTAAACTTTTCCCATGTACTCAAACTCTCATTACAAGTACAGGTTCATTGTGGTGAAATAAATGGCAGAAATTATAATCTATTACAGTAAGAATTGGTTTTAAGAGTGTTATCACACTTTGAGTCTGGATTACAATCAAAATATGGGAATGTTGAGTATGGTAATAGTGGTATGAATAGAGATTGGCAAAAATGGATTCTATTGTTTGCTGCTGCTTCTGCTGCTTCAGTGGTTGAATTCATGAGTGGGAAGGGAGGGAATCAACAACAAAGGTTCACTTTGTGTTGAAGACAGGAATTATTCAATTAAAAAGAATTTTATGTTAATTTAGACCCTAAAAAACAGATTTTGTTCCTTTTCTTACCCTTTACTTTTTTTATTTTGCAAAAAGGCTTTTCCTACCCTTCCTTTATTTATTTATTTTTGTTTTGGTCAACTTCAAAAATTCTACTTCAAAACAAAAATCCTAATTTAAAACTTTAAAACTTTAAAAATTCAACTTCAAAACAAAAATCATAATTTCAAGAATTATGACCACATAACTCATTGTGAACACATTTTTTAATAATGAAATGTTTTGTTTTGTCAAATTAAAGGTGATATCAAATCTCACCCCTTTGGCTTTTTTGACCAAAACTACTTATTGCTTTGCAACCCCCATTGATAAGTACTTTTAATTCCTCTAAAAGTCTATTTACTATTAGCACGATTTTTTTTCTTCCTTCATTCTCTTGAGTGAGAGTTATGAAGAACAGGTAACAGCTACTTAGCTAAGCAGAACATTTCCAACGCAGATCTGATATACATCTTACTTAAGAACCAGACTATGGATTTCTTCTCAGAGGACCAATTTCTGACTCACTCTGAGAACTACTTTATACCACTTTCAGTCAGGTCAACCTGTACTACTAAGTAGTTATTGTGAGTAAGAGTATCACAGACTGGACCACAGGAGCTGTGTTTATTTAAGAGCATCTTGCTTAGCATGACTTACCCTCTATTCTAAAACATAACTTACTGAAGGGATTTGCTTTTCAAGCATTAAAGTTAAAATGTAAATTACAAAAACTGACAATTAGGGGCTAAAGAGGGTAGATAAAGCAGGAAGTAGGCAACTGGAAATCTTTCTTTAAAGATATTTATCAGTAAACACAAAATAGAACACTTGCTCCTAGTTTAGGGCCAGACCTCATCACATAGGAAGCACATTTCCTATGGCTCAATGCGCACCAAATGTATCCAGACCATGCCAGGACAAAAAATGTAAAACCTGCCAACACTTCTCCACCACTCCAACGATAACTACACCCCACAAAAGAACCATCACAATTCCTGGCTCTTACACCTGCACCTCCAGAAATGTAATATATCTCATCCAGTGCACTAAATGCCCTGATGGGAAATATGTAGGAGAAACCAAACAACCGCATACTAGAGTGAATGCATACCAAAAATCTATCTAAGACAAAAATACCAAGCACCTATGGGTGCACACTTCTCACAAGATAACCAGTCTCTCTCCAATCTCCCAATTCTAATCCTCAAAGGGAACTTACAGAACACCTGTCATAGATGAGCCTACAAGCTTCACTTCAGAAATCTACTGGATACAAAAAATCATGGACTAAATATAGATATTAGATTTATGGCACATTATAACCTGCTTACCATCTGATAACCCCATATTACCTGTCTGCAATTTACAAGCTATATTTTATCACTTTCTCCCCCTCCCTGCCCTACCTTCTCACACATATTGTATCCCATTCCTTTTGAACCTCACTGCCACAAAATTGCATTTTCACAGACCTGTATTTCACATATTAGCCAACAAACTTTCCTTATGCCTGAAGAAGGGTGCTTGTAACTGAAAGCTTGCAAAGAACAATTTTTCAATTATTTAGTTGGTCTATTAAAAGATATCACATCTACCCAAAGAACCTTGTTTGCCAGACTCTGATATCTCCTCTCATGCTGAGCAGCACCTGACTCCACAAATAGTCCCACTGAAAACAACAAAGTTTGTCAGGTGACACCCTAGACACCTGTGGTAACCAGGAGTCTCCTGCCAAGTGGCCCCAGGGTAACAAGACCCCAAGAAACACCCCCCCTGGACCCTCGGGATGGGTTTGGAACACCTGTAAACATCCTGGGCCCTGGGACTCATGCACAGGGTCAGCAGCAGCTTGGACCAGACAGCCTCAGGCACTATGTTCGCCCCATTTCACCAGTTCATGCTGGCTGCAGGTAGGCCAGCGCGCAAGGGCTAATGACATAAAAATATGCCCTGCACTTGAAGAAGAAGAGAGAGACCCGGGAGCATGGCTGCAGGAGCATGGAGGCCGATTGGAGCCTGCCCCAGCAGGGGTAAAGTGAACAGGGTAGAGACTACTCACCTGAGTAGAAGCTTGGAGGAGCCTGTAGCCCAGGGGACCCAAAATCCTGACGAAGAGGAGGAAGCAACACACCATGCAGAACCCAGAGGGTGCCTCAAGGAAACAATGCAAGATCCATTTGTGAGTTTGTCCCAGGAAGTAGGAATCCAGGGCTTTGTATTGACCATACGTTTATTAAGTGTAAGACATGCAGAATTAAAGTCCAGCTAGGTTAGCCCCACTGGGCATTGTAGTAAAAGCCCCATGAACCATGATTAAGGGGTAGAGACTGTAACCAGCAGGGCTGAGAACATGTAGGACTTATAGCTAGATGCAGGGGTTGAGAAGAGGCCTAATACCTCCTGGATACATGAAAGTGAAAAAGGACCCACGCACTCAGTGCAGAGTCCAGGCATGGACAACTTGTTTGGCCAGACATAGCAACAGACAGGACAGGAAGGAGAAAGACTGTCCCCAACATAATTCTAGAATACTAACTGGACTCAAGCCCAACCAACTGAATGGCTTGCTGATGGTACCGTCTTTCCACCAAAGGGCCAGCAGCCTAGCAAGGATGTAAGATCTGGTTGGTATAAGGATGGGATGTAAGGGGAGGCAGAGCCCTAAGGACCAATGACCCAGGGAACTCATGTGGGCAAGAATTATCAATCAAGGATCCTCCCTTCTTGTTAATAAGATGAAGACATGGTGGGTGAGATGTAGTGGGTTAATACGAGTAAACATAAGCCAAGCTGTCCAGCCCTAAGATCTGGCACTCAGCAGATGGGAGTGCCAGATTTTAGCAGCAGAGTTGAGTCAGGCACAGCTGTCTACAGGACCATGAATAACAGTGGCATAATCTGACCTCAAAGCTTACATCACAGACCCTCTTTAGTATGGCCTGTACCAGGGCTGTCACACTCATCCAGGCCACAGGAATTCTTGAGTGCAAGATCCAGGCAGCATGTTTTACACCACAAGTCTAAATTATAATTTTAAAAATAGCTCTGAGTGAGGGGCTCAAAGTCACAGTTTCCCCACAATCACCCTTGATCCATGCAAAAGTTAGCAGTTCTAACCTTTATACCATCACAGTTCCCTGAAGAGGGAAAATTCCACCCTTTTCTTACATCTGTCCCCCACAGCACAGGAGTTTGGCACAAATAACTGATATATACCCATAACAGAACAGAAGTTTGGCACACATAGATTGGTTTAAAAATGGCAAAACCCAGTCTAAGAGGGGTGGGGGGCATCCCTCCCTCCCTCCCCTCACCAAAGGGTGAAGATGCATTCTGTTCTCTACCAAACTAAACTATGCTGCTTACAGAAAACAAGGAAACTTACACTGATTCCACCTCAGGCTTTGTAGAAAATAAACAGCAATTGGATAGAACAGTGGTCACCAACCAGTCGATCTGGATCAACCAAAAGATCCCAGAGCCTCTTCAAGTCAATCCTGGGCTGTAGGGGCTAAGCATGCACATGCATGTGTGCCATCCGCCAAGCCCAGCAGGTGAGTCATCAGGGGAGGGAGGGGGTGGAGGCCCAGGAGACGCATGTAACGGGGCTTGGGGCCCAAATCCCAGCCCACAGCAGTAGCTGGGGTGGGGCAGGGGACGGAGCTATGAGTGGCTCATCTGGGAGGCACAAGGAGGGGGGCACACAGCCCAGGAAGGTTCTGAATGTGGGGTGAGGCAGGGTGGGGCAGGCTGGAGCAGCGGCAGTGCTGGGCTGTTCCCAGCCAGGCTGAGCTCAGGCCAGGCAGCTGTTGCAGCGGTGCTGGAAGCAGAGTTACAGGGCAGGACTGTAGACCCCCAACCCCTTCTCCCAGCACAACCACTGGGCGCAGTGTGGGCCAGACCCAGTGGGAACATCCCGGCACAGCCTTTCTCTCCCCCACCCCCGAGGACATGGGGGCCATGGACTGGCAGGCATGGGGAAGGGTGGGCTGCAGCTGTGGGCTGGAAGGTTGTGCCAGGCTGTTCCCACTGGGGCTGACTCATACTGCATTTGGTGGTAGCACTAAGAGTTGGGGTTGTGGGGGGGGCTGCAACCCCCACCCCACCGTTGGCTCCCCAACCTGAGTGCAGCTTGTCAAGGAACAGCCCAGTGCCACCCAGGTCCCAACCTGCCCCACCCCACATGCAGATTTGGGGGCGCATGCTCCCCCCGTGCCCTTCAAGACTGCATTCCCACCCTCCCCATGCCCCCTCATGGGCTTCTTCTGGCTCTGTCCCCTGAGCCATCCTTGCTGTGCATAGCCTGCCCCTCCCTCCCCACTGGGAAGATTGAGGCCCTAGCGAGGAGGAAGTGAGAGGGACTAGGGCTGGGGCTTTGATCTGCCCACCCCCCCAACAGCCCTTTCCCCTTCCCTCCATCCCTACCCACAGACTTACTTGCTGGGAGTAGGGGGGAAGGGTTAGATCTTCAGTTCCTTTTAAATTCCAGAAGTGATCTCTGAACTAAAAAGGTTGGAGACCACTGGTATAGAAAGTTGCAAATATAATGTATAAGTCCACTCTAGGAAATAGCCTGTGTGCCCCTCTTGCAAAGAGATCAGAAAGTATGGGCTTGATGCAGACAAATAATAGGGAGAGTCTACTGACTTTGTTACATAGGAGGTTAGCATAGTCTCATCTGGCCTTAATATTTATTAATCTATGGAAGTGGAAGAGTTTCCACGAAAATCTTACAGGTGCATACTATAGAGATGACAAGGATGCCTGTAGACATGTGGGGAGGCTGCTCCAACACACTGTAATTACTTTAAGTACAGTGTGTTGAAGCAGACTTGATTAATCAAGTCTGGTGGAGCGTGCTAATTAGAGTGCCTCCAGCAGCCTCCATGTTTCATGTATCAACATCCCAGCACTTCAAAATGGCAGCACCCCCCACCCCTTCCATTTTGAAGAGCAGGAGTGCTGATACACAAGAAGCTGCAGGCACTTTAATTAGAGGCTCTTGGATTAATTAAAGTACCCCTCTTCACCCTCACCCCCAGAGCACATGTAAAAATGCCCCAAGTATGGCAAACTGGGTTATAGGCAACTTGTCTATAAAGCTAGAATAAAGCCACAAACCTGGAGAGGAAAGTTAATAGATTGTAGCAGATATCTATCCAAGGATCCAGAGCCAACATCTGCAGTCAAAACAGCCAAGAACTACAGGGCAAGAATAATAAATGAGAGACAGAAACAAATCAGGGAAGGAACTGGAGACTGGGTGGAAACAGAAGATAAAATAAGAGCAAGACAGAGCTTAAAAGACAATCAGAGACCAGGTGTAGCTATAGACACATGAAGCACTGAGCAACCAACAAGCAGTGCTGGGCTGAGGCTTAAGCTACTTAAACTACAGCCTAGAGCCTCACAGTATGAGGATCCTCTAAGTAAGAAAAAAAAACCTGACTCAATATCAAGTTTAATAATAATCAGTTGGTAAATAAAGAAGATAAAGGAGATATGGGAAATGACTCTCTAAATATGGAATGTTTTTGTTCTAATATGACAAAAATATACATATATATACAGTTATTATTCATATTGAGTTCATACATTTGTGCAGAAATAACATTAATTCATCTTAAAATTTCATTAAAATGGGGCCTCTTAAGCTGGACATAGTTTAGGTCCTCAGCATGTCATAATCCAGCACTACCAGCAGGTTTCTAGAGGACTGGGCGTACTTTTTTCAATTCAGAGGCCAGTTAGGCTCTGGAGTGGCGAGAAACACATGGGTGAAAACCCACTGTGCCTCCGCTCCCCTGAAAGCCCCCAGACACCCCCCAGCAGCCGTGGAGCCCCCCACTGACCCCCAGCACAGCCAGAGGTAAGCGGGACCCATGGTAGGAAGGGGTTAACCCCTTAGTGAGTGGGAGGAGGGAGCTGAGTGGAGCCGGGCTGGGTCTCACCCCACCCATCCCCCCAGGGAGCCACATGACCAGAGTCACGCGAACAGGCTGTGCAAACAGGCATACTTGTCTGCCGGCACATGAGTTAGTGCAGAGTTCACACAGGAGGGTGTGCGGGAGGGCCTGAGGCCCTTCCTGTGAGCCCCCTAGGGTAGATAGACTCAGGCCCAGCCTGCCAACCAGCGGCATGCCACGGATGGGCACGCACCGCACCCCAAAGGACCCCTCAGGCTCTGCGCCTCCCCCCACACCTCAGACATGGCCACCCAGATGGAGCCCATGGTTCCGGGCTTCATGCAAACGGAGCCTCTGGCTCTTGGCTGCGGGGGCTGCCTGTCCCTTTTTCAGGCTCTGGGGCCCGGGAGCATGGCCACCTCCCCTTGTGGGGTCTGCTCCCTCTTGGGGTCTCTGGCACGCCAGCAGGAGGAGCTCCAGGCCACCGTCCAGAGACTGCATGCCATTAGGGACTGTGAGCAGGAGATTGACACCTACTACCAGGCCCTTCTCCCCCGGGAGCCGGAAGGTAGACCACTGTCTCCCTCCAGGAAAAGGGAGGACTCCAGCACCTCCCATTCTGTCCAGTCAGGGGCAAGGACCAAGGTGGTCAAGGGCCCTAAGGCCCACCGCACCAAGGCCCCTGCCCCACCGGAGCTTAACAAAAGGTACGCACCTCTTGCTGCTCCAGCAGAGCCTACTGAGTTTCCAGCTCTCGCAGGCAACACAGGTTCAACTGCAGCTACTGCCCCCGCTCTCCCCAAGACAAAATGTAAGGTGTTTGTTGTGGGAGACTCCATCCTGAGAGGGACTGAGGGAGTAATATCCCACCCCAAACCCTTAGCCCGGGAAGTCTGCTGCTTCCCAAGGGCCCGCATCCGAGGTGTTGCAGAGAAGATCCCTAAGCTCCTCCAGCCCACAGACCACTATCCTATGCTCCTTATTCATGTGGGCACCAATAACACAGCTCAGAGCACTCCCAGCCGGGTCATGAGGTGCTACAGGGACTGGGGAGCGGGGCTAAAGGATCTGGGTGCACAGGTGGTGTTCTCTTTGATCCTCCCAGTCTCAGGGTATGGGCTGAGGAGGGAGAGGAAGATCCACGTAGTTAACCAAAGACTGTGGCACTGGTGTCATAGGGAAGGCTTTGGCTTCCATGACCACAGCCCGCTCTTTGGTGAGAAAGGCAGTGAGCTGCTGGGAAGAGATGGCCTCCACCTCTCTCCCCTGGGGAGGAGGCTCTTTTCAGCCAGACTGGCTGACCTGCTCCACCAGGCTTTAAACTAAGCCCACTGGGGGACGGGGGGACTACCGCCACTGCTGGCCCGCTGAGAAAACCTTGCAAAGACAGCAGGCCAAGGGACTTAAGGGAGCCCAACTCTGCCCCAGCCCTGGTACAAACTGTGGGCAAGGCAAGAGCCCCGAAGGGGACACTTGCCTGCCTGTACACAAATGCCAGGAGCTTGGGGAATGCTTAATGCAAATAATTATGATATCATAGGGATAATGGAGACCTGGTGGGACCCAGACCATGACTGGACCACAGGTATAGATGGCTATACCCTGTACAGGAGGCATCATGTAGATAAAAGGGGCAGGGGTGTAGCTCTCTATGTTAAGGAAAGCTACGCATCCCTTCATGCTGATGTTGGCGAACAGGGTGGATGACCGGAGACCCTCTGGGTTAAAATCCATGGGGAACACAGCACAGGGGACACAATGGTGGGAGTCTACTACAGACCTCCCACCCAAAGTCCTGAGCTTCACCAGGAGTTCGCTCGGGAACTGGCTGCGGCCGCATTCTGCAGGACCACGGTTGTCATGGGTGACTTCAATTACCCAGACATCTCGTAGGAGGATCACTGAGCAAAATCCGAGCAGCCACAAAGCTTCCTTTTGTGCGTGGACGACCTCTACCTGACTCAAGAAGTCTATGGGCCAACAAGAGGTAAAGTACTGCTCGACCTGGTACTGGCTACTGAGGATGACCTAACTGGCAATCTAGTGATCAGTGGAAAGCTGGGTGACAGCGAGCATGAGCTGATCATCTTCACCATCCACCGTAAAGCTGGCAAGTCAGTCAGCAACACTGAAGTCCTTGAGTTCAGGAAAGCCAACTCCCTAAGGAACCACAACCCCAGAGAGAAGGGAGTTAAAGAAGAGTTCAAGAAGAGTGGCTCCCTCAAGGGAGCAATCCTGAATGCACAAGCTAAGTCTATTCCATCTCGGAGGAAAGGCAGCAAGAGGGCACAGCAGCCCCCCTGGCTCTCCAGGGATCTAGCAGACTTCCTGAGGCTAAAAAGAAAGGCCTACAAAGGATGGAGGATTCATCTCCAAGGAGGACTATTCTGCACTGGTCCTGTCCTGCGGGGAGCAAACCAGGAAAGCCAAGGCTGCAACTGAACTCCAACTAGCTACGAGCATCAAGGACAATAAAAAGTCCTTTTTCAGATATGTGGGGAGCCGGAGGAAAAGCAAGAGCAACACTGCACCCCTGTTGAACCGGATGTGACAACTGACAACTGACATCCAGGAAAAAGCCAACCTATTAAATGGGTACTTTGCATTGGTCTTTCATCAGCCCCATGGGATGCCCATGCCCACTACAAGACAGGGAGGTCCAGGTGAGGGAGATCCCCTGCCCTCCATTAATGCTGACCTCATGAAGGAACGCCCTGAGAGGCTGAATACCTTGAAGTCAACTGGCCTTGACAATCTACACCCAAGGGTACTCAAGGAGCTGGCGAGCATCATATCCCAGCCTCTGGCATGGATCTTTGAAAACTCCTGGAGCTTTGGTGTAGTGCCCGAAGACTGGAAGAAGGCCAATGTGGTGCCTATCTTCAAGAAAGGGAGAAAAGTGGATCCGGCTAACTATAGGCCTATCAGCCTGACTTCTATCCTGAGGAAGATCTTAGAAAAGTGTATTAAAGAGGCCATCCTTAAGGGACTGGCCGATGCCAACATCCTGAGGGATAGCCAGCATGGGTTTGTTGCAGGTAGGTCTTGCTTGACCAATCTCATTTATTTCTATAACCAGGTGACCTATCACCTGGACAAGGGAGAAGAGATTGATGTCACATATCTTGACTTCAAAAAAGCCTTCGATCTAGTATCCCATCATCACCTCTTTGTGAAACTGGCCAATTGTGGCCTTGGGTCCACCATGAGCCGCTGGCTGGGAAATTGGCTCCGTGGTCATATCCAGAGGGTAGTCAATCATCATGGTGCCCTGTGACCAGTGGGGTCCCCCAAGGCTCTGTCCTTGGACCCATATCGTTCAACATCTTCATTAATGATGTGGACATTGGAGTCAGAAGTGGACTGGCCATGTTCGCCAATGACACCAAACTTTGGGGCAAAGCATCCACGCCAGAAGACAGGCAGGTTATCCAGGCTGACCTGGACAGGCTCAGCAAATGGGTGGATGAGAACCTGATGGTGTTTAACACCAAAAAATGCAAGGTTGTCCACCTTGGGAAGAAAAACCTGCAGCATCCTTATAGGCTCAGCACTATGGAAGAAAGAGACTTGGGGGTCATCATTGACCACAAGATGAACACGAGCCTGCAATGCGATGCTGTGGCTAGTAAGGCGACCAAAACGCTGGCTTGCATCCATAGATGCTTCTCAAGCAAATCCCGGGACTTCATTCTCCCCTTGTACTCGGCCTTGGTGAGGCTGGAGCTGGAGTACTGCATCCAGTTTTTGGGCTCCATAACTGAAAAAGGATGTGGAGAAGCTTGAGAGAATACAGAGGAGAGCCATGCACATGATCAGAGGTCAGGAAAATAGACCTTACGACGACAGGCTGAGAGCCATGGGACTCTTCAGCCTGGAAAAGCACAGGTTCAGGGGTCATCTGATGGCCACCTATAAGTTTATCAGGGGTGACTACCAGTATCTGGGGGAACATTTGTTCACCAGAGCACCCCAAGGGATGACAAGGTCGAACAGTCATAAACTACTGCAAGGCCGTTTCAGGCTAAACATAAGGAAGAATTTCTTTACTGTCCTAGTCCCCAAGGTCTGGAACAGCCTGCCATCAGAGGTGGTTCAAGCACCTACATTGAACACCTTCAAGAGTAAATTGGATGCTTATCTTGCTGCGATCCTATGACCCCAGCTGACTTCCTGCCCTTCAGGCGGGGGGCTGGACTCGATGATCTTCTGAGGTCCCTTCCAGCCCTAATGTCTATGAAATCTATGAACTCAGTCAAGAGTTAGGTGGCACCTGGAAAACCAGAAGTTCAGTGTAAACCAGTGGTTCTCAACCTTTTTGGACCCAAAGCACCCCACATTGGCCCCCTGCATAACTTCAGTGATTTGAGTAGCACCCAGTTTCGAAAACTAATTGATGGATTATAGTGCTTACCTCCAAGTGGAGGGATTTGGCAGTCGGGATGGGATATTATCCAGACAGGGACAAACCTGACTCTTATTTACTCAGTTTAGCTGTTTATACCATAATATCTCACTTGTTCCTCACACCTCTCAGCACCCTTCAAAAGATCTTGTGGCACTCCAAGGTGCCCCAGCACCCGAGTTGAGAATCACTGGTATAAACACTTCACCCTAACACCAAGCATGACTTAACAGTTAGGATAGGCATGGACACATGGTCATGATTAATATATTAACAAAATATATTCTCTCTCTCTTTTTCATTCTCTCTGACAGACAGCTGGTTCTAAATGTGCAACCCCATGAAGGGTAGTGCAGGGGAGAGGGATTCAGTCTCTGAGGATACGGTTTATGTTGCTGACAAGCATTTCATGCTAAGCCTGTGGGAGGGCCACACGTTTTTGCACTGTTAGCTTTTGTTTTAATATTTTCATAATAAAGTTTTTAAAAGTTAAAAGCCTCTTTCTTTCTCCACACACAAACAAGTGCTTTAGACATACCCATATAAATAAGGGATAAAAAGTATTTTTACCTTGTTAATAATAAGACATGCAAACTGAGGTTTACTCTTTCCTGAAATAAGGCATTTTAAAGTTACGGGTTTTATAAACCAGCAGTATTTGTGAGGTTATACGGATTAGTAGAAAACAACTGTAGAGATCTTAAGTTAAATAATCTTTTGTTCTTAGCAGCATTAAAATAAATCTTCACCTGCCATGTTTTCTTTTTGGTTGCAAAGGCTAGCGTGTGCATATTTGAACAAGAAGTAAAAAGTAGCTGTTACAAGTTGCTTGCACGGTGAAAAGGAAGATACCAACACAAGGAGGAATATTTATAAACAATGGGAAGATAGTTATTCAAGGACGAATGTAGTCCCTAAGTAAGGGAGAAGTCTGATGCATGCATCTGATGGCATTTGATTGAGTGCCTCTCTTGTTGCCTTTACTCCAAAATGTGCTAATCCCAAACCTTCAATAAACCTGAATCATCCCCCACCTTCACAAATGGGATTGACTTCTAAGATATAGAGGGGTTTCTCATTTGCTTTTGGCTTCTGAGTCACTAGAGGCTACATTTCCAAGCTTACCTCTGCAGGCAAGAGGTTTAGAAAATTTTTTCTCTTTATAAAAACTGAAATTTTCACAATAGTCAGATGACTCTGAGAGTGCAGGTTTTAAGAAACATACCAAATACCAGGAAGCTTCAAAAGAGGGGTCAGAGTCTGCAGTCCAGCTGGCATGCAGTAGGGCTCCACAGACTATTCCTGTCAATATGTTTGTCACTTCAGCTCGGGTATAAGCTGCAGTGCCCCAGAGAAAGCACAAAGATGTACTATGCCTCATTGAAACGCATTAACTGATTCTCTGCTGGTATGAAATGGCACTGCTCTGTTAACCCCGATTGTCTCCTCGAGCTCCCCAACATGCAGGTGAAATGTGCAACCTGCTGTCCACAGGGAATGCAATATATTGGCCCAGAATACAGAGCTAGGAGGTCTATGACCTCAGTTATTCCCTACCTCTCTCTTGTTGCCTTTACTCCAAGATGTGCAAAAGAGGGCATCTCTGTGTTTTAAGGAACATAATGGCTGCAGTGTTGAACTTCATGGGATTGCTTTTGGCTCAATTCTCCAATTTGTCTAGGTCATTCTGAATCCTAGACCTACCCTCCAGCATATCTACTACTCCCCATAGCATAGTGTCATCTTCAAACTTGCTGAGGGTGCACTCTATGCCATCTTCCAGGTCATTGATGAAGACATTGAACAAAACTGGCCCCAGGACCTAGCCCTGGGGCACTCCACTTGATACCAGCTGCCAACAAGACATTGAGCCATTGATGACTATCCTCTGAGCCCAACGCTCCAGCCAGTTTTCTATCCACCTTACAGTCCATTCATCCAACCCATAGTTCCCTAGCTTGCCTGCAAGAATATTGTAAGAGACTGTATCAAAAGCTAAAATCAAGGTATACCATATCCACTCGTTTCCCCACATCCACAGAGACAGTCATCTCATAATAGAAGGCAATCAGGTTGGTCAGGCTGTGACAGAGAGGCTTTAGTGCTCCATTACTTCAAGGGGTGGAGCAGGCAGCCACCAGATGGCTGATTGTGGTGGCCATTTTCAAACATAGGCCAGAAAGGCAGCAGTCTGGGTTAAGCGGCCAAGGAGGCAACATCAGACTGAGTTGTTCCTAGAACACTTGGAGGTAAGGGCAGAGGAGCTATGGGGAAGGCTTTGAGGCTTCTGGTCCTGGGCAAGACCTAAAACTGCACCCTAATGGGATAGGGACGTCTGGTGGGACTACTGGTGGCATGGAAGCCCCCACATAAATACCAGGACTGAGAACCTCCCCAATGTAAGGTGGGTCAGGGCACCTAAACCCCAGCCCCTACCATCCGGTGGGTTGAGACAGTGTGTGGTGGAAATTAGGCCAGGTAAGCTTCTTGAAGCACCTTAGCATGTAGGGGATGACCATGGTGAGTTGGGCCAGGCACGCTCTACGAAGCACCTGAGCCTATAAGGAGGGGAACCCTGAGCCCTGTGAGGGAAAGGGTGGAGTTGTAGAACCAGCTAAGCTTATGAAGAAGCGGCTGAGTCCAAAGGGCATTTGGCCCCAGGCCCCAAAGGAAGGGGTGGAGTGTTGGCCCAGGAAGGGGCATAGAGGCCTAGTGGGGGGCAAGGGCAGAGGTAGCCCAGAGTTAGGTGAATCAGGCAGTCACCACTCAGATGGGGACCATGGGAGAGGCCCAACAGGCTGGGCTAGGGCTGCTTGAAGTGTAAGAGGAGCTTAATGATCTCCAACAGAAGTAGGGTGATGTGTATGCAGCCTAGAGGGCTGAGTGAAAAAGGCCCCCATGAGAGAGGGGTGGTATGCTAGAGACCTTATCAAGGTCTAGATTCAGCTCAGCTGTGAGCCAGAGCAGTTTACTATAACAGCATAACATCTGTAAGGCATGGGACACATAAGGGGTGGTTGGAGTGAGTAAATATTGCCCCATTACAACTGTGGCACTCAAAGGGCTGTCTCCTGCCTATTTAACATCCTAATTATTTAACAACAAGGCATGGCAGGAGAGCAAGGTGGGCAGTTTGGTCAGAGACAGGGATGGGCCAGAGCTAACATCAGACCTAGAAGTCACCTTTCTCACACAGGCATGACTTGCCCCTGGTGAATCCATGCTGACTGTTTCTAATCACCTTCTTCTCCTCCAGGTGCTTAGAATTGGATTCCTTCAGTGCTCCATGATTTTTCCAGAGACTGAGGTGAGGCTGAATGGTCTGTTCCCTAGATTCTCCTTTTTCCCTTTCTTAAATATGGGCACTATGTTTGCCCTTTTCCAACCATTCAGGACCTCTCCTGATCACCATGAGTTTTCAAAGATGACAGCCAATGGCTCTGCAATTACATTAGCCAACTCCCTCAGTACCCTCGAGTGCATCCCATCCAGCCTCATGGACTTGTACATGTCTAGCTTTTCTAAACAGTCCCAAACCCATTCTTTCACCACTACTGGCTGCTCATGTCCTTCCCAAACTGCGCTACCACATGAAGTAGTCTGGGAGCTGACCTTGCCTGTGAAGACTTAGGTGAAAAAGGCATTAAGAATTTTAGTCTGTTCTGTATCCTCTGTCACAAGGTTGTAAGGGACTCACACTTTCCCTGATCCTCCTCTTGCTACTGACATACTTGTAGAAACCCTTCTTGTTACCCTTCATATCCTGTGCTAGCAGCAACTCCAATTTTGCTTTGGCCTTCCTGACTTCATCCCTGCATGCCTGAGCAATGCTCTTGTACTCCTCCCTAGTTGTTTGTCCAAGTTTCCACTTCTTATAATCTTCCTTTTTGTGCTTTAATTTACTGAAGAGTTCACTGCTAAGCCAACGTGGTCTTCTGCCATACTTGCTAGTCTTCCTGCACATCAGGATGGTTTGTCTCTGCACTCTCAGTAAGGTTTCTTTAAAGTACAGCCAGCTTTCCTGGACTCTTCTCCCCTCTGACTGGCTTCCCAGGGGGTCCTTCCCATGAATCCCCTGAGTAAGTCAAAGTCTGCTTTTCTGAAATCCTGGGTTCTTACTTTGCTTCTCGCCATCCTTCCTTTCCTCAGGACTGTGAACTGAAATCATCTTGTGGTCCCTGCTGCCCAAGTTGCCATCCACTACTACATTCCCCACAAATTCTTCCCTGTTTGTGAAAAGCAGGTCAAGAAGAGTATGGCCCCTAGTTGGCTGCTCCAGCACTTGCACCAGGAAATTGTCCCCACTCTCCAAAAACTTGCTGGATTGTCTGCACACTGCTGTATTGCCTCCCGAGCAGATGTCAGAGTGACTGAAGTCTCCCATGAAAACCAAGTCTTGTGACTGGGAAATTTCCACTAGCTGTTTTAAGGAAGCCTCAGCCACCACTTTTTCCTGGTCTGGTGGTCTATAGCAGACCCCTGTGACATCACCCTTGTTGCTCTCTCCTCTGACTCTAACCCATAGACTTTCAACAGGCCTATCTCCAGTTTCATACTGGAGCTCTGAGCAATCATATGGCTCTTTTATGTAATGTGCAACACTTCCTCCTCTTCTCCCCTGCCTGTGCTTCCTGAACAGTTTGTACCCATCCATGACAATACTCCAGTCATGTGAGCTATCCCACCAAGTCTCTTTTATTCCAATCAGGTCATAGTTCTGTGACTGTGCAAGGACTTCCATTTCTTCCTGCTTGTTTCCCAGGCTCTGTGCATTTGTGTACAGGCACCTAAGGAGCTAGTCAATTGCCCTGATTTCTCAGGAAGTATGAGAACACCACCTCCCTGCTTCCCCCTCCTACTTGTTCTTTTTCCAGGTCACCCACTTTCCCACTTACCTCAGGGCTTTGGTCTCCATCCCCCAGTGAACCTAATTGAAAGCGCTCCTCACTAAATTAGTGAACCTGTCTGTGAAGATTCATAGATTTCACAGACATAGACATTAGGGCTGGAAGGGACTTGGTGAGATCATTGGGTCCAGCCCCCTGCCCAAGGGGCAGGAAGTCAGCTGGGGTCAGAGCACACCAGCAAGATAAGCTGAAGATGTCCAAAGGCAGACAAGGTTCTTTGGGTGAATCTGATATCTTTTATTAGACCAACTTAAATAGTTGGAAAAGAATTTTAAGCAAGCTTTCGGATTTAAAAACCCTTTGTCAGGCTAAGGAAGTTTCAGCAGTTGGTGTGTGCTCTTCCTGGATGGAATGAAAGTAAAGAAGCCAAAGGCTGGGCTGGTCTGCATACAAGGTAGGCAGTCAGTGAAGATGTAAACTCAGGAGTCAGTGGGTGAGACAGGCTGGGTTGTGGGGGAGGGAGAAGGGGGATGAATGTAGCAGTTAAATAGTGGAGAGATACCTGGGGAGTCAGCTGTCAGGCAGGTTGTAATGTGTCATAAATCCAATGTCTATATTTAGTCCATGATTTTTAGTATCCAGGAGGGTGATGAAGTAGAGTTCATAGGCTAGTCTCTGAGAAGTGTTTTGTGAGTTTCCTTTGAGGACTAGCACTGAGAGATTGGAGAGAGAGTGCATTTCTTGTGAGAAATGTACCCCCACAGGTAATAGGGTATTCCTGTCTGATAGATTTCTGATGTGTGTCCATTCTGGTGCGCAGTTGTTGTCTGGTCTCTCCTACGTATTTTCCATCAGGGCATTTGGTATAATGGATGAGATTTATTACATTTCTGGAGGTGCAGCTGTAAGATCTGGAAATGCTGATGGCTCTGTTGTGGGGTGTAGTAATTGTAGGAGTGGTGGAGATGTGTTGGCAGGTTTTGCATTTCTTGTCATGGCATGGTCTGGATCCATTAGGTAAGTTCTGGGCCTAAGGAAGTTTACTTCTAGTGATGAGGTTAGTGAGGTTCGGTGCTTGTTTGAAGGCTAGGATGAAAGGTTCTGGGAAGATCTCTTTAAGAATAGGGTCTCTTTCTAGTATGGGTTGCAATTGTTTGAGGATTTTCCATACTAGTTCAAGGTAGGGATGATAAGTCATAACCAGCAGTGTGCAATTCATGGGGCTTTTTCTTCTGTAGTGAAGCAATTTTTCATAGTATTTGTATGGCTCTTTCAAACACGCAGTGCATCTCTCTGGAGGAGTGTCTTTGTTGGATGAAAGCTTTTTTAAGAGTGGTGAGGTGGCAATCCCGGGTGTTCTCCTCAGTGCAAATCCAGTGGTGTCTGAGGGCTTGGCTGTACATCACACTTTTTTGGTGTGTTTAGGGCGATTGCTGGCTCTGTGCATGTTGGCCTGTGGGTTTCTTGTATAAGGAGGTCTGTATTTTATCGTTATGGATACTGATCATCATGTTTAAAAAGGAGATGTTGGTGCTGGAGTATTCAAGAGATAGTCAGATGGAGGGGTGGTGACTGCTGAATTTCTGATGGAACTCAATCAGAGATTACACGTTTTCGGTCCAAATGATGAAGATGTCATCAATATATATTAAGTATAGCAAGGGTTTGATGGTGCAGTCCTTGAGGAATTCTTCTTCCAGGTGGCTCATAAAAAAGTTTGGCATACTGTGGAGCCATTTTGTTGCCTATAGCTGTGCCCATGATCTGGAGGAAGTGTTGGTTATTAAAAGTGAAATTGTTGTTTGTGAGGATAAAGTGTATAAGGTTACTAATATCTTTGGGTCTGTATTCCAAGTTGTAATCTTGCTCTTGTAAATATGTAAGGCAGGTTTGGATGCCATCCTGGTGTGGGATGTTGGTATATAAGCTGTTAACATCTATGGTGGCTAGGAGGGTGTTGCTGGGAAGGTAGTCTATGTTTTTAAGTTTTGGAGTTTCACCACCGCTTCCTGTAGCTCTCTTTCCTGTTCTCTAAAAGACTTTACCAGGAGGCACCACTCACACCACAGACACTCCCCAACCTGGCTGTCACTGGAAGGAACCTGCAAGCTGCAGACCCCACAGCACCAAACCTGGACCTGGGTGGAAGCCTCGATGGTGAGTGGTCCTGTCTGGACAGGACATAGTCATATGATTTAGCAACCACATGGTTTGAGAAATATCTACTATGTTCGTTGTATTGCTGAACAGGAGAATTACTGGTAATTAGCATGGCCCAGATGCTGCTCATTTTAAAGTCTTTAGGACCTTGATCAGCTGTCAGGGGAGCATGATTGCATTCATGTATCTCAGGACCAGGGAAAATAAAAATGCTTCCTACAAATCTCTGTTCGTCTTCCCCCCACCAACTTGTACAAATTTTCAAGTGGTCCATCAGGTCCATACAGAAATTCACTCCAGAAAACACAAAAGTTATACCTAAGCTCCAGTTGCCAATTCAGCTAGTATGACTGAAGCACACTAATACAAGTAGTCTTTGGCAGGCAAAGGAGTGATTCCCAGCCTGAGATTACAAGTACTTGTCGTACTTATAACATACATACTTGGCAATGATATTCTCATTACACCATATTTATATTAACAGTGTAAGTTTTTTGGAGATGCCTACATTACATGAAGTGCAATTCCTGTAATACCCTCTAAATTAACTCCCTTGAATCATGTATTTCCATTGTTAACCTTAAAATATTCAAAGGACAACAATTTAGACATACTAAGTAGTTCAATGTATAACAATAACTTGAAAAAGACTTTTTAACAAATGTATTAGTTTCCACCCCTCCCCACATTGGGGTTTGTTTGCTTTTTTAATTCGTAACAATTGAACTTAAACCTTTGTCTTCCCTGGTGTGGCCTCCCTTTATTTATGGCTCCTGACCTACTTAGCTTGTTTCCCTGAGGTTAATAAAATACCCTCTTAAATTCCCCAAATGACAAAACCAATGTTGATAATGTTTAATAAATAAGTTTTGTTAAAACAGTCCAAATCTATGTATAGAAAGCCCCAACAGCCCTTTCTCCTCCCAAAGCTGATTTGCATATTGGGTCATGGAACATTTTCCAGGATATTTAACAGAAGACCTCACTAAAATATTCTTAATACTATGTTCGTCCTGCTATTTAATATAGAATGCTACCAAATCAAGATCCAGCCTCGTGGTCTTTCAATAGCCAAAAATCACCCTCTGAAGTCAGGAAGAGTTTGGGATGTGTAAATGTGGGATGTGTAAATGTGTGAATTCAGGTCCTTAATTCAAACCAAGCTGGAAGCCATGTTCTGACACCTTCTCTCACATTGAACAGAACTTTATTATGGTGAAATACTTCTATTGCCTTGAAACAAACTACACATTGAATCAAGACTCAATCTGAGCTCAGGACCTTGATGAGTAATAAGGCTGCCTCCAATGAAACATAGATATCTACTAAAAAAAAAAGAATAAATATCCAGGTGCTATGAAAGTGGCAGGTGGTATCAGCATGACTTTCAGAGCTCTGCATTATTCACAAGTTGTAAATGGATGGTGGGGTGTTGTTCACATCATTTCAGCTAAACACTAGAAACAATTTTATAGTACATTATATATGCTGTAATATGTATGTGCCATATATTGTACAGGGAAACATTTGGAACAATGCTTTATAGTATTTTTACATTGCTTTCATGGTGTTTAACTGAATATTACTTGTCATTCCTCCAACTTTAAAGACAAGGTCAAATTACCAATTGCATAGGGATTGGAAATTTTTAACTAAAAAAAATGTATAAACTCTGATATGCACTAAAATAGCTTTTATTCCTTTCATAATTACTGAATTCAATGGAAGTAGAGTCGGGGGATTTTGGGAATCTTATAACCTAAGATCTCAGAAACATCTACCTGGAGATATAAGCAATTATTGTCCTAAAGCTTGGTAAGTTATTTGCCATTAAATCTGACTCAGTTCTACACTTTAGTCCAATCTACTTTTTAATGATTTTTTCCCCTGCATTTTTAGGGAAGGAGAAGTGAGAAAAAGAAAAATATCAGCAGCCAGAAATTTTTCCTATGACAGCTCATAGAAGTTGTTGAAAGGACTGGAATGCTAGAAGTAGCCCCACTAGAGATGGATCACGGGGGAAAAAAAAAAATAGAGAAAACTAACTTTTGCCCGTTGCAATTTCATTTGCAATTATAAATTAATTTGTTTAAAACGTGGACCATACCGTATTTGATTTCTTAATACAAATATTCTAATAAATGTATTGGCATATATTCCCATGGAAACAATTAATTTTGTACAATATATGTACTGCATATGTACTCAAATATAAGATGACACCCAATAATTAGATTCTACATATGGAAAATGTATAAATTTGTTATAATTTTCTAGGTACAGAATCTAGCTATTGGAAACTTGCCTTGAATTTGTCCCCCCTCCTGTTGCTACATCACAGAAAAGAAATTTAGAGGAGTTGGGTGACTGCATTGCCCTCTTGCCCTACCCCCACCCCAGCTTTTTGCCCCTGCAGCTCCTTGCCCTCCACTCCTGTTACTGTCAGAACATGCGCTCCATGTGCTCAGGGAAATTTTAAAATTTTAAAACACTGGCTTTGAAAGAAACTTATAAGTAAATTACTATGAATACCCACAGACTTACTTTATCCAGAATTGATGTATTCTACCTCTTTTTGGAACTGCTGCAAATTTTAGCACAGGTACTACATAAAAATACTTTTACACAGCACCTTTATATCTAGTTATATATACTACAAGCTGGGTATCTCTACACATGCACACTTACTGCACAGTAATTTAGGTTACTGTACAGTAACTGAAAATTACCATGCAGTATGGGCATGTGTCTACACATGTACGTCCGAAATGTGCAGTAACAATGGCAACTTATGCCAACTTGGGAGTAAATTTGCTACCTGCATGATGCAGGTAGCAAATTTACAGCCAAGTAGTTACTGCACAGTAACACACGTGTAGATGTGTTACTTCATAGTTACACTGTGTGTGTGGACTGACTTAGGACTAACTTTACTCCCAAGTTGGTCCACACAAAGCAATACCGCACTGTAATGTCTGCCTGTGTAGATGCCAGCTTAAAAACCACTTACTGCATAGTAAAAGCACTTGTAGACACACTCACTGGGTGCATCTACATGAGATGCTTTACTGTGGAGTTGACTAATTAGTTCCATAGTAAAGCATCACCATCTACACATGTGCCCTATTAGGCCAGAGTAAACTAATTAACTTTGCTGTAGAACAGTACTGCCTGACACAAGTACTGTCCTATAGCTAAGTTATTTACTCTGGTGCAACACATGTAAAGATGGTGACCTGCTGGCTGGTCCCACACTGTAGCGCTCTTATGCCCCAAGCAGCCTCTCCACAGCACACTGGGCTGGGGGGAAGCAGCTCCCAGCTAGCAGGCTGACCCCAATCCCTAGGCCCCTTGTTTATTGTGTTGTGTTAATACCAAGTGTAGATGAACTCACTAGATAAGATAAAAAAGGCTCATAGTTTACCACATAGTTCATTGGACTGGGCCCCAGCTGAATCAACAATATTTCAAGCCACAGTGACTCCACAGCTCAGCACTGCTCAGTATGTGTATGTATTCCAGATACTCCCTTACAAAGGATCCACATACTAATAAGTAGGGCTGTATGAAATTTCTCCAGCTGTTTTGATTCGACACTTTCGATTACTTTCAAGCTCAAAACAGCTAAATCAAATTGAAATGAAAGGTTTTGAAACAGCCTCTAAACAAAATGAGGCTAGTTGAAATGTTTTGAAAGTTTTGAGGTGATGGGAGACAGGGGAGAACCAGGACTGCGCTCCCAGCAACAGCCAGGAGTGCAGCCCTGGCTTTCCCCATCTCCTGATGCTGGGCTACAGGAAACTGATCACAGCACAGGGGAAGAGAACTGAGGCCAGGTTCAGTTCCCCTCCCAAGTGCTGTGATCAGGCTGAGGAAAGGAACTGAACCCGCTAGCTCAGTTCCCCTCCCCAGCCATATGATCAGGCTGGGGATGGAAAATCAGCCCAGCTGAGCTGAGTTCCTGTCCCCCGTGGTAGATCAGGCTGACTTCCCATCCCCAGCCCAATGGTTGGGATAGGCCGAGTTCATTTCCCCAGCCCAACCATCATACTGGGGAAAGGAACTTCCCAACCCCAGCCCAACCATTGCACTGGGGAAAGGAACTCAGCCCAGCTTGGCTGACTTCCCAACCCCAGTCCCATGATTGGTCAAGTGAACTGTTGAAACGGAGTCAAAACAACCTCACTGTTTTGATGAAGCAAAATGGAACAGCTGTTTCAACTCAAAATGAAATTCAAAACAAATGCTGTTCCATTCAAACCTTTAAACTCAAGTTGAAATGGAACAGTGCCATTTAACACAGGCCTATAATAAGCCCCCCACTCATGACTGGAACCAGCTGTTTTTGTCATGGGTCTTAGGATCCTCCAAAAAATGATATGCAGATGAGGTGCAAGGCAACCTGGTCTGGCTGCACCTCATGGAGAGCAGGTCCACACCAATCATAAGCAACAAGCTTAGGGAGGGGGCAACAGGGATTTTGGGTGAACTGTTTGGGGCCCCATTTGGTGATGTTTTCCAGACATTTAAGGCTGGTGAAGAAACAGGAATAATTGGGAATGGGGAAAACAGACACAGCTCAGCTGTGGGAGTAAAGAGGAAGTCAAAGTATACTAAATGTAGTGGCTCACTATGACTTTAATAAAAGTCAGCACTGAAAGAGGCTGAGCACAATGGCATTACTATATATCTTATGTGGCACTGTGCAGTAGAGAGTTGCATCCTTGTCTGTATGCAGACATGACTCCCTACAAGAGCCTCATAGCTAACTTCCTACTGGTCAGCTTCCAGTGAGGGGATCTTGGCTAGACGCCAACTTTATGGAAATGGGAGACCCCTTCCTATTTTGTTACTGTGGCCATATGGCTGAGGGCAAGCAACACTTCAGGGCATCTGAAACCCAAACTTCCAGGCTCGGACCTGCGTGTAGGATACCCACCAAAGGATTCGGAAGCATCTGAGGCCTCAGGTGGGGGTGGAGGATGTTTCCTGGTAGTAATGACTCATGGATTTGGAATTGACATGGCTGATTTGACTTGGAACATGAAAAATTTTCTACAAAAATATAAAATTAAAAATCAGTATGTTTGCCCAATATGAGCCATGTGTTTTATGGTCATGCTCAATGTGTGTTTCATTTAATCAACTTCCTAGTTGATTTCCATTATTGAGATCATAGTGCTTTTGGCAGCAGTTTAATGATAGACAAAATATTTAATGAGGTTTCCTTGTATATGAGTGCAAGATAAAAAGCTTTTTTCCCTAGGCTGATTGGGGGAAAAAGTCTCACCTTATATTCAAGTGTGTGTGTGTGTGTGTGTGTGTGTGTGTGTGTGTGTGTGTATTATATATATCTTCATATACATGTGCATATGCACACAGGGAAATTTCAACTTTCATACGTGCAAGAAAGTACAAAGTGCCTGGAACCAGAAACGACACAATTTCACATATTTTCCATTTAGAATAAAAACAACATTAACAAACCTGCAGCCTTCCACAAAAAGAAAAAAAAAGTCTTAAATGGCTGTAAAAACTAACCTTTCCTCTCAAAATCTGCACAACCCTTCCCCCCCACCCCAAATTCTCAGCCTTACCCAAATAAATAGTAAATTTATTTATAAACAGCCAGCGCTGGGAGCTTGCTGCAAGTTCTGCCTACTCTGAAAAGAAGCCTAGCAACCATGTAGTTCTGCATGCACCACATCTACATGAGACACTTTACTGTGGAGTTGATTAATTAACTCTTCAGTAAAGTGTCACCATCTACATGTGCACCCTATTACACCAGAGTAAATTAATTACTATTCTACCCTATATGATAACAGGGTAGAATAGTACCCTATTATTTTAGGGTACTATTCTACCCTACATGGCAATTCTGCTCTATATAATAAAGATGAGATGGTTCATGTAGGGAGAAGGAAGCATAATTTCCACTCTAGCTCCTGAAAAAACTCCAGCTCAGTCAGGAACCCCAGCAGGGGATCCTACCATTCAAATGTCACCACTGAGCCACAGAAAATAAATTATAGAGTGTACAGGTTTTACAGGCACTAGTTTGATTGCTGCAAAAGTAACAAAACACAAGCATGATAACAAATCATTCTAAATAGGCTAGTCTACATCACAGCAACATGCCATCTGTAAATGCCACATATTTCACAGATGCACTGTTTTTTTAAATGTTTTAGAGAGTTTTTAAAAATGTTATTGGTGTTATTTTTCATATCCTTCTCATGTAAAATCTAGGTTTCCTTAAGAAGACCAAGTGTAAAGGCCTCACAGAAAGAGACATAAAATTACAAGTAATACATTTTGGAAACCTCTATAAATTGCAAAAATAACTGTTCTATACAAAATGGTGCAGTGGAAATGCCCAGTATATTAAAATCTACCATGACTAGAAACAAAGCCTTTCTCCTATAGCAAAGATAGAAGTAGACAGTCTTTGAGGCTTCCGATAGGTTTGAAACTCCTCTCTCTGATTTTCTTGAGTCAGACTATAAACCTTTTTCCTAATCCAGGACAAGGACCATATACAGGCCTATATTACAATCTACCAGGAGAATCACCATTTGTCCAGTGGAACTGATAAGCATATAAGTATTTGTTTAATTTCTTCTAGGTGAAACATGCCCTTCCCAGAAGTTCTTTCAGGTAACAACCTGGAAGTTTTCCTTCATGAGAGAATTTCTCTTTTGAGAACAAACATTTGTATGCTCCCCTCCCAGTCTGCTCCAGGAGGCAAAGGAAACCCCAGGGTCAGAGCTTTGAATCCTGCTCTTCTTCCCTCCTGGTCTAGTCTGGAATGAAAGGAAAGCAGCAGGACAATGCTGCCTACCTTTTTCCCAGACCAGGGACTTCTCCCCCTGTTCCCTTTGCACCGAGGAGGATTGGTTCCAAAATGTTGCAAAGGAGAGAAACAGAGCCCAGTGCCCAGAGCCCTGCATATGGGGATATAGGTACTAGATTTGACATAAAGCCAGCACCCACAGCCCTGCCAGGGTCCCTGGTCTGGGGACCGGATGGGAAGCTTTTCCCAGCTACTCGAATCCCATGGGACCAAGAATGGAACAGTTCCCCACACTTTTCCCAGACAGATCACTGGGAAGATATGGGGAGCAAGGGAGAGAGGGCAGCTGCAGGTTGAATCCCCATACTGCTCCCTCTCCTAGAATGATTTTGAAAGGGGCCAAAACATTCTCACTTTCAATGTAAGCAATTGAAATGGCCAAGTTTCATTTTGGAGATTTTAAATTACTTCAAGCTCAGAATTTGAAGCAGAACTTCAGGAATGTGAATACATGCAAACTAAATAGCAACAAATAAAATAGTCACACAGACCCCTCTGTGAAATCATAGAATCCTAGAACCACAAGGGACCTGCAAGATCATCAAGTCGGGTCCCCTGCCATGGGGAGTTATTGGGCTCAGATGAGCTTGACAAGGTGCCTGTCCAGCCTCACCCTCACCTTCCCAGGGAGGGTAACTGCACCACCTCTGCTGGGAATGTGTTCTAGATTCTCATGAGCCTTACAGAGATGTTTTTCCTTATATCCAACCTGAATTTACCTTCTATGGGTGCATCCACACATGCAAGCACGTGAGCTTGCAGCAGCTCAAATAGAAGTGGTGCAAATTTGAGCTGGGGCTTTTTGCCTCAGTACACTTGCTTGGATATGCACTTTGTTGAGGAGAAAATTGTGTCACTTGGGACAAAATAACCCTGCCTGGCTCCTCCTGGATCTGCAGCCAGGGGGAGCTAGAGCCCGGAGCCAGCACCTGTGCTGTCCCCAGCAGTATAAAAAGCTGCCCTGGCAAGTAGCTCAGGGCTACTCACTCTCAGGACCTTCTGGGGCCCAGCCAATTGGTACCTGGGGACACTACCCCTTGTGCCAGCTGGACTGCTGAAGAAGCCCTGAGAGTTCCCTGTACACTTTACTCACTGCAGCAGTCTGGCAGTGGGGGCTGCTGCCTGACTGTGACCTGCTGTGCACCTGCCAGACCCGGATGGGGACTGGACAGCCAGTAGAGCCATCCGCCCCTCTGGGCTAGCTGCTAGTGGGCTGTGGCTGCAGAGTTGGCCTCTGTGCAGCACTACTGCCATGTGTGTCCCTGCCCAGCCATCTGGGCAGCTATCAACTGGAAGATGTTCCAGGTGCGGTGGCCTGCTTTGGGCTGGTAAAGCTTGTCCTCCTGGCTCCATTTGGCTAAGAGGTCAGCCACAGCCAGATGGGTCCAAGATACCAGCTCTGAGCAGGCAGGGTCCTGCCACTGGCCTCCCCAGCAGGAATTCTGGTGTTCCCTATTGGAAAACTGAAAAATCCTTGATAAAAAAAATCCCAAAGTCACTCTGTAAAATACCCCAAAATCCATGTTCCTCCACAAGTAAAACAAAAGACCACTATAAAGAGAGAGAGTGACTAAAACAGAGACAGCAATCAGTTGGGCAATGTTTGATTGATATATCTATAGTGCTAAAGCAACATGGAAGCCTACCAGTGCCTCTATCAAAATAATAAAGTGAACTCTAAATATATGTATTCATGAAACATGAATATATATTTTGCTGCCCTTCCACAGGGGCTACAGTCCCCCAGAGTGGTTACAGCCCCCCCAACAGGGGCTACGGTTCCACACAGGAGTTACGGCCCCCCAACAGGGGCTCTGGAGCCCACACAGGCTACGGCCCCCCAACAGAGCTACATCCCCTGAATAGGGGCCAAGTGGCCCCCACAGGGGACACCCCCCCACAAGGCCCACATGCCCCACCCCAACCCCCTGATTTCTGCCCCACCTGCCCCATCCCCTACCAGCTGCTGCAGCCCCCC
>NW_017728992.1:40942814-40943056 GCF_001723915.1 Gavialis gangeticus
TCAGCACCAGGGTGAGGGGCCAACCATAGAGACACTCTGGCAAGCAAAGTGTTTCCATGGAGGACCCAGCCTCCGGTTGCCACAGACTGCCCCACTTTCTTTAACTTCCTTTTTTTTAGACCCCTGGATATCCAGGGGTCTAATTTTCTCCCTGCACTGCATATTTTTGTTCCCACATGTGCCTCTTGCCCCCTCTCAAAGCTGTTTGAGAGGGGGCAAGAGGCATGTATGTGCTCATCTGG
>NW_017728992.1:40948056-40948305 GCF_001723915.1 Gavialis gangeticus
CAACTGGAAGATGTTCCAGGTGCGGTGGCCTGCTTTGGGCTGGTAAAGCTTGTCCTCCTGGCTCCATTTGGCTAAGAGGTCAGCCACAGCCAGATGGGTCCAAGATACCAGCTCTGAGCAGGCAGGGTCCTGCCACTGGCCTCCCCAGCAGGAATTCTGGTGTTCCCTATTGGAAAACTGAAAAATCCTTGATAAAAAAAATCCCAAAGTCACTCTGTAAAATACCCCAAAATCCATGTTCCTCCACAA
>NW_017728992.1:40949579-40950320 GCF_001723915.1 Gavialis gangeticus
GGGGGCAGGCAGGGGCTGGGGCCAGGCAGAAAAGGGATCAGAAGGGCAGGCAGGGGAGACAGGCAGGGCAGGGCAGGGTAGGGGGGCCAGCAGGAGTCCCCCATAATCCCCTCTCCCCTCCTCCAGCCCCCTTGACCCCTTACTTATGGCACTGGAGCCCTGGTGCTGAAGCAATTACTTCAGCACCAGGGTGAGGGGCCAACCATAGAGACACTCTGGCAAGCAAAGTGTTTCCATGGAGGACCCAGCCTCCGGTTGCCACAGACTGCCCCACTTTCTTTAACTTCCTTTTTTTTAGACCCCTGGATATCCAGGGGTCTAATTTTCTCCCTGCACTGCATATTTTTGTTCCCACATGTGCCTCTTGCCCCCTCTCAAAGCTGTTTGAGAGGGGGCAAGAGGCATGTATGTGCTCATCTGGATGCACCCTATTAGTTTATGCCCATTGGTACTCATCATCCCTTGAGGTGCCCATCTGAATAGTTTCTCTCCTAGTTCCTGATGCTCCCCCCTGATGTACTTGTTCCTGGAGTCTCTCCTCATAGGGCCTAGTCTCCATTCCCTTAAATAAATGGGTGGCCCGTCTTTGAACCCTCTCGAGCTTATCCACATTCTTCTTGAAGTGAGGTGCCCAGAACTGGGAACAGTACTCCAGTTGAGGCCTCACAAACACCGAACAGAGAGGGAGGAGAACCTCTCTCGATCTATTGGCCACACATCAGCTGATGCACACCAGAGTTT
>NW_017728992.1:40955320-40957185 GCF_001723915.1 Gavialis gangeticus
ATAGTGCTAAAGCAACATGGAAGCCTACCAGTGCCTCTATCAAAATAATAAAGTGAACTCTAAATATATGTATTCATGAAACATGAATATATATTTTGCTGCCCTTCCACAGGGGCTACAGTCCCCCAGAGTGGTTACAGCCCCCCCAACAGGGGCTACGGTTCCACACAGGAGTTACGGCCCCCCAACAGGGGCTCTGGAGCCCACACAGGCTACGGCCCCCCAACAGAGCTACATCCCCTGAATAGGGGCCAAGTGGCCCCCACAGGGGACACCCCCCCACAAGGCCCACATGCCCCACCCCAACCCCCTGATTGCTGTCCCACCTGACCCCATCCCCCACCAGCTGCTGCAGCCCCCTAATAGCTGCCTCTCCCAGCTACCCAGACCACCCAATGGCTTCCCCTGCCAACCTCACCCCCTGATTGCACCCATAGGCTCCCATGGCTGCCCCCCCAACCCCAGGCACCGTCACTTAAAAAAAAAAGAAAAAAAGAAAAAAAAAGCGCCTCTACTTATCCTAGAAGTAGGGACTGTAGGGGGCTCCAGGGCCTCCTGGTAGAGCCCCCTCAGGCAGCACAGGGCAGGACGGCCCAGGCTGGGGCTGCTGGGGCTGCCATGCCCTGCCCTGCCCCACTTTTTAAAACTCCATTTTTTTAAGACACCTGGATATTCAGGGGTATAATTTTCTCCCTGCACTGCAAATTTGTAGCACGGGGAACTTTTTCTTGTTCCCAAACATGCCTCTTGCCCCATCCCAAAGGGGTTTGAGATGGGGCAAGAGGCACGTGTGCACTCATCTGGATGTGCCCAGTGATGCTATAGGCTCCATTGTAATGTTTGCTTAAAGGCAATAAAAGTGAGTCTCTTGTTGACAATCTCTATTGGAGGTTTTCATGCTGAGGTAATCTGAAACAGAACAGAATTGCTATAGCAATTTCTCAAACCTTTTTGGCATCTAATACTGAAAAAAAATAGTGAAGTGCAAATTTCAAACTATCAATTATTAACCTTTTGTCATTTAAGCAATCAAAAACAATCTTAATACCATCGGGAATTTCCAAGTTTTCTCTGGTAAATTTAAAGAATGGAAAAAAGGTGAAAACTTGGGAATAGATTTTTCATATACAAATTATTTTCTCACTTTTGCATGTAGGCCAAAGAATTTATGTACCTATAATATTTTCTACATATATCCATAATTCTTTTCAAATGTGTAACAAAAACAATCACTGTAATAGTTCCACAAATGTTTCGTAAAGGTTTATACCTGGTTCTGTAGATTGAATGTGAACATATATTTATTAGGTAATATATAGACCATCCAAAATACATTTCTAATATGTGAATATTAAAAAAAACAAAACAGTAGAAGATAACAATTAGGGAACTCACAACAGATGGAAAGTCCACTTGTCCCTCCCTCCTTTCCATACGTTCTTTCATAATACTTTCTCTTGACTTCCAATCATCCCCAATAATGGTACTTTGCCTCTTAAAAGGGCCACCTGGTTGTTCATCTGGGACACTGTTGAATAATAGGTATGAAATAAACTAATGGGTATTCTGAGCACTGAATGTGTAATCTGAATTGCTTGTTCAATGGACATCAGAAAATCAATTCTCAATATAAAGGGTATATTCCACTGAACAGTACCAGATCCTGAACCCATGAAACCAATGAGGATTATCCCTAAGGAAATGGCATTTAGCCTTATGCTACCTGGACTCAGATAGTTGCTTTTCAGTGTAACTGTGTACCCTTTCAAAAGACCCTCTTCTCTTCTGTCTTCTACAGAAATGGCATAGCATGTTTGGCAAGGAATGAATGGAATACCTTTCTGTCCCTATATTCACAATGTGAT
>NW_017728992.1:40962185-40980442 GCF_001723915.1 Gavialis gangeticus
CATTTGTCAGCCTTATCATACTTTTGGCTTATATTCATCTTCCAGTCAATCGTGAACCCCAGGTATCATTCAGATGCTGTGCCAGCCAGTAGGCCAACCCCACTTTGTATATTTGTGGTGCGGGTTCTTCCTACCCAGGTGAAAGACCTTGCACTTCTTCCTGTTAAACCTCATCTGATTTCATTCCACCCATAAATCCAGTCTGTCAAGGTCATCCTGGATCTTTGCCATATCCTCTGGTGTGCCTGTATTTCCCCACAGCTTGGTATCAACCGCGAACTTAATCATTGCACTTTCCACTCCCTCAAAGTCATTAATGAATATATTGAATAGCACAGGTCCAAGCACCAATCCCTGGGGGCACCACTGGAGACGGCCCTCCAGGATGAGGCCATCCCACTGATCACAGCTCTCTGGGAGCAGCCTCTAAGCCAGTTGTCCACCCACCTCACTGTAGACTGGTCCAATCCAGCCTCCTTAACCAACTTTTCAAAGATTTTACCCAGGACCAAGATCAGACTTATCAGTCTGTAGTTTGTGGGCTCATCCCTCTTCCCTTTCTTAAAGATGGGCACCACATTGGCCATCTTTCAGTTGTCTGGGACCACTCCTAAGTTCCACAACTCTTCAAACAGCTTGGTCAGTGGCACTGCTGTAAGTTTGGCCAGTTCTTTCAGGAGTCTCCGGTGCAGATCATCAGGCCCAGCAGACTTAAAAATGTTCAAGCATTGTAGAAGATCCCTCACCTGTTCTGGACTGATTTCATGCAGGCTGTTACCTCCCCGCTGTTCCCCAGGCCACTGGTCAGGTGAGCAGCCCCCACTGGGTTTTAGGAAGACAAACGCAAAGCATGTATTTAGGAGTTCTGTCTTTTTGCAGACATCGACTGTGGGCTTCCCCTGGGTATTCAGTAGGGTTCCCACAGTGGAGCCTAATTTTTTATTGCTCCCTATACATCTGTAGAAGGACTTTTTGTTGTCTTTTATAGTGGTTGCCAGTTTGATCCCGTGCCTGCCTTAGCTTTCTGTGTCTTGGAACTCCAGGCCCTGGTGATACAGGTATATTCCTCCCTGGTTGCTGAGCCATTCCTCAATTGCATATACACTTCTTTTTTTCTTTTTCAAGAGCTCCCTAATACCCCTAGTGAGTCAGTGGGTCTCCTGGCTCCTTTCCCACTTTTTGCCCACGTGGGGATGGCTTGCTTTTGAGCTGTGAGAATTGCCTTCTTAAGGAAGCAGCATCATTCCTGCACTCCTAAATCATCCAACTGCTGGTTGCAGAGGGCTTCTCCAATGAGCCTTGAGTTTGCCAAAATCTGCCTTCTTGAAATTCAGGAACATCTGTTCTGGTGACTAGCTTCCCAGTCTTATGGTGGATGGTGAACCTTATCAGGTTGTGGTCACCGTCACTCAGAGTACCACCAATCCTCAGGTCACCTATGGTGTCCTCCCCTTTGGTCAGCACTAAAGCCAGAGTGATATTGCCCCTAGTAGGCCCTCCCACAACCTGTGCCAGAAACAGATCATTTATTGTTGCCAGGAATTTGGCAGATCTGCTGGAGGAGGCCAAATGGTCTTCCCAACAGATGTCTGGGTAGTTGAAGTCACCCATGATGATCATGTCTCTACTGCTAGCTGCCTCTGTCATTTCTCCTAAGAATGCTCAATCACTCACCTCCTCTTGGGAGGGAGAACTGTAGCCTGACCTAGAGGGTCTCAAGGGACCCTTTCCTGTTGTCAAAGGTGACCTTCAGGGCTGGGTACTTCTCTTTCACATAGAGAGCCACACCTTCTCCCTTCTTCCCAATCTGATCCTTCCTATAAAGACTGTGACCCTCAATATTTACTGCCCAGCTATCTGTACCATGTGTACTACCATGGATGTGTACCATCCCACCAGGTCTCCATCAACCCAATCAAATCAAATTCCTCATCAGCCAGAAAGTGTGTCAGTTCCTCCTATTTATTTCCCATGCTTCTGGCATTCCCATAAAGGCATCTAAGCTCTCCCCTAGTCACCTCAGGTTTTGTCACGATGTCTCTACCTCAAGATGTCAGTACCCATCTGGACATCTGTTGTTTGAATGCCCTCTTGTGTTTTTGTAGTTAATGGATTCTGTTTCAGCAGCAGAACCTTCTCCCTGACCCCCAGATGTGCCCAATTGAAAGATCTCCTCAGCAAGTTGGTGACTCTCATAGTGAAGAGCTTCTTCCCCCTGCTTGTGAGATGAATACTGTCACTTGTGTGTTGGCCACTGTAGTTAAACTGAGTACCAGGGTTGAGGTATCCAAATCCTGTGTGGTGACACCATCTTCTAAGCCTTCAACTGACCTCCTCAATACACTCCTCCATCTGATGGCCATAGCCCCTGCAATCCCAGAGGATTGCAGAGAAGACAACTTTCACTCCTAGGTCCTTGAACTTTCCCCACGTGGTCCTGCTTTAGTTTCCCATGATCCTCCAAGGCTACTTCTTGCTGTGTCATTGGCATCTGCATGGAAAAAGAGCATGGGGTAGCTGTCACTAGGGCAGACCAGTTTAGGGATACTTGCTGTAACATTACAAATCTTGGCTCCTGGAAGACAGCAGGCTTCTTGAACAAAGGGGTCTGGCCAACAGATGGCTCCCTCTGTGCCTCACAGCAGAGCATGTCCCATGACTCTCACTCTACATAGTTTCCTTTCTGGGGTTGGTTGATCCTGCATGGGTGCATCGTCCATTGATAGTGAGAGGGCTTTGTAACTGTTGTGCAGTGTTATTGGTGGGACAACTGTTGCATGTCATGGCTTCAGTCGTGATGTGACCAGTTTCCACCTGCTATCAGTTGGGTTATCTTATTTAGGCCCACTCACCAGCTTGGTCTCTGGGGTGTTCTTCTTCAGATGCAGGGTGCAGCAGTAAGCATCCGTCTCTTCCTCATGTTCCCTGATGGTATGCAACCTGTTCACTTCCTCTTGTAGCTCTCTCACCCGGCCCTCTACAGCCTCCACCAGGAAGCACATACCACAAGTAGGATCACCCATGCCCTTGATCGCAGCATCCAGCTGACATGCCAGGCAGCCCCCACAGCCTGGAGTCAAGGGCTCCATCTGCATGAAGGCCAGGACCATAGACTCTGTCTGGGTGAAAACCTCTGAGGCACCGGGGTGGAGGGAGGCAGGAAGCATCCAGTCCAGGAAGCCTAGGGGTGCGGCACATACCCATCACCATAATGCAAGATGACCCTGGTCGCATGGATGCCTGGGTGCTTATATGAGTACAAGACCAGATAGGTGTAATTGCTCCCATGTGTTCCTCACCAGCTGCTGCTGCTGCTCCTGCTGTGGTTAGGCAGGCAGGCTTCAGCAGCTGCCTGTAGGGGAGTCCCCTAGCTTCCTGGATTCTTGAGTGGCTGGGGGATTACCTGATGTCCAGCACTGGAGTACTGGAGGACTTACCTCAGTGTGGGAGGAGGGGTTCGGTTGCCCAGGACATGCTGTGCCACGTATGAGGAAGCCAGGGGCAACTCAGTACTGAGAATGCCCACCAGGCTGCAATTTTATATGCCCACCTGTCCCACACAAACTCTGTTCACACAGTTCCCTAAGGTGCTAGGCTAAGTTGGAGCAGGGGTGGGGCATGACCCTCCTCCACTCAGCTTCCCCCACCACCTAATGCCCATCCACTGTGGGCCTCGCCTACCTCCTGGCTCTGTGGTGGGGGAATCAGGTTAGGGTTGTTCAGTTAGTCCTTCGAGGTCCTAAGCTCACAGAAGCACAACAGGTTTTCACCCATGAGCCTCACATCAGAGCTGGACTTGAATATGGCTCTTGGCCATTGAGGGCCCTTTTTAAAATCCTACGAACTCTGATGTCATGCAGGTTGGTGCATGCACAAACCATTGCTAGTGCTATGCCATTCCAATTACCAGGACCAGTGTCCCTGTCCCTGCCTCACCAGAGAAGGAGAAAGGGGCAGGTTAGTGTCCCCCGCTTCCCTTAACTCCCGTGCAGCTCCCTAGGGAGTTGGGCTAAGTTGGAGCCAGGGGAAGAGTGACCCTCCTTGGCTCCACTCAGCTGCCCCCACCACCTAATGCCCACCCACATCTACCTCCCAGCTCCACACTGGGGGATTGGGTAGGGGTCATCTGGAGGGTCCACTGGGATCCTGTACTCATAGGGGCATAACAGGTTTTCACCTGTGGTTCTCACACCAGAGCTAGACCCAAAAAACAAATGACACTATGGAAGCTGTGTCTGTTTCACACACAAATTCCATGTGAAACAATGATCAGTCTTCACTGTAGCTGCAAAAATGCAAATCCTAACTGTGGACTTGAGAAGTTGCAGTTTGCATTACTGGAACTCCTCAGTCTCTGCACTGAAATTGCTACTGCAGCCTACACCAGCTGAAAAAAAAAATTACATCTTGCATCACTGCATACTAGTCAGCAATAGTGTCAGCAATGCTTTTCCCCATTAATTGACTGGGGCTATTGTGGGTATGCCAGTCACTTCTGTAACCTGTTAGCATCCCAGTGGGACAAGTACTGGGATCAGAAGTTCCAGGTCTATGGCTTTAGCTGCAGTTTAATGTGCTAAAGCTATTTTATGAATTTTCAGGACTCAGTCATTTGGAGTGATGACATATCAGACACAATCTGACTACCAGATAATCCTAGGTGATAGTATGAGTTCTTGATACCAGTCTAAGGGTCTCTTGGTCACCATACTAAATAGTGCTGTGCCTGACAGGTTCCATAAGAAAGCCAGAGTATCTTTAGACATATTTGTACTAATATGCAGCATATTTAATTGCATTGATGCATAAGAAAATATGTTTCTTTCATATTTTGAAGGATGAATTTTTAATAACTTAATTACAACTTCACAAAAAAAAGGAATCATTGCTTGCTACACATTCTGAATCATTCCATATCAAACATGGGTCTCTGAAATTGCCCTGTACATGTATATTAATGATACCATCAGATGCTTAAAAGACATGCCTTGAATAATACATACAATTTAAATTAACTCCCATTCTTAATGTTCCCAGTGAAAAGTGAAGGCAATCAAATTGTTAAGTCAGGTTCACTCACAATTATCATCATTATTACAGTATTATTATTTATTATTAATATAAAATCAGTGTTCTGGATATATTTACTAGCAAGCTCAAGCACTCTGCTTAGGCACCAACCTTTAAATGTCACATGCACTGTAGAACAGTTCAAGGCTCAATAAATGGAGAGAAAGTTCTGGGATCTGACAGCTGAGAAAAGTACATTCTTTTTTTTTTTTTTTTAACAAAACCAAGACCATTTGCTTCTCTTTTTTGGTGCCAACTAAAGTAGACAAGCTGCTACCCTAGACTGCATCTGTCAAGTCTGATTCTGGGGCAAGCTAATGGGTAACTGTTGCTATTTCCTTCATAGCTCTGAACTGCAGGAACATCAGAGCATCTGCTCCATAGCTGATAAATGGGGTTTTTTTTAACTCTTCTACCTGATGTCTTCAGGAACCAAACCCTGCCTCCTAGATCTCACTTGAAAGGGAACTCTCACTATGCCAGTAGCCTGTCAGTGCCATGGGGGAAACAGCATCCTGGACAGAGGGCCTGGCCCATCTTCTCTGATGCTCAGACAGGAGCACAGAAGAATTTAGCTAAATAGATGTATACGTGAAGAGAGAGAGAGTGTAAAATCAACTAAAAATATTAAGTAGGGAAATGTCTGGAAATAATCTGCATAGAGAAGTCTGTGAGAGAACGACAAATAAATAAATAAAGAACTGAAAGTAAGCCCAGCTCCACTTTCTCTTGTGGATGTGGTATGGAAGCTGTTAGGAGCAAGAGGGTTAGCAAGCTCATAGGGAATTTCTAAAATGATTGTTTTATTCCTGTTTATACCCTTCTGGCCTGATCATTGTGAGATTCTCCAGGAAAGTCATAGAGACATAAAACAAAGTTTTAAAGTGTTGTTTTCTTTTTGGGGGGAAGGGGTTACTTTTTTTTTTTTTATTAACTATATTTTTTTCCCTCTTTAAGTACATTGTCCATAAACACCTAAGCATTGAAAGAAGGTCTGCTTCATTCACTACCTGTTTTTTGACCAATTAGTATTATGTACATAAACCTCTGCAGGACAGAGCAAGCAATTTCAAATGGCCTCTTTAAAGGGATAGGTCTCCCAATTCATAAACATGAAATATTTGCTGTAATATAGGATTTCAAGTACTTACTGCCAATCAACTAACTCATTTGCAAATGTTTAGTTGCACTCTAGGTGCTCTGTGCTGCGACCTGGGCATATCAAGGTTTCCCCAAAGACATTAGCACCACTGTATTCAAGCCACAATAAATCCGTTAATTCTGATTGTGGAAATACCTACGGGCAACTTAGTTGTGTGTTTACTGTATATTGGACAGTTTTGCAGAGGAGACCTCTCAGGTTGCTGACCTGGGGTATTTTAGGTACCCCAAGGAAATATATTTCAGCAGCCCAAGGAATCTTTGTATCCTGTCTCCAGCTGATTGGGCAGGTACATTAATGACAGCCTCTCTATTACTGTGATTTACCTGCACAATTTGTTGTGTTCTCTCTCAGGTATGTTGTTTCCATTACAAAGAATTTACATTTTTTGTTTGTTAGCTTTAAACTAGCAGATCTTCCCCAAACCGCTGGGAGCCTCTGGTCATGCTCTTTTACTTCATTACCCAAATCAAAACTTCATCTATTTAGATCTGTTTATCCTGTGGGTTGTATTTTCTAGCAAAACACCTTGAATTTAAAATGCAGCCCAAATGATCATCTGAGGAAACAATCTCTCTCAAAAGGGGTCTTGAGTGCATGCAAGCACAATTTCTGTTTCCCTAAAAGCAACTACCAGAATTCTGTTGTTTTGTGAAATGTAAGAAAGATAGTTAGTATCAGTTTTTTCTCCCAGAATTCTTCCTCTTCTAGGTAACAAAAAATATTTCTTTATTATTAAAATGATTGCCCCTTTTGTAAAGCATAAACAAAAGGTTTGATCTTATTTTTTTTATATGATGACTACGCAGTGTACTTACTCTTGCAGTTCTTCTACTTACTTTGTGGTCCCCAGAACAATGATTTTAACTAGCCCCTCTTTTTACCTCTATCTCAGGTAAAGGGAATTTACCTAGAAGCACCCAACTCAATCAGATCAAGCCCACATGCCTGCTTGCCACAGCTTCCAGCCACCATCAGCACTAGCAGCTAAGGAGTTAGTGTAACCACTGCTTTCAACCCTTCCCCGCCTCCCGCTCCCATCACCACAGCTGCTGGAGATACTGTGTTGGCACAGCCATGATTTAGCCAACTCATCTGCAGGCTTCATGCAAGGCCATCATTTGGACAGGCCTGCCCTAGAAGATGCCCTCAAACTCTTCTGTAATCATTTTAATCCCATGTCTCTCTAACCAGCATGTTCCTTTGATGGAATGAAGGGCTTGGCACATTTTGAACCCAGTAATGAGCAGGGGTTTTTCTTCCTGATGCTATCAAAAAACTTGTGTCCTTTCTTATTTGCTATTTATTTATTTATAGATTTAATTCATATGCTTTGTTAATTGGGATTAGTTCATCACTATGAACTGAAATGAAATTCAGGGCTTATCTTCTATTACACGCGGTGCTTGTTTCAGTGCTAATACTGCTGATTTTGATATATATTTTTGCACACCTAGATTCAATTTAAACTGAGTGTTGCATTTCCTTTTAGACTGGTAGTTCAAGCAACTTCTGCTGCACTGCAGTCTGTTACTCCAATGAAGAATTCCTCTGAGTAAGCAATGTGTCGTTGTTCTGTTTGTCCATGTTGTGTGCACCCTGCTGCTGTTCACAAATTTTGCAGTGACTCCACTGCAGTTCTTGCACCATTTTCCAAATGCCAAGCCTTCTCTTGGCTTAAATTTTTTATGTGCTATTTTTTTGGACATTATATTTGTGCTCCATGCACTGTTCTGCTTCAGATTTTTTTTTCTTGTAGAATTTTTGGATTCTGTTTTGTACCCAGTATCCACATTTTATCCAGTCTCATCAGTTTCAGTCTAGATGGAGGGATTTCCTTTATTTAACAAATGTTACTTGCTTTGTCAATGGTAATTCACGACCTTCCAATAGTCTTCCTTTAAGGTATTTTTGTCTTAGATATCTATCATGTTTTCATCTATTTTTAGGGACATACTTATGCCCCTGGCACGGCAAGATTGGCTATACAGCCTTAAATCAATCATACAAGAGTGTAGGCTGTAGCTGTGTTGGTCTAAGGATATAAGCAGACAAGATTCTTTGGGTGAATCTGATATCTTTTTATTAGACAAACATAAATGGATGTGAAAAAAAATTTAAATAAACTTAACCTGAAAGATTGCTAATTTTTTTTTTCCAACTAGTTACATTGGTTTAATAAAAGATATCAGATTCACCCAAAAAACCTTGTCTGCCTTAAATCACTCACAAAATATTCTGTGTTTCAGCTTTTCATACCCTCTTATAAACAAAGCAGAGCACATGTTTCTCTTTTACAGGACCAGTACTCTGCAGACTTCTGCTTTACTTTTTTATAGTTAGCTTCCTGCCACAGTTAACTCAAAATTATTACAATTTTGAGTGCTTTATAATCATCTGCTGTCAGAAACAAGTCTACCTCCTGACTTGCTTTTTGATAGCATCCGTTGCTTGCAGACAGAGTGAAATGATTTTTAAATCTCCAGTTGTCCTCTACATTTCAAGAAAGTTTCAGTTCTGATGGGGCTTTTAATTGCTCCCATTTTTCCACTCTGAGTATTTTCTTAGCTCATTTCTTTCTGGGTACCATATGCAGGTCATTAATCACTCAGAGCCAAGGAGTCTGACAGAGGTCTGCTTCATTCAGGTCTGCTTATAACTGTTGATCAACTGATTAGTGTTCCAGGATTCTTTTCAGAACATAACAAACTGTTCAAGCTTGCTCATAGTATAGCTTTTTAAAGGTAGTATTTCCCACAGGAACTAAGCATCCTTCCCTAATGGGTACAGAAGGGCACCTGCATCTTGCAAAGGGCCTGATTGTTTGATGCCTCACTGGAGAATTTCAGAAAAAGATGGGAACAGCCCTCTTCATGTATGACACTGGACTCTTCTCCCAAACGGATCTGACATGCATACAGCGTGTCTTCCAAACCCCTTCCTTGTCCCCATATAGAATAGTTAAGATAAAATTCTGCAGAGAACTTCCCAGAAATTTTATTTCAGGAAGGCATGATCCAACTATAGTTTATAGCTACCAATTAACTGAATGGAATATACATACATGGCTACTTGGGTCTTTTACACTGTAACTACTTCAGGACCCTTTAACTGTAATCAGCAAAGTATCAGCGGTAAAGTATACCCTTATAGAAATGTTACAGTCATGGCCCGAAATATCATTGCTTTTCTCTGTATGACTTAGGGCTATAACATTCTCTGGTACTCTATGCCATTAAAACTAAATGAAATATGTTTCATCTCTTTTCTTTTCACACTGATTGCAAAACTAATGCAATGGGAAGTGTTTCATGTGAATTCAATCTTGTAACAACCCCTCATCAGAAAGTGGAAGAGCTCTTAATTTGTAAAATTTTAAACAAGAACCCTGTAAAATTACTTATTTTGCATTAAGGTTTCGGTAAACTTATTATGAAAAAAATTCATAAATGTCTGTTTTTTGCAAACAGGTTGTAAGCAGAAAAAAAGGTTTCAGATCTAAGCATGTGCACACACACTCACGCACACACACCTTCTCTAGTCTACAGCCAAAACTACTTGTTTTTTTTGTTTTGTTTCTTACTTCCAGTCTCTTAATCAATAAACTGCAAGTGGCAACGTGGAAGATAGCAGGGTTAAGAGAACTATGCCTTTACCAGAGTGTTTGAAGCAGAAGTACACAGGGGTCATGGGCTTAAATCACAAAACACATTGACAGGGAGGGAGAATGCCCAGGTCAAGATCAAGGGCTCCAAAGTAACTTTCTCTGTATTACCAAAAGAAGTGGGAGAAAAAGCAACTGTTATTAAGTTTAAACCCAGGCCCCAATGTAAACCCAATTCCAGCAACTTCATTTTCTCATTCTAGCTGCAGAAGGCATAAGAGTATTTTGGCTGAGACTGTGCTTCTGTGCATCCCATGGGATCTTGCCTATGAGGGTACAGTCATGCTTCTCTCCAGCATGTACCACCTTCAGGGATGACTTTTTTACATCAAAACCCTCAGAAGCAAATCACTGCAGCAGTATCCAGCTAAATGATTCTGCTGTAGGAAGCAACAGGAGTGAGACAGTTGAGAAACTGAGTGACCTGCACATGGCACAGTATTTAAAATGCAAATGGAACTGGATTGCAATCATGAGCCCAGATTAAATAGATAAAAATTGGAGTCCTCCCCAAAAATAAAAACTGTACCCCTTTGAATGGGACCAGCTATGTGATACAGAGGCTTGTAACAGGTGAGTGACTGACAATTAGTTTCTCTATTGCTCCTGTTGAACTACAATCTTGCAATTTGGTGACTCATACATTTTGAGTCAGTGTAGCAAAGTAATCCCAACTGAAATTCAACCTTTCTATCACCCAAAGATCATCCATTTCAATTAAATTTCAGCCATTCTAGTCCTGTCCTTGCAACTTAAATACTAGAAGATATAAGGTCTTAAAATTTGGAAGAGTGAGGGTCATCCAAGGTCATTATTTATCAGGTTTTTTAGACATAAATATTGCCAGTGGAGAGTGAATGTGCCTGAAGCACTGCCTTAATGGCCACATCTGCCCAAACGGAGGACAGTATCAACCTGCATTACTGTTTTCTTGGCTGTGGAATATAACCCTCCCACACATACACCTTGCTAAGGCACAGTCTGTTGACCTTCAAATAATGCTGCAAGGTCAATTCTTTTACAGAAGATTTTCACTGAAGTGATGGGTTGATAGAAAGTAAGGAGTTGGAGAGATAGTGTCTATTTATAATCTTCATAGGTTGGAAATGACTAAAAACTGACTCTGGGAAAAAGTTGAATTTTTTACTGTATATTTTAAGTGGTTGAAATATATATGAACGTAAATCCCAGAACCTGTATTATACATGAAAATAAATGTACAGAGATACACACAATGGAAATATACTTTTTCACACAATCACAACTACCAGTTATAGACTGCTTGCCCCTAAGCCATATGTGAGGATGGAGTAAACTGCTTTTCTTAGTGAACAAAAAATCATTTATTTAATTCAATGAATATTCCACTTCTACAGCACTTCATGAGCAGACCTACATTCAGTATGTCTACACCACAGTCATTGCGTAGGGCAGGTCTGTACTGCCAATCAAAAGTATAGCTGCAGCATACATAGACGTACCCAAAATAGATTTAAGAAAGTTAAATGACACAGGCCTGAGTACTTAGGTAAGACTCTAGGATGGCTAACACAGCACATGCAATAGCTCATGTTGCTCCATTTAAATGGCTAGCAGTATGAGAGCTGGCTACTTTAAGGCTAGTTCAGGTACCTCTACATGAGCTGTACCTCAATCATGTGCCAAAGGCTGAGTGGTACTGGTATTGTCAAGGGCACAAACGGATTTTTTGAAAGCCATTGTCAAAGAGTCATGAAGAGAGAGAAGAAAGAAGGACCTCAGTCTTTCACCTTATTGCTTACCCATATCAGAGGGTGCCTTTCCACATATATAGGACATAGGATAGGATAAGATACATTGTAGGACATGCTAGGACAGAGGCTCAATGTAAGGCAATAGTGTTACCATTTTTTATCCACTATCTGGATTTGGTTCAAGGACTATAAAATGAAAACCAGAAAAAATGTTTCCCTGCTGTAGCTCTAAGCCACACAGGAACTGAAGATAATACAAAACAAAAGATGTTTTGTGACATGTAACAGATCACCACATTCATTTTTACTAGGTTCATAAGAGAGGATATGAACTCAAGCCTTCAGAGGTGAAAATCTAATGCACTAGACACATAGGTTTCCCCACCAGGGTGCCCTACTCTGCTATTTTATTTATTTATTTATTTATTTGATTTATTTTAGCTAGATCTGTAGTGGCATAGGATTTAAGACTAATTATGCAATACTTATATCTTAAAATAATAGATATTAAAGGGATATTTTTTCATACAAATTAATGGAGATTAATTAAAGACCTTCATAAAAGCATCCTCTACTCTGCTTTTTATTCTGCAGGTTTTGCAGGGCCTTTTCTGATGTTGTTTTCCTTTAAAAAAAAACCCACAACAACAACTACACTTCTCTTTCCTCCCCTTGTGGATAAGTGATTCCTAGCTTTTAGGTGTCGAAAAACAGATATATCTGTACCACAAGCCTTTTTTTTTTCTTTCCAGGTCACCTTTCACCTCCTGGGTGTTGCCAACACACTGGATGTGTTTGTCTCTGAACTCCTCTGCTCTTCATTCTAGTCTTTCAGGATCAATTACAAGGTTTGCTTTTACAACGCTGGGTCTAGTGACCTGAACACTTCTCTGTATCCCTGGTGACCCGCACAAGGAACACATGCCTGATGAGAAAACAAAAATGAGAGGAACAGCTTGAGTAATCTATGTGCAGAAGGGGCAAGTAGTCCACATGCACAAAAAAAAAAGAGGAGAGAGAGAAAAAATATGCTAAATTACCAAAAATGCTAGAGGAGACAAAGATGCCAACACAAATCCTCTCCCTCCCACTTAACTTCTCCCTCTACTCAAATTTCCTTCTCGCACTCCTACTTAAGAGAATCTTCTCTTACAGCTTCAGGAACACACATCTGAGTTTGCCCTCCTTTGCCCAGATAGTTGTTCTGTCTTGTTCTTGACTTTTATTTTCCTTTCATACTGTTTCCCCAGCTCAGCTCCAGGAGCAAAAGCTTAGAGCTTATATCATTCATGGGAAATATAAATGCTGGAGGAAAAACAAGACAATCTGGGCTGATGTACAATCAAAGGGTCTCAGGGGTACTTTTTAGGATGTTGGACAGAAAGTATAATGAGTTTTGTGAGGCACAATGGAAACAATCATTTAAAGTCATTTGAGGAGGAGGTTTTTCAAATAAAATGTAATTCCTTTTAAAATAAAATACAATTAACTAACATAATTATTTTTGTTGTATTGTATTATAATTATTGGGTTATCCTACACTTTGCCCTCTTTACAAAAGATCTCAAAGCACTTTACCAGTGCTAATTAAATTTCACAAAAGCTCATGAATTGTGTGGTTATTCCCAATTTATAATATAACCTGATCTTTTAAAGGATCTTAGAGAGGCCCAAAGTTTCCTTCTCATGGGAAAAAAAGAAACCTTAATCTTTCTTCTTCTGCACCAAGTAGACATACCAATCAAGCACCCTGCTGCTGATCTAACAAAGTGATCCATCCAGAATCTTTACATGTGTTCAGAATTCTACTGAAAATCAGTGTAGGCTCAGTAAAAGGACAGGTATCACTCTGCAAATTTGGGGACAAGTCTTCAGTGGATGCCTTGTAAACTGTATGTGATGATCAAGGAATCACCTTGACAAGGATCAAACTGCTTGAACACCTGTATACTCTCTTGGCAGAATTAAAAGAGCACATTTCTCACTGGAAATACAGGCTTAGCCTAAATAGTTGATCATAGGTGCAATTCTATCTATTGCACAAATGCCTGTTTTATTCCTACCTCTAATCAGAATTTTCAGGATTGTGCAAAAATAATGTGTCCAGCCTCAGAAATCATGAGATTGACTTAAAATAAAATGGAAAGCTTGGGGCTCTCTTTTCTTACTTTCTGGCATCTGAGCCTTTGGCATGTACCCAGGTCATGATTTCTTGCTTTTCTCTGCACCATGAGGACCAGAAACTTTGGTTTTGTTTTAAATTCAAGCTTAGTTTCTAATGTAATTACCAGAGACCAAGAGCTGGAGATTTAAGAAACACACAGATATCAAGAGGCACTATCAAATCAAGAATTGACAACATGATCATTTTTGAAGGATAAAATAACAATGCTAAAATTAAATGTATTTGTTTCCATAAAGGATCATCTATGAAAGTATTCATCTGTTTGTTTTACATTATATTTTGAGAGTCATTCCATTTTAAATTTGAAAAAATGTTCATCCTTGAGCAAATCAGAAGTAAAAGTTTCTACACATCAGCAAATCTAACACATCAAATGCTTATGGCTTTACTTTATTTTTTTAACGTTTTCAGTGAAATACCCAGTGCCTTAAAGATGACTCCAGTTTTCTTTGCTTCTTCTTTACTCACAACTCCCTTCTAGCCATATATTTTGTTCTGTGACTCCAGTTGATGAAGTGGCATGTGACTTTGTTATACACAAACCTAGCATTCTGTCTCTAAAAAATATCCATATGCAGGTCCCTGGAGTCAAACCAAAAGTCTCCAGGGCATTCAGAAAGCATGAGAATGCACAAGTTTTGAAGGAGGTGCTCTGTTGGCAAGCTTCCAAATTTATTTGCATATTAGGACCTCTTTTGTGAAAACCTCTCCAGGAATAAGGCAGTTAGACACCTGCCAGTTGCCTGCAGTGGCACCATCCCACTGTGATGTTAATGAGATGAACGAGAGCACTGCAGAGACCTGCAATAATTACAGGGTGCAGAGCTTGTCTTTTCCTGGACCTCCTCTCTGGGCTGCTTGTTCTTTAAAGCAGGGTCTTTTGTAATACTAATTACAAATGTTAATTAAACATTTCTTTGGAATTTTGCCCCCCAATAGGTCATATAAACAGGGAATGTCAGCAACAGGCTCAGATCATTATCAGCCATATGAGAAAAATACAAGTTATTTGCTCTCCTCCTGCGATCCCTCCAAAGATATAACTTCTGTTCCTACTTTTATTTATTAAACTGATACTCCAGCCAATAAAATGTAGGAGTGTTTATAGAAGGATAAATTAATAATAGCTTCAATATTAATAATATTAGGCAGCTAGATACTTCTAGCCCTACTAAGTACAGCCTTACTATTAAAGTAATACTATTTACTTTACTGAAATGATTTGGAGAAGGCCAGATCCTCTTCTCCTTAGCCATGCTGAGTAGTCCCATAATGAGAACTTGGAGGAAAAAAAACTAATAATACATTTACCAAAAAATGGAGTTGCAAAAGCACCAAAACAATGTATTTACTTTCATTAAAAAGAACCATCTTTCACACAGTAAGTGACCTAATTTTTTAAAGTTGTTTAGAATGGATTAAAGAACCCCAAAATGAAATATAACTTTTTTTATATATCAAAAAAAAAAAAAACCAGGTTGACTGTAAATTAAACAGTGTTTAACTAACACTTGTTTCATCAAAACCTCAAAAAAAATTTGTTTCAGTTCAATTGAAATTTCTGGGTTTTGTTTTTTGGTTTGGCCCCTACAGCAAGAATACCATTATTTTCCCAACTCTACTTGTTACATATCTGGTGCCTTTGATTTTGTACTGCTCTACCATGCAAGAAATACTGATAGAAATATCCCCAAAATAGGATGCTACTTAATATGAGAAATGGCAGTAGAATTAGGTATTATTGGTATTAGTATTAGTGTCAAGCATAATCGTACAGCCTGAGCTCTATTTTACTTGCTACTTACCCTGAGCCATTTATTTTATTAAGTTTCTGTATAATAGAAAAATATAGATTTTCCAAGTATACTTGGAAGTTCCAAATATCCAACTGGAAAATAAATACAAATCCAGTTCCAAGAATATTGGAAGATATTTATATAAATGTTCATGCTTCAGGGAGTAAGTCAACCTCTAACTATCAAGGACTATGAAAAAAATTTATTTTAATACCAACAACTACACTTTCCTCTGAAGTCCATGGTACCAACCACTAGATGAGAGGTATCATAAGTCTAATTCAGTATGGCATTTCCTATGTTGCTTTACAAACAATTTCATTTTTTATTAAATCCTACATATTTTAAGTTCATGCTATACAAACCATATTGATTTATTACCTATTAAAACCTGTCAGCCTTTACAATAAGGACAATGGTCTTTGTGGGTTGTGGGGAGCAGTGGACATAACATACCTCATTGTTAACAAAGGTTTTGACATGGTCTCCCAGGACATTCTCTTAAATAAGCTAAGGAAATACAGTCTAGATAGAACTACTACAAGATGGATACATACATGTTTTGATAAATTGGGCTGGAGTAGGCATCAATGGTTCATTATGGGAAGAGTGGGGTGATCAGGTACTTGTCAAAATATACATGACTTAGAGGATGGAACTCAGTGCATACTCAGGAAATTTGCAGATGATACTAAGGTAGGTAGGGAATCAGAGACTTTGGAAGAATGGATTAAGATTCAAAATACAATCCTTTAGATTTTATTGGCTAAGCTAAGAAAAAAATCTTTAAAAATATCAAATTAAATTTAAAAAGGATAAATGCAAATGAAGCAATCAAATACAGTAAAACAAACTGGGGAATGACAAGCTTGGCTGCAGTACTGCAGAGAAAGGATAGGGGAGTGAGTGATATTCAGCTTGTGGTCCACTATGACTCAGCGTTGCTTGAAAAACACCTAATCACATTTTGGGATCTATTAACAGTAGTGTTTCATGCAAATCAGGGGAAGAGTTTCTTCCATTCTCTTCAGAACTGGTGAGTTCAGTTTTGGACACCACACTTCAAGAATGACATGGGCAAATTGGAAAGAGTCCAGAGGAGAGCAAAAAAAAAAAATTTAACTGTATCTCACATTCTGCCACCATGATATGAAGGATACTGGGTTAGATGGACTTGCAATCTGACCCAATATGCCTTGTTTTGTTAGAGGTCTAGGCAACATGACAGTTGGAAAGGTTGGAACAAATGAAGAAGAGATAACAGTCTTCAACAATGGAACGAGTTCTCATAAAGAGAATGGCTATCATGACTCTGTATCCAAAAGAGACAGAACAAGAAATAATGGGCTTAAACTGGAACAAGGGAAACTTGGCTTGGACAGTAGGAAGAATTTTCTAACTATGAGGGTGGCAAAATGGATCAGATTACTAAAAGAGGTTCTAGAATCTCTACCAAAAAGAGTTTTTAAATGCAGGTCAGACAATCACTTGGCTGTGATAATTTAGACAGGAACATTCCTGCTTTCAGCAGGAGGTTAAATGAGATGACCTCCTGATTCAGTGATTCTAAAGAGACAACACAGTGGGGAACTGTGCAGTTTCCTGAGAGAAACATTGGATCAACATATCTTCTAGCTTGTATCAGCGTGACCCCTCCTGAACTGACCATGTGTGGCTGTGGAATAGCAAAAATCAAAGCTTCAGCAGACTGCATGTCACCAGAAAGACTTGTATTCTATAGACTAACAATCTGGTTTGCAAATCTGGCCTAATAAACTGTAAACTGTTACAGTAATACCAACCCATAGTTCCACTAACATTTTTCCAATAAGCCTCAAGTTTTAAACAAACTAAATTATCAGGAACAATCACCAAGGGCAAGTCATGCCTGAGCAACCTGATTGCCCTTTATGATGAGATAACTGGCTCTGTGGATGTGAGTAAACCAGTGGATGTGGTATACATTGACTTTGTCAAGGCTTTTCATACAGTCTCCCACAACATTCTCGCAGGCAAGCTAAGGAAGTACGGGCTGAACAAATGGATTGTAAGGTGGATAGAAAGCTGGCTGGATCATCAAGCTCAATGGGTAGTGGTCTAGGTGGCAGACAGCATCAAGTGCTGGTCCTAGGGTTGGTCCTAGGGCTGGTTTTGCTCAGTATCTTCATTAATGATGTAGACTGTGGAATGCATTACACCCTAAGCAAGTTTTCAGATTACACCAAGCTGCAAGGGGCAGAGGGGAAGGGGGATAGTATATAGACTGGAGGGTAGGGCTAAAATTCAGAGTGATGTAGGCAAATGGCAGGATTGGGCCAAAAGAAATCTCATGAGGTTCAGTAAGGACAAGTGCAATGTCCTGCACTTACCACAGAAGAATCCCATGCACTGCTGCAGGCTTGGGACCAACTGGGTAAGCAGCAGCTCTGCAAAAGAGGGCCTTGGGGTGACAGTGGACAATAAACTGAATGCAAGTCAGTGTGCCATTGTTGCCAAGAAGGTAAACAGCATACTGGGCTGCATTCGTAAGTGTGTTGCTAGTAGATTGACAGAAGTAATTATTCCCCTCTGTTCTGCAGCTCTAGGTGGTGGTGTGCATGTGTTTGTGGATACACAGCAGAGAAGGCTGAAATGAATACAAATGTGG
>NW_017728992.1:40985442-40988367 GCF_001723915.1 Gavialis gangeticus
CAAATGGAGTAGACGCTACAGAAATTATGTGGACAAGTTAGAGGGAGTCCAGCAGAAGACAACAAAAATTGTTGTGGGAGACTCCCTCCTGAGGGGGACTGAAGGAGTAATCTTCTATCCCAACCTCTTGGCCCATAAGGTCTGCTACTTCCCGAGGAACTGCATCCCAGACATAGCAGAGAGGAGCTTATCCAGCTCTCCCAAAGCTTATCCAGCCCTCCAAACACTACCCTATGCCCCTTATCCATGTGGGCACGAATGACACGTCTAAGAGCAATACCATGTAATGAGTGGCTACAGGACCCTGGGAGCAGGCCTCAGGGGGTTGGGGGCACAGGTGTTTATGTCCTCAATCCTCCCAGTTATGGGTCATGGGCTGAGGAGGGAGAGACGGATTGAGGTAGTCAACAGAAGACTATGGTGCTGGTGTCATCGTGAAGGCTTTGGCTTTCACGATCACAGTCCACTCTTTGGTGAGAGAAGCAGTGGTCTGCTGGGAAGAGACAGCCTCCACCTCACCTCCCTGGGGAGGAAGATCTTTTCAACCAGAATGGTTGACCTACTCAACTGGGCTTTAAACTAAGCCCGCCAGGGGATGGGTGGACTACCACCAAAGCAAGCCCACTAGGCTAGCACCACAAAACCAGCACATTAGGGCATCCAAAGGAAACCACTCCTACCCCAGCCCTGGAATAGTGTCCTTCTGGGAGTGTAAGGAAGCCTAGGGCTTACAATGGTATACTTAAATGTCTGTATACCAATGCCAGAAGCTTGGGGAACAAGCAAGAGGAATTGGTCCTCCTGCTAAACAAGAATGACTATGTTCTTATCAGGATAATGGAGACCTGGTGGAACTATACCTATGACTCAGCCACAGGTATAGACAGCTATACCCTATACAGGAGAGATTGTGTGGGGAAAAAAAAGGTGGAGGTGTAGCTCTCTAGTCAAGGAAAGATACACATCCCTGCAAACTGACATTGGCACCCATGGAGGATGACTGGAGACCCTCTGGATTAAAATGCACAGGGAATGTGGCACAGAGGACACAATGGTAGAAGTCTACTACAGACCTCCTAATCAGGAACAGGAGCTTGACCAGGAATTCTCTAGGGAACTGACTAAGGCTGCACGCTCTCAGTGCATGGTTGTCATGGGAGACCTGGTGGCTGCCTAAAAGTATATAAAGGGATGTACATCAGGATCTGAGTGAATATCTGTTCAGCACTCCAAACAATAACAAACTCCTCCAAGACCGTTATAGGCTGGATAAAAGGAAAAACGTCTTTACCATCCAAGCCCCCAAGGCCTGGAATAGACTCCCTCTAGAGGTGGTGCAAGCACCTACTCTGGACTCTTTCAAGAAACATTTGTATGTTTATCTTGCTGGGATCCTTTGAACCCAGCTGACTTCCTGCCCCTTGGGCAGGGGGCTGGACCCGATGATCTTATGAGGTCCCTTCCAGTCCTAATGTCTATGCATCTATGAATGTATGAAAGTGTTTAGGGGACTAGGGCACATCACTTATGAGGGGAGGCTAAGAGAACTGGGCTTATGTAGACTGGAGAAGACAAGACTGAGGCGGGATTTGATAGCAGCCTTCAACTACATGACAGATGGTTACAAAGAGGATGGAGTTATACCATTCTCAGTGGTGGCAGACGATAGAACAAGGGGCAATGTTCTCAAGTTGCAGCAAGGGAAGTTTAGGTTAGATCTTAGAAAAAACTCTCACTAGGAGGATGGTGAAGCACTGGACCAAGCTACCTAAAGAGGTGGTAGAATCTTTATTCTTGGAGATTTTTAAGGCCTGGCTTGGCAAAGCTTTAGCTATAATGATATACTTTGACATGGTCCTATTTTGAGCAGGGGGTTGGTCTAGATGACCTCCTGAGGTCCCTTCCAACCTAAATCTTTTATATTTCTATGATCCTATTACTCTGGAGTAAAGCTTCAAATATAATGCTTTGGAGCAGGTACACAGTGCCTAGTTGAGGGGTGTCAAACTCATTTGGCCCTATGGACCAGATGAAGAGCATGCAGCTAGTCTGAGATCTTTATCAGGCACACAGACTAGCCCTGTGCATTGGAGCTAGCACACAAGGCCAGTCTGGTGCACACACTTCATGAAGTGTATGCCCTGGACAACCACGAGGTGCCTGTGCTTGACCAGTACCATATGCTAGCTGTGGTGCATGGGGATGGTCTATGGACCTATCCAGATCAGTTCTGGAGCCATTGTACAAAGCCAATCTGGCAGGGAGCTACATCTAGTGCATGCCTCAGATCAGCTCTGTGCTGTATGCAGCACATACACAGTCCAATTCTGCATGCCACTAGGGCTAAGTACAGACAGTCAAAAAACCCCAGGCTGAATTGATTCAATCTTTGCAGGTTAGTCTAAGTGGCACAGATTGAACCAATAAGTAAGTGAACAGGCATTCCCTTGTAATTATGGAAATGCTATCACATGCCTGCAGTGGCCCAGACTAGAAGCCAGGAGGGGGGCGCTCCCTGCTCAGCTGGATCAGACAGCTTGGGCCAAGGCTACCCCACCGATCCTGCAAGGGGAGGAGTTGCAGGGAAGGTGTAAAGTATCCTGGTATGCTGGGGGACTGAAAGTTAACTTGAATCTGGAGGGGATCTGAAACAGAAGTTAAATAAACTGATTTAACTTGAATCAGTTAAGTCTGATACTACATCCATCCAGGTTTATCTTAAACCAGTTTTGGCTATTTTGAAAGTAGTTTATGTAAACTGAACTTCTGTTGTGTTACAGATTTGAGCCAGTTTCTAATCACTCATACCAGTTTATGTGTATTTTTGTCCCTAGCCATGCAATGGACATTGGCCCAATCCAAGGCTCATGCTGCACACAGCACCCGGGACCGGTGCATGGTGTGCTCTGCATGCCATGCCCATAC
>NW_017728992.1:40988743-40990792 GCF_001723915.1 Gavialis gangeticus
GTTGCAGGGAAGGTGTAAAGTATCCTGGTATGCTGGGGGACTGAAAGTTAACTTGAATCTGGAGGGGATCTGAAACAGAAGTTAAATAAACTGATTTAACTTGAATCAGTTAAGTCTGATACTACATCCATCCAGGTTTATCTTAAACCAGTTTTGGCTATTTTGAAAGTAGTTTATGTAAACTGAACTTCTGTTGTGTTACAGATTTGAGCCAGTTTCTAATCACTCATACCAGTTTATGTGTATTTTTGTCCCTAGCCATGCAATGGACATTGGCCCAATCCAAGGCTCATGCTGCACACAGCACCCGGGACCGGTGCATGGTGTGCTCTGCATGCCATGCCCATACCAGATCAGCCTTGCATTCTGGCTCTGGTACACAGGGACAGTCTGTGGGCCCAATCTGGACCATCCAGGAGCCAGCACATAAGGATGGTCCAGGGCAGGGACTTCATATAGCATGTACCCTAGACTTGTCCCTCTGACTCATGAAGCACACACAGCACTGGGTCCAACTCTGTGTGCTGCATGAGGCAGAGGGGGCTGGGGCCAGCATATGCTTCATACGTTATATGGGGTTAGTCCAAGGTCCACAGACTAGATCTGGCCTGTAAGCCCTATCTTTGATAACCATCATCTAATCTAAAAGGACTTCTAAAGGTATCCAAGATAAAACACACTTTTTGTAATCACTTTTTATGATCCTCTAATTCCAGAATGGTTTTAAAATAAAAAAGTTTATTCAGCCTATAATGTGTATGTTTGCCTTTGGGTGTATAAACCTGAAGAGGCAGAAATGTACAGGTTTAAGAGTTAAACACTACACATGTGTACTCAGTGCTTTTTCATAGACCTTTTTTAGAGTGTACACACATTGTGAATGCACAGTTTATTATGCCAATGGTTTGTGGATAACACTCCCTATATGCCTATTGGCATGATAAACTATAATAACTTTATTATAAAGTTAAAAGCATAACATTAATGCAGAAAAGCAAAGAAAAATTGAAAGTAAGATTTACATTCTACCCTTAATCCATCCCTTAGTTGTTTTCACATGGCTCAGAAAATAGAAATGTTATCATATGAATATAAACATTTTGAAAATCCTGTGAATTCTGAGACTTCTCCTTTAAAAATGACCCATTTTTCATCATTTTGTAATATTTTCCAAATTTTAAAAAAGTCTATTAAAAATGATAATTGTGAAGGGAGGGAATTCTGTCCTTTATCTTTTTGATAACTGCTGTAGCTTCCATTGAACCAAAGGTGAAATTATTTGATGTCAAAGAAATTCTAGGTTAGCTGCTTGCTTTATTAAAAAAACCCTATTATTAAAAGTAAAATGTCAGCTCATGTACCACCATTTAATCCTGCATTGGGTTACATGTGATGTGATACTCATGTTTCAGCTATTGGCAGCTGCTGGAAACTGGCACATCTTAAAGATATGCCTCAGCGGATTCAGATTCTGCTGAATCGTATTGGGACAGTGATCCAAATCAGCAAATCGAATCACTGTCCCCCAAATTGGGCCGAATCTGAATCCAGTTGAATACTGTCCGCTTCATACACCCCTAAAAAGCAGGGGGGGAAATGAAAATGTTAACTTGATCTGAAGCCATGGTTTATAGAGAAAAGTTTCCAAATCATTGAAAGGGAATTCAACCACAAAGTTCCTGCAAGCTAAATTCTCATACAATGCTTTAAAAATTTACCTCAGAAAACTTAGAAAATGGTTGGGTGGATAAAAGCAAATCTAAAGATGATGATTGGATGGAGATTTAACCCACCACCTCCTGTGAGGAAAATTTCTAAATCACCATATATAGTGCAGGCTGTGTACCTACTATGCACCAACTGGTAGGACTGAAAAGAAACAGAATTAATTCAATCCATAGTAGTAAAAGGTATTTAGAAATACCAGTACTAGACTGGATTATTTGATAAACTGTTTGCTTTTCCATTGGAAAAAACAGTTTCCTCAAAATTATGACTTACTGGTGAATACTGGTGCTCTGGAGAGGTGCCGGAGGACTGGAAGAGGGC
>NW_017728992.1:40990803-40998159 GCF_001723915.1 Gavialis gangeticus
CGACCCTAGAAACTATGAAACTATGAAACTATGAATTTTACTACAAAAAATGTTTTGAAGAAATGTTTTAAGTTATTAACATGAAAAAAAATCTAGTTTTCCAGTTTCAAAATTATTTTTTGTTAATATACAGACTATATGGAACCCAATATTCCAGAATCCATTGCACCCCAAAGAAGCACAGTGCATCCAGAATATCATTGGTCCACTGCTATACATCTTAGCAGTGACAGGCAGGGCAGGTCCCATCCACAGCTCACCAGGCAGTCAGCCATTCTAGTTAACATAGTAAGAAGGATTGCCTCAGATCTATGTACTTCCTGCTACTTTTCTGAAGCAGGTAGCAAGGTCCACAATTACGGCTGACTCCCTACAACGAACCCAAGAAAGGAGAACCTGTTTGTGCCATGCCCCCTTCTGTAAATTTACACTGAAGTTGGACATAATATGTGCCATAATGAGGATGTTGGAGGCCTTTGTAACTTAAGCAGAACAAATTGGGAAGTATAATAGGCTGCTATGTGGAAAAGGTCAGTACTGGAGATAGAAAAGGAATAAGCTGAATCTTTGCAGTAGAAAAAATAAGATGGAAAAGCTTTACAAACTATTAAAAATTACAATGCTCTGTTCTCAGTGAAGGTAAACTTCACTGCGGTCAGATGCAAGAGGCAAAGATTTCTTTGGGTGATACCTTTTATTAGACCAACTGCATAGTTCAGGGGAAATTCTACAAACTTTGAAATGCAAGTCATTCTGCAGATCTGAAGAGAAAAGCCAAAGCAGAGAGAGTCAAAAACATTTGGAAGAGTTCGGAAAGAGGGTATAGCAGATAAACAATTAGCAGAAGAAAGGAAGCTGAGTACTGGGATCAAGGTGCATCTAAAAGGGAGGAGGGTCATTATCATTTTTCCTTGGTGGAAAGAATTCAGGAACCAGCTGGCCCAATAAAAAGTATGAACCTTTTATTGGACCACAAGAAATCTATGCCCCTCACAATTCTTGGACCATCACAGCTACAACATCACTGGTAAATGTGACATCAGAAAAAGTAGGTTCAATACAAAACAATAAAGGTTGATGTATCTCAAGTTGAAATGGATGTTATCAAGAATGGAAATCCTAATGATTTATGGTGAATCTGTTCTACAGCTATGTATGGCTCTTTCTAACAAAACAGCAATATATTTAATATAGTAATTGTATAAGCAATACTGATGAACTGCCAATATGCTTCAATCCTGACCCACTAGATTGCCTCTAAAATTGAAAGACGCCAAGTGACCATTTAATTCAATCTTAGACTTTCTTCTGAGAGTATGAGTAGGAGGATGCCAAATTATGTGGTGGACTGTGTGTATGTGATGTGGGCCCTTGAACAGGATTGAGTTCACCTGTCTCTGTACACATCTATACGTTCATTTATCTTCAACATTTCCATTTGTCAGAAATCCTCCTCTTTCTTTCACTACATCAGCAATACTATACTTTAAATATCTTTACCACTGCAAAGTCCCTCCATTCCCAACCTTAAATATAATGAGCCATTATTCAACCTTGTTTCAACAGATACAATGAAAGTTAAGAAAAGTACATTCAGCCTTGTGTTCCTTGAAATTATCCCATCTCATCCCACTAATTTGTCTTTAAATGTATTATGAGCCAGATCTTCAGCTGGTTTATGTTGAGTAATTCCACTGCAGTCAATGGAGTTACATCACTTTACACCAGCTGAGGTCCTGCTTAGAAATACATGCCTCTGTCCACAGTCCAATGATTTTATTCACAGTTATTTTCCACTCCCTTGTACTATCATTGTATCTGCTGAAATATTAATATAAAATAGCTTAATAATATAGATTATTTTGTTGATTTTACAAATATATATGATTGCAAAAGATGGAGGAAAATATTTTCTTTTGAAATCCACTTCCATTCAAAGGAAAAAGAAAACCCATACATATCACAAAATGTGTACAACACCACTAGTTAAAGAAAAAAAACAATAGATAACTATATAAAAAGATGGTAGCAACTGAAAGGAAATAGCTGATAGAGCAAATGGATTTTGAGAAAAATCACAGGCTAAGAGAAATGAGGGTACTTAGAAGCTTTGATATATGTAGCATTACTTCTGTGCTCCAAACATATTTACCAAGGCTTTAAAGATGCCAGGACATTGCTCACATTTATTTCATCTCAGAACATCCATAACTCCAAAGACCTTAACCCCCCACAGGTTTCTGATTTTCTACAGGGCCCCAACCTATCAAAAAGAAAAGAGTTTCTGTCTCCCTGCTACTAGCCCTAAGCAACTCCGGGAGGATAATCAGTAGACAAAATATGTGTTTATAGTATAGCCTTCGAGGGAGTCATAACTTGAGCCTCCACGCAGTTCATGGAGGGGGGGCAATCTGGCAACATTTGATTTCACAGAACTTGAATACATACATCTCAATTAGGGACTGCCAGTGCTGACTCACAGAGCCTCTTCCCTTGGCATCTGCAGAGCTAGGCCCTTAAAACAGATAGAATAGTTTATAGGTAGCTACAAATCAGTTATGCTAAAGGCTGTTATACTAATCATTCATAATCCAAACCCATATACAGTGGTGTAGTGTTTTCAGCAGACAGAGCTTTGATATTTTCTATTAAAACAATGTTAGAGGAAAACATGAAAAGCCTGAGAAAAGGACAATTCAGGGTATCCGCTGTCACAACATATTTATCACACTACTCTAGATTGTAACTACTGATTGGAAAATATACTGCCTATTCCGTGGCCTATGTGAAAGGAGTTTAATGCCTGTTTTTCCTGTGTACAAATTCTATATCAGTGTGAGGTTTTTCTTTTATTTCACCCTGGACCATATTGTGTTCAAGGGTAAGAATACAAAAAGCCCCTTCATTTGTGTCCTTCACCGAAGAGCCAGACTTAATTGCAGTTTTTGTAGAATTGCAGTTCTTGTAGATATCTATGCAAGAATTGGAATCACTAGCCACCTTGAAAGAGAAAAGGTCAAGTCAGCCTTTTCCCTCTGCTCTGACTGAACCTATTTAAGAGGTGCCCAACAACTACACTCCCATAAAGCTCCAATAGGTATGAAGTCTCCTTGAAATGCATTGGAGTTCTCACAGGGTGCAAGAAGCTGTGTGCCATACCAAAGAAGGGCCATGGTTAGAAAACAAAAACAAAACCTCACATTACTGGTCTTATTACCAATACAGAAGCCAAAGCCTCAACTGACATTAATTCATACTGGTGTTCCCTGCCCCCACAAAGAGGATAAGAGCTATGAAGTATTATCCAGCTCCCATAGAAACAATCCAGAAATCCAAACCAGGATTTAGGTACACGGTTTGACAGTGCAAGGAAGTTTGCCCAGCTACTGCCATTATTAAATGTCCTCTGCGACTAAAGAGAGGATTCCATTCCCCTGGGCTACTGATACAGTTCTTTTCAACATCACAAAACACTGTCTGATGTACACACACAAACGTGCGTGTGCCCACACACATGCACACCCACACCCACACACGTAGAGTTACAGGACTTCATTCAGGCCCTCAATGGCAAACATTCTAATACTCATTCAAAAGTTGTTTCAAGCAATGATGCAACAACACACACAGGCACACATACACTCACTTGCACACATGCACACTTCACCTCGAAAGAAATGGGCAGAAATGGGGTGTTGATGTTCTTTTATATTTTAACCAGTTACTCTACAGCACACATCAGAAAGAGCTGTAATTCTAAATGGTGTGGGAAAGAAGGTCGAGACAAATCTTTGTCCTGCTGGTCCCATGGCATGCAGACAAAAGGAGAAGCTGTTCTCTCTCTCTCTGGCTTTCTCTGAACAGCTTGACTGGCAGACTAGTGGATAATCCTGTTCACAGTTAATGTGCAGTAACAGGATTGAGAAAAACTGACTTAAGAAGCTTTCATCTGGGTCAGGACACATCGATGCCATATTTAAAGATATGCTCTCTGTTCTCCTCTGCAAAGATAAGTGTCTCAACATCAGGCTTAAAAAAAAATAAAACCAAAAAAACCTCAGCGACATGGCTACTTAACTATTACACTGTGTGAAACAGCTTTCACGCAGAGATGATGTTTGCTTTCTTCATAGGTTATGGAGTGCAGCAAGCTAGTCAATGAACACATTTACCTTCCCATATTAAACTGACTATGCAAAAAAGATTATTTTCAGAGATGCTTTACATCCAAAACTCTGGCTAAAATCAAGACGAGATGAGGGTGTTCAGAACATTTGAAAATGAGGCTAGAAGTTTCTAATTGTCATTGTTATTACCATCTGCTGAGAAGTACTGATACATCTTTGGGACAAGTTAACCTGTGTCACATCAGGGACACACGGCATGGGAATGAGTTTTACCGACAGCTGCCAACATTTTCTTTTCTTATTATTATTATTCATACTTTTTTATCACTTGCAGGTGTATTTTTCCGCAATAACAACACAGTGGTTCTTTCTGATAATGATATGAAGGGAATCCAGGAAGTTAAAATCTTGCAGTCCTCAGTTTCCTATATGATGTTGGAACTGAGGAATTTTTTTATTACATTTTTTACCGTTCCAAACATCATTAACAATTTAAAAAATTGTACAAACATGCTGGCTGTTAAAAAGCAGATAACTTTATGAGGCTAGCTTATGAATGGCCTCAGCAAGCTTTTAAGAAGCCTTAATATCAATCTTGTGTAGCTTGCATTATAATACATCTGTATTAAGCATTTGCTTTGACTTTGATCCCAGATTCTTAGGACCAAATTCAGCCTTCTATAAGGATATGCATCTCAGCTGGCTTTAATTGTGCTGAACCCGCTTACATCAAGGATTGGATTTGGCTCTTTCACAATATTCTGCAAGTTATTAAACCGCCATATTCAAACAGGGATCTAAAGGTTATAGAATTGGATGTAAATTTGAGGGCCAGTTATTGTATAGGAAAACATCAATGTTGTTAGCTGCTGTTATCAATGCTGTTAGGTGCTAGATAATGTAGCCCTAATCCTTCACCTTGTGAAATCAGTGGGAGCTTTTCCACTAACTTCAGTGGAATTTAGATCGACCTACAAGGAATGTGTGAATTATCACCAGATAGCTCACCAGGATGACTGACATACTCTACAGATTAGCCCTGTGGGACTCCACTTACATGGTTTAAAAAATAAGCTACTTGAATAGAGGGAGGGAGGGAGGTTTCAACACAAAAAAAATGCCATTTTTCAGTAACAATTCCTGCAAGAAATACTGATTCCACAAACATAAATGTAAACCATCTACTGGCTTCACTGGGCCCAGGGCCTCACCCCTTAGTTTTTTATGCTATCACAGTATTAAAAACAATTATTTACATTTTTACTTATCCTCTTAAGCACAAGGGGCTATATTCTGTCCCCATGGTCACATTTTACAGCATCTTGCACTGAGTTAAAAATCTTGCCTAGATGGCACAGCAGGCAAACCTGAATAAGATACAGCAGTTTCTGTAGCCAGCAATATGCATCATGTCTAGCTGATCCTGATTACCCAGTCAAAATGATCAGGTACTATTTACTGCTGGGTTGACTAGGACTCACTTTAGCACAAGTCCAGAGCAAGGCTTGGATTTACAGCTCAAGAGCTCTTGGGAGATGCTGTGATCACTTGTTTCACACCCCTCTAACCTTACTAATCCCACTGAATTCCTCGAAACTATTTCTGGAGTAAATTATTATTCATTATCATTATACAGGATAATATTTGTCACCAGATGGAAAAAAATAAATTTTAAATCTACACTGAGTTTAGCACTGCCTCTTTTTTAGACTGAAAACACTGCATGAGGCAGTAGGATACTTTCATATAATAAGGACTTTCAATTCATCCATTCCCTAGCGCTACAATCTGCTGCAAGGGCTGGAGTTTAACGTAATCTCAAAACCATGTAGTAAAATCTATAGATTAAACAGTTATTTTGCTTTGTAACATCTTTTGATGGAGTTCAAGGTCAGCTATCAACAGATGTCTGAGATTTGTGAATGGCAGGGAACAGTGTTGCACTATCCTGGGGTTTTCTTCCAGTCTCTCAAGCTCATGTTTGTGGACCCTGGCAGCAGTATGTGCAGTCCTTTAAATCATCCCTAGGAAGGCCTTCATTGAGAGATCATTTTGAAGACATCTTCTGTCTATATATTCCTTTTATACTTTTGGCTCTTATTATGTTAACTGGTATATCAAGATGCACTGTTTTCAGATTACTTTAAGCCCTGCAATCCTTAAGAGTTGAATGCAAAATGAAATGAAAGAATTAAAAGACTTTACTGTTAATGTTTCTTGAAAGTAGCCTGCTAATGTTATGTTTTGGTCTAATATTATTCTAAGTTATACCGTCTTTGCTACGATTAATAATTCTACTCCATTACTACTGCATAAAACCTTGCAATACTTGTAAAACTGGATTCTGTCTTACTGCTTAGCACACATTTTTTTTATTCACGCTATTCAAAATTGCTATGTTGTACTGCATATATTTAAGTTAATTTTTCCTTAAAGCTCAATTCCTCCAGCCCCAGAATGTTTTTGTGGGAATATAGTTAGAACACCCCTCCTCCCACACCAAATGTCAGCATCTTTTTGGTAGCATGATGCCAACATCTGAGCACGGTATTCCAAAAGCAGTTAAGACGTTTATCGTTTTGCCAGAGGCCTTCCCTATTGGTTAACAATTTTTAAAAAATTGTCACTGGCAATATGTACTGTGACTGTGCTGAAAACATGGGAATTTATTATGAGGTAACTGAGGTACATTTATCAAATGTTCTAGTGATTAATGAAAGTACCTCTACTGAAAATTAAATTTCAGTCTTCAGTCAGAATATGCAATGTAGCCACTTCCCATCTTTAAATCTGTTTATATTTCTCAAAAACCCTCCAAGAACAGTAACTACTAACATATGCAAAAGAAGCTGCCCCTTTCGCTGAGATACACAAAACTAAATGGAAAGAAGAAAACAGGAAAATTAAAAACAGATTATATTTGTTATATGTTTTATTATATGTTACTTAGGCCCCTGAAAGATGTACAAGAAAAGCTGTGATGGGATTTGATGTGCCATCCCCCTAATTGTGCAACCTGCCATAACACGGGTGAATGACAGGAAGTGTTTGTACCAGGTGGGGGGGAAACATCCTAGGGAGGCTCTCCCCTAGTGCACCCTACTGTGCCAAGTTTGCATTAACGCACCCTCGTTCTCGCCCGCCACGTCTTGATTTTATAAAAGTTAAAGGGAGGTTGCCTCTCATCCTCTTGGTCACGGCTCCTGCTACCCCGATCCTTGTTTATATA
>NW_017728992.1:41003159-41003971 GCF_001723915.1 Gavialis gangeticus
CACCCTCGTTCTCGCCCGCCACGTCTTGATTTTATAAAAGTTAAAGGGAGGTTGCCTCTCATCCTCTTGGTCACGGCTCCTGCTACCCCGATCCTTGTTTATATAACAGGGTTCCGAACACCCCAGCCTTATGGGCTATGCGTGGCTCCAACCACCCCTGTATCACGCCCCAAGCCTTGCAGATGTACTGGACATTGTTCAGTCTTAGCCACAGCCCTCGTCACTGTCTGCACCCTCTGGCATTCGGGCTCTCTGCAGCCCTTGTCACTCTCCATGCCCTCTGGTGCTCGGGCTTTTCTGTTGCCTTGTCTCTCACTGCCCCCTTTGCTCTGGGGCTGGGGTCCATGCACCCCAAAACTGCACCCTCTCTGGCACCAGGGTCCTCCAACCCCTAATAGCCTCACCCAAACCACCGGTAGAAACTCAGTAAACAACACACAAGCCCCTCAGCTATAACATAAATCTAAGCCCTCTGGCTATAACAACACTCAAGCCACTCCAAGGCTTCTCCATCTCTTACCCATATCACATTGTTCACGTATTCTGGCCTCTTCCTTCTCCTCACCCAGGCAGAGCTCCTGCCCCTTTGGCTGTCAGCAGGGAAACTACCTGCTTGGCCTCAGCCTGGGAGTTATATAGGAGTGAGGCCCTGCCCCTTCCAGTCAGCTGACTTCCCCTGGTTACCCTGGCAACCAGCAGCTGGGCTCCCTACTTACTGATTCACCAGTAGCAGGCACCTCAGTGCCCTGCTACAGTGTTATTGTGAGATTGAGTACCAGATCCCATTATACCTTATTTCTGGTGCTGGGGAA
>NW_017728992.1:41008971-41026839 GCF_001723915.1 Gavialis gangeticus
GGGGGGAGTCAAAAAAGGCTGCTGCTGCCAGCAGCTGTGTGATCATTGTGGCAACTGAAAGTTGCTGCTTCTGCTTTACCCCAGGCACCCAGCTACATCCCTACACTGTTGGTTACTTATGCTATAACCAATAGATATCAGTGTCAACCATTCTTCCAGTTTTAGCTCTAGCCTTTCTTGCTGTCTGGGTCACATTTTTAAAAGCCTGGCTTCTGGAGTCAAGTGATTACAGAAAAAAGTTTGAAAATGTGCTTCCTAAGACAGCTGTCAGGCACCAGAAGGCAAACATTAACATTTAATATGCATTATTAATTTAATCTTATCATTATCATCCTTGTGTTTTTCTAAGGTCTGAATCCCATTTGCTGAAGCTTGAGGCTGGCCATATTAATACACATACCATATACTCACTCACAGACTTCTGTCAGTAAGCAAAGTAAACACTCCAAGCAGAATACTTCTGGTGTCAGAAAAAGGCATTTTTCTTGGTGCATTAGTGGGTTTTTTCCCCTCTTTTGGGGCAAGGGGGAGATTGGTTGGTTGTTTGCTTTTAATTGTTTTTTAAGAATGACTGCATGAAATACAAGCCTTCTTCTTGGCCTCAGCAGCCCTTAGAGTTATTTCTTTAAGGACCTGTCTTTCTCAAACTCACTTTTTCTCTCTAAAGTCTACTTCCATTTCCTTTATATTGGTAATGACCCAGCAATACCCCTGGACAGCATCATTCATTTAACAGAGCAGGGGGTCAGAGGCAAATATTGCAAGTCTGTTACAATTGCCTTCCTACAACACAGTGTCTTCCCATTCTACTTGATATTTAAAGCTGAAAAAGGCTGCACATTCTTATCCACAGCCTGCTGTTATTTAACGCAAATGTATATGCATTGTGATGTTCTACTTATGTGGAGATTGGTCACAGGCTTATTGAGTTTCTGTCTTACGGCAGAAGAGAAGTCACCCATTGTACGAGAAAGCAGTGACACTAATGGATGAGCTAAGACTGTGCCTTACTAACAAGTCTTTTTATATCTGGCAGCTCCAGTGATGTGGTACCATGGTGATTTGCAAGTTTGGTCTTTCTCCTGGACATCTAGAGACAAGCAGGAACTCTGAGTTTTGGCCCTGCAGTCTTTGAGCTTACAGTGACATTAATACCACTAACAGAATCCAAATCATGCTTGTACAATGAGAAGTTTAGGTTAGCACTGCCTGCTGATAAATTTACACAAGGACCTCTGATGTAAATGAGACCTCTATTTACTATTCTCTTTGGACTACTGTTGAGTAACTGCATGGCCTCAAAATCAGCATTATTATCCTCTCTGGTCAGACAGCAGGTGAAGCAATCCAGCTTCCCCACTGTAGTAAATATTCAAATTCACCTTCATGCATACAAGATATGCATGTTCAAAGGGAGAAAAAATTTTGTTAATTAGAGCTTACTAAGAGTATGTTTTATTTGAAAAAAATATATTTTGCCTTCTCATTTTGCACATCCATACAATGTCATCCATCAAACTGCAAAATCCTGCTTCCTGGAAGGGATGGAAAATGAAAACAAATTCTTGCACTGATATGAAAATGTATTTCTAGACCATATATGCTAGCAAGATAATGCCTTGCATTGATTCCTAATTACGCAAGCTATAGCACTAAAGTAGTATTCATGAAGCTATGCATAATGTTAAAAGCAATCTATCTGATGGTATTCTGCATAAGTATATGTGGAAACAGAGCGGGGAAAAGAATATCCTTGCTTTATGATGCAAAAAAATGTTTTCAGCTTATTGGTCCTTGAAAGACAGATGGTCAGAATGTGGACTGTTCCACTATGCAGCACATTGTCCTAGAGCAAAATATAGATCAAACCACTTGAGTTTTTAAGGCCACCCTGGCTCCCATTTTATCTGGGTTATTGTAAATGCTGCCAGGTGCTGGCCAGGTGCAGCCAGGAAGAGGAAGATGTCAGAGAGAGAGATGGGCAAAAGTTAGTCTCTGCATCACTGGAATGCCTAAGGAAGAAAGTATTTTGTTTTATTCCTCTCAACTTGCAGTACTACGTTCCAAGTCTGATTTCAGAGTTCAAAGGCAATATACTAGGGACAGATTTGAAGAGAGGGAGAGATCTGTTTTTGGATTCTTAATTGTTATCAAGGCTAATGAGTGGAGAGTATCTGGTAGCCTTTTAGAGTTGGAAGAAAAAAAAAATATTGTCAGTGTCACCTGAATAGTATTCATTTTCAACTAGTATGAATATTTGTCATTTCAACAATGTCCCAGAACCTGCCAACATGACACTGCACTTCAATTATAAAAAAAATATATGTCTGAGGGGTTTTTTCCCCCCGTTTGTTTGAGGGGTGACATCTGGCTGACTGGGAGATTGTAGTATATACTTGTGGCATATCCCCTACACATCATATGTCAGTTCAGCATGAAGTAGATACATGTCAGGTCGTATAGGACTTTGGTAATACTAGCTCTTTAAAAGCTAAAAAATCTACAAATACACCATTCACATGGTATGTACAATGATCTCAATCCCTTTGTTACTCTCCCTAAAATAATACTTATGGTAACAAAATATAAAAGTTGTTTGTGTTTTAAAGACTGTCAAAGGTGTCATATGAAATGTGAAACTCAAAATGAGTGTTAAAAATGAGTCCTGAGATCCTTACTAAAAGCCAGATCATCTACTCCTGAAGTAAATTCTGTGGGAGGAAATTGATGAATACCCTTTCTGCCCTAATTGTCCCATCAGAGGACAGAGGCTGGCACCCATACCCCCAGCAGAATACTATCCATCTCCAATACCAATGGCTCCAATTTATCTGAGAAAGGTCAAGACTGTGTGTGTGTGTGTGTATATATATATATATGTATGTATATATATATGTATATATGTGTGTGTGTGTATGTATGTATGTATATATATGTTTGTATGCATGTATGTATGGGAATATATATATTGCAACCCTGTGCCTATCTCCCTAGCAGTGACTCTCCACTCAAGATCAGCACTAGCTATTGCTGCACCCTTGAGAAGGGGACTTTACAGAAAATGTAATACAATCTAAGGCCATATTGTCTTCTCTAAGGCAGTGGATCCCAACCTTTTTTATTCTCAGGATCGAGTGGCACAGGAGCAGGACGGGGCACACAGAGCTGACTGCCTCCCTCCTGGTGCTGCCCCACCACCCAGCTTTAACCCTACATGTGATTGCTAGTGGTAGAAGCCATTCACCTGGGCAGACAGACCGGGTCTGAGCAGGGGGTTTATGCCACGACCCACCAGCCAACACTTCGCAGCCCAGTACTGGGCCATGACCTGGTGGTTGGGAACCTCTGCTCTAAGGAATGCCATGTTATCTGAAAAGAGATGTTGTACACCCTGGTGTACAACAAACTAGGTGTAGATGTTTGGTTCTACATCTAGTTTCCCCACTCCTTCCAGTGACCCATCCAGGCACCTTCCCTCTTTCAGAGCTGGCCTTGTTTCAGAGAGGCTTCTATAGAGGCTTCTATACAGTCACATGGAGGACAAGGATTAAGAAGCAGGTTAGTTTCCAGTTTTCAAGGTACCCCCTAGGACGGCATACCTATATGCAAAAATGTTTCATGGGAATGATGTGGTCACTCTTTTCTCCATGACTTCAGTGGGAGTTTAAGCAGACAGGCCTCCTGGTTCATAAAGATGAAATGAGCTAATAGTGTTTTTACCTCATTTTATTTGTTCTGAAGTAGAAATATTGAGGAAAGTGCTCTATATGGAAACCCAATTACCACCTGATTTACCTGCTTATTCTGTAATTTTAGTTATTTCTCATCAATAATTTGAATGGAGCCTAATGACTGTGAAAAAAGAAGGATCCATTTTTCACTCCCTTTCTAGGTGGGCAGGTCTTGGAATTATTTCTCATCATTAAGTAAAAAACAGTTTACATTTGGCTGTCCTGACAGTGACACAGGATCTCTTCACAGCTGTTTCAAAGGCAGCTGGAAATTGAAAAGCTTTCAGTGAGGGAAACAAGAGTCAACACTTTCACGTTAATGGGAATTATGTGGGTAAATCCCTATGCATTGAGATAAGAATACGCCTCATTCGGCATCAAATTAATAGCCAACATTTTCTGCTTTCCCATGGCAACAATGAAATAATGACACAGGAGTGCAGAACAACCTTGTAAGGCAGATTGTATGTTAGTGACCAGGGAGAAGGATGTTAGAAGCAACAATGGTTTATATTTTACATTCACTCCATACACAGACCTCTGGTTGGAATCAATTTAAGATCTGAACAAAGATAAATTCAAGAATATGGCCTATGTGATTATAATCAGTAACCACCTTAGAAATGAAGAGAAACCATTTCTACATATCCATCAACCACTGCAATTTCCCTCCAAGTGAGATGACATACAGCAACGGAGAATCCCTGCAGGAATGGGCTCTGCACTTTCTAATGAGGGCTATTAGCTATGGGCCGTATACTCCCATGGGTCTGTGAACAACTAAGGCCAGGGCATCAAAGTAATTTACTACAGAACTTGCCTTGAAAGATTAAGCAATAGTCAAAACTTCCTACTTAGCATATTTCACACTGAGTCACCATTAAAAAAAACCAAAATATTATACTCATGGCCTATAGAAGATATGCACAAAAGAAAAGGAGGACTTGCTTTTGGAAACAAATATACCCAGGAAAAATCTAATTTAATAAGCAAATACTATATAACTTACTAGTTATTGCTGGCCTAGGAAACAGTAAATTACTACCTCGATATTGCATGATGTGAATGCGTTGCAAGACTTCTAAACATTCAATGGCTTTTTTGCAAGTGACAGGATTGTGATTTCTTAAACTGTAAGCAACTTTTCACTCTCTAACACATATTTCATATGCTATATTCTTCCACTTCATTTGCACACAAATGCAGAAAAGGATAGAACATAGCTCTGAAGACAAGACGAGTATGCTTCAAAATCAAAACTCCTTGGTTTGTTAGACCATTTCTTCCCATGTGTCCAACTGCATTTTGCCAAGTTACTGTACATGCATGTTGCACATTTGTGGCTTATGATCTTTGTTCCACACAGGAGGAAAAAATATAGATCTCTTTAAATAGAATTCCCCATTGAGACAATATGAGTTTAAAATTAGGGTGACATCCTAGCTTCACTGAAATAAACACTTCCATCAACTTCAAATGGCAGAGATTTCACTCTTAAAATCATTATGCCCCTCCCCAGAACATTATTCCATTCACCCAGAATATGCCGAGCCATAAGGCATATGGCATATCTTTGTGTGGAGCCATCATAGGCAGAATGATTATTACAAGGAGCTAACATAAAATGGGAGCATGTGATGTTCTTATTATCTTACAAACAGGAAGCTGCTTTGAAGAGTCAGCCTGCCCCAACAAGTCAGTCAGGGTTGTATGATAAGGGGGCTCAGTAAATAAGAGGCCTCACCATTTTCATCTAAGTAACTTGAAAGCCACTTAGATGCTAAGGTGCTGACCAGTAGAACAAAATACGAAAGAAAATGAAAGACAAAGGGAGATAAGTAAATGACATGAAAAGAAAAGGAATACAGATTTAGAGCAAAGCAAGCAGTAAAGTTTTCTAACATATTAACTGGAATGTCTTGGCAATAGCACAGCTGAAAAGATGTCTATTAGTACAAAAAGTTGAGAGTTTCACATAACTCTAATCTACTTGTATAGAATCATCACCTTTCCATGAACAATTTGTGCTACACTAGTCTCAAACGTTCCTACACAGCTTCAGTGAAGGCCATCTTGTGAAAGTGGTTGTGAAAGTGTAACTGATGAGTTCGTATTACAAATCTCCCTTTTCTGTGACTCAGAAGACAGGAGTTATTTAAGTGCCCAGCTCCAGAGCTTTCTCTCTTTGGGTGTGTACACACATTCACAAAGCATGGATTAGAACTGCTCTAAAGTATGCAGTTTACTCTGAGTCATCTAAGTTTAAATCAGGAGAGCAGCATGCCCCTGAAGGGAGGAGGCATGCAGTCTGCCTATGGTGGCAAGGGCCTGCATACAGGGAGCCCCTGTGCATCTATCCCAGCATGCCCTGTGAGTTCCATGGGCTGCTAGAGATTGTTGAGCACAGCCAAGTGCCTGGGCCAACCCAGATTGGCTGGCTGCCACAAAGAACCATGACCCTGGGGAGTCCCTTCCTGCCATAGTGGCTCCTCCCTCCTTTTCTGCCCAGAGGCTTTCAGAAGAAACTTGGAATGAATGTGTGTCTGTTTCATAGATTTCATAGACAGTAGGGCTGGAAGGGATCTCGGAAGATCATTGAATCCAGCCCCCTGCCCTAGACGCAGGAAGTCAGCTAGGGTCAAAAGATCCCAGTAAGATAAACGTCCAAATGTTTCTTAAGAGTCCAGATGAGTGCTTGCACCACTTCTGGAGGGAGTCTATTCCAGGCCGTGGAATAGTAACGTAAAGTAATCTTCTCATCCCTTGGGGTGCTTTGGTGAACAGGTGATCCCCCAGATCCTGAGGCACACCTCATATACTTATAAGCAGTCACCAAGTCACCCCTGAGCCTGCGCTTTTCCAAGCCAAAGAGTCCCATGGCTCTCAGCCTCTCATCATAAGGCCTGTTCTCTTGTCCTCTGATCACGTGTGTGGCTCTCCTCTAGACTCTCTCAAGCTTCTCCACATCCTTCTTGAATTGTGGAGCCCAGAATTGGATGTAGTACTCCAACTGCAGCCTCACCAAGGCTGAGTACAGTGGGAGGATGACATCCTGAGATTTTCATGAGAAACATCTATAGATGCAAGCCAAAGTTTTGTTCGCTTTACCAGCTGCAACATCGCATTGGTGGCTCGTGTTCATCTTGTGGTCAACCATGACCCTCAAGTCCCTTTTGGCCATGATGCTAGAGAGCATAGCACTGCCAAGCCGATAAGCATGATGCGGGGGGTTTTTTCCCTGAGGTGGAGACCTTGCATGTTTCCATATTGAATGTCATCAGGTTGTTACCCACCCGCTTTCTAAACCTATCAAGGTCAGCCTGGATCACCAGCCTATCCTCAGATGTAGAAGCTCTACCCCAAAGTTCAGTGTCATCAGAGAACTTGGCCAGTCCACTTCTGACACCAGTGTCCACATCGTTAATAAAGATGTTAAAGAGTACAGGTTGAAGGAAAGAGCCTTGGGGGACACCACTGGTCACGGAGTGCCATAATGATTAACTTCCATTGACTACCACTCTCTGGGTCCAATCTTGGAGCCATTTCCCCAGCCATTGGACTGTGATATAGCCGAGGCCGCCGTTGGCCAATTTTTCTATGAGGAGATCTTGGGACACTAGATCAAAGGCTTTTTTAAAGTCCAGATATATGACGTCAATCTTTTCTCCCTTTTCCAGGTGATATGTCACCTGGTTATAGAAGGAAATGAGATTGGTCAGGAAAGACCTACCCACAACAAACCTGTACTGGCTGTCTCTTAGGATATTTCCATCAGCTAGCTTGTCAAGAATGGTCTCTTTGATAGTTTTTTCCAAAATCTTTCCAGAGATTGAAGCCAAGCTGATTGGCCTGTAGTTCCCTGGATCTACTTCCCTCCTTCTTGAAGATAGGCACTGCATTGGTCTTCTCCCAATCTTTGGGTACTTCACCTAAGCACCATGAGCATCTCAAATATCCTTGTCAGTGGCTGAGCTATGATGCCTGCCAGCTCCTTAAGTACTCTGGGGTACAATCTGTCCGGACTAGCTGACTTGAAGGTGTCCAGTCTCTCAAGGTGTCCCTTTACCATTGTCTACACCAATGTTGGATATAAATTTACTCTCACCCTGGTCATCCCGCATCATGTTAGGCAAGGCGGTCACTTTGGGCTGGTGAAAAAATTACACAAATTACGCATTAAGCAGGCTGGCTTTTTCCTGGGTGTCGGTTGTCAGTCGTCCCATTTGGTTTAGCAAGGGACCAATGTTGCCCTTGCTTTTCTTCCCCACATATCTGAAAAAGGACTTCTTATTGTCCTTGATACATGTGGCCAGGTGGAGTTTGGTAGTAGCCTTGGTGTTCCTGGTTCACTTCCTTCAGGTCCAGACCAGTGCAGAATACTCCTCCTTAGTGGTGATTCCTGTCTTCTATCATTTATAAGCCTCTCTTTTTAGACATAGGGGGTCCATGAGTTCCCTGATAAGCCAAGGGGGTTGCTGTGCCCTTTTGCTACCTTTCCTCTGAGATGGGATGGATATCCCTTGTGCTTTCAAGATCGCTCCCTTCAGGAGCAACCACTCATCTTGGACTCCCCTCCCTGTTGAGTCATGGCCCCTTAGGGCCTTGACTTATCAAAATCAGCTTTCCTGAAGTCGAGGACTTCTGCATTGCTGACTGACTTGCCAGCTTTGCGATGAATAGTAAAAGAGATCAGCTCATGGTCACTGTCTCCCAGCTTTCCTTCGATTCTTAGTTCACTGACTAGATCATCCCCTTTGGCCAGTACCAGGTCCAGCAGTGCTTTAACTGTTGTTGGTTCCCAGACTTCTTGAGTCTGGTAGAGCTCATCCACACACATGAGGAAGCTTTGTGACTGTTTGGATTTGTCTGAGTGCTCTTCTGATGAGATGTCTGGGTAGTTGAAGTCTCCCACCAAGAGCATGAAGCCTCAGACAGTTCTCTGGTGAATTCCTGGTTAAGCTCTTGTTCCTGATTAGGAGGTCTGTAGTAGACTTCTACCATTGTGTCCCCTTTGCAATGTTCCCCATGTATTTTAACCCAGAGGTTCTCCAGTCATCTTCCATGGGTGCCAATGTCAGTTTGCAGGGGTGCATAGCTTTCCTTGAATAGAGAGCTACACCCTCACCCCTTTTTTCTGCACAATCTCTTTTGTACAGGCTATAGCTGTCTATACTTGTGGCCCAGTCATAGGTGGAGAACCACCAGGTCTCCATTATCCCTATGAGATTGTAGTCATTCTTGTTTAGCAGGAGGACTAGTTCCTCCTGTTTGTTCCCCAAGCTCCTGGCATTGGTGTACAGATATGTAAGTGTCCCTTTGGAAGCCCTAGGCTTCCCTGCACTCCCAGGAGGACACTATTCCAGGGCCAGGGTAGGAGTGGATTCCTTTGAGTGCCCTAATGTGCTGGTTTTGCAGTAGTTGCCTAGTGGGCTTGCTTTGGTGACTGTCCACCCATCCCCCGGCAGGCTTAGTTTAAAGCCCAGTCGAGCAGGTCAGCCATTCTGGCTGAAAAGATCTTCCTCCCCAATGAGGTAAGGTGGAGGCTTACTCTTTGCTCTTTCCAGCAAACCACTGCCTCTCTCACCCAAGAGTGGACTGTGATCGTGATGACATCAGTGCCACAGTCTTCAGTTGACTACCTCAGTTCATCTCTCCCTCTGCAGCCCATGACCCATAACTGAGAGGATTGAGGATAAGACCACTTGTTCTGCCAGCCCCCTAAGCCCAGCTCCCAGAGTCCTGTAGCCACTCATGACCCAGCTGGGATTGCTCTGAATTGTGTCATTTTTGCCCACATGGATAAGGAGCATACGGTAGTGGTCGGAGTGCTGGATAAGCTTTGGGATTCTCAGCTATGTTCCAGATACAGGCCATCAGGAAGCAGAAGATCTCCTGGGCTAAGGGGTCAGGGTGGCAGATTGCTCCCTCAGTCCCCCTCAGGATGGAGTCTCCCACAATGACCACTCTGCATTTTGTCTTAGGGAGAGTAGGGATGGTAGTTGTTAGTGTTCCTCCCTTGCCTGCAGGAGCTGGCAGCTCTGCAGGCTCTACTGGGACTGCAAGAGGTTCATACCTGTTGAAGAGCTCCAGAGGGGAGGGACCCTGGTGCAGCAGGCCTTGGGGCCGTTGATGACCTTGGTCCAACCCCCTGGCTGGATAGTGTCAGAGATCCTCAAGTCCTCCCTTGTCCTGGAAGGTTACCTTGGTCTACCCTCAGCCTTCATGGGGGTGAAGGACCTGGCAGTAGGAATTGATCTCCTGCTCACCATCCCTGATGGCATGCAGTCTCTGAACTGTGGTCTGGCGCTCCACTCTCTGACACCTCAGAGACTCTAAAGTGGAGTAAACCTCGCAAGGGGAAGTGGCCATGCTCCCAGTCCCATGTTCCTGGAATCATACCAGGCAGCCCCCATAGTCCAGAGCCAGAGGCTCTGTCTGGGTGCAGACCTCAGACGTACCAGTGGGGGAGGTCTCAAACTCCAAGGGGATCCTCAGAGTGTGGCATGTGCCCATCCACATTGCACCAGTGGTAGTCCAGCTACTACTGTGCCAACCTTCCCTTGGGGGCTCACTGGCAGAGCCTTGTGCCCTCTTGCTTGCCCTCCTGCATGAACTCCCACACTAACTCATACACCAGGCCTAGAAGCCTGCCTGTTTGCGTGCCCTGTCACAAGGCTCTGGTCACATGGCTCCCTGGGGGCTGGGCAAAGTAGGAGCCGGAGGACAGGGCATTACCCTCCTTGGCTCCTTCAGCTGCCCCACAACTGACTAGATCCCTCCCTCACCATGGCCCCCCCCACCTCTGGCTGCACTGGAGATCTGGGTCGGGGTCCACAGGGTCCTGCTGGGAGGTCCTGGGGTCCTGGGGCTCGACAGGAGCACAACGGGCTTCTGCCCGTGTGTTTTGTACCAGGGCCAGGGACAGACTGTGACTTTTGCCGTAGGCAGGCCCTTTTTAAACTGCGTGCATGTGCAGAAGGGCTCACTGATGGTGCCGCTCTGCTCTCGGGGGCTAGGGGTTCTTTCAGCTGTCCTGGGGGTTACAGTTGGAGTCTGCAGGATCCTGCTGGAGGGTCCTGGTGGCCCCGGGGCTTGATGGGGGTGCAACGGGCTTCTGTCCGCATCTTGCGCCAGAGCCAGGGACAGATGGCTGTCATGGTGTCTCTGTCATGGTGCTTCACCACATGTGCCCGAGCCCATAGACCAGGAGCTGTGGCACATCTTGCTTGTAATGCTGCATAACTCTTGTTGGAGGCTGTGGGACATTATACATGCCTATCTGGAGATGGCCTGGCAGACAGTTGCAGTGGCACATGCCTTCATGCCCATAAGCCAGCAGTTAGGCATCCTATGTAGGATCACTTACTGTACTTTATGGCTGCCAAGCATCTTGGACTTGGCTAGTGACTTTCATGTGGCTGACTAAGGACAAAACCATCCAGGAGGCCATGACCTTTTGGTGCTCTGGTATCACCTCCAGACTGTCAAGGTGTGATTTTGGGCCAAAGGTAACTGATGGAAGTGGATCATCCTGGGCACTTGGGATGACAAACAGTGGCTCCAGAACTTCCAGATGTGCCAGACCACTTTCATGGACATCATACATATGGCCCCCTACATGGAGCACCAGGACACAAGCATCAAGTGACCCCACATTCCAGAGAAGCAGGTGGTCATCACCATTCAGAACCTATCCACCCCCAACAGCCTCCACTGTGTAACCAACCACTTCAATGCAGGCAAGCCAATGGCTGGAGAGGCTATCTGGGCTGTTTGTCTGCTCATCCAAAAACAGGGCTGATTGGGCAACTGCTTCATCTGCTTGTCATCCTGTGAGAGATTGTTTCTGGCTTCCACCAGATGGGCTTCCCAAACTATGGGGATTATGGATGACACCCATATCCCTATCCTCTGCCCACCTCGAGACACCCAGGAGTTCATAAACCACACAGGCTTATTCTCCATCATCTTGCAGAGCACTGATTACCAGGTTTGCTCCACCCACATCTTCACCAGATGGGTGGCAGCAACCATGATGCCAGGGTGTTCTGGAATTCCACCCTCCCCCAGATGATGGAGAACAGTGCTATGCCCCCAGAGCCATGCTCAGTGGCTAGCATCTATTTTGTAGGGTGCCTGGGGATGGCTGTTGAAATATGGGGTTTGATAGGCTCACCTGAGCCCTGGAATGTGAAGTTTCTGGCTCTGTGTGAGTACTGGGGTCCAGGTGCATGGGGCTTTACCTGAGTCTTAGGGTTTAGGATTACTGACTCAGTGTGTGTGTCAGGGTCAAGGGCTGTCAGGGTGTGCCTAAGTCCTCATGTTTTTCTGGCCTCATTGTGGTCTGCATGTAGGCCTTGGGGTGATTCATGATGGGATTTTAGGGGTGTAAGGGCATATCTTGGGGTCTCTGGTGCCAAGGACCTGGGATATATGCAGGGGGACAGAGTTCCTGCCTCTGTGCCCATGTGGTCTGCAGCTGGAAGGGGAGCTGCGAAGAGGGGTAGGGCTTCCTCAACTCAGACAACCTGGGGGCAGGCTTTTCTGGGTTCTGTACTGGAGCAGCCAGGGCAGGCCAAGTGCCAGAACATGTTTAGGATGCTGGAAGATGACGGGCTAACTTGAATTGACAATGCACACGTTTGAACTACTGGTTTGCCCCTATCAATCTAGACTTAGTGCATCTAGGATGTGACCTCAGTTTAGGTTCCATGTGCCATTTTTGGCTCAACGTAAGCACTGCAAGTCTCCCTACCCCTACAGGTTTAGATCAAACTACATTCACTTAGATCAATTAAATGAGATGCCTATATTTACCCTTTCATAGTTCACACTTTGAACTCTGAAGATCCCTGGTTTGATGTATCACCCCAAAAAGCATTTATTACATAAGCAGAATTGAGGGCAGAATTTGAACACTGCACTCTGACACGTAACTGTGGGAGTAATACTGGAACGGGGTTTGTCACTGTGAGCTGCTATACCTACATTTTATTGTATCAGGATAAGTATTTTTGGTTTGGTTTGTTTTAATTCAATCATTATACTGAACCAAAATAAGAGTCTGTACAATGCTTTATTAGCAGAAAATACTTTATACTGTTACAGCTTGCTCTCCTATCTTCTGGGTACCTCCTTTGTCTTTGTTTAACCAAATCAACACAAGAGGTTCATGACATTTTAACTCTACTAGTTTGACTAAAGTGGTACACACTTTTTTTTTTGCCTTTGGTTGAATACAACTAAGAAGTACACAAACATCCAAAACAACAGCTCATCTTGTTGATGCATAAACAAAAGATAGCCTTCTTAAATCAGGCTATGTGGAGGATGCATTAGAAGGATGAAGTTCATAGTTACTCACACAGAGAGAGGAGGTAGATGAAGAGGGACACAGATCGGATGATCTGCAAGAGCACCCCTTTTAAAAACATGCTTTCTATGACTTTGTTTTTTTAATAATCACAGAGAAAACTGCCTCCTTTTAACATCCTTTTTGTTTAATATACTTTCTTATTTACACATTCAGAAAGTATTGTAGGATGATGGGTCAGAACAAGGCAAAATAATAATAAAAAACCTTGATTCCTTGTGGCTTGTTATTGTGTCACTTTCTGCTTAGCTCGCAGACAGCATGAAGATAGATTGGTATGAAGCTTATGAAATGATTTACTTTGTAAATAGCTTTGACATATTCTATGTTTTACTGAAGAGTTATAATCTAGTACAGGCAGGTGGTAGGTATGTGCTATTGTTTAGCTGACCATCCTGGTAGCAGGTCCAATTTGCCCCTCAAAATATGACTAAACATCTGCCCCACAATATGTATAAATCTTATCCTGCTTGCCATACCTTTGAAATTTCATCATATGCTTGTTCCCAGGAGCTGTCTTAAGACCTTCCAGCAGACAAAATAAAAGCACTTACAGGAATACAACATGTTTAATATCTTTTTCTTACCAACTTGAGCCCTTTTCTGCTGAATCCTCTGTACCCAGTGACTTTTCGGATTCAAAATAATGTGACTGATAATTGCCCCATATTTCGCAAAATCGGCTATGTCAGTTGGGCTATAGTCATGTTTTCTGCCACCTTCCCCCATGACAAATATAATTGCCACTTTTTATATATTTTATTCTATGTGCAAACCCATTTGCCTTATCTCTCCTTCCTTATGTAGCCCTTAACTGAGTTAGAGTAAGCAACCCAGTAGTTTTGTGTTTACCACGCAGCATGTACATGCTTATTCCTCTGTTCATTTAAGCCTACTGGGGCTTGTATTAAAGAGCTTTTAAGGACAATTGTGGATCTCAGCCTTTTTGTTTACCAAAGCTCTTGGAAATCCCATCTTCCTTTGACTTTAATCTGGTAAACCTTTGATATTAGCTGTTAACCTGCTTGTATTTATCAACAGCTCAAAATCCACATTACTACAGGATGCAGTAAGTCTCAATTCAGCCTTTGTAGGCTTCTGGAGCGGGAAAAAAAGACTTTATTGAGCCAATTTTCATAGTTAAAAGTGTTTCCTGTTACTGCAGGATATTTGGGCAAGTTACTGCCTTGAAACAGTGTGTTGTAAACACCAAGGTGTTTATGCAGTGGGAAATATTTAGTTAGTTCCTGAGACCAATCCAGATGAAAAGGAGCAGTTAAAGGAAAATGAAAGCATTATGTTACTGGTTTACTTTTTCCCTTTATAGATGTCCAATCGCTGGGATACATTCTGATCTCCTTTATTCTCCCCACACATTTTACAAGTCTCATTTACTTTGTGTTGGCTTGTTTTGTCCTCAATTCTTTGGGCCATGTTCAAACACCAATATCATTTTGAGAAGCATTGATCTCAGTGGGGTTTCTTATGGGGTAACAAACTGCTTAGACAAGGATCTCAGACTCTGGCCCTTTGCTTTGAGGAGAAGGTTGGGAGAAGGGGGCTTACCTCTGTTGTTCTATCTAGTTAAGTATTTTTCCCCAAAGAGCCAGGTGATCAGTATTGTATGTTTTGAAGAGGAGGGAAACTTATTATGGGGAGATTTTCTAGCAAGTTTTGTTCTCAAAGCTGATTCTCAAGTCTTCATTCTTATTGTTCATGTTCAAAAAGGACCTGTGGCAGACATTTATTTTCTTGAAAAGTAGTGGCTCCCTTTTATGGACCTAATGGAGAAGCTTGTTTTTCTTTCTTTCCCATAATACACCATAATCTTGCTCAGAAATGGCAAGGGGTTCAGCTACTAGCCAGGGATAAAAATGACCACAAGTATTAGTACTGGGTTACTAGGGATTCTTTATAGAGTATCCATGGTGGGAGGTAGTAAATGAGATCTAAAAACACCATCAAATCCCTACATCTTATAGGTTTAGCCAAAACCACTCTGATTTTCAGTGGGAAGAAAAGCTCTCAGATTTAAGAGGAAAGGCTAGTTTTTAAAGGCAATGAGAGAAAAGAAAAAGATGTGAAAATAGACATGGAAGAAAGACAACTATTAAGCCTCTCCCCACCTATTGTGATTCAGGGGCTGAAAATTAAATACCTTCAACATGGATTTGATTTTCTAACATGTGTTGCTCCTGGTCTCAGAAGAAGCCTTGATGAACCAACCAGAGTTGATACAGCAACACTCCTATGGCAAGAGGGCCTGCATAAGAGGAAAAATTTTAAAAGCATTTAAAGAAGTTGGATCATATTGCAGGAGGAAATATTTCTACCTACAACCACAGCCTTGTCTCTATTGATGCCTTTATGAATAATACTCAGAGGGAGGGGTACTGTATACTTCCTATTTTCTCCATCCTTTCACCTGCATTCTCTTTGGCCTCAACTAATAATTTACTCAGATTCTAGCTGCTGAAGCCCAGTCACTGCCTGTTCTCATGCAAATGCCAAGAGTAGAAGGGAAAGCACCAGGGGAGCTTAACTTTGCTTCAGCTCACAGTTTGTCTTGGCTACACTCAGATTTGTCATTGGCACAGTAGTGGTAGGCCATCAAGAAGCAGGAACATCAGATTTAGGAACCTGGCCTACAAAGCAAAATGAAAACATCACCTTTCTTTGCATTGATTTCTTACTCAATGGGCATGTGTACACATACAATGAATGCAACTGAATATACTCCAGCTCAGTTTGAGCCAGAGTAATCCTGATGTCACCATCTACACATGCATTTAAGCACAGTAATTTATTGCACTGACAGATAACACTTGTTTCTGACAGGACTATCCAGCAGCACAGTAAATTGGTCTGCTGAGTCCTAATTGCTGTGCAGGTCTAGACAATGACAGTTTACTGTGCAGCAAATTAGTCTGCTATGCAGTCAAACATCTTGTGTAGACACACCCAGTACCAAAAGAATGCAGCTTCCCAAGAAACCTAACATCATTTCATCCCTGCCCCACACAAAGTCAGTAACACAAGCAGATTTTCACAGTTACCACACTGGCTGTCTAAAAATCCAAACAATGGGATCATAATGATCCAGGAGGGAGGGAATAAAAAGCATTTCTGCCAGGCCTGCCAGGCTTTTAAAAAGCAGGGAAAGGTAGTTTGGGCTGAAGGGAAATGCTAATTGCTGATCTTTTAAAAAGGCTTATTCAAGGATCCAAAAAGAGAACTAGATTCTCTCCAAGGTTCAAAGCACCCTGGCTGTGCTAGACCAACAGAGCAGCACAGTTTGAAGTTGAAAAGAGGGATGGCTTGGCTGCTGCTCTTTGAAGCACAGAATAAGAAGCAGCAGCATTTAAGAAGCTTGAAAAGGACTTTTTAAAAATATATACCTTTGCGGGGAAAAAAATAGAAGTTTAATGAAAACTGGAAAAAGATGTTTAGTACAACTTCAATTCAGTGCTACATTGTCTATCCATAGTAGCTTCTTCTACCTTCATTATCCATCCCACCCAGTAGGGAGATTCTGTGGTTGGACTGATTGAGGAGTCAAGTAAATTAATACAGTGATGGCTACTGTTTTACTATTCTAAATGCCTGACAGAGATAAAATTGTATTATTCATTCAAATAAACAATTTTATTTACAAAAATAGGCTTGATTCTGATCTCCTCTAGGTACTGATCTGGCCGAGCACTTGAGCAGTGATTTAACATGAAACATATCCATTACCTACGCAAGTAAAAGCACAATGTTCCATCACCTCAACTTTGAAGCAAAAGCTTGCTTTACAACGTGAGTTGACTTGCCCTGATCCTTGGAACCTCAGTATATTATTATAAGAAATATAACATAATGATTGTTATACAGCATTTACTCGAACACAAGATGAAGTTTTTCTCCCCAATCACCATGCAGGGAAAGGCTCCTTGTCTTATATTTACATACACAGAATACTCATTAAATATATTGTAAATCACTGAGCTACTACCAAAAATAGTATACACTCAGTAATGGAAACCAAAATTGATTAAATGCAACCAAGATTAAGCATGACTATAAAACACATATGGAGCAAACATACTAATGGGACCCTACCACAAAAATAGGTTAGTGCAGCCCATTTGAATAAGATATATGGTACTACCCATTACACTCAATCCTACTCAGCAGTGACTCTTTTTCAAGGCATGGTGAGCCACTACATTTTATACATTTCTACTTCCTCTTCAGTCCCACAGCTGACTTATTCCTTTCTTTCCCATTTCCAATGAGCGTTGTTTCTTAACCTGCCTTAAATGTATAGCAAACATCACTGAATAGGGTCCCAGACAGCTTACTCAGAAACTCTTTGTTGCCTCCTCTCTCAGCCTGTCACATTAGTGTGACCCTGTTCTCCAGGAAGTGGAGCTAGACCAAGCTGCCCTGTGCCTCATCTGCATATACATTTTTGGAAGATCCCAACACTTGCTGTTGTCTCTGCTGGGGCCAGCCCAGTGAACTGTATGGCAAATGATGAGCCTTTTGGCTTTGCCTTTAGTCCACATATAAGGATGAATGTCATGCATAGTTTCATAGTTTCATAGTTTCTAGGGTCGGAAGGGACCTGAGCAGATCATCTAGTCCGACCCCCTGCCATGGCAGGAAGAGCACTGGGGTCAAATGACCCCAGTAAGGTGGTCATCCAACCTCCTCTTAAAAACCCCCAGGGTGGGAGCCTGCACCACCTCACTTGGAAGCTGGTTCCAGACTCTAGCC
>NW_017728992.1:41027113-41043571 GCF_001723915.1 Gavialis gangeticus
TGCCACCCCTGCATCCAATGATTTAGTGACCTGGTCGTAAAAGGCCACCAGGTTGGTCTGACAGGACCTGCCGCTGATGAACCCGTGCTGGTTGCCCCTGAGCATGCCGTTCCCTGCTGGCCCCTCCTGGATGCGTGCCAGAATATTTTTCTCGAACAGCTTGCCCAGGATCGAGGTAAGGCTGACTGGCCTGTAGTTCCCTGGGTCCTCTTTCCTCCCCTTTTTGAAGATGGGAACCACGTTGGCCCTCTTCCAGTCCTCCGGCACCTCTCCAGAGCACCACGAGTGTTCATAAAGCCGTGCCAGGGGACTTGCAATGACCCCAGTGAGTTCCTTCAGGACTCTAGGGTGAAGATCATCCGGGCAAGCTGACTTAAAAATGTCCAGCCCTTCCAGAAGCTCCCTAACTAAATCCTCACTCACTGTAGGCCCAGGTCAGCCTCCCCCAGGGCCCAAAGGGGGCCCAGCAGGGAGGTGGCAGTCCTGGTCCTTACTGAGGAAGACAGAGGCACTATATATGTTTATACTATATATAAGGAGATGCTTTATATTTGTACTATATTTGGAAATGGGATATGACGTCGCAGCTTGCTCCTGCAATCACATGGCTGAGGGCAAGTGAAACTCGGGGGCATCCGAACCCCAAGCCTCCAGGCTTGGGCCTGTATGTAGGATGCCCACCAAAGGATGTGGATGCATCTGAATGCCCAGGTGGGGTGGAAGGTGCTTGCTGGTAGTAGGGTCACATATGTTTCTTGAATGATTCTCAGATTTGCAATTGATTTGCCTTATCTGAATTGGGACTTGAAAAAATTTCCAAAAACTAAACAAACAAACACAAAAATATATGTATATATTTATGAGGAGCACAAAAGTGCTGCCTAAAAGTGCTTATACTATTTATGCTAAAACTGCAGTTTTCAAAGAGGTAAATTGCATTCACTTGGATGAGCTAAGTCTATGGGTACCTGTAATAATTTTCCTATATGCAGTTACTACAGGTATGTTTATTTCTAGATCAGTGTTTTCAAATTTGCTCTTCACTTCCCTGTGCTCAGAGAGAGCAGGGTCTGACAATAAGAAAAGGGCTTCAGGGGAAAGAACTTGTGGGGAGCAAAGAGCAAGGGGGCACCTGACTTCCCCCCACATTTATTTTATCTGCTGTAGCAGGGACAAAATGATAAAAATTCAAATAATTCAAGGCAAACCTCCAATAATTAGATTCTACACCTAGAAAATTACAAGAAATTTATAAATTTTCCATATATAGAATGTAATTATTGGGGAGTTGTCTTATATTCAGGATTATCATATATTCAAGTAAATACAGTGCTTATTTTATGGCTTAGTATTGCTGTTGCCAGAGATTGCTGTTTGTTACAACCACATATGCTTAGGAATTCCTTTGCTTCAAGGATCTTTAGGGCATGATCTGGACCATTCTGATTTGGAAGCATTTCACACCATTTTGCACATCTGTAATAATGATAGTCATTACCAGGTGCTTCACAAAAGGGTGTAAAAACCATAGGACAAGTTTATGCAGCAGTACCCCACTGCAGGATATTTCTTCTGAATGCCAGGTAGTTAACCAGCCATTGGCTCATGTCCTTGAAACATGAGGACTGGTTTCCCTTATGAATTTGTAGCCTATCTAGCGGAACTGCAGGTATTATTAGTCACATATGAGGTTTGAATCCCTTTTTTCAAGACCTATCAACTTTACTTGGATTTTATAATCAGCATACAGAGAGAAGAGAGCAGGCATTATACCTTTAACAGCAAATTCTATAGTATAGCAAAAAAACCCCCAAAAACATCCTTTCCACCATGCCTGTCCATGGGGAAGCTGTAGGGAGAAGCAAGATGCTACAGGGATGAAAGCAGTTTCCATGGGAACACACAGGAGCACTGATAGTAGGAGCACAGAGGTAGGCAATGGACACAGTTTTGACCCTGCATTCCCACACACTAGTCTACCAGCCAGCAGAGCTCAGCTAGCAGGGGGCAAAAATAAGCTGCTGCTGGTTTAGCCCAATAACTGATTACTTCCCTACCACAGCACCAACAGTGAAAGACCACGCTTGGAAATGAAACTCCTTTCACAAATTCTTCTCTGGTCTTCTCCTGGGATATCACAGTTAGGTAGTGTCCTTTAATCAAGACAGATTGTATGACTACAAGTGACCTCATAGTGAGGAAGCACCAAATTAGGAATTTTGCTGGCAATAATTTTAAAACCTAAGCTGTAAACTGAAGCTGGTACTGAATTCCTCACAAGACAAAATGCCTACATCCCCGTTCTGTTATTAGAGCTGGCTGAGCATACTCAGCATTGACAGTTTTTGCTTAATCCAAAGCTTGTTGAAATGAACTGGAGTCTTTCCACTTCAATGGGCTTGAGTTATATATATTTTAATGGAGATATGTTATATCAACTTGACATATCTCTAAACTAACTTTATATTTAAGCTGTTGCTGTGTGACTGCACAAATGTACATGACAACCCACAAAGAATTGCCATGCTGGATCAGACCAATGATTGACATAGGCTAGCCTTCATCCCAGACAACAGTCATTACTAGGTGCTTCAGAAAAGGGTATAAAAGCCCAATAGCACACAATTATGTAGCAGTACCCCACCACAGGTTATTTCTTCCAAGTGCCTGGTAGTTAGCTATTGGCTCGTGTCCTTGCAGCGTGAGAGTTGATCTCTTTTCTGAATTTTTAGCCTAGCAAGTGGAATTTCAGGTATTCTTATTAGTCACATGTAAGGTTGAATCCCTTTTTTCAGTGCCAATAAGCTTATTGCTTTAGCTTTAGACCAGACGGATTTGTAGGCAGGGGCTGCACCTACTTTTAGGTTTAGAAAGTTTTGGGAGAGGAAGAGGTGCCACTGGAAAGACAATAAGTGACAGCAATAAAATTACATCTCGCTCGTCATTGGTTAATTCTGTGCTGCATACGAAAAAAGACAGTTTCTTTTATCAATATCATTTGAATTGCTTTGTAATCTCTTACTTTGTGCATCCTCTTGTTCATGACAAGAAAGAACAGGAAATAGGACACATGAAACCTTGGCCTCATTTGGGATTTCTATGCTAATGGAAAGCAGAAAGTTGAGGACTCAAATAGATAATCTAAGACTCTTGAGAGGCAATGCCATTACTACTTAGCAATCACCTTTCATATTTTAGAAGGACTGACCAAAAGGAGCATGCTGGAGTGGGCATATCTGAGTTTGCATTAGATCAGTTAATGCAAGCACAGTGTTTACCTTGCATTCTTCAAGCTATAGCAGTAAGATTATTTTCAGGCTGTTCAGTGGCTCTGTACATCCCACCACTTGATTAACTCCTCGGTAATGTCTCAGGATAACTCATTAATGTCATACATTCATGACCTGCTAACTCATCCACATGTCTATTACTTTCTTATAAGTACCCAGCACTTCATAAATGTTGAAAGAGCAGGCAATAGAATTTGGCCTGTAGCAAAATTATTAAGTACTTTTAAGAGAATAAATGTAGCAATACATGCAAAACAACTGAAGACTTGTGTTGTTATAATTTATATCTATTTTTTCCCATAAAGAGAGAGAAGTATCCTATTGTAGGCATATTTTACATGAGCTTGTTCTTCACTCTAAAAAAATTCAAGCCCTGAGGTTTCTCCAAGGCTAGAGACAGACATTACTCATACACCGGTTTAAGTGATCAGAAACTGATTTAAACCTGTAACAGAACAGACATTCCATGCACATAAACCAATTTCAAAATGGCTGAAACCAGTTTGAGATAAACCTGGTTGAATGTAGTATCAGACTTAACTGATTTGGCTCAAACCAGTTTATGCAATGTCTGTCCCAGACTCCTTGCTCATTTAAGATAAAGCAGAGATTCTCAGCATCCCAGCATGCTCTCTGGGCTGGTGTATCTGCTTCATAGCAGGGCTGACCCCACCCCTCTGCTCTCTAGCTGGAGAGCAGAGACACTGCCCAAGATGGCTTCATTAAGGCAAAGTGGGCAGAGAGGTGGTTTATTCTTCCCGCTTCCCCCACCACAGTTGGGGTCAACCTGTCTACCCAGGAGCAGAGGGGAGGGGACTGCAGTGGTGGCCCCCGGAGCTGGCAGACCCTGGCTGAAAGGAAGGGAGGAGGAGGAAATTAATTATTTCTCCCTGCCCTCTTCACCTTAACGCTAGGTAGGTTTGTCCTGCAGGGAACTTCCCCCTCCTCCCAGAGGGGCAGCACAGAGCTGTCTGCCTTTATCCCTGGGGCTCTGCACCACGCCTGCAGCTCCACACTGGGGATAGAGGCAGCTAGCGCTGTGCTGGGAGTGAGGAGCACAGCCACACACAGCCTGCCCTGCCAGTTCTAACCCCGCAGCTCTGCGCCATGTCTGCAGCTTCCTCTGTGGCAGAGAAACCCCATGCTGGACTCTGTGGGGAAGTAAGGGCAGGGCTCCCTCCAATCCCGGAAGAGTGCGAGTGCAAGACTGCACATGGCAGAGTCGGGGAAGCACCAGGCTCCAGTGCTGGAGCTGCAAGCTCAGGTTCAGAGCCCCAGTGGAGGATAAGGCAGGCTCCACTCTCTCCCCAACTGCAGCACAAGCCAGAGCCATGCCTGCACCAGACACGAGTGCCCTGACCTCCCTGCCTGCTGCTGCTGCCAGGCAGCAGAGGCTGTAGCCATGGGGGAGTGTGTGAAGCCATAGGGGGAGTCCCCTAGGCCCCCCCCCACCATGCCCAGATGAGCTCTGCACTCAGGGCTGCAGCCATGGGGGGAGTTCCTTACACTCCCCACCCACACCCTGCCCAGTTGAGCTCCGCACTCCCACTGCCCCTCTGGGGGGAAGAGAAATAGGGGTAAGATTCCCCCCCCCAGCATGGAACCGCCTCCCTCTGCCCTGGGGGGAGAAGTGAGGGGAAGAGTCCCCCTTTGGGGCAGGGCAGCCTCACAGAGCCCTCCTCCCCACCCCACAGTGCCAGCAGGAAAGGAGGGTGAAGAGCCCCCCCCCAGCACCGAACAGGACCGCTCCTGGCCTCATGGCAGTGGGGGAGAGGGAGGAGGGGGAAGAGTTCCCCTTTGGGGCCAGGCAGCCCTGTGTGCAGGGATTGCTCCCAGATGTCAGGGAGCCACTGGGGCCTGGTCACATCCTCCTCCTCAGCTCAGCTTCCCTGTGGAAGGGAAGGGAGGGCTGCTTTAGTGGCCCCAGGCTCCCGGCAGGCATGTGCCGCCACTTGCAAACCAGTTCACTCTCTGCAGGTTAGACTAAATCTCTGCAAAGACTGAATCAATTCAGGCTCAGGCTTTTTGAATGTCTGTCCCTAGCCCAAATTAATTTTGAAGGTTATTCCACAGTCTTCATTGTTATTTTTTAAATATTTAGACTAATTTTATCCCATTACTACCAGTTACATGTCCGGTTTGCCCCTGCAATTGCTCCTCCTTTTTATTTCTTATATCTTTACATAGTTGATTATAAAAATCCATCTTTGACACCACCAACTCTACCTGCTTTCTACCTGCTTCCCCATCTCAGTCTAATGTTAGTTCTTTATCCACTCTCAGTATATATAGAAGTATTCCTATGCTTGCAAGTTGGATTAAATTGTTCAGGTAAAATACTGTAAGATATTTATGCTTTGAATCATATAGTATGAATATACTGCATTCTTTTCTAATTCTGTAATTCCATCCAGCAGAGAGATCAAGTTAGCCTGGCATGATTAATTAATTCCTTATCAGTGCTGTAAGGTCAGAAACCATAAAATGTAAAGCTGGTTTCAGGTTTCTATTGAGATTCCTTTTGTACCATTCAGGCATGGGTTCTACTTCTTCACCACTGAAATCAGCCGCGTTAAATTAAACAAGAGATTCCTGAGAAAACTAAGCCAAGCGTGTCTAAATTCTCGTCTCTGATGCAACTCAAGCATGGTTAAAAATTAGACTTCCTTTAGTAGTTCTGGAGACTAAAAAAAGTCATGTCACAGTATGAGGCAGCAGGTCCCATGTTGGTTTTAACCAATACCTTAATAAAGCTTATCTTTTGTACCTCACAGCATGCCATTTGCTTGGAAGGGAGCTTTCCCTCCACCTTCCAAATCCTTCTTTCTTTCTAAATGTGTGCCTTAAAGACCCAATTCTATTTTTTGTATTCAAGCAAACCTCTCTTTAATGTCATTGGTGGTCTAAACTGGTGAAGGATTGAGTAAGAACTGCCAGGATATGGCCCTTGATATTTTAGTGCGTATGGCACAGAAGATGGCAAAAATGTGCAGCAGAAATTCAAAAGGTTTACTTCCTATGTTTGAATAATGCCAAAGCTCACCATTAAATAAAAGAACCCTTCCTCCATACTCTAGCAAAGTTCCAATGTAGCAAACTCATAGCATAACACTGATTAGAGACCAGGGACAGCGTCAGAAATTCCAGAGATTAGTGTCTGCTGATCAGACGCTCATAAGGTGAGAGGAGATGCTTTATCAGTCACTAAAAAACATGCACAACTTTGATCCTCTAGTTTTATGTCAAAGTTCTGTTTCTCTTGGCACGTGTGTATGGTATCAGATGGCACAATGCCGTTGAAAGTTCAAAGGTTCAACTATCATTTGCAGATTGCACGACAAAACAAACCCCAAAATATTTTGCAATGCAGCTTAGAATTGATGCCCTTACAAACTGAACTTTCTGGCCTCTTGTCTCAGTCATGTGCTGAAACTATGTTATTGCACTGTGAAGGCCTGGCTATATGTTTTTCCCTATTCTTCAGCCTAAAAATGTTAGTACTAAGTGTAGTAAACAGGCATTAATAGAGATGATATTCAACTCTAGAAAGGACCGACTGCTGGCTTAGAAAAGCAACGTTGACATTTTGCCACCCCATTCAGCTGCCAGTAATAGTTGGTAATGTAATGAAGCAAAGATCTAACAAACATGCAAACCTCAGTGGATTATTCAGCATCAAGGTTTGCATTACAGTGTGTGAAAAAAAGGATTAAAGAAGTACTTTTTAGTTATAGAAAACCCAGAGCACTGGATTAAAGCGCAAAAGAGCTGGCAGGAAGGAGGCTGTATCTATAGAATTTAATGGTAACCTGGTTCTAACAGACCCTACAGCTTTAATTTCAATACAGCATTTTCTTCTTAATCCCTTGTTTGCCAGTGGTAAAGCCATTGGATTAGAGTGGCCACCAGGCCATTGCTATTTACATAGAAATTAGGCAAATGAAGTCTTTAATAAGGAAAAAATTGCTTGGCTGCTGGTTATTAGAAAGGTTATATCACTTTAAACCCTGCTGCCTCTGTTCATCTCTGCTAAGTTTAAAGATCATGGAAAAGAACTCCCTTTCACTTAAAGCCAGTTACCGAGAACTTCTAGCCATTATCTGCCACAGCAAGAGCTTCAGGTGGAAAGTTTAAGAACTTTGCTTTAGTGAGTGTGTGCACTGAGTTTATACTTGTTGGTTTAGAAAATATAGAGCAGATCTTTGATTGGTTTGTATTGCCATCACCACACTAACATAATAAAAAACTCATTTTGCTTTAAATTCATTATGGAACAGAAGTAATTGATGAACTGGAATAGGCTCTTATAGCAAAAAAAGATAGTCTGAAGTCAGTGTCTATCATTTAGATTTCTCTCCACTTCACTTTCCTGCTTTGCCATTGCATTTTCAATTTTTTTTTCTTTTCATGCATTCAGCCAACTAACTCTCCCTATAAACAGCATTTCAGTACTCTGAAGTTAGACTGTGGCCAGCGTTTATATAGCAATATAGTGGTGGGAGATTAAAGGAGGAGCTGATGCCACTTCTGTAGACCTCATGAGGAAAAAAGCGCTACAACTACAGGAGTTGCAAACTTCAGCCCCTTACCCTTCCCACCTGAGGCATACCTTAGTGAAATAAAATCTCAGGGTTGGGTGGTGGAACTATGGGTGCAGGAATAAATGACAATTTCTGCCTGATCTGGCCACAGAAAGCAGTTTATAGCTGTGACCAAACAAAAGTGTATGGCTGTAGACCACTTCAAAAATGGCCAGTCAGGGGAAAATCTGAACTCCCATTGCATGAGGGGTCAGTTAAAGATGTTTCACAACATAGCATCTTCTGTAACTTCTGTTTGTGCTGCCTCCCAGCCTATTGCTGTTTTCAGAATGGGAAAGGGGAAAGGGAGCGAGGGAGTTTGGTCTAGGGGTTTTTCCAGCTCCTGCTGGGGGCTGGGTCAGGTGTACTGTAGCCTCCGGGACCTCCCATTCACCCACCCCACCCTCCAGTGCTGGCTGGGGAACCACTAGAATGAGCTCCCTCTCCTCCCTTTCCCCTCTCCCATTCTGAAACAGAGACAAGCTGGGAAAAAGGAGGGGCCATTGTTCAGGGAAACTGACTGCAGACAGGAAGCCAACAGCTAGATTCCCCTCCCCCTGGAACTAACCGTGAACGTCTGTTTGGTCTAAGGGATCATTGTAACTCTGAACACTTCATTCAAAGCATTCTCAGTTACAGCAGAGAGCTGCTCTTCTGTCTGTGCTCTATGATTCTGACCCTCCAGACCACAGGAGCCAGAGAATTTGGGGGCGCAGGGGGAGCACCTACAATGAGCACATGCAATACTCAATAAAAGAGCATAGCTATGAGATTCCTGCCCCCCTCCTGATTCTGCCCCACACATCAAGTTGCTGGCCATTGGCTTTGAAAGGCAATCATCTCTGATGTGGCCACATTACTATCTTGCAACACTTTCTTTTTTCTTCATTGGTTATTGAAACTAGCATGTCTTAACCATGTTTGGCAAACTGGGCACTTTGCCTTGGACCTACAGGCACAATCTAGCCTATAGTTTGCAGCAGCTCTTCCACATGATTACAATCCTAAAATAATCCTAAAAAAGGCTGCCCAAAGGCCTGTCTGCCCTTTCTTCATTTTCAAGTAGGTCTTTTCCTTTCCCAGCTTTGTGTCACTCACTGCTGAGATCAGGACCATAATCAGCTAATTCTCAAACCATATTTAGAATAAATGATTAGATTTAATTCTCTTTTGTGAGAGAATAAGCAATAAAAGATAGCTTTTGGCAAATATTTCTTTAAAGCCTCAAAAGTTCTTAAAATCAGAAGTCATCCTTGTTATTTCATATTGCAATATATCAAAGGCAAGTTTACACTATATACATCCTTAATAGACACAAGTTATTACTCTTTATGCTTTCCTTTGATGTATTCTATTTTTAAAAAATATGTAGCTACCCCACTATATTACATGTCAGGGTCCTTTCACGGTGATCAAGGACACCAGAGAGAATTACTCTATAGCCTGTTAGGTAAAGCCCTCATATGTGAGCTGGGATACCCAGAGTCCAGTCCATGCTTCAGCTGGCATTTATTTTGTACCAACAGAAGTGACAAAAACACTATATCTCAGATTCTTCGATAACATGGTGATTAGCATACTCTTCTCTGAGGTGTAATACTTTGTCCATATGCTATTAGGAGGGAAAGAATTGAACCTGAACATCACATCCAAAGTTAGTGACATAAAAGGGAGCACCACTATCACCCTGAGTTTGTGAAGAGAATAATTTTCTTCAGTTTGGGGGCAAATGTTGCTTGAATCTGCAAATTATTTCAGGTGCCCAAAACTGATTTTTTCTATGACTGTACTATTGACAGAACAAAACAAGAAAACAACAACAAAGACAAATCCTGCAGCCATAATTATGTATATTACTCTAAAAGTTCTAAGGTTTTCTAGGGTGTTTTGGTTTGGATTTTTAGTCTCTACGATTAATGTTAAATTAAACTACATAGTAAAGTTTACTTTTCTGTCACGTGGCTCATGTCTAATCATAGTTCTACATTTATCATAGGAGACTTGAAATATTTGTAAAGGACTTTGAAGAAAGGAAAACTTTAAAAAGTTAGGCTCAATAACTCTTGTCTTTGTTTCCTCCTAAATGTGTGACTGCATGTTAATTATATCAAGCAGCTTGTCTTAAACAGGTTAAGTCTGCATATTTTAACTGTGGATCATCCAAATACTCCCAGGGTGCATCTACATGTATGTTTTATTGAGGAGCTGACTAATTAGCTCTGCAGTAAAGCATCACCATCTACATGTGTGCCCCTATTATGAGACAGTAAATTAATTAACCCTGCTGTAGGATAGTATTGTCCAGGACAAGTACTATCCTACAGCAGAGTAGCTGTGTGCTGCAACATGCATGTAGATGGTGACCGGGGCTGGCTGGGGCACAAGAGTGCTTCAGTGCAGGGTCTGCCTGCGAACTAACCCCACACTGTAGAGCCCTCATGCCCCAGCCTGTTCCAGCTCAATGTCCCAGGCACCCCCAGAGACTGGATACCTGACTAAACCCTTTAAGTAAACTTTTGAACAGATCTGTCCTAGCCCTATTTCTACTTCCACCTAATTATTGCCAGTCCACATTTCTCTGGGCCATTCTACCTACTATTTATTTGATATATTCAAATAAATCTTTTTATTTCCTCTCATTTAAAGGAACTAAAAAGATGATTATCCTTAGCAGAATGTACCCACACAAAACATTAAAGGCTATATAGGGTCTTTAAGAATCGGTGGGAGCGACTATACATTCATTAATGCACAGTGCTTACTGTACATTTAATTTAATACTAAATACATGCTCAGTAAGAACAGTAACTGTGCAGTAGCATCAGCAAATGCCTTTTTAGTGACACTACTGCGCAGTAGCTTAATAATACTGTGCACTAGTGTATTAGCACTGTTTGTGCTTTGACACACTACTGCACAGTATTATTAGGCCAATGAGCAATTAGCAACTTGTGTAGACACTCTCAGTGTTATAAAGGTGGCATATAACTGCTCTTCCACAGACCTTGCAAAGAATTGTTCTCTTGCTCCCAGAGAAATAGCTTCCTGAATCTCTTGAAATGGTATAATGTATTTCCCCACCTCAGTCTTGATCAGCTACTTGCTCCAGAAGGATCCAGGCCAAAGCTTTGCCTGTTCTTTAATCCTCTTTAACGTCCCTCCATATGGAAGGAAAGGATCCAGAGAGCTGAGCCTATACTTAGTACAAGATCTGGGCCCTCATCCTGTGCAGTGTAAAGGGAAGGGGAACCTATTTCACTGAGTAAAACATGGGTACACTCCAGTTCTTATAGGGCAGTCCAAAAGAAAATAAGAAATTGTTAGCTAACAGTCATTTTATTTGCAGTACAAAAACAAAGCTGCTATTTTAACTTGTCTTTGCTTATTTCTATAGATCACCCTGTCCTCCTTGCTAGATTGATTATAGCATAGTTTGAAAAAGTATTTCCTTAATACTTTGTGCTAATTTCGTTCTGACTTTACCCCCACTAGCCTTTAACCTGTGTAGACTTAACCAGGACGTATTTTAATTACAGTCTCTCTGAAGAGATCTTGGATATTTCTCAGTTGTGCTGCTGTAGCTTTCTTATACTCGAAAGGAATCCTGAACAGAGAATCCCTCAGGCACAGTTCCTCAACACCAGTGTTGCTAACCTCAAAAATACCTGTGCTTTTCCTATGAGCACTTACAGTTCCTACTATTCTAATATTAGGGTGATCCCTAGCTTCTCTCCATGCTCAGCCTAATTTGTCATACTTGGCTTGGTTTCCCAGGGCTAGGTCCAAAATAGCCTGTGACCAGGCAAGCTAGCATAAGAAACAGCATAAGAAAGCAGTCCTGCACAATGCTTTTAATACATGTCCCCCATCTTAATTTGTCCACGGTTATTATTCCAATCAATATCTCAGTAATTAAAATCCCCCATGATCAATTTTCTGGCCTTCCTATAGGCCCCTCTAATTTAAAAAAGCATTTCTTGATTTTCTTTCCCTTAGTGCTCTGGAGTCTGTAGCTCCAAGAATCACCTAGCTAGTTTTATCATCTTCAGCTTCTACACAGACTGTCCTTGCCTGTGTCAGCTAATATATTTCTATAATTTTCCTTTGCAAACTTAATAATATCATCCACCAATATTGTCATGTCCCTGTTTGATTCTGCTTACTCTTCACTAAATGCAGTTGTGTGGTATTAAAGTCCCCAGTCATTTTCTTCGTTCAGTCATGTCTCTGTTATTTCAGTAAATAATAAAAGCTTTACCTTTGAATGATGTAACATAGTCAGCAATCTGTGGTTCTGCTCCCACAGAAATCAATGGTGAACCATCTTTTAATTTTAAAGGTGTGGGCTCATCTCATAATGTTATATACTCTTGTGGCTATAATTTTATATCAGTACATCATTGTAACCCTGTTGACTAACCAAGTAAATGTTGATAGAAAAGATATTAACCTTCCTTCTAAGCTCTTTTAGGTTATGTTTCTAATATTCCTAGCTTAATATTCCTTGGTTATGCTATCTTGAGTCCAGAACACTTAATTACTAATTTAAATACAGAGAAAACGACTTTCCATTGATAGACCATATTATATTCTCTATCTGTGAAAAGTGAAATTTTGTCTATAAAAAAAGTCTTGGACTTGTATTAGAAACCACTATATGCTATATCATAATTTTTCTTAAAAAGTAGCTAGATGACCCAGAACTTCTCAGGGGTTGCAACTGCTTTCATAAAAGGGAACAATATTCACTTTACTGGTTTACAACAATTTAATAAAGTTACAAGTAAACGGATATAAATGATATATATATTTATTTTTTTCTTTTTTCCTAGCCACTTATTTTCTTAGGAATGAGAATTAATCAGGACAGGGTCTGTTTTTTTATATGTGTTTGTACATTGCTCAGTACACTGGCTTCCTTTGGGTATATCTGAAATAAAACACTGACAAACAGTTATTTGCCACCAACATCCTGCTTCTGAATTCAAGGTTTCTACCAGATTCTTCAAGATTTCAAGATAACAAACAATACCTGAAAATATAAATGCGTATTTCCTATTTCTCATTTTCTAAGCAAAAGTTCTGAACTTCCAAATACCTCTGATCTCCTTTCTGTTCAATTATTTATATCAACATGTACAACTACAACAGAACTCTTCTTAGTTCTCCTGACTAACATCCTGACTGCTTCAGTAATACAGGGGAAGTTACAACCTTTTACAGGATGGCCATGTACATGGTCTCACATTTTGATTAAGAGCTGATCCGACTCTGATTGAAGTCAATGGCAAAACTGCCTTTGAATTCAGCAATCTAGGATCAGGATTTAATCGATCCTTCTGAACAAGAAGGTGACTTATTTTCTCCTGGTTTTTTTGTGTGGTTTTTTTTTGGGGGGGGGATGGGGGAGGGTTGTACTGCTGCTTTGGTGGTTTGAAGCGTTTAATGGATAGATGGTTACCTAGTGTAAATCAATCAGCGTAGCTCCATTGACTTGTATAGAGTTATACCAAATCATACTATCTGAGAATCTGGCAATATTTTCAGGCAATATTTCCCCCTTTTCCGCAGCAGTGTGTCAAAATCATTCATTCATTAATTAGGTGACCACATTGCTAAACAGATTTGTTTGTGAAGTTGGTTTAATGTACCAGTGCATAATACAGAGGTAAAAATAGAAGTGTCAGCTCTTACTGCTTAGATTTTCAGTCCTAAGAGAGTTAGGTGCCCACATTCCTTTGAATTTCAAAGGTATTTTTTGCCACTGAATTCAACAGCAAGATTTCATTTCAGATGTTTAAAAATCACTTGATTTAGTATTTAAAAACTGTGAAATGACCAGCTCCTTGGCAGGAGATTCAATAGAATGGAATTTCTGAAGAATACAAATTAAACACCCGTCCCTATTGATTTTTATCATTGGATAATTTTTAGGACTCAGGGAGAGATCCCACTTGTAATCAGGTTTCTCTATTAACTATATCTTGATTAGGTGAAGTGCACTGTATCTACCAACAATTGTGCCGATGCCGGTCTGTGCCTTTCACCTAGTTTCATACACTAGGGACTAGCTTAATGGCAACCCATAAAAAAGAGTATGCTGAGTTTTCCACTTCACCGCTCAGTCACTAATCTGCACTGTGCTCTCTTTCTTGTTTGCCACTTATACCTAAAATCCCGAGTTTGTTGAGCAACAGGTGGCATTATTCTAAGTCATCTCTATCTGTCACCTTGTCCTTAAAAAGTCTCATCACTGTTGGTCAGTCGTCCCTCACCATCATTTCCAGTCATCCCTTTTCTTCCATCTTCTTGATCTTTAAGGTCTCTTCCAGCCCTAACATCTATTAAATCTATGTGCTTCCAGTGCCATCTGTCAGCTTCCACAGCAGCTCCGGCACTGCTATTCTTCTGTGTCTATACTACATATAATCAATGCAAATTGCATCTTCATTGACTTTCCTGAGAGCACTGACCCATCTCCCTAAAATTCCCATCACACAGGTATGGGTGGGAACCTGAACTAACTGGCATCAAAAACAAAGGTTCTCTTCCCTCTTCAGCCCCAGAAATCCCAAGATATTACTCAGATACAGTAATGTGTCTTCTAGAAGTCAACATGGAACCTAGTGAAATGAACATGTGAAAGCACCACCTTTTCCCTAACCCCCTGCATCTGTCAGTGGGGTACATTATCAGCTAAGCTGGACACAAGAGATCTAGCTAAATTGAAGACACTGTCCTATCAACATCTAGACAGTAAGTGGTACCCATAATCCCATTTAAAACAAAAATGAAATAACTGAGGTCAAAGGGGTCTAAAAGCTGTCTGGGAGCAGAAACAGCATACTGGCAGCTGCACAGGGAAGAATGGGTAAAAGGCAACCAAGCCTAGGGGTCAGCAACCTGTAAGAACAGTAGGCTGCTACTCTCGACCCAGCAACTGTTACCAGTCCCCTCCATAGCACTTTAGCCCTGTTTTGTGGCAAGGGCTCCCCTTGACCCTACTGCACCTTTCACTTACCCTTGTAACCAAATGTTGCTGTTTCCCATCAGCAATAGCAATGGAAAGTGCCAAATTCAGCATCAAAGGTAAGTGGAGGCTGCCCTAGTGAGAAAACAGCTCTTAACACTGTCACAGCAAAATATTATGGGTGCTGCCAACACAGAGAATTGGCTTTGACAAGGACTGACAGCCTAGGCAAATGGAATAGTCCATGGCCATGACCTTTGAGCTTGTCAATCAGCCATGACCCAGTTTTCTGTGTTGCTCATGCTCAGTAATAACCAGGCCCTGATCTGACGCATGCTCAGTCCTTCTACAGGACGAGGTAATCTGACTAGAACTTTCTTTTTGGAAAATGATCTGATTGGCTATTAAATTCATATTTAAGGCCAATGAGCGCCTCCTTCAGGGGTAGACCCGCTTAAACTGAGAGCAGAGGCTGCAGCTGCAGGGACTGCCCCTCAGTAAGGCTTCCTGGCCTGTTGGTCTCCTGTCTGCAATCATTTGCAGAGCAATTTGAATCATTTTCAGCTCTAACCTTTATTGGCTTCCTTGGTTACGGGACTGGTTTTGGCAACGACTATTGACTACAGTTTGGACAACTCCAGCTCAACTCAACCACGATTTTCGGCTCAACTTACCTGGCATTCGACTTCAACATCATCCTCCGGTTATCCCATCTCATTGTCCATTTGGACTAGCGTCACGCGTTCACCGAGTTACAGTTTCTGTTGTTTGTTTGGACCTATAAATGAGCTGTTGACCAGCCCTGGGACTAAGGAGTGGGCAGCTGCACCTAGCTCCGGCTAGAAAGCAAGGGCCCACTCTGGAACCCCATGGGCCAACAGACCCCCTTCGTTGTTTGTATTCGTTTCAATTACTGTAACTGAAGAAAGCATCTCGGCCTCCGCTTCCAAAGCGTGAGTAATAAAACCACCTGTTTGAAACCATACGCTTTTTGTGCCACTCAGACTCCACCACCGTAAATCCCACCTGTTCATGTTCCAATCGCCAACACTGGCCCACCGTGACCTTAGGGCCTTCATTTGGTTCTGACAAACACAAAGCAGGAAGAGTATTTGCACCCTTTTTTTCCTAGAAGCCCTAGAAAAATAAAATTCTGCATGTGTACAGGGACCTAATAAGAACTGTAGCCTGAAAGGCATAGTGTTTAAAGTATCTGGATCATATGCATCAAAACATGTATAATTTGTTACCAGATACTACAGGGTGCTAGAGCATCACAATAATCACAGCAAAACCCTAAAGCCTTTCACCTTGCTCTAGATTCTACGCAGTGCCCAAGTGCATCAGGGAAGACTTCCTGGCAACTTCTCTCAGGTGACTTACCTCTCTTGGCTAGGAAGCCCATAACTGGGAGGCACCAATAGGCAGATAAGCAGAAAATGATGCCTCACCATGTCCAAGCAGGCATAAAGTGACTCCTCTGCCTGGTTTGCCCTTTGTCAATGTCCTCTAGCTTCATCCACTGTAGATGTCAGTGCATGACCTCACCTCTACTCTTAACTCGTGGCTTTCCCGGGGTTTGTCTGAGGCCTCCACCCAGATGGAGCCCACGGGGGGG
>NW_017728992.1:41043582-41045506 GCF_001723915.1 Gavialis gangeticus
TCCCTTCCAACCCTAGAAACTATGAAACTATGAAACTCTATCCCTCCATGCCAGGGGATTCTAGCCAAGAAAGACAGAAAATGTTCCCTAAACATCTCTTCTGTCTGATATACTCCAGTGCCATCTAAAAGTGGAGATAAGATGACAGTCAAGAAATCCAAGTTACAGGTAAAATCCAAGTTCATATAAAATACCTCGGCCAATAGCTATCTTTTGAATCAGTGTAGGTGTGACTAGTGTGTGCACATATGTGCTCAGCTTACATTAATGCATACTTCTATTTGAATGTATTTATTTCTTTTAAAAAGGGCTGGGCAGAACCCTCCAATTAATAGGTTTGGGATAGACCTTTTTTCTATGAGGATGGCCTTTTCTATTTCTTCAGAGCACTATAGGAAGATGGGTGATTCACTATGTTCTATACAAATTTCCAAACAAGAAATCTCTTTGATTCACCCACAGAAAAATTGTATGCAGCAGCAAGTCATTATGTGAAAGCACCACCTTTTTCCTAACCCCCTGCATCTGTCAGTGGGGTACATTTGCTTGAACAAATGCCTCAGGTGGCCTTTTGGTTGGGCCAGCTCATTTATAAGGTGATTAGAGGTGGCTGGTGCCATCATATTCTTTTGCTTTATTAACAGAAGCACTGTTTATGCATTTAAAGGGAAAAAAAAGGTTTTATAAAAGCATCATACTATTTCAGAAGTGAAAGAAGGACCATCTTTTTAATGCCCATCAAAAACACTTGTTTGTCTGATCTCTTTCTTCCTTAGCTGGCAGTAAGTCTTTGCAGGCAGGTTCAGAGAGTTTATATTTATATCTCAGTTTAAAAAAATAGCTGAGGTATCAGAGGAGTTCCAGGGCAGAGAAACACCTTGCAATTACTTTAGTTTGGAGGTATTAGATCTGCTGACATGGTGTTTCCCAACATCTCAGTCTTTCATTTATGAAAGTCATTCTCAGGTTCAGACATTTTCAGTTTTAAAGTGGAAAGAGACAGCTACATGAAAACAAAATGTACCTTGATAGATACAGAAAAGTCATCTTTTTCATGGGGTCAGATTTTTATGCAAAAGCTTCAGTGGAAGTTTTGCCTGAGAAACAACTATATGATTAGGGTTTTGAAGCCCAAATTCAAGTTCAGAGATCTAAATAAGCACAGTGATGAAGTTTGCAATAACAAATACTGGAATTTGCATACTCTCTTTCATTTAAACCAGAAGAGATTTTTGTTCTACTTTGAGAGGTAAAATTCATTAGGGGTAATATTCACAACATCTGTTCCCTTTGCACAAAGCTCAAATGACCTCATAATCAGTCAAAAAGACAAAAAAAGGGGGGCAAATCCTGCATTTCTCGGTTTACATTTGTCTCATATTTGCCAAAGTGCCTATATAACATTTGACAAAAACCTCAGTTGAGACCACTGGTTATCACTGCTTATCTCTGTTTTCTTGCATACTATCTGATAGGAATGTGTATCTGTTGTCCTTCATCATTTACTTGGATCGTAAACTCTTTGGGGAAGGAAATTCCTTATGTTTCATTTTTTGTACAGTACCTGGCACAGTGGGATCCTGGTATCTGGGGCCCCTGGGAGCTACAGTAATAAAAGTTAGAAAGAAATATATATATTGTATAATATATAAGTCAAAATCCATTGTGTGTCATGCATTTTACATCCTACTCTACTTGTAAAATATAACAAATCAGCCACATAAGAACATGTGTATTTTCCTATAAATATTTTCACAACTTCAAAAGTACAAGTAAAGCAATCAGACAAAAATAAGGGGCTCATTTCAAAATGGAAACTTGCCATGTGTGTAGTATAAAAGTAGTTGCTCTGAAATGGATTGCTGAACAGATGCCAGATATCCAAAGAAGGCATAAAATAGAGATTCTACAATTTTTTTGGAAC
>NW_017728992.1:41050506-41069406 GCF_001723915.1 Gavialis gangeticus
AAAATAAGGGGCTCATTTCAAAATGGAAACTTGCCATGTGTGTAGTATAAAAGTAGTTGCTCTGAAATGGATTGCTGAACAGATGCCAGATATCCAAAGAAGGCATAAAATAGAGATTCTACAATTTTTTTGGAACCTAGGTAGTGATTGGAAAAAGTCAATTAAGGAGCCTGACTGAATCCTTTTCTTCAACAAGCAACAAAGTCCCAGGCTCAACTGATGAGTGTACTAAAGATGTAGGTACTTTCATAGTCTCTATCCTTGCCAGGGAGTAATTGGTAGATTGTATTTGACACCAGGGCAACCAGTTCTCAAGAGAGAAATTCTGTCTACAAAGTTAGATAAATATCCTGTCCTGTATAATTTAACATTTTCGTTTCTTAGCGGTATACGCTTTAGGGTTGGTGCTTCCAGAGACATTTTGTACTGTCCTTTACAGAATAATCTAGTTCTCATTTCCTTCATTTTGTATAAAGCTATCATTAGTGTTAAATTCATTATAATTTTTATTTTTACCTCTTTTCATCTGACTGGTGGAAGCTGCTTTATAGGAATCGAGTTATGGTTAGCAATATTAAAAAGTGGGAGTGAAGTTTAAGATGGCTACCTCTGAATCATAGTACATCATTTGATATTAGGGAAGGAATATGAAGAGATAATTTAATCCCTTAAAATAACAGCTAATTTAGTATCAGAGACAGCCTCTTGGCAGAGTTATGCTTTATGTCTGTATATCCAAATAGAGACCAGATATTCAAACAGAGATTATAATATAAAATTAAAGATATTCTAAGTACTTGTAATCAATCTGCAGGTGATAACAAGGGAACATTAGCACAGAACAACATTTTACTAAATTTTGAGTCATGATGATTGGATTGGGTAGGCGCTCTGGATTCCAAGGGCTAAATTCATAGGTGAATCTAAGTGAGCCTTCACATAGATTGATCCACAATACCAATCCACAGTTTCAACCACATTGAAAAAAGCCTAATCGTAAAAAGTTCAAAACATAGTGAGATGGCTTTCAAGACTCTTTTAAAAACTAGACCTCTTTTATGACATGACCTGTGCATTTAGCAGCCTACATCCTGGTGACTTTCAATGTAAACTCTCTATCTGCTAATTTTAATGTCACAAATGACACATGACACATTTACAAACTGTAACTTATATTGGTTTGGACACTAAGGGCGCCTACGCAGGAGCGCTGAGGCTGCTCCTGCATGCTGGAATTCCAGTGTGTTGGAGCAGACTCGATGAATTAAGTCTGCTGGAACATGGCAATTGCTGTGCTCCAGCAACCCCCCGCAAGTCATGTATCAGCGTCCCTGTGCTTAAAAATGGTAGCTGGGGTGCTTGAACTAAAACTCATCACACAATCTTTAGTTTAACACTCCCACCGCCATTTAGTTTAACACTCAAACAATCTTCAGTTTACCACTGCCACTCGTCAAATAATCTTTAGTTTAACACTCCCACCACCATTTTTAAGTGCAGGGACACTGATACAGGCGACATGGTGGCACTTTAATTAAAGCATTCTCAGAATCACTCTAATTATAACATCACCCCCCCGGAGCACATGTAAAAGTGCCCTAATACAAGTTTCTTCAGTGCCCAGAGTATATAGATGTCCGCCTTCCCTGAGGAAGCTGCCCACAGTAGGTGCTATTACAGTATCTGTATTTGGTGGTGGGGAAGCCAGTTGGCACTAGGCAAACACCCCAGGATAAACATGACTAGAACTGTGGACCAATATACTTACACTCCTGACTTTTTAAGGTACGCCTTTACCCCAGAGTAGAACAAATTGCACTAGTATAGTTTACTTCGTGTGTCTCCTCTGCATTTACATTTGTACAAAGGCAGATTATACCAGACTACATGTGTAATGCATCTCAACCTAAAAATGGGTGAGTGAGTAGGACTATATTTATTTCTCTGATAAAATGTAGTCATCTAGTTATACCTTTAGATAACTGGTTTGTTATCTGTGGGCATGGATTGATCTGCACAATCTTTATTCCTATTGTCAATGCCTAAAAGAAAAGAAGCAACCAGCTTGAATCTTAGATCCCAAGGTTAGGTTATGAGCTGGCAAAAAAAAGTGTGTGTGTGTGTGTGTGCGTGTGCGCGCGCGCACACGCGCGCACACACACGTGTGTTGCTTGAATAGCAAACATGTCTGATATGTAAATTATTGCAAGAAAGCAAGGGATCTTGTGGTGAATTTTCAGTCATTTTCAGACTGAAGCAGCACTTCAAAATCCTTCAGTAAATCAAAGAGAAACAAACAACGCCCCCATCCACACATACACATACCCACACAACCTCCAGTTTAAAAAAATATACCAAAGTTTTGTGCCAGCTCTGCAGAATAGTCAGTGTGGTGTCAATGGGCAAAAAGGAAAAAAAGCACATTGAAAATGCTGCTATTGTTAAAACAAACAAATAAAAAAGCCTGTTGTTCATTTCAGCTCCCATCAACCTGCTGAAGAACTCAGACTTTGCAAACAGAAAAGAACAGAAACTAAAGTATCTTTTTTATTATTATAATTTTAGGGTTACTGCCAGCATGCAAATAACAGAAAGTAAGATAAAAATGTAATAAAATATTACTTTAAATTTTTACCCCATCCAAACCATCTTTGCTTATTTTCTCTATTGAAAAATAACTTTCATAAGTATTTTGTATTGCATACTTTTAAGGCCAGGACAACTATTGTCAGTAACCATGAGGCATACAAGGAGACAATGTATTCCAGCTTGATGCTATTCTAGTTTGATCCCATACTCAAAGTTCTTTATGGCAAAATATAATCTGGTAGCGTAAACATACTTGGGAAACTAGGTGTTAAACAAGAGCACTTGATGTATATATACTGATATTCCATCTTGATCTACTTTGTATTTTTTCTTTTTAAGATCTCCAATGGGAAAAATAACTGAAGCTTATTGCGGTATGACAGGACTAAACGCAATTTTAGCAAGACCATTTTGACAACCACCAATCTGTTTTAGAAATCAGTGAATCTGTCTTTGGAAGGCTTTTCTTACTGTAGATAAAATTGTTTCATGGTGGGAAGTTGGGAGAGAAATAGAGGTTCTCTCTTATAAAACATAATTTTTGTAATTTAGGGAGAGAGATGGTCAATGGAAGTCTATGTGTACAGATCAGGTATTAGAAGAGAAAGTGGTTAGGGTGTCAGCCTGGTAACCTGAAGCCCTGATCTCAATTCCATGCTCTCCTACAGACTTCAGGTATGACCTTGGGCAAGGTCTATACTACATCCCCAGTGTTGCTGGGAACGTTCATTCTCAAGCATGGCTCCCCATCTCTCTCCTGTGTGCTTGCACCAAGCCAGGAAATGCAGCTGTAAAAATCACTCCAGGGGTACTCCCTTATATGAACGACTGGTGCCACATGAGTTGGGAGAGCACATGCCCCCCCTCCCCTCCCGCAGCCAATCTCGCTGACCTGGGTGGGGAGGGGGGTCCTTTTGAGGCCAATTGCCAGCAGCACTCCCGGAAGTGCCAGCAGCACTTCACTTGGTGCCCCACTCCCCAGCCAGTGCTCACAGGAAGGGCACCAGCACTCCTGCTGGCACTGCCCATTGCCTAAGCAGGGAGTGCCGTCTGTTGGGGGGGGCACCAGTGCTCTCAGGGGGTGCACATGCACCCCCTAGGCATCACCACTACTCCCTTAGGCTGCTTTGAAGACCTCTGCCTTCAAGCTGCTTGAGAGCATCCCTAGAGCAATTCCACCACTCATTTCCAGGTGGGTGGGGCATGCTTAAGAGTGGGTGCTTAAGGAAACAGTATAATATGCATTTAGCACCAGGTTTGAAAAAAAAACATAGGCACTTAGAGTAGGGAATTAGGTGAAATTTAGACATTTGAATACAAAGCCAAGATTTTGAAAACCTCCATCTAACTGGGAAGCTTAGTGAACAAGACAGACACCTAGCAGGGAGGATACATACTCCTGAGAGAATTTCAGTATTTTATATTAAGCAGTTGTTGGGTAAAATGCATGAACAGTTCTTGGAGCAGGGACCATGATACAGTTATCCCCCTCTCCTAAGGACGTGCATTAGTTACTAGGCTCCGGGTGCACACATCTCCTCTCTTTATCTCTCCTTTCCTGCCCCTCTTGCTTGAGAAATCTTTAAATTATGTTCTTGACAGTGGCATAGTTTCAGTAGGATAGATTAAGAGTGTTCCACACACACATACACATACACACACACACTGAGAACAGCATGTAGTTTGGTGGCAAGGACATATTTTCAGAAGTTTCAAAGTGTGGGTTTAAACTCCTCAGGTAAAAGGAGAAGGAGCTGAACCTGGGTCTGCCACTACCTGAGTGAGTGTCCTAACCACTGAGTTAGTGTAAAAGAAAGAGTGCCACCTCATCCAGATGTATTTTTTAAAATTCCAGAAAGAAAGAATGAGCCTAAATTCAAAAAAGGGATTCCAAGCTATGAATCTCAAGTGGGCAGAGGTACCTTCCTGTAGCCCTGATGCTTCTAAATTCTCGATTTGGCCAGCTTTAAGACTCACGGCTGATTTCCTTCCTCAGCATGCTAGCTGTTTTGGATCCTGTTCTGAGGAACCTAATCCACTCCACACACTGACTCTACAAAGTGGGTCAAACACTAAAAAATAAGTCATTGCAGCACCTGACTTTAAGGTACTTAAAGAGGATATATTCTTGAACCTAACCACTAAACACTCAGTTCCCATTTGCCTTACATTACAGCTGTAAATTAGGGATTGTATCCTATTTCACATTGGTGTTTAGGGGCTAAATAAATGAAAAATTCTCTGCCACTCTGAAACTGTAGAGATGGAAACAACATACGTAAGTTAGGCAGGCCCACCATGCAGGTTACTATCCATAACTGGGACAATAGGCAGTGGTGGAAAGGGCTTACCCAGGACATTCCCAGCAGGGAGGGCTCTCCATGTTCAGAGGTGCTCCTTCAGGGTGGCTGCTGCATCCTCTGGGAGAATGGCCCGCACATCCCTTAGGAAGTGGACGTCACCCTGGGTGCTGATGAGGACAGTCACATCGTCTGCATATGCTGTTAGCCTGACCGACAGGCAGCTGAGATGGAGGCAGATGGAAGAGTCAGTTTAGTCAAGCACCACTGCAGGGTGTGGAGTAGGGGCTCAATGGACAAGGCATACAACATTCCTGACAGATGGCAGCCCTGGTGAATGCCCCTAGAGGCTGGGAATGGGGTGCAGAGAGTGCCATTCACCTTCAGGGTGTTCGAAATGTCCCAATACAGGACCTGGAGGGCAGAGGTGAAGACAGTCCCAAAGCTGAAGGCCTCAAGGGCCCAAAACAGGTAGTCATGGCTGACCTGGCCAAAGGCTTTCTCCTGGTCCAAGGAGACGAGCCCAATGTTGAGGCTGAAGAGGTCTGCAGCCATCAGCAGGTCTTGAAGCAGGAACAGATTGTCCTGGATGGTCCTATCCAGCATGCAGTAGCTCTGCTCAGGGCCAATGATGGAAGTCATAACAGTGTGCAGCTGGTTAGCCAAATCCTTGGCCAGAATCTTATAATCAGCACACAAGAGGAACACAGGTCACCAGTTCTTGATGCAGCCAAGGTCTCCTTTCTTAGGCAGTAGGGTGAGGACCACTCGGTGACAGCTGGTTGGCATTGTCTGGTCCACGAGCTGGACTCTCATGAAAAACACATAGGAGGCAGGGGCCGAGGAGAGGCCAGGTCTTCTAAAACTCGGTAGGCAACCCATTGATGCCAGGGGCTTTGCCCGAGGTGAGGTTCCTGACAGCAGCTATGAGTCCTCCAAAGACAGTTCTCACTCAAGATGGTCATCATCCTTTGATGAGCAAAGCCTAGGGAGGCCATCATGTAAGCACGTAGCAGACCCTAGGCAAGTCAGTTTGGCTGCAAACAGTTCCTGGCAGAAGGCGATGGCATGACATCAGATCTCAACAGGATCTGTGAGTGTTTGGCCATATAGGGTCTTAAGATGGTCAATGACCTTCCGTGCAGCTTGTTGTTTCCATGCAGCTCGCTGCTGAAGAAGGAGTCAGGACATCAGTCTCTGCCAGTTCTTGGCAGCAGGCACAGACCCTTACACCCCGGGCTGCACTCTCTGCCAGCTCCCACAGATGTTTCTTACAGAGCTTAAGATTCTCGAGCAGCCCCGCATCACTGCCAGCATCGCACAGGGCCACCTCAAGCTGCACCACATCCTTCTCCAACTCTTGAAACTGGCAGCAAAGCTTGCTTGTTGCCAACTGCATGTACTGCTGACAGAAAACTCTAATCTGCACCTTTTCCACATCCCACCACTGCTTCCAGGAGGGGAAAGTGGCTCTTGCAGCCTCCCATGTCTGCCAGAAGTGAGCAAAGCAGTCACAGAAGTGAACATCCTGCAAGAGACTAGTGTTGAGGCACCAGTAGGATGCCTGGAAATGTCCTGCCAGGAAAGCTCAGCACACAGGAAACCAGGCTATGATGTGATCGCCCTGCAAAGGTAATGTGGCTGTTGCGCAGCAGAGGTAGGTGGTTCCTGGCAATGAACAGGTGGTCAAGGCATGCCATGGAGAGCCCACCAGCGGTCGCCTTCAGTCAGGTATACTGCCTCGCATTGACATGGAGATGGCGCCAGACATCAACAAGATCCGCTGCCTCCAAAGTGGTCCACAGCTTCCAAGGTGAGGATGAATGGGGTTCGAGCCCATTCCAGTCAAGACATGCATTGACTGTGCAATTCAAGTCCCTGCCCAAGAGAAGAAGGTCATCAGCATCAGCTGCACTCTGCAAGATGTCAGCCAGTGTCTCAAAGAAGGCGGTCCATTCTCATCCAGCAGTGGGCACAGATATTAATAAGGAGGAGGCAATGTTGTGCAAACTGGATGCAAATGGTGAGCAGGCAGCCAGGGACAACCTCTTGAGCTACCTGAGTCCGGCATCAGCTGTGGTGACAGAAGGATTGTGACCCCTGCACTGAGGGAGGTGCCATGACTGAAAAAACTGCGACCCTTCTAGGCGGCATGCCAGTGAGCTTGATTGGCTGCATCAGTGAGTGTTTCCTGCAGAAAGGCTTTTCTGGTGCAGGAAATCAAAGAGTGTTGTCCACTTCACAGGGTCTCTGCAGCCATTGGCATTAAGAGAGCCAAAAGTTGTGAAAGCGATGTATGAAGGCATAGAAGGAGGAACAGGCAAGGCCAAAAACACAGAGGGAGAGCCAACAGAGAGGAGAAAACATGCAGAACAGGGAAAGAACGGGCCTACAACTTCCCAGCTGGCACTTCTCGTAACAAGCACTCAACATCACCTGCAAGCTTGCTAAGGAGAAAGCTATAATGCTGCATTTCTAGAATGGACTGCAGCGCCGCTGATGCAGTTTTAGCAGACACCACAAATGTCTCAGGGTCTGGGAACTATTTACATATGTACTGCGCAAACCTCCAGTAGTGCTTGGTCTGGTCTAGAAACTCTATGAGGTGTTCAACAGAGTAGCCAACACAGGGAGGTTCCTCAGAAGCAGGAACAGATTCCGCCTCCGGGGTGGGGATGCTCCCTTTTGAGGGGCGCATCTTAGCTGGATCAAGGGGCACTACTCCCTGAGGGAGGACTTCTCACAACTCATCCTCAGAGGCAGAATCAAAGTCTGACTCCAAGGAGGGGGAGCTGTATATGTCAGGCACCGAGAGCCATTGACCCCCGGGGGGAGCACTTGACCCCTCACCAGGATCCTCAGCATCAGGCCCTGTGGGAGCAGGACTGCCTGAAGGGTCTTGGGGGGTGACATCAGTCCCTGATCTCTTGGGTGGGGTGCTCTCCTGGGTCGGGCACTCTTGCTCCCAGAGCTGCTTGCAGCTTCCACAAAGTCCAACCTCCATATCAATCTCATCAGGTTGAAGGACCTGAGAAGTAGGGGGAGGGCTATTGGACTTCCTGATGGCCCTCCCCCCACATCCCCTACCCCCAGCTCACCCCTGACCACTACAGGTTCTGGGAGGGATGCCGAGGAGGCAGGCAGAGAGGGGGGCCCCTGCTCAATAACCTCACTTCCCCTTGAAGTGGTGGGGAGGTCTTGAGGGTATAAGGAGGCCTTTTTAGAAGACCCCTTTTTCTGGGACTTGCCCTTCCCAGCAGTAGGGGCCAAATCCTCCCCTGAGGAAAGGGGAGAGGCAGGTCCACTGGCACAGAGCCAGCTGATTCTGATGAAAAGTGGGGTGACTGAGAGGAAGGCCCTTCCCCACCATCCAACAGAGCTGCCGCGCCAGAGGTGCATGAGCCAGCATCAGGCGCAGCCACAGGAAGCTCTGTTGTGGCCGGCTTCTTCTTTGGGCACTGGGTAACCAGGTGGGACCTGCTACTAGAGCAAAAACATGAGGTGTCCCTAATGGTAAAGTAGACCTCGTACCGCTGCCCGTCAATCATGAAGGACATGGACTGAGGGAAACCCCGACCCACCCTGTTAAGCAGCATGAACAGCTACCTTTTAAAATACAGGATGTGCCAGAGCTCAGGGATCTTGCTGACAAGCAGCAGTCTACAAACTGGGCCTGTAACCATGCCATAAGGGCACATGCGGTTAGTGAGGTCCTCGTCCAAGAGAAATGGAGGCACGTTTGAGGCTACCATACAAACGGCCGGTGTGTCTAGAGGCACAGCAAGGCAAAAAACACCCCTGACACCACAACCTTATTCATTAAAGCAGGGGAGCTGAGGAAGATGATGGGGACTGACCTCACCCAGGCGGCATAAAGGACAGCCTATGAGTGCCCCCACGGCAGCAGCACACTCCTCCACTCCAATGGAGGGAGAGGCATGAAGCCAGAGACCAAAGCTCCCGTCCAGAGGGGCAGGGAAAGGAAAACAATAAACAGCAAAAAGCTGCAGGGAGAGGGCGGGGGAAAAACATCAACAACAAAAAACCCCTGAGGGATGGGAGGGGGAGAGGGTGACTGCAGGAGAAAGGGCTGGGAAAGGGGGGAAAAAGGCAGAGAAGAGTAATGAAAAGTGGGGAACTACAGTGGGAAAGGATCAGACTGTCTGGGGGAGGGAAATCAAAACAAGAGAAAGGCTTACAAAACGGAGAGAAGCTCTCTGGGAAGACACTCCTGGCAGTGGCCTTTTTGAAAGAAACAGACAAACAAACTTTGGCCCATATACCAGGAAGCATTTAAGCTGTGCTCACTTCAGTTCAAGAGGATGACAGGACAAAGGTGACTTGAAACCACTTTCAGGAATCACCAGAGATTTGATCATCTCACTGACACATCCTGCAATTGCTGTACAACAGCAGAGTCTTCATTTACACAAAAATCATCCCACTCCAGAAACTTAAGCTCAGTTTAAAGCTGCTTTGAACTACTGGAGCAGCACAAAGCTAACGTATGAGACTTGAGGATGTGGTCCCTTATCATTAGACTTAAGCGTTCAGTAACTTCTTTTCCAGGAAATATAGTTCATCCTTGCTGTATATATAATTTTTGTTTATCACTTCCTACTAATATGGCAAGCTATTGATATGGGTCTTGAACCTCCCAACTCATAAAAATTTTCACTAAGTTAACAAGGCACATGCCAGATAAGGTACAATTCAAATCAGTGGGGGTTTTGAATAAGCTGTAAGGGTGAAATGAGTACCATAGGGTGAGGGCATGGTAAGGCACCAGGGACCTCTAAATTGGAGGGGCTACCCACAGCCCTGCCACTCCTCCCTCTTCCCCCCATCCTACTCTCTGGCACTTGATAGCCTCTTTGCCCAGAGTGCCAAAATTGCTCATTCCACCTCTTGGTGAAATCCATCCTTTTGTTGAATGACCAATTAAGTTCCACATAAAGCAGGATTGGGTAGTAATTTGGGCTGGAGGGCTGCTTAAGGAGTTTGGGTGAGCTGTGAGGCGGTGAGGGCAGGGGAGGGCAATTGTTCCTATCTAGCCTGCCAGCCACTGTCAGAAGCCTGAGGAGGAACGGCTGTGCCCCAAGACACTCTCCTTTGCTGCTGTCTGAAATGGGCCAGGCAATGCAGCATGAAAACTCCTCCACCCCCTCCACATTCACCCCCTCCACCCCAGCTTCCTGTTGGCACTGCACAGTTCTGGTACTGTGGCCACCAGCAGCCAGGTCCATGCAATGCAGCCTGATGAGTAGCCATCCCACCCATCCACCCACTGCAAAGGAGGCTGTCACTGCCACACCACATCAGGAAAGTTGGGGATGGCTGCCCCAGGCCAAGCTCCCCCCATGGCCAACAGTGCCATGGCAGCAGTGGCTCGTGGCAGTGGGCAGGTGCCCTGTGTGCAGCCCCACGCACAGCAGAACTGAGCAGTACAGGGCACAGCCCTTACTCCTCAGACTCCTGGCGGTAGCCAGCTGGCTGAATAGGATTAATTGGTAGGCCAGATATGGCGCACAGGGCATATTTTGCCCACTCCTGATTTAAAGGGTTTCATGTTACAACTCTACATTGGGCAAATACTCTATGTATTTGATTCTGCAGGGATCAAAAAAGACAAATAAAAGTAAATGATTTTTCACTATATATAGTTCCTAGTTTCATATATATTACTAGGGTCATTTATGAAATAAATATTACCTTGGATCATTACTTAGATAGAGCTGCTCCTGTGTGGGCATCTGGGGTTTTTTCCAGTTTCTATAACTGTATTAAGATGTCAAGTCTGTTTTTATAAGTCTCTTTAATCCCATGATGGGGTTTTCACTCCTGTTTTGTTTGTTTTACTACATCTGTTTTTCTGGTTCTCTTATTAATAGTTGTCTAATTTTCATTTTAATCTGATGACATATTTTCTTTTGTGTGACACTGAACTTTTGGGACTAGATCTTCAACTGGTATAGATCAACATAGCTCTATCAACGCCATCAATTTACACAAAGTTTTTATCACCCTGAGCATTACAGTATAGACCAAAATGAGTGAACATAAGATGTTCATCCCTCTGCCAAATAAAATGTTGACGTTGTGATTTATCTTGAATAGTAGATGTGAAGTTTTCTTTAAAATGAGAGGGTTAAAAATGACCTAATACTCTGCAGCAAAATACTGAAGGCAATCAGTAAGACTGTTATTATTTCCTGAGATGGATGGAATCTGCTATTTTCTAGCTTCCCTTCCAGTAGCCCGAAAAATAATGATGCGATTTAAGAACATAAAGCTTGCAGTTCAATTGTGGCAATTTATGTTCCTGTAAGCCTGATGTAAGCCTAGCTGCCCAATTTTTTGCTGCATATTGTAAAGGATTGTACCTCAAAGGTCACAGTAATTTTCACAATTTACTTCCAAAATGTGTGTTTCATAGTAACATGGAGAAATTTACCTCCAACACAACTGCTTCCTTAAGTCTCCCTTTCTCTGTCTCTCTCTCTCTATATATAGATAGATAGATAGATAGATAGATAGATAGATATGAAATGTTGTATTATATATATAAAAGAAATGCTTGCTCAGTGGACTGATTCCCTTTCAGAGCTGAAAGACAAACTTCAAATCACAGAAAGGTATAATGCATCCATAAGTATGTTTCAGTTCCCAAGTGGGAATGGTAAGCAACCTTTCGTTCTAACCTTTTCTCCTTCTTCACTGAATGTAATGTTTTCAGATTCTGTTTAGGAGTGTGTCTAATTCATTTTACAGCTTAGCAAGACTCGCCCCAAGTCATTTCCTATTTGCTCTCTTGCTGTGAGTGGAGTCACATTCTCTATGAGAAGTCGGTTTAGTTCCAGTGATTATATCTGCTGAATGAGCATGCTCAGACCAGGTCCTGTAGTCAGCAGACTGAAAGGACATCTGCTCATGCTGGGAATATAGCTTAACAGTATGTTAATAAACACAAAGGGAATGTGTCATGCAAACAAAGGCACACAGCCCCACGGCTAAAGCAAAACTCTCCTGGATTCAAAGAGTAATAAACTTTGAAAAAATATTTAATGTTATATTCCACAAGCAGCTCTGTTGTAAATTCTCTTAGGTATTACATTGGAAAGGGTTAATGCCAAGACGCTATGCCTATCATTTTCTCTTGCCCTTGCTTTGAAGATTATTAGAATTAGCATTAAGAGAAGTTAGGTGGATTAAAGGGAACTTGTTTTGTTCTCACTTCATGGTAAAACAGTCTATGTCACAAGGCTTAGTTTTTCTACTAGTCCATTAATTACATTCCATTAAAGTCCTTAAAATATGGGTGATTTAATGGTAAACCTTTCCTGTTTTCCTGGAACAGACCTTCTGTTTATAGGCTAATGTTGAAACAGAGTCTTGTTTCTCAGTTCCCGTACTTCAAAACCTATTGTACAAACACATTTGTTCTACTCTGCACTCCAAAGCAGCATCAACATCCCCTTTCACCCCCCAAGAAATAAAAAATAAAACCTAGAAGCTGGCATCGATCTTGTGAAAGGGTAAAAGAGTTATTTTTCCACCTACACACATCCACACAAACCAATGATCCACTCCCAGCCACTCAGAGATACATTATAAAGGCCCTCATTTTAGTATGCTACAATAACTCAGAAGAAAGTTAATCTTAAAGGCATGAAGCAAAACAAAACAAAAATGATGCTGGCATAATAAGATATATTCAATGACTAATTGGAGACTCTTTCAAAATTTGGAAGGAAAAGCATAGGAGGATACAGCACTTACACACACTTCTTACTCTTCTGTTTTCATTAACGTTTGTATAATTAATTAGGATCCTCAGGGAAAAAATAACCAACATTTTACACACTCCCTTAGTTCTGAAAAGCAATCAAGATCTGTAATAGCCTCTCAGTTTTGAAGTTTAATATAAGCTTGTGTGAGTGAAGGAACTATGATTGTTTTTTTGCTCTTTAGGAAAAATAGAATTTAGAAGAATAATAATCCATGACTTTGGAGACTAATGGCATTTGGAAAAAATAGCTCTGTCCCAATAGCAAATAATACACTTGGGAGCTTAGTGCAATTAAACAACTTGCATTTTTCAGGGTTGAAATGTATTATTTACAAGCCACCCAAATTGTATCAAATACAACAAAAATAAAAAACACAATACACATGAAAATGCTAATTCAAAGCCCAGCAAAGTGGATGGGAGTCTTTGCTCACAATTTTGTACACAGATGACAAGAAAAGTGTCTGTGCCCTTCCAGAGATTGTGTTAATGCACACATGTAAGGACACATTTTACAGCTAACCATGAAATAAATTACACTGTATATCCGTCAGAGTTAGGTAAACAAACCTCCAAAAGTATGACTATTTTAGAAAGATATGACTGTATCTCATGTAGATATATTTGACCTACATAAAACTAACTAGCCAAGGAACTAGCAAAAGAGTTATCATGGCAACACTAAGCTATGGGGAAGCTAGCTTCCTGTATTTATCCAGGCTCCAAGATTAATTTTGCCTCCTATGCTGACCTCTTGCACCAGATAATACTTCAGACCCACACAATGACTACAGCATAGGCATAATGTAAGAATGAGCCCTTGTTCTTACATACAAATCAAAGCCCAAGAGGCTGGTCTTAAACCAAGGATCTACATATCTACTCCAAACACTTTTCTCTTAATTCAGAACTACCCAACATTTGGTACATACAGTGCAACCCATCCTCAGCTAGTGTGTATTGTCATAGTTCTATGGATTTCAGCAGAGCTATGACAACTTACAACAGCTGAGGGTCTGCCTCAGTAGTCTGCAGAATAGTCTCAAAAGTAAGAGTAATATCCTGTACGGCATACAAAAGAGCAATGCAGTGGATCAGGAAATCTGGATACTTGAGCAAATGTGTCTGCTGCCTGCAGGGCACAGTGACAAGGAGAAAATTATAGCCTGTACTGGGTATTGTAGGAACACAAAACCAGCAGATTTTTTATGTTCATACTCCAAACTGCTAAGCTTGAGTGATAAAGTGGACAGGAGTCCATTGGTACCAATTTACACATCTTTTTGCACATATGAATCAAGTATCAGATGGCCTATGTTTCCCACAGTGGCACTTCACAGTCTACCACGAGCATCGTGGCAGATAATTGACTGACTGAAGCTGAAAATCAAGAAGCTGTGGTAATGCCTCTCACTTCGTTGACATGCTGACATTTGCAACAATAAGTAGTTACCACTATTGCATAACCTGCTCTGTAAAAGGTCAGGTGTGCTGTACTCCTGGTTCTAATTCGGTGTTTGGGGGAACAACAAAGAAAATAAGGAAAAACTTCTTTACTGCCCAAGCACCCAAGGTCTGGAATAGACTCCCTCCAAAGGTGGTGCAAGCACCTACTCTGAACTCTTTTAAGAAACGTTGGACGCTTATCTTGCTGGGTTCCTTTGACCCTAGCTGACTTCCTGCCCCTGGGGCAGGGGGCTGGATTTGATGATCTTCCGAGGTCCCTTAATGTCTATGAATCTATGAAAATAATTTGTTGTAGGAAGCAATAATGTATGTTAGACTTCTGTATGAAAAAAGACTGAGGTGCAGCACAAAATTCACAACTCTGGTATGCAATAGGAAGAGGAGGAGGAGGAGGAAGAGAAGGATTACACTGATGAACAACTGATAAGTAAGGCCAAAAGTGTTTGTAAACCTGCTTTGCATCTTCATGATTACACGCTACCCTAGGAGCTAATGCAGCCCTCAGTATAACTTAAGCATCAGAGCAGATGAGTGGCTGCCCTACGAGTGGCTTCAAAACTCAGAATGCCCTCAGGCATATTGGTACAAGCCCTTCCCTTCGTGTCCCTATGCCAAAGCTCGCAGGGTTGTAGGATAACTTCTTGATAACCAAGAGGAATTCCTCTGAAGTTGTTTTTTTACAGCCCCTGTAAACTCCTACAGCAGCACAGAGGGGGCAGAAAAGGGAGTATCTAAAGGTGGAAACAAACATCACCTTTTGTCATTTTTGTGTGGCCAAAAACATTTTTATTTTTATAAATAAAATATAAATCCGTACCTGAGGCTCTCTAGACCATGTCTCTGTTAGAGAGGAAAGATGCAAAGGTGCCCCAAGGCTTCAGGGGCCTGATCCGTCATGGGAATTCCCAGGGCACACAGGACAAGGCCCCTCAAGCCCCAGGAGGACACATTGCTCATTGTCCCACAAGATCAAAGGGCCATGTGCATTTCACCCAATGAAGCAAATCACAGAATCAGCTGTCCTGGGACATATCCCAGGACAGCTGAACTACTTCATTTGGCAGCGTCTATTTCTATCCTCAGTCTTTCAATGCCTTTTATAGCTTAGGGTTACAAAACAATGGAGCATAGAATGGTGTGTCCATTATCAATACTTGTCCCACAACTGTGCTGTGTGACATGTTTAGTGAATACTGTCTAGGATAATCCATGGTGGACTAAACATTCAGGTCATCCTTTGGCACAGCTCCCAACTTCTGTGTAGCTTAAATGACATGTATCAGAGATTCTAGAAACTGAATTTCCTCCCACCTTGAGAGGAAAAACCTGCAGCATCCTTACAGGCTCGGCAGCGTTACACTGGCTAGCACTATGCAAGAAAGAGACTTGGGGGTCATCACTGACTGCAAGATGAATATGAGCCTTCAGTGCAATGCTGCGGCTAGTAAAGTGACCAAAACGCTGGCTTGCATCCATAGATGCTTCTCAAGCAAATCCCGGGACGTCATTCTCCCCTTGTACTCGACCTTGGTGAGGCCGCATCTGGAGTACTGTGTTCAGTTTTGGGCTCCACAATTCAAAAAGGATGTGGAGAAGCTTGAGAGAGTCCAGAGAAAAGCCACGCGCATGATCAGAGGTCAGGAAAACAGACCTTACGACGATAGGCGAGAGCCATGGGGCTCTTTAGCTTGGAAAAGCGCAGGCTCAGGGGTGACCTGATGGCCACCTGTAAGTTTATCAGGGGTGACCACCAGGATCTGGGGGAACATTTGTTCACCAAAGCGCCCCAAGGGATGACAAGGTTGAATGGTTATAAACTCCTGCAAGACCGTTTCAGGCTGGACATAAGGAAGAATTTCTTCACTGTCCGAGCCCCCAAGGTCTGGAATCTCTGCCATCAGAGATGGTTCAAGCACCTACATTGAACACCTTCAAGAGAAAATTGGATGCATATATTGCTGGGATCCTATGACCCCAGCTGACTTCCTGCCCTTCAGGCAGGGGGCTGGACTCGATGATCTTCCGAGTTCCCTTCCAGCCCCAATGTCTATAAAATTTATGAAATTAAAAAGGGTTTTTTTTTTAATTCTGCCCATCTCCTTGTCTAATAGTAATGTATTAATGATAATACATGGCACTTTATATAACACTTTCTTTACACAGAGGCTGCTCTACCCTGTGAAAAAGAAGAGAACTATCATCCCTATTTTATAGAGAAAGAAAGTGAGGTACAGAGAGGGTAAGTGTCTAGCCCAAGAAAATCTATGTATTGTTGAATAAGCATGCTAAAGAATTTACTTTTCATTAAACTAATAACAGGTACAAATAAATGTGCAAGTATCACTCTAGATGTTTTGGGGTCTTTGAACAAAAACATCAGGTTACTTTGGAGAAATTATTAGTTAGAATGACAGGCCAGGCCAACATCTCATACTTGGGTGCCAAAAGTTCAGCATCCAAATGCATATTCAAGCACCTGGATACAAAGGGTGATTATCTGAAAAAGCAAATGTCTTCAAGCTCTCATCTATTTCCTTCCAAGAGTATGAGGGTTGATGAGGTCACATACCTAGCCATACCTCTCCTGATAACAGATTAAGATGCTGATCTTCAGTCAGCCAAGTTTTCATTTGCTTTCCTTACTATAATTTGAGATCCAAATTCCTTTCTAAGGGGAGGGCAGGGGGAAAGAGGAAGCAATATCTATCATCTAGAACAATAAAAAGAAATCAGTAAATGCAGCCCCAAATGTTGTACAATTCTCCACTTCCCTTGAGAATAAACCCCATATTGAGACATATACTTGTTAAAAAGCAAAGTTCTCCTGCTCTTACAGCAGGCACAGATAAGCCTGTTTTTTCAGTTCAATCATTATATGTCTATTTCTATTTCCAAAGAACAGCATCTGATCCTTAATCTCCAGAGTAGAAAAAACTATTTACACATGTCTAAAATCACTTTGTAACATGGTGCCAAGGATGCATTTCCAGAACTTCATGAGTTGACCATATGCTACATTTCTCCCCAGCTGGAAAAAAAAAGGCATTCAGCCACTGTTTAGGTCCTACCAGTGCAGGAGAAAAATGAAGATGAAAGGAAAACAGGCATCCCTTGTCTCCTTCTGGTTTTGTGAGCATGTGTTAAATAAATAAGAAACAATACTTCAGGAAATGAAGGTTGAATCAGGTTGGCTTTATGTTCTGTGGCACTTTGAATTGAATAGGTACATACCAACATGTCTTTCAATAGACTTTTTCCACAGCACTGAGGTTCTGTGGCCATATGTGTGGGGAAAAAAGTTTCCAAATAAGGGTGAATGAATCATGGAAAGATGTTGGAAAATAATTTATTGAACAGTTGATGGAAATAATATTAAACTGGCAAATGTTATTTAGTCATCTCTAAACCTTATTAACTAATGAAAAAATATAAATCTTGGATCATTTGTCATTTAATTGAGAAAATCCATCAAACTAGCTAATCATAAATATTATTCTGACAAATTTGTGTTCCAAAATTGAACCATTAGTGGGAGAACACTGACTAGTGAGAAGGAGGTTTGCAGGGAGAACAAGGGTGATAAAGTAGTTTTGTGCAAACATCAAGCCAAAGGATTAACTTCACCATCAAACATGCCAAAGTGTTTCTTACAAAGAGACTGATATTAACTGCAAAATTTGAATACAGATGCAGGTCTTAACTTCCCATGTGTTAAACACTATTTCACTCCAGGGTTTGAGAGGGCCGAGCTCTGGTCTCGACAGAGGAGAAATGAGGCTTGTCCCCATCCATGCTGCTCTCCTGGCCCTTTAGTCAGTCTTCCATGTTCCAACTGGGCACTGTTCCCAACACATGAGATGGGGGCATCTCCTGGTACAGGCCACCCTTCCACCATCTATTATAGGATCTTGAAGTAAGATCCAGCCAAATATTGGAGACAGAGGTGGATACAAGTCAGACAAAATCACAAGTCTAGTTGGCTATTAGTTCTGGTAGGAGGATCAGACACAAACTCTATAGTCTCCTGAGATATTCTGGAAGAATCCCAAATCTTTGGGACTATGGATTGGGGAAGTTTAAGAATGGTTTGGAATCTCCAAGTAAGTCTGCAAATCTCTCCAGATCATTGCCTGTTAACAGACACTGCAGGAACTGGTTCACATAACCAGTTTGAGCCACCCCTATTCTCTATATCCATTTTTCTTGGGAAGATCAAGATTAGATCCTAGAAAAATATTTTTATAAACTAAAGAGAACTGCTCTTGTTCTGCAGCAGACAGTTAATACAATGCTAGAGCAGTATGACTGTGGTGATATTCACTAAGGAGCAACTTCTTCCCAGGGTTCAAATTCTCAGCACATTTTCCCTGCTGCCTCCAAAAAGAGATATGTCATGCTACCAGACACTGGTGAATTAGAAGGTTTAAAAAATAATGGGACTGTATGCATTAAAGAAACCAATATTTACATAAGAAGAATCCTGTTATGAAATACAAATGCTAGAATCCCATATACTAACTTCCTTGTTTTAAGATATATGCATGTCGACAGTAAAATATTCAGTGCTCAGGTTTTCCTCCTCACCTACCATTTTGATTATTATATATGAATTTTAGAGAGGAGGGGTTAAATCAGATCAAAACTTGTGTTTATAGAAATCCATATTTTATGTCATCTTCAGTAATACAACACCCTTTATGCAGATTCATTCTGATTCAGGCTTGTATTTGTAGGGGCATGGAACTATACTAAAAT
>NW_017728992.1:41074406-41076419 GCF_001723915.1 Gavialis gangeticus
CATCTTCAGTAATACAACACCCTTTATGCAGATTCATTCTGATTCAGGCTTGTATTTGTAGGGGCATGGAACTATACTAAAATAAAAGGCACATCATGCCAAACCTAGGTTGAGAACAGCACCCTGTCTTGTTGCCATTACAGACGGAGACTGAAACATATCAAAGTCACCTAGGCACTTAAAAGAGAATAGGAAATAAAAGGTACGTGTCCAAGCAGTGCTGGTGGCAGGTGTCGGAAAGCAAATATCAGGAGGATCAAATAGAAGAGCTTTTCTCTGTTGCTTCTTGAAAGAAAAAAGAAAAAAAAGCACAACAAAAACAAGACCTTATATTTTTATTAAATACAAAAGGATATTAGATTGAGGAAGAACCTGGCAGTCCTGACACTTGGGCTTTCAGAGTTTGGAACACTTGCTGCCAAGTACACAACACGCAAGCACAGTCAAGAATCTCTCTTAATACCCTGTAGTGATTCTCTAAGGACTCACTATGGAAAAGTGGCAACCTGGTTCAAGATGTTTGAGATGGACCCTTGAAAGCATCTTGTCTGGTAAGTGGCCTTTACTTTCACCTTCCTGAGTACCATCTTTTATGGTGTCCCACAAAGCAGAAGTAGAGACTATGTACAGAAGAGGTGAAGAGGATCGTGCCAGAGAGAATAAAAGAGCTGGGGATAGGAATATATTCCAAGAAGATAGATAATCTGTTGCGATTTCTAGCCCAGCATTTTGGCCAGTCATGTTCGATTTAAAGTAACTGTTTTAATCCTCTTTGATTAATGAACTAGACTAAGACACAGGAGATCTGGGTTTGTTCCTCAGTTCTTCCCTATATCTTCTGGTAACGCTGGACAGTCACTTACTTTTGGTATGTATTACAGGTGTGGAAACTAATGCCATGTATTAATAAAAACTTTAAAATTTTACCATATGACAATCCAGGTTTCAGTTGCTCATATTTTTGCTATACTTCAGCTGTTTTGACTAAAACTTAATATGCTGAGTGTTGGTCTCTAACTAAATTATTTTCAGAATTTTTCAACCAAAGTTGTTCAGCCATTTTTGAGAAAGTGCCTGTGAAAATATATTGTTTTGACCATTCTAGCTATTTTCTTTTTAAACTCAAATAACTCTAAGCCAGGGGTGGGCAAAATACATTCCACAGGCCAAATCCGGTTCACCAACTTATTAGGTTCTAGCTGTTGGGCAAGCACTCACTAATTGATTGTATCCAGTCCATGGCTGCCACCTTGGGGCTCCACATGGGGATGAACACTGTCCTCTCTCACCCGGGACAGCCCAAGACATGTTACTGCCCACACCACCCCAGCCATGGCCAGCATGCACAGCTTCCCAGCAGGCTGCTCCTGGTGTGGCTGCAGCCTCATGGGTACTGCTCAGCTCCCCCCATCTCCTCCTCCTCCTCGTCCTGTCCCTGCTGTGCCATTCCAGGCAAGGGGAAAGCTTCAGCCTGGATGTCTCCTGCCCCAGCATGTGTGCCTCCAACTCAGCTCCAGCTTCAGTTTGAGCTCCCAGCCCCTTCCACCCCCTCTCCCCGCCTGGCACAATGAGCAGCCACCTGTGGGTGGATGAGTGGGTGGAAGGCAGCTGGAAGCTGGAGCTCCATGCACTGGGGCAGGAGCCAGCTAGCTGCACCTTCACCCCCAGCCTGGAGAGGTACAGCAGGGGCAGGAGGAGAAGCTGCTGGAGGTAAGGATAGCCAAGCAGCACCCGGGCAGCTGCAGCAGAAGTGGGAGCAGCCCCACTGGGAAGCTACGTGCACTGGCTGCTCTGGGCTGGTGCAGGTGGGAATGTAGTAGGCCAGAGCATGGTAGAGGACAGCTGCAGGCCAGATGGAAGTCAGGTGGGGGGAACAGACCACTCTGCTGCACATGCCACCTACCCTCCACTCTCCTCCCTCACCCCACCCCCTGCCAGTTCCCAGAACCTAGCATGCAGGCAGCCACTTCCATACATGCACACACACACCTGCACATCCAGCCCACCTCCCTC
>NW_017728992.1:41076789-41108557 GCF_001723915.1 Gavialis gangeticus
CCCACATCCCCCACCCACACATATACACACCCACAACCTCCACCCACACATACACACACACACACACAATATGCAAGAGTACAATTTTAGTTTGGGCTATTATGCAATCACCTCTATATATGCTACTCAAAAAATATAAAATCAGGACAAAATACATTGTTTGCAATAAAATTAAGATATGTTATAGTAGATGTTTGATTTTTGGTATATGATTTGGGGTTTTTTATTTATGATTTGTTAAAATTATATCTTCAAAAGAATGTGTGTGGCCTTTGACGGATCACCAAAACTTGTTTAAGCGGCCCTCCAGCTGAAATAATTGCCCCACTGCTGCTCTAAGCTTTGGAATACGTATTTCAACTTTGGAAAATGGACGTCACTGTGTCAGTGATATTCCATTTTCCTTTCTGTAAAAAATCTGCCCAAACTCTACCAATTAATAAGCCTTTGAAACATTACAGTTTGCATATGTTAACAAGTGGGCATCCCAGGGCTATTCTAAATGTTGTCCTGCCCACTCCTCTAAAGCAAACCACCCACCTGCTTTGTCTGCCATGCCTTTGATGTATCATTATGTCCAAGTGAGAGGCTGTCCATTTAATTGTCCTTAGACCAACACAGCTACAACCTACACCCCTCATCACCACATAGGCAGACAAGGTTCTTTGGGTGAATCTGATACCTTTTATTAGACCAACTTAAATAGTTGGAGAACAATTTTTAAGCAAGCTTTCGGGTTCAAAAACCCTTCCTTAGGCTGAGGAAGCTTCAGCAGTTGGTGTGTGCTCTATCTGGATGGAATGAAAAGTAAAGAAGCCAGAGGCTGGGCTGGTTTGTACACGAGATAGGCAGTCAGTGAAAATGTAGACTGAGTCAATGAGTGAAAGACAGGCTGGGTGGGGGGAAGAGAAGGGGGATGAATAGTGGAAAAGTACCTGGGAAATCAGCTGCCAGGCAGGTTATAATGTATAAATCCAATGTCTATATTTAGTCCATGATTTTTAGTGTCCAGGAGGTTGATGAAGTGGAGTTCATAGCACTCTGGGAAGTGTTTTGTAAGTTTCCTCTGAGGATCAGGACAGAGAGACTGGAGAGAGAGCGGTTTTCTTGGGAGAAATGTGCCCCCACAGGTAATTGGGTATTCCTGTCTTTGATAGATTTCCGATGTGCATTCATTCTGGTGCTCAGTTGTTGTCTGGTCTCTCCTACGTATTTTCCATCTGGTCATTTGTTGCATTAGATGAGATATATTACATTTCTGGAGGTGCAGCTGTAAGATCCAGGAATGCTGATGGCTTTTGTTGTGGGGTGTAGTAATTGTTGGGGTGGTGGAGATGTGTTGGCAGGTTTTGTATTTCTTGTCATGGCATGATCTGGATCCATTAGGTGTGTTCTGGTTCTGAGGAAGTTTGCTTCTGGTGATGAGGTTGGCGAGGTTTGGTGCTTGTTTGAAAGCTAGAATGGGTGGCTCTGGGAAGATCTCTTTAAGAATAGGGTCTTTTTCTAGTATGGGTTGTGGATTTTCTGGACGGGTTTGAGGGAGGGGTGATATGTCATAACCAGTGGTGTGCGATTGGGGAGGGGGGTGTTCTTCTGTACTGCAGCAGTGCTTTACGTGGTACCCGCGTGGCTCTTCCAAATGTGCAATCTATCTCTCTGGAGGAGTGTCCTTGTTGGATGAAAGCCTTTTAAGATTGGTGAAGTGGCAATCCCGGGTGTTCTCTTCAGTGCAAATTCAGTGATATCTGAGGGCTTGGCTGTATATCACAGAGCTTTTTAGGTGTGTAGGGTGATTGCTGGTTTGGTGTAGGTATATATGTTGGTCTGTGGGTTTCTTGTATACTGTGGTCTGTAATTTATCATTCTGGATACTGATCATCATGTCTAAAAAGGAGATGTTGGTGCTGGAGTTTTCTAGAGAAAGTTGAACGGAGGGATGATGATTGTTGAATTTCTCATGGAACTCAATCAGAGATTGCAGGTTTTCAGTCCAAATGATGAAGATGTCATCAATATATCTGAAGTATAGCATCACTACATAGTATTTATCTCAGAGCTGTAGGAGTGAAGCTTGACTTTCCCTGTAAATTTTTCTTACAACTATGGACTTGTAGTTGGCTACTACAACTGAGGAGAGGGAGTTGATCTTCTCTGTGTTCCCCCAGTTGATACACAGGCAGCATGGGGGAAGGAGCCATCAGCTATGAGTGAAGAAAAGGCAAAAAGCCAAACTGGAGCAAGAAGTAAATTAGAACAATGAATCTGGGACTGGAGGAGGTGAGATTAATACTGTAGCAGCTGGAAAGAAGACAGTGGCTAGGAATGTCTGGGAAACAAAAGCAGAAACAGAGCAGACATAAGGAATTGGTGTGTTTTTGGAGAGTGGGGGGAAGGAAGGGCACCTGAGTCTGGCTGGGAAAAGTAACTAAGATAAGGCACCAAGAATGTGAAAGATAGCAGAAGCCAGGGTAGGAAAGAAAGACAGAGCTTGGATAAACAGTGTAGCCCTGTAGTGTAGTTATAGCCATGCTAGGCCAGGGAATACCTGAGAGAAGTATAACTTTTGATACTTTTATTGGACCAACTACATAGTTGAGAGAAATATTAGATAAGTACTAAATATTTATTAAACAAAGTGCCCTGCCTCAGGTCAGATGAACAAAGTTATAGGTGACAGTTCTCACTCCACCCATTCCACTATCTGTTTTCCCTCTACCCTATTTGAAACCCACACTCCCTTTGCCCACCTTCTTCATTTCTACTGAATGCAAGTTCGCTCTTCCCTGTTCCACATCTAATCTCTGTCCCTTCCTCAGCCCTGGCTCAGTCACATCTCTTCATTCATATTCTATATCTCCATTTTCAATCCCAATCTTCAATGCCTCTCTCTTCATTTTAAGTCTTATCCAACCATTCCCAGTCCTCCCAGTACACCTGCCTCTTTGTCAGATCTGTATATCAGCTCCCTCACCAGTTTCTCCTCTCTGTCTCACTTTTTCCCAATGTCCACTCAATCTGTCTTTCAGCTGCTTATCAGGTCTCCATCTCCCCTAATCCACTCCCTCATTAATATTAGCAGTTCCTAGTTCCGATCTTTATGCCCAGCTATCCACATTCCACAATCTCAGTCCTACTTTACCTCCCTCTGCCTTACTGCTAGTCCCTAAACTGGTTTCCATTCTCTTTCATCTGGTTCCTTGCCCCGATTTATTTCCTCCCTTCACCACCACTATCAGATTTGGTTCTTGTTGTCTTTGCATTTGCTTGAGGCAACTTCCTCCTCTATGCTGACTGGAATAGTTGAAAGCACAGATAGTTCCCATGCTCTCAGTTCGGGTGCCCAGAACTGTTGTTGCCCCCAGCAAGCCACAGCTACAATTTCAGGGCAGGTCTTACTCCACCTAGGCTGAAACATGTTCACTGTGGATACAAACCTAAGGAATTTAGCCATTAAAATCCAAGCATCTCAAACAGTGTATGTATTCACTGCAGTTCTTCAAAGACTTCTGTTTGGTTCAATTTGGATGCATTCTCATGTCTGACAAAGGCCACCCATTGCCAGATTTCAAATTCATGCTCCAAAGCACAGAGACACTAAAGCATGTCTATAAATAAATCAATCACGAGAATCTTTCTAAAATGGGTAAAACAATATGTTCCTTTCAGGTGTAATTCTCCCAAACAGCTGAATTTCTAGTGAAATTTTCCAAAAATATTCAACCTGTAGCAGACACATATATTAAACCTGCAGCAGAAATATTCAACACAAATTTGACAAAGTTTATAACCAACTGAAAATAATCTTAAAATAAGAAGTTTTGATCAATCAAATAAAGGGGAAACTGGTCTCATGTATAACACACATGCTAAAAATCACTGTAATATGGGAGCTTCCAATCTAAGGTAAAGCCTGCTGAAATCAGTGGGAGAAAAAAAACTTTCTTAATATAAATAGCTTCAGAACAAGCCCCTTCATATGCAGATCGAGGAACATGTTTAAGATCTTTTGAAAATAATAATAATGTTAGTGTCTCAATCCCACATTTTAATTAGAGATTATCAGTAATTAATTACTGTATGATTAATTACTGAGATTATCAATAATTATCTGTGACCCTTTGAATCTGAATACAAGGAAATTTAGTAGTACAGCTCCTCATACAGGTTACTCTAGTGCTCACTGGATGTAAATATTTGTGCAGTGAAATTATATGGACATTAATGTTTTTGGGACGTGAATTTCAAGAAGACATAGACACGACTTCACATGCATATTGTTATGGAAAATTTTGTATGTGCTGACAATACAGAAGCCACTGAGCATGCGTCATGGAAACAGACCTAGCATGTGCCCCCTTCTTGAACCTCAGACCTGTCACTCAAGCCTGACCTAGTTCTAATAAAGCGCAGGCCCAGGTGCCACCGAAAGCTTGCTGCTGAGCATGCTTGGTGAGCAATTGTAATGAGGTAACCTCTCTAGAAAATTCTGACCATCTCATCACCTGATTGGGTGAAAAATTGCTTTAAAAGCTAAGGGAGTCTCTCACCCTGGGGGGGAGACTCGCAAAGCTGAGGACAGAAGCTGGTCTCAGCGACTGCTCCTCAGTGAGGCCACACAGCCTGTTAGTCTCTCCTCCATAGCTGACTCTCGATACGTCTTTATTCTTGATCACTTATTGTGTACCGGTTCCCTGGCTTTGGACTTTCGGCTTGATTCTTACCTCGACCTCGGATCACCCTGACGGTCCGACCTTCGATCCCAGCGTTCTGCTTACCCGGCTTTCATTGATCTCGGCTTTGTGTACTGACTACGGCTCATCCCAGCTCAACTCAGCTAGTTGCATCTCAGCTGCGTTTCATCGCGACGTGTTACAGCTGTTTTGTGTTTATAATCCTGTTATAAGCTGTCGACCAGCCCTGAGACTATCCAACGGGCAGCCGCACCTATCCCATTAGGGGTAGATAGCAAGGGCTCGTTGGGGAACCTCGTGGGCTGACAGATCCCTTTGTTGTTTGTCTGTTCACCACTGTAACTGAAGAATCACCGTGCCTACGCTCCACAAAGCGTAAGTCAATAAATCCACCTTGTTACTTACCAACACTCCTTTGTGCCGCTAAGAACTCTGCTGCCATTAATCCCAACCTGTTCGCAAAACTTTCCAGTTGCCACCCCGTTCCACCGTGACCCCTGGGACCTTCACGAGGGGGGTATCCCAACACATATGTGCAAAGCCAATTCAAGTGAGAGAATATGGTTCATCCAATTCAAGAGAGAGAAGACTTGCAACATGTCGTTTAGCTTGCCAATCAGATCTAGATGCTACAACTGAAGTCAAATACATAGAAAAATATTTCCACTTCAATCTTAGATTTAAAAATAGATACTGAAAATCTAACCATTCCAAAAACCTTACCCAAGAGGGGGGAAACTGCCTAAATTCATTAGGTATATTATTTGTTTCAGATTATTCACTCAACTTCTTTATTAATGGCACTAGTTAGCTTGTCAGTGTTGTTGTTTACTTGCTTTTGATATTGCTTATTTTATGATGTTTTAATTATAGTTCTTTCTTTATTATAGTAATTGCATTTTAATTGGCTTTGGAGCACCCTGATTGCCTTGGCAGGGAAGCACTAAATAAATAAAATCATTATTATTATAAACATAATAGATGATGATCATTATTTCAGTGGGTGATTAGAAAAAATATTTTCTGGAATGGAGGAAGTAGCAATCAGGACATAAAGGCTCTCCTTCCAGCTCTGCCACTGATTTTACCTGTGACCTTGAACGTCATTTAGTCTCTGTACAGCTCAGTTTATTCATCTATGAAAGAATTATCATAACCTTTACCTATCTTACAAAAGAGTCTGAGAAAGTCCTTAAAGCATTTTAATGTCTTCAAATGAAACATGCTACAAAAAACAAAGCAAAACAAGCAAATAAAAATACTCCTTAATCTCTGCTAGGCCAGTGGCAGCTTCTGTAGTATTTATTTCTTTTTACAATCTAAACTCAGTGCATTTCATCCCAGCTGAGCAACAAGAGATCTAGTCTTTCCTGGAGGCATTCATATTACCATTGACAGGAGACACAAATATACATCAGAAGGAAAACAGATTCCTAAATTTGCATGCTAAAAATAATTACAGAAAAGGTTTCCACAGGCTTCTATATTGTGTAGTCCTCACTAATTTGTTACACTGAATCTCTCTGCTTTTCAAAATACTTTTTTCTAAGATTCCCAAAGACAAAAGTTGTTTCTGTGAAGTATTGGCAGTAAAAGTTTTTAAAAAATACTACACGCAAAGACAGAGATAAGAGTTCTAAGTTTTGAAATCAAAGTCACTTTGAAAGATACAGAAGCACAAACTAAAACTTTCAGATTGCTAGGGTATTTTAAAGATGTTATTGGGACTTTTATCATTTAAAAATGCTCCAACCTGGTAGGAACCAAATGTATGAATTCATTTTTTGAGGGGGCACTGCAACCCTAGCCAGCTTTAAACGAAAATAAAAGAATTTTTTAGACTTAATTAGAAATTCCTGAAAACTGGAGATCATGTTAAACTTCTCTGTCTTGCTCTTGTGGCATTAACAGGTACACCAAGCCATCTATGACAAGTAATGTGCCTCTTGCTGGGTATTCCTTCTTCTGGGTTTAATTACAAATGCACCTTGCATCCTTCAGTCTGAGGTGTCTAATGTATTGATTGTTCTTTTCCTCTTATTTCTTTTTCACAGATCCCCAGAGTTTGTGGTTCTCTTATGCCTTTTTACTAGTGCAATTCATTACCCACTGAGTTACAACATCAGAAAATCCCCACTACCCAATACAAAATTTATTTCTCTCCTGAATAAAATGTTCTCTTACCTTCACCTAGATTCATTCTTCTCATTTCAGTGGCCTAGATCCAGAGAGGTGATGCTCTCCTAAGTTTGTTCAGAAAATGCTGACTCGTCATCCACAGCTGCTTGTTGTTTTAGTTATTCTCCCCCTTTGATCTCTTGTCTTGCAGTGCTTCCTTCACACACATCAATACCAATGCCTGTTGACAGCCAAATTGCAGCTCATACTCCTATTAATTAAAAATTTATACAGCTGATAATTTGTTAACACTAAGAATATTGCAGTTATTATTAATGACATTTGGCTTCCCATATTTTCTTCCCCAGTGCCATTTGCAACATTATTAATATCACTTTCAGGACACTGTCAGGACACTTCCGCAAATGAAATTTTATGTTGGGGTAGATTATCTGTCTTGTGAAAGAAAAACAAAATCAAACCCTGTAACCAATGTAATACTTTTCACCAATAGCACCTGGCAGGCGAGTATTTCATTTTAATTGCCTTGGATTCAAGACAACCCTGTTTTTATTAGGCAACATTATCAGCTTCTCTATTTTACACTGAAAAGAGAGACACCAAAAGGTGAGGCCTACATTTTGAAAGGGATCAATGATTCTGGGTGCCAAACATAAAACATTTAGGGTCAGATATAAGAAAGAATATTTCCTATACTGAGTTCTTCCAAAGAATACTTGCAAGTCCCTACCCAGTCCCCAGAGGGGAATCCAAAACCCAGAGTGAAGTGCCTAATCTCCTAGAAGAACACACGTATAAACAGTCCATTGATTAGGGCCCAGAACCCTATAGCCAAGTGGTTATGGGTTGACTTTTTTGAAGTGCAAGATGTGAGTTTGAAACCTCAGCAGAGGACCTAGGCCTCTTGCTTCCTGCTGGAAGTGTGAGGGGGAGAGGATTTAAAAAAGATGCTGTAGTATAAAAAGTGGGCAGCACCACCACTTCATCCTTTGAATGAAAGTAGTTGGACTTTCAGCTGCTGGTATGCTGCTGGTATACCTCTGAGCACATCTACTGGAGTGGGAGCTATAGGTGATTCGGGTGTCACTCCCCTGAGTTTTCTGATCCAAATGGGGCTTAGATAAAAGCCAAGTACTTAGCTGCTCAGACCAGAACATTTCCAGACTTGCATACAAGACTTTTGGTCAAAAAGTCAGGTATCTAGTGGGGTGAGGCACTGATGAGCAGGAGTATTTTGATTCATAGTGGCCGTGTGTACACATACACTTAACTGCTAATTAGTTGTAGAGTAAAGCGTCACCATTTATGCATGAGCTCCTATCAAGCCACAGGAAACAAATTAATGCCTCCGTAAGATAGTACTGCTGGGGACAGTACTATCTTACAGCAAGGTAATAAACTGTGATTAAATGCATGTGTAGACCACAGGAGTAAATTGCCATGAGAGTAAATTGCATGTGGTCAGCCCAGCCAGCAGGGGCAGACTCCTGCCTGCTGCCTAACTACACAGCTCCTCACTTTCAGCAACCTCATTGCCCAGCCAGCCCCTGTGCCACCAGCGCTGCCACCCAGAGCCTGGGGCTGACCACACCCCATGCCTCCAGCCCTAACGTAAACCGCTCTACCCTAGCTCAAATTGCTGCTGTCCTGGGTGCCTGTGTAGATGCTGTGCCCAGAAGTAATTTAATCCAGCTCAAACTGCTCTGGAGTTTATTGCCTCAAATTAATTGCATGTGTAGATTCACCTAATTTTAGACTTAAGTGCCTAGAATCTGCCAAAGTCCTGTTTTCAATGTCTAGGTCCCTTTTTAACTTGATTCCTAACTGGAAGCTTTTAGACATTCTGACCAGTCAGTGCACAGACAGAAGTGTAGCTCAGAACACTTTGCAGAAAGCACTCGGATCCCCTGGACCAAACAGAAGTTCACTGGTGGTTCCAGGGGGAGAAGAATCTAGCTACTGGCTGGGAGCCTGCAGCCAGTTTCCCCTTGTAACAGCCCCTCCTCCCTGCCAACTCCCTGCCAGCCCCCACTGTTTTCAGAATGGAAGGGGAGAAAGGGAGCAGAGGGAGCTCATTTTGGGGGTTTCCCAGTTGGCGCTAGAGGGTGGCGCGTGTGAACTGGAGCCCCCCACCTCAGAGAAGGGCTCCCAATACATCCACCCCACCCTCCAGCAGGGTCTGAAAAAATGCCAGACCAAACTTCCTCCACTCCCTTCCCCCCTCCCATTCTGAAATCAGATCTGTGCCTGGGAGGCAGTGCAGACACAAGTTACAGAAGACTTTATGTTTTGAAATGTCTTCATCTGAACCCTCATGCAATGTGGGTTCATATTTTCACCAGATCGGCCATTTTTAAGCAGTCTACAGCCATGTACTTGTGTTTGGTCACAGCTATAGACCACTTTCCGTGGCAAAATTGGGCAAAAATTGTCACTTCTGCATCATCAGTGGCAACTGAAGTAATGAGCCTGTGGCTGCTAGGTGTCTCAGAAAATTTTTCAGGCTGGGCATCTGAAAACTGAGGAACACAAAACGGATGTCCTCCTTGGCAAACATATTCAAATAAGCAGCTGCACAAGGTAACAGAGCAAATAATGAGCTACGCTTGTGAGATAAACCAGGTCTCCTGATTCTCAATTCTGTACTCTAGCCATTAGATAATATTCCTACTAAGAATAGCAATTATCAAATATCTCCTACAAATCTTATGCCAGAGTGCTTTGCTCTCAGAGACAATGGGATCTCATTTCCCTTTCATAGAATACTTTACAGCCCACATCCTGCAGAAACCTCCCTACTTGTCATAATCACACTTGCCTGCTCCCCACCCAATAACCAACCCCAAATGTACTATGTGGGTTACTAAAATCACCCTGCAACCTTTCTCAGCTTGTTTTCACAAGCTCCCTGCTAGACCTCAGGCTGGCTCTCGAGGAAAGCTTGCCTCCCCTCTTATTATCATGAATGGAAGTCACATATGTTGAGGTCCTCTTCTTACATTGTGAATAGCTCCATTAACATTTATGGGAGTTACGCATATTTAGAGAGAGGAGAATAGACCTCATTGAGAGAAGAACAGACACCAGCAAATGTATTCTTGTCACACTATGTGCTTTAGACTTCAATAATCTCCCTGAAGCACCAGTACCCTAATGTGAAAGCTTTAAAGTTTTTCCTCTGTGGAGACTATACTTCTTGAATAAAAAATTCACTCCAGTAACTCTAATGGGCCAAATTCTCTCAGTTACAGCTCTAAAAATGTGTTTATAAGTGCAGCTCAGAACCAAGGGACACATTCTTTGCTGGAATGAAGCAGTGTTCACTTACTTCAATGGAAGCTGCTCCAAGGTCTATATATTTCCTTGCACATGAGTGTGTGCTCCTTACAGCTATTTTTATCTGCCAGATGAAAATTTGGCAGCCCTGATTATATGACTGAGGGGTTTTACCTCCTTTAACATTTTCTTCAAGTTTCCCACTGCACCACTACCAATGTTGCAGCCCCCCCCTCCCCCCCCCAGTAGCATTTGCATAGATTGGTCACCGATCGAATTTTCACCATGACTGGCTCTAAGTAAGATAACGTGGCACAGTGGTTAAATTGCTAGCAAATGGCCTACATAATCCTCCTCCCCCACTATTTCTATAACCAATGAAGGTGACTCCGTGCTGTGCAGTGAAAGGAAATCTAAGGAAAATTGCAAACATAAACACAAGCACAGAGGCTTAACTGAAGTGCTGATAGGGAACACTTTGGACAACAAGAACTGATATCATTGCTACAGAGAGAAAATACCATCTTAGATTACTTTGTTCTTCAAAAGCATAGCATCAAAGTTTTCATTAGGCTCAGATTTAAATTAGTCTTGATTTTTTTAATGGTTTTTGCTTCTTTCTAGACTGTAAGTGAATATCATTGGTGAAACCACTGGTCATGCTAATATAAAAAATAACAATTAATAGTTTCATCACTCATTCTTCTTCATATACATGCCAAAGAAAAATACCTGCATGAGTCAGTAAGGATATTTTTTTTAATAAAAAACTGGGGAGTTCAATACCTTTTTAAGAGTACTTAATGTCATCTATATAAATGTAAAGCCATTTGAAGTAATCACAGTCCCCTCAGATTTAGAAGATTTCAGGCTTCACCAGCCAAGAGGGAGGTTGATCACCCTTAACTAAAAGGGTATCTTTAGCTAAGAGTACCTTGAACATTTTATCCAAAACAAGGTCCTAAGGTAAGACTTTAGCAGTTGTTGGGATTATGTGAAGGGAGGAAAGGCTCTCCTTTCTCATTTAGATTTGAAGAACATGAAAAACCAACCTCCAAATGAACCAGCAGAGTGAATTCTCTTCCTATCAGTGGGTAAAACTGCAGACAGTAACGTAACTGAGCGTAGGTGACTGGTGGAGTGCTAAAATAGCCACTGCTGCTGTGGGTAGCTGGTAGCTGGCCACTACCAGCAGCCCAGCAGCCACTGCTATCCCATGCACCATCCCTGCCCAGGGCACAGAGCTATCCTGCTACACCTCTGACTTCAGAGCTCATTTTGTGAAACCAGTTGCAATCCAAACCCTGTAAGGTTCATGTGTTTGTCTATTGGGTTTAGTAGTGTGGGGGGGTAGTTTTACATATATAAATTGGATGAAGTTTTCTGTTTCATTTTTTCCCTTAGGTGAGGCATTCCAAGATTCTTCCTGCCTACCAGTTCTACCTATGGAAGTTAGAGCTAAAATGATGTCACCATTATCATGTTTTGGTCCTGCACTTTGCCTAATGATATTTTAAGGAGTGCTCAGAAGTCGTCAAATAGTTCCTGAGTAGAAGCAGAGAAAACATCATTCTTCAAAGTGCCTCCTGTTCCACTGAGGATATAAGTTCTCTCACTGAGATCTTACAATCTCTTGTGTTAAGAGTGACCATAGCCATTTTTCTTCATGACGATCCCACTAGCACTGCATATGGTTGTATTGTCCAGTTTTTGGACTATTCTGCTTGTTGTGCAGAACAGAGAAGAAACAGCACATCAGCGCAAATAAGAAGATATTTGGGCACTTTGTATTAGCTAATAATGAATTTAACCAGTTAGTGGCACAATATAAAAGTCATGATATGGAAGAGGGCTTAATTAGACCAAAATGAACTGATAACACTGGCAATGATAAATGACCTCAACATAGATAAGTGATCGATAGACAGTCTAGTGCTTTTATTTTTAAATCATTATTGACAGTGCCTCTTAAATTAATCCATTAATCTGTAAATCTTCTGAGTTTTTTAAACAAAAGCACAGCTCCTAGAAGTTAAATTATTTTTTAAACCAATATGCACTATAAGCAACAATTTTGAGGCAGTGAAAATCTAGTTCAGAATAAATTGGTTGTGCTGAAACATTTGTAATTAACCATGATAACCAATTACAGAAATACCTGGAGTAGCTCAGTGATTCGCTCTCCCACATCAGAGGTTTCCTAATCAATTTGAAATAACCAGACACTGCTATAGAAACTAAGCAAGATCACAGCATTTGCTAATGAGTCTTAAAAATGGATTTCACTGCATGAAAATGTTCATTGTCAGGAGAGAGACTGTGTTCCCAGAATCTTTAGGGTCATTTCCATTTGCATTTGATTGGAGAAAAGTCCCCTTTGTTCTTTTCTTCCTTCTCATCCTCTACAACACAGCTTTTTTTTTTTCTTCAGTGATTTAGTATTATTGTATCAATGTGGTACACCAACTGCTAAAAATATACCCAAATAAGACCCTTTGTGCTGAAGCAGCTAGTATCTACTTCAATTATTACTTAATTTCACTATGTTACACTAGTTTCCTTGAATATAAATTTGCAGATAAATGACTTATGAAAAATTATTTGACAGAAGATACAGTGGCAGTGCTCTGAAGCACACATCAGAGTAGTGTATTATGCCATGAATAATACCACTTAAACATCTGTAAAATGTAAAGCTGCTCTGAGCTCCTCCCCCCATGGGACTTGAACTCTTAGTGAACATGCTGTTCGAAGCTCACCAGTCTGATAAAAACCTACCCCAACAAAAGTATGTCTTAAAAAAAATCACAGTTTCCCTGTAGGCTGCAGGTCACTTGTTCTTTGCACAATGAAAAGCAAGGTATTCACCTTGCCTACTTATTCTCAACTCAGCAATTTTTCAGTACAAGGTAAGTTCATTATCATCAGATCTCATCTTAAGTGGGAATTACAAACTATGGCCCTGACCCTGCAATTGATTATTCATATGAGTAGCTTTGAACTCAGTGGGACTACTTGCAGGTAGTAGGCATGTGGGATGCCTACTCTGATGCGCTGTAATTACAATGCATCAGAGAAGACTCGATTAATCAAGTCTGCTGGAGCATGCTAATTAGCACACTCCAGCAGCTTCAGTGTCTCAGGTATTCAGCGTCCCCATGGTTCAAAATGGTGGTGGGGGCACTGTAACAGAAGCTCATTGAACGAGCTTTAGTTAAAGTGTCCCTGCTGCCATTTTGAAGTGCAGGATACTGAATACATGAGAAACTCGGGTGCTTTAATTACAGCTGCTCTAAGTAAAGCACCCCCGCACCCCCAAAGCATTGGTAAAGATATCCAAAGATACTGACATGGTAAATGCTCATAAGTTCAGGACTCAGGTCAGAAGAAAGACACAAAACACAACTCATGAGCCTTCTCCAGCTCTCTTTTTTTTCTTTACATCATTATCATTGTTCATCCTTATTTGGTGAATTTTCCAGTTCCAGCTGGGACTGGAAGGAGAGATGCCAAAAGATGAAGACAAAAGTTACCCGTATGTTCAGCCGGAACATAATGATGTTGAACAATTTTTCTAGACCTACCTTACACACCTCACTCAACAGCAATACAATAGTTCAGAAAAACTTTATGGAATCAGGCAGTGAAAGAAGGGCATAACAACGAGTTGTTATACCAAAATTACATTGCTCAATCTTCTTCGACCTGACATCTAATACTCTCTTTTGTTTAAAGCCAGGGGCGCTCATGCCTGGCCTGTTGGCCAGGTCTGGCCCCTGGCACTGGGTCATCTGGTTGCAGCTGGGTCAGCATGCAACCAGTGGCACCACTTTCCTGCAATCAAGTTTCTGGACTTGTGGGGAGCCCTGTCCCTGTGCACTAGATGGGGTGTGCAGGGCATCATGCCCCAGTCCCAATGCAGCATCAGGGGGAGGCAGCAATGGGCCCCAGGGCCCATCCCAGTGGTGCATGAGGCAAGGCAGAGCACCACTAGCTTAAAGCCAATGACTACCTCAGAGAACAGGAACAGCAAAAATGAAAAGGCATGTAGCAGAGCCATTTAGATGCAACAAGTTAACACGACCAACTAAAGCTCCCAACAAAATGAAGAACCCTCATGAAGGAAAAAGGTTTAATGACATGTAAATAAATATTTAGCCTGGAGTAATTTTGCCTCCCAAATTCTGATTTTGATGAAAAACGAATTGTGGTAGATTGGATTTCCTCAATCCAAAACAGCAGCATCCACAGAGACAAGGGAAGACAAGGATCAACTTGCAAATCTTATTGGACTCATTTATTGGTGACATGACAAAAATTAAACACAACGCAGCCACTTCATCATTTCTAAAGTCATAATACAAAGCATATTAACTGGATTTGCTGTACAAATTACCTGAGTAGGAGGAATAAATATCCAGTCTGGAGAATACAGCTGATAAAACAGTGGTAAATGGGCACAAAGACTAAAGAACCTCAGACTTTATGGAATTAAATGATAAATCTGCAAAGCAAAAGAAGAAGAAATATATGGATTGTGGGTACTTCTAGGAATAGAAAAGGGTCAGTCCCTTGGAGTTTATTTATTCCTTTCTTAAGGACATGTTACTCAAGAGAGAGGTAGCACTGTGAACTGGAGAGAGAAGATGCACCTGCATGGATAATGCTATTGTATAATCTGTCCAGGAATAATGTTGAAAGGAGAGTGCATTTTATACAGATCAAGGGACTGGATAATCTAATCTAACTAAAAGTACTGAATACTTCATGAACTATCCAGCTACTCTGCACATGCTGAATAGCAGGAAAAATCATAGCTTCTAGATTTTGGAAGAAGCCGTGATTAACCAAATTCAAATAATAATAAAATCCTTGAATTTATAAATAGAGGAGTATGAAGAATAGAGGAGTATGAAGCTGGAGTTACTACCCATATTTCTGGCCCTGGTGCTAGTGAAATACTCCTTCCAGATCTGGCGTTCACACTTCAAGAAGAATCTTGTTAAACTGAAGAAAGCTAAGGAAGAAATGCTGCAAGTATTAAACAGAAATAGTTTCACAGTGAAAGTCTGGAGGAGCTCAGTATATTTACTATTTTAGAAAAAAGGTTAAAGAGGAACTGGATCACATCCAATAGGTGCTACCTGCATATACAGAATCTGACTTTTAAGAAGTCTTTTTAATTTAGTAGACAAAGGTAGAAAAAAATCCAATGGTTAGAAGTTGTAGCTATATTTTTTTTTTAAAAACAAGGGTTATTAATCTGGAGTTGAATTAAAATTGAGTTCATACGAGTATATTAATAAACAAGGCTTCAGTTACTACAGCTGTATTATGATTTCATACCACAGATTCACATACACATAAGCATGAATGATGCATGCCCCCCATGGCTAGGGGGCACGGCAGCAACAGGAGCATGGTGGTGGGAGCGCAGCGGCAGCAGTAGCATGGAGGCGGTAAGTGCAGAGCTCCCATAGATGCTGGTGGCGGTGGGGGGTGGGAGTGGTGAGCACTGACCAAGGGTTGGTGGCCACCCACAGCCACCACCAGCAGCGGCCAGCAGGGATCGCGGACCGTCTGCAGACACCGCCAGTGGTGTTGGCAGCAGGGTGGTGAGCAGCGACCACCCGCAGGCACCAGTGGCTTCTTGTAGGGGGTGCACCACCATGCTAAGGGGGTGCACGTGCCCCCACATACACCCCCTACGTATCACCGCTACACATAAGTCCTGTCCCTTTTTAGAGCATCCTTACCCTTCAAATTACAGAATACACACAATTTTACTTTCTTAACAACTTATTAATTAACATTATGTCAAATCTATGTGCATATTATGATGTCATCCTAACCACTTGTTCATCATTTCTGTTCTGGCTGTAAGTTTAATATTGGTCAATCATCTCTAGTTCACTAAACCAGAGCCTGAAACCTACTTACACTAAGGTTTTTAAGCCTGGGGTCTTGTTTCTTTCCTAATTACGTTAACCAGGGATCCTGGTTTTCTCTGTTTAAAAATTCTGAAAATTTCTGATAAAACCCTCCCAAATTCTCTGATTAAAAACCTCAAAATCCATGTTTTTCTGCAATTACAATGAAACATCATTATATACATAGGTATCAGTTGAACACAGTGTTTTATTGATATATTTACAATTTTAAAGCATTTGGAAGCCTACCAGTGCCATAATCATTAAAATAAAATGCTTCTGTATAGTTACAGGTTTAGATAGATTTCTGATCACTTGGACTAAATATGGTAAATCACAGTGTAGATAGATTTGAATGCACCTCCAACCACATCTATCTTAGATAGCGTTCTGCCATTTTCTTAGACCAGTTTATATGTAATATCTGTACCTGCCCATACAACATGTATATAAACTGCAGATGCACTATCACATTTTTCTCATCTAATAATACCGTTCTATAGGGCACCAGCACCAGCTGATCAAAACTTTCATTTTCTCCCACAATAACTACAGCACAACTACGGAAGATAGCCATCTCCCAAGAGACACTCTGCACTTATTTGTAACTGCTGATTGTGTTTCTTTAGCCTGTATCTGAGATGATACAGAAAAGTTGCCAAGACTTATCTGACCCTCTGACTACTACTCCATGCTGCTCATCCATGTGAGCACTATTAATACAACCCAGAATGATTCCAAGGAGATCTGAAATGCATACAGGGCTCTAGGCACACAGAGGAATGGGAAAAGGCTCATATTGTGTCATCATAATAGTTCCAGTCAAGGGTAAAGTTCCAGACAAAGCAGACACCTTCTGGAAATCACCATGTGGCAATACAGATGGTGTTACCTAGTTCCACAAAGAAGGGTTGCTAAGAAGCTATGGGGTTACAATATCAAAGGATCAGCTTCCCAATTCATTGAGCAAAATCAGATATTTGGGGTAGCTTATGATGGCCAAACCAAACTAAACAAACCCAAGTTAACCTTAGTTGATATATTTGAGCTAAGAAAAACAAATTTGTATTCCTTCCATGCTTTATTTCTGAGGTAATGGAGACTGGAAGGAACCCCCAGTAAGGCAAACAATAGACTTAAGTGAAACCCTTGATGCCATCTTCCAGACCCTTAGTAGCAGGCAGATAATATTATCCTAGTTGTTAGACCCGGGTCTGGCAGACAGTTAGCAATTTAGCAATCTTAACACCTGTGGAAAATATAGAAACCTTCACTATGATTTAGATCATGGCTATGCTGAAGAATTTACCACTGACACCCTTAATGCCTTTGACACAAATTTATTTTGTTTTGTCTTAAATAAAAGTGTTCCAAGTCAGGGAGAATGTAGGAAAACTCCAAGCATCTAGATTGAAACAAAATCTAGAGGTAAAATACCCGTAACATGTTATGTCAGAAGAAAAAGGTAATAGCCTAGAAGGATATTAATAACCAATCCTGGCTCTTTAATTTAGAATTACCTGAAGCAGACCCTCACATCTCTATCGTGGAATAAATTCCCTGATGGAGCAAAACCCTTGAAAAATTTGTTGATAGCCATACTAAGCCTCAAGGAAACAGTCCTAGCTGTGAAAAAAGGAGAAAAAAAAAAGGTACATACCAAATGGATCTCCAATGAAGTTAAAAGAAAAGAAATCAAACTAAAATATTCCCCAGACTCCTTCTTGATATGTTCAATGAGCAGCTCCCCACCGTGCAAAAGGCCACTATACAATGCACGAGCTAAAAAACGTTCTTGCTGACTGTTCAATTTCCAGGCCCATTTCACTGATAAATTGTGACATGAATATTCTTGCCAAAGCCTTTGCTCATATAATGGAAGACGTTATTACTCATATTATTCACGTAAATCAGGTAGGATTCATTAAATGTAGGCAAAGGTCAGGCTACCTCAGGCAACTCATTGCCTCAAGTGCAATATCAGAGCACTCAGATAATAGTCCTTTGGTAGGATTATTGATAGACGCTGAAAAGCCTTCAGAAGAGTTAACTGAGATGATCTCTTCAAAGTCTATAAGAAAATGGGATTTGGTGACTCCAGTAGACCAGTTTATTGGATTACACTCTTTGGCACTAACCTGTTCTCCTGGGTGAACACCAATAACTATATTCTAAAACGGTTCTCATTACAGAATGCAGTCAGCCCTGCTTTGTTCCTATTTCCCAGCTCCTCTTCAGTTTAATGCTGGAACTGCTGGCATACAGATACCCAAGTTCTGAGGGTATAATAGTATTAATATTTGTATTAATATCTGTCACTACAAGGGGGGAAATTGTATGTGGACAATGCACTGATTCTACTGTCTAATTCACACAGATCAATACGCAAGTTGTTGGAACTCATTGCAAAGCTTGGGCACTTGCCTGGATAAAAGATCTGTTGGAACAAGTGGCATGCTTTACTAAATCCATGTAATTTCCATTGCCTGCCAATAGCATTCAAATATCTAGGAATTCTAATACCTAGGGATGTAGAGCAAATGGTAAATATTAATTTAAATCCAGTTATCACACAAATCTTGAATAACTTCAGTGAATGGGAGGCACGTACACTGCCTCTGCAGAAACATCAAAGCACTATCCTGACTATTAATAGATACAGTCAGGAGACCTGTTGTCCAGCAAATCAGGGAGTATGTAGGTGTAACTGGCCAGGCACAGACAGGGGTGGATTCAGGACGGGTGGTAGTACTTTTGTACCCTTTCTTGGGCAGTGTGCTACATGCTCTTTCAGCTCAGCAGCATGGAGCTCTGTATGTGCCATGAGTCTGAGCTCACTGGCTGGTCAGCACAGGGTCTGTCCAGAGTCCCTGTTTTCAAGGAGGTCTGGCGCCCATGGGGTGAGAGCCACTGCTGTTTGTCCTAGCCTCCCTCCTCCCCTCCCCACCCCGTGTTGAATTCAGTGACAGGGATAAAGAGGAAAAACAACACAGCAACCAATCAGTGACCAGGGTGGGGTGGGGGAGCGTGGCCAATCTTGCCACCCAGGAAGCGACCACGGTGGTGCTCCCAGAAGTGGCTGCAGTGCTTCATCTGGTGCTCCTACTCCCTGGCTGGTGCTCACAAGGGGAACACCTGCACTCCTGCCTGCCCCCCCTGCCCGTCACCTAAGTGGGGAGCGTGGCCTGTCAGGGGGTGTACCAGAGCTCTCAGGGGGTGCACGTGCACTTCTGTGCACCCCCTATGCATCACCACTGCCCTTCACCGCAATCCTGGATCTGCCCATGGCCAGACATACCTCAGTTAGTCAATCAGGCTGGGCAAAGCTTACTGCTAGGGTTTCTGATAGGCTGAAGGTCTCATTGGAGTATACACCGTGTGCACTAAAGTTGTGTGAGAACCAACTGTAATGTGCCTGACAACATTGCTCAGAAGATGGATAATTTCTTTGTACCACCAAATCCACAAGCTTCCAACATGTCATTACATATATAAGTTTTCCATAGTTTCCACTGGACTATGTTTTCCTTTAGATATTCTCATACTAGTGTCATGGCCCTTTTAGCTTAGTTAACTGTAGAAACATGATATTGCTCATGCTTTCTGGGATGCCACTTTGTCCCATGTTGATTCTGTCCTCAAGCCAAAAGAATACCTTCCAGAGAACAATTAATAATCTGCGAGCAGCTAGATTTGTGCAACGAGGTGGAATGACATTAATGGATGTCGCTGATGCACACTTGCAGTGAGTACTTTGTGGAGGAAAATTAAAAATATTATTGGTGTCAGTGCTCTATTCCTGTTCTATTAACCTCACCTGACCCATCCCCCATCTCACAACACCTGGCTGTTGGGTAATTAAATACTAAATAATAAGGCAGCAGTCAACTCCCATCAGTAGCAAAATTCATATAGATATCATCAGCAGCAGAATTGGACCTCTAGTGTGCTAGATATTTATTGTTCCCTCTGCAAGGCATGGTACATATCTTTTCTTATGGAGCTGTTATGAAAAAATGAAAATCCACAACACCTATAAGGTGCTAAGATACCACAGTAATGTTAACCATATAAATAGTTCAACAGATGGTTAAAAATTGTCCCTATTTTAATCTCATTCTGTTCTTCTGATCACTGCATAATTCACTCTTCCATTTCAGTCAATGCCTTTGGAACCAACTCTCTTGTAAGGGCTCCTCTACATCATCACATTTTCCCTTAATATACTGTTTTGCAAATAATATAGCTATATAAAAAATGCATTCAGCCAGGAAATCTAAACACTCATTAAGAACTGAAACTTAATCACATAGTAAGCATGTACTGGGTCTGTTTCATGCAAAAAATGTTGACAGAGAAGTGAAAGCCAAGGGTTGCCTTTGAAGTAGAAGACAAAAGCATTTTTTAGTTCTTTCTCACTCAGTATTCTGGAAGATGTCAATTTGCATTGAGTAAGGGAGAACAGTACAGATTAGCCCACTCTATTGTTAGCGTCTTGTTAGAGACAAGAAACAAGGCTACTTTGGCAGAGTAACCAATTCAAACCACAAACACAGACATTAGGGGAAAAAGAGGTTGACGCAGGATATGCTCTTTGTTCACAGGGGACACTGAAAAATCAATATACCAGGGTAAATTCCCATGAGTTATTAATGGAAAGATCACAGATTTTCTGAGAAAATGAGTAATACTTGATCTACAAGTAATGAATCTTGGCTGTACTTTCAAACAATGGCATAAATGCAGTAGACATGGGCAGAGACAGAGTTGTAGTAACTAATTTCAAACGTAGCATTATTTCTGCTCTTGGCTGTTGGTATATTTTTGCTTTGAGTCTACACAATGCCAGTGAAAGGTGGCTGTTTATCCATTTTTTTTTTAAGGAGACTCAGAGGGCATATTTTTGCTTCAGAAACAAGATAACTTATGGTCATAAGAAAGACTAAAAGAGTTAGCACTTCTCTCTGCTGACATGGGAGTTTATGGGTTGGGCACTTCCTGGAATGAGAATGTAGGCCATGCCAAGGTGTTTTAGCATCAGTTAATGACTATTATGACTCAACAGCATAGATGGCTATAGCGTATTCTATTTACAACGTGGGTTGAATCTAGAAACAGGCACTGAAGAAGGAAAATAAGAAAAAAAACTTCCCATTCTTTACCCTCTAATCGTCCAAATGACCCATTGGGAAATATCATATGTGTTGTTCCAGTTTTTTTCCTTTTAACAGATCTCTAATTCAACCTCTTGGCTAATTCAGTGTTTAAAGGGAAAGTATAGAAAGCTGATGTGCTTACATGAGATTATCATGATAAAAACGGGGATTTAACTTCAAAGCTACTTGCAAAAAATTAATTGAGTTAGCATGCTGAACGACTGCCACCATGCTGAGCTTAAGATTCCAACAGCACCTGACAATATTAAGGAGGAAAGAAAGAGAAGATAACAGAGCCCTCTCTGTACATATCTCATGAGCACTTTGAGACTTTTGTTAACATTCACAAGGACCTCTGTATGGACTCAGAGGAGAGACTAGACATGAATAACATCATGTCTGTTGTGACCATGTCATCCGCTGCTGGTGACAGCAACACTGAAAAAAAGAACAAGCTTGTCTCTCTTGTCCTTCCACTCATTGGCTGCATTGGTTTCTAGCAAGGCAGAAATGTCATATTAAATGCCATATTACACCATTGTGGTTGAGGCAAAATAGGAAAATTAAAAAATATATATATATTTATATAGTCATAGTGAATTTTCAGTAATGTTGCAAATATATTAGGAAGTAAATTTGTTTACTTTTTCCATCAATTTCTGTTCTTTTTCTGGTTGATGCTGATCTGAAAGGAAAAATGGGATAAACAGTTGCTCTGTTCAAAGGATAATCAACTCAAGTAGTACAGAGTTGAAGCAGAAAATGCTATACTCTTCTTGTTTTTGGCTAATTTCCTGGGATGCTGAACACCCAGCTCACAATCTTTCTAGCCCCAAGCAGGGGACATAAGAGAAAAAAATCCACAGCAGGGGGTAATGTAATGTGATCCTCGTTGTTGCTCATATATAGGGAAGACAAGAATGTTTTGATCATGACAAGGCCCCCTGCAATGTCTACTATTTAGCAAGGGTCTGCTAAAAATTTTAGATGTCTGTGTGTGTGTTGGTATGGGAATGTTAAAGACATTAGTAATTTTAGATTACATAGTGCTGTCCCACAGGCAGTAGCTGTAGCAGAAGAATGTCATATTCTCTATATCCCTCCAGGATTAAACTGTGCCTTCCTCCACACAAAACCCCAGAAATCTGGCAGTGAAGCACCCAACTGCCAAGTCAAGGAAAACTGGGCATCCAACTCCAATTAGGCCTAAATATCTATATTCAGTTACATCTGCTTAGTATTTCTTTTTATTGTAGGCAAACAGAAAATGTCATAGATGAACTTGAGTTGCAAATTAAATACCCTGAGACACATTTTCTCTGTCTAGAGATCTTGTTTTACTGTAAAGAAATATTTTCGTTAGCCAATTCTGTCAATTTATTTTAAAGTGAATAAAGTACAGGTGAGAGCTGTCTCTGTTTAATGGCCCCATAGAATAAAGTTCTTAATATATCCACAGCTTAGGGAGTAACAGTACAAGCTTTTCCACCAGTGTTCCTGAGCTAGAGGGATTGCCTCAGGTCTGAGAACTGAGAAACTGGTTCAGTCTCCATGACCATTCAGTCCTTTCTTTCTTAACTGAGCCTGTGACAAACATTTAGAAATGCTAGTGCAAACACCAGCTAATTTATTTCAAATGGCTTATGACTTATACTGGAACAACTCAGCCAGTTGTTCCAGTAGCAGGGCATACTAGTGTGGTTCAGACAACAGTATTTTAAGCCCCTGTGTAATGTGAGAACCATGTCACACATTATACTTAGGGCTTGTCAACTGCATTTAAAATGCAAGGGTCCACGCATTCAAGCAGTAAAATATGTGATCGTTATTGTAGCAAAGTTCTGGGGACGAGTATTTCCAGACTGCATTTAAGTAACACTTGTTCAGTTATCCCTGGACTGTTCTAGACAGAAAACATGAGTTCAAGACTCCAATGCAGTATGGGGGGCTGGGACTGAAAATCAGATGACTCTCAGTCCCAGCCCTGGGACCTCATCAGAGTTGGTTCAAGACTACCAGCAGCAGAGTTCAGGGACTGGACAGTGCTCAGCATGTGATAGGGAGGGTGGGGCTCCTTTTATCCAGGATGTACATCTTAATGGACAGATGTGAGAGCTGGGGCACCCTGGTGCTGGGGTGAAGCGTCTGAGAGGGGTGACACAGCTCACTCCAGCCCTGTCTAGGGCTGAGATGGTAGTATTACATGTGTCCAGGACATAACATGGTCTAACGTTTAATATGCCATAGTAATGCTTGCTATGATATCAAATAAAACTAAGTGTAGCTAAGTGTCTTCTGTGTGTGTGACAAGGCTCCAGCTCTGCCTGGAGCAGGTGGCAGCAACCTGCTGTTTGAAACATCAGTAACCTGCTATACTAGTAAGGCTACATGGGTAGCAATGGGGAATTTGAAGGGGCACCCTTTGAGCCAACTACGGTGTTTTAGTGGTTTGGTGTTTTGCTTTGGTCACTGGACCCAGAAGTTTTTTATAAGCTACTTCAAAATGACCTGAGGGAAAATGTACCACCCTCCTGACAAGGGAAAACAATCCATCAGAGACCAGCTAGAAAACAAGGAGGGAGAGATAGGGATGCTTCTGTGAGAAGGTGTTTTGAAGTTGTTGCTGGCACACACCTGACTGACTGATTTGAACCTTTGTTCTGTACAAATATCTGTTATTCCATATAAAAATTTAGGAGCCCTGAGTGGAGAAATGCATGACTTCTTCCCCACAATCTTCCTCATTTTCTCTGGTTTATGCCTCCATTTCTCCCTGATTTACAGGAGTGAAATGTATGGTCTCCTATTTTCTTGCAAAGTGCCCAGGGAGAGGAAGAAAGAATCCTACAAAGATAAAATCAACCCAAAATAAGCTAGCAACCACATAAGATGAAAAGAGCTTCTGACATCTGGAAAATAAAATGAAAAGGTAAGAAAGGATCCTGTGTGCACTCTCTTTTTCCAAAACGAGAAAGAAAGTCATTGCCGTGTTTAATTGCTGGTGGGGGAGGAGGAAATAGAAGGATGAAGAATAGTACCAGAAGGAACAAAATAACCTGCCTAGTACTGGAGTTGATCACTGCTGGCAGTATATCTTTTTTTCAGATACATGCTGTGTGTGACTTAGGAAATAAGTCCTAGCTGGGATGCATTTTTTTCTGGGATATCCCTAAGGAATATCCATCAGTGATTCATCTAAGCAGCCACTGGATATCATTACTGCTGTACCAAAATGAGGATAAAACAACAATCTAGAAGAAATAAAAGAAACAAGTGCCCCAGATTTTTTCATAAGCCATAGCTGAGAGATCATAAGGGTGGTAAAGAAAGGAGGGGGAATGAAGAGAGGCTTGAACTTTTCATCTGCATGTCCTCAGTTTGCCTTTAAGCTCTGCACATCTAGTTTACTCTCATCAGAAGCTACAGTAACTATACTTTGCAGCCCTTAAAGAAAGAGATAATTACCTTTTTTTGTCACATGCTTACTAATACAGAACTTTAAGGGTTTTTCTTTCCCCAGCCCTACACAGTAGGCCCTCCATCACTCAAAATAATGTAAGCCATGTTAGAGATGCTAATGCACCATCCAAAGCAAATATAATGCAGAGGCTCTGACAGGTTCACATTTTGAAGTCCTCTTTGAACTCAGTATTTCTCTCTTTCTTGCATTGTGAGCAGTGGACGATTATAAAATATGAGAACAGAGAAGCTTCTTCTCTCCGCATCCCCCACTACCAACTCCTTAGAGTGAAGTTGAGTTTGTGTGGTTGCTGAATCAGGTGATAGCGCTGAATAGTGGCTTGGTATTTTCTCTCGTGTGCTGTTTATTTAAGAGAGAACTAATGGCAGAAAAGACATAAAAAGCACATCCTCCCCAAAATTTAAAAAGCGTTGAGAGAGCACATCCTCCCAAATATTATTTGGATAAGATACAAAAGACGTTTCTGGGCAGTAGCTATAAATATAGAGGGGGCACAGTCCCAGATTGACTGTGATGGCACTTGACTTATTTATACCAGCTGGTCTATAGGGTAACATTTGATTTGAATGTATGCATAGGGCATTGTTATCTGTATGTGTAAGCCTATATATAAATATTTAAGTGACCTAAGGAGGAACCTAAACATCTATAACAATAATGTATAGCAGTTTGGATCCCCTGAATTTTCCATCTACTCAAGGAATGGATTAAACTTTCTTAAAGAAATGTAATTGATAGAAAAGTGATAGAAAAGTAGAGACAGCATTATTTACCTAGTCATGTAATTAGTATTTCACATCAAATACAAACCCTTTAAGTTCAGGAACAATTTATCCACCTGGATGAAGAGTAAACATAGAAACAGGTTTTTGTAACTCTTGGGGTTCGCTACAGTGTTAATTGCCATCAAATGTAAGGACCTGATTCAGCAAAGTATATAAAGCACGTGCCTCAATTTAAGCATGTGCCTGTCTCACAGTGGCCTGACAGCCACTCTAATTAGAACGGCTCACCGTCACATGTATTAAGCCCCCCCACATTTCAAAATGGCTGAGGGGGAGCTTTAATTAAAGCTTATATGACAAGCTTTACTTAAAGTGCCCTCACAGCCATTTTAAAATGGGGCAGGGGGGGGCGAGGGAATACATGTGATGCTGATGCGATGCTAGAGCACTCTAATTAGAGCACAGCGCAAGCTTGACTAATCAAGTCTGCTCTGACACAAGTCTAAATTGAACATGAACCAGCACATCTATAGGCAGCAGTGCCATAGCTAGACTCCTGGTGGCCTCGGGTGAACTTTTTGTACCGGGCTCCCCTGCACCAGAGATAACAATAATAATCGGACAACAGAAAAAAGATTGCCATTTATACATATAAACTGAATTTGTAGAAATTAAAATGTGGGATTAGATAAAGGTATATGTGCAATATTAAAACTTTTTTTTTCAATTGTAATTTTTTTCCCCCCCCATTTTCTGGCCCTTTTCTGTTCAGGCCCAGTTCGCCCATGCCTGTGTTCAGGTCTGATAAGCAGCCATTGATTTCAGTCAGACTACTGATGTGCTCCCAGTTCAGTATGCACTTCAGTAACTTGCTGGACTAGAGCCTCAACATTTAAGCTAATACTTCCAGGAGAAGCAAGTGCCTAGCACTTTTGAAAATCAAACCACTCATATATGAATCTAACTAGCACTAGAGAAGTCTCCATGAGGCTCCTCATTTTGAAAATCTTCACCTTGAACTTGCATCACCCTGGTAGGACTTAAACCCCTTGAGAGTGTAAACATCTGGCCTTTGCCAGACCCCTTTGTTTCACTGTGCTGCTTCAGTCTAGTAGTTATGGTAGGATGCCATGGTCATTTATATTCTGCCAGCCAGATGTAAGATGATCTCTTCCCAGGGTTACCATATTTCCAGGATCAAAAAGGAGGACACCTTTGGGTGGGAGGGGATGAGGAGCGGGTGGGGGGAGAGGCTATATGACTGTGAGGGAAGCAGTGATATGCCCATGTCCTGTCTCTGCCCCTCACTCCTAAGCCCCTGCCCCCCCAGCCCTGCCAGTGCCCCTCACTCCCAACACACATCTCCCTGCCCCTCCCAGTGCTGCCGGTGCCCCTCACTCCCGACCCGCAGCACCCTGCCCTGCAGCCCTGCTGGTGCCCCTCACTCCTGACCCAGAGCCCCCGTGCCCAGACAGCTCCTCTGTGTGTGCGTACATGCACACGCACACACACACACACTTACTTGCCAGGGGCCATGCGCAGAGCATGTCACCCCCTTCCAGCCCCAAGCCTTCAAGCTGCTTATGCTTGGGAAAAGTGGGGGCAAAGCAAAAACCCAGATATTTTCTTGCATTTTTAAAACCTGCCCAGACACAAGAACAAGGGGCCAAAAAAGAGGACATGTCTGGGAAAACCCGGATGTATGGTTAACTCTGTGACTCTTCCTATAAGGCCTGCTTCTGCAACCCTTAGACATGCTAACAGGCATCTTATTCTGTATGGGGAGGGCTGAGGAAGAAATGAAGTTAAGCTGAGAGTGTTTTGCTTTTGCATTTTCAATGCAGTACCTACTAATGGGAACTAGGTGTATTCCACAAGGCTGCAGTTCTTAAAATAGCTATATGGAGTGGAGACAGTGAAATGGCAGAAAACAGTGTGTTAATTCTCTTGAGAATTACTATCACAGTTTGCTACTAATTGAGAAAGTAAATAAAAAGTCCTGACAACACGTTCTTTTCTGTTGTAGGCCATTCTCATTAAAAACATAATGTGGGGGTTTTTCTGTTTGATTTTTTATTTTTATTTTTTTTGCTGTAGAAATTAAGTGTATCTTTTTTTTTTTAATGAAAATAATATTAATATTGTGCCACCGGCATTGTCTGTGCTTTCAGTACACATGGTGGCAACTATTGGCAAGTTGCCAAGTCCCTAGTGGCCACCTCCCAGCTCTCATCAGTATTTTTGATTCAGTCCAAAGAATTCGGATGAGAATTTGGATCCGGTGACTGTAAACAGGAGTCCAGACAGGAAAGCTAAAGTGCTCCTGATTAGTAAGAAAAATAGACCAATTACAATCATTGCCCAGATGCAAAGGGTTAAGACATTGTTTGGGTCAGTGTTCAAGAGATCAAGGTTTCACTAAGATGATTCTAGGCTCTTTTATAATACCTTACCCACTCCTGTGTTATGGTATCACCTCTGTATGAAGTGACAGTATGTTTCAGAGCATTCATGTAGTTTTCACTCCTGGACTTAGAGTTTCAGGCTGCCTGTGGACTTGTGGTGCAATTTAGAGCTCCCCAAGTCAGCTGTAGTACTGGAAGAAGTCTGCTTGCAGCAGCATGCAGCTCTCGGGGGGCTAATTTACTTTGCTTATTTAGAGCTTGCTGTATGCTACCTCTATACTACATTGGAGGGTGTGGTATAGATATCTCTCAGGGTGTGAGCATTGATTACATTTGTACATTTTTCAGGGTTGCATTTTTGGGGTGCAGTCTCAAGATTAGGACTTCCTAGCCTCTGTATGCTGGAAACTGCACGGTGACAATGGTAACGGATGGATAAGTCTAGATATATTCTGCTTGGATACTCTTCCCCTTAGCAGTTGCTCTCTGCAGAGACAGAATACTGAGTTGGATGGACCTGTGCTCTGACCCATTATGGCACATCCGAAGTTTAGATTTTTTTTTAAATTTTGTTTCCAAGAGACAGCTGTAACCTGTAAACTAGTAAACAAGTACAACCCAACAGTGAAGACACTTATTTCAGTTTTGCTTATGTCAGTAATACAACACTCTTCTTAGGTCTACACTGCAACTCAGTCACATCTCAGGACCTTGTTACACCTTACGCTGTGAACTGCATAAAAGTTGATAGGTTTTCATGCTAGCTTGGAGTTGGGAGCAGTCACACCCTTAGTCTAAAAACCTACTCTGACTGTCCCTCCCCGCCCCCCAGTACAGCTGTGACTTGCCACTAAAAGCCTGGTGGGCAGGGGGAGGACAAAGAGCTATAGCTGTGAGTTGCCTTTAGAGGGCTTTTGAGCCATGACAGGCTTCTATCCCTTATTTATGGGCAGGAGTATGAGAGATCCTGGGATACTGGAGGACTCAACTTGGGTAGCACATCTGTGGGGAGCAGCCACAGCTTAATGGAACAAGAGCTAGGTAGCACAGATCAGAGATAATCCTGGCCTGGAATGGTGTCACTTTGAGCCACATAACAAGTGCTTAAAACCATTTAAAGATGTTAATATGCGGACAATCCGGGGATTAAGAGCTCCAGGAGCTACCCAAAATTACCATGTAACCAGGCCCTCAGTTATAACCAAGTTAGCTTTACTGTAGTTATTTTAGGAAACAGTAGCATCAAGGAAGTGGTATCACAGACAGGTCTCTTAAGTGTATATGGCTCCTGGTGAGGTTCAAAACACAGAACTACAGGCTACACTAAGAAAGACCCCCAAGAACACTGGGGTCTGTGCTTTGTAGGGCAGCTGCAATGCACAGAAGCCTGTATTGTCACATCTTTAATGGTATCATTACCTGAACTAAGAAAAATGAAAAGTTAGCTCAGTTATGCCTGCCTGTGCTGCAATCACTCCCTTAAGCAGAAATAAGACTGCTTACACAAGGGAGTTGCACACATTCAACCTAAATTAGTTTAAATGAGTACAACATTTCCACAGAAGGAAGCATCACAATCCACAAGGGTTAGAAATATTTTATCAATGATAATGAAGCTGAGATTCTGATCTCACCCTTTGAACCAAAGCACAGGCCTCTTGGGCATTTCCATACATGCATGCACCGGGGCTCATGCATTTGTATAAATGGTGAAATGCGTGGCAGCACTGAGAAAATGGAGTGTTTTAGTTCAAAAGTGCACTGCCACCATTTTCTGCGCACTGATGCACATTTTGCCATTTATACAAATGTATGTGATGCAGTGCTGGGTATGTCGGCTTGCGTGCTTCACAGGCTTAACTAATTATGTCTGCTCCAACATGCTGGATTCCTGGCACATTGGAGCAGACAAAGGTATGTGTACAAATGCCCCTTATGCCTATGCACTATACTGTCCTGAAGTTAGGTAAAGTTAACTATAATCTCAGTGTTGCTTCATTTACAATGTAGTGAAAGGGATTCCAAAACTAAAGGACATGCAGTGGGGAAGCAGAAGGGGAAAGTATAAATAATAAATATATTGGAATAAACTGTTTTACAGAAATTTTATTTTTGTTATAAGGGAAAGTTGTTGTCAGTGCTATCGCCTGACACAAACAAAAATAGTCAAATGTGGCATGTCTGGCATATGCACCACCATATGACAAAGTTTTCTATTTTCATTTTTTGAAGTATTCTTGATTAACTCTTCAATTACTTTGGATTTTCTGAATTGCAAACACATTAATTTATAGATAGGCATACAGAATGGAGCTGTGTATGTAAGCATGTGCCACTGTATGTCTTTCTCCATACATTATCTATCTATCTATCTATCTATCTAAGTATATAATATTTACATCCAAATAAGCACCAGCTGTCTCAGTATGACAGGTTGCAGGATCATGTTATAAATCGTCTTTCACACAAAATTTGGACCACTACCCAGTACTCTGTCATTTCAAATCTCTAACCATTTCACACAGTGCAACCTGCCTCTCCTTCCCAGCACCAACATTTCCCCCCAAAAAGTTACATATAAAGATAGCGAGTTCATATAGCCTACGATAATGATGCAGATATAGTAAGGCTATACATACAAAAACCATAAAGCAGATTATGTATATTACATGAAATACCCAGCTATAGAGAATCTGTGGTGAAGTAGTAGAAAATACTTTTGTTTTTTTTAATCAGCATGAATTTGGGATAGCCATGTTACTTGCAAGTGAAAAGCGTAAGTAAAGATCATCTCAAGTGAGTGCCAATAAAAAAATCTTGCTCATCTTCATACATTCTGTATATAGCTACATATTTTACACAAAAAAAAATCTTTAAGAAATGTCTTGGGGACTTTCTATAATTTTTATGGGTAATATTTTATATATAACTCCTCTTGAAGAGGCAGGTTTTCTTTCTTACCATGGGACAAATTCAACTCTGGTGTAACCCCACAAAACATTTGAACTACACGAGGGATGAATTTGAGACTATCAATCCAAACCTACAAGAGGAAAAAAAACAGTGTATTTTAGAAACCACTCAAAATGGCCTATTTTACATTTTTTCCCTGAGTGCTAGTCTCATCCACAGCAAGACACCTAAAAGGGTAACATTTTCCAAAGAAGTTTAAGATTTGAAGTAAGTAATACTCTTGAAATGAAGAAAACTATTCAAGTAGTAGTTTGTTTTGACAGATGCTGATTTTTTGGGTAATATATCGACTGACAGGTGAGAAACATGCTAAAATCAAAAAACCTTTGGATAGGACTAGAGTGGAGAGCCGTGTTGCCTGCCTGGTAGCTAGGAGCCTAGGCTGGACTGCCTATCAAAAAGTCTTGGTTCTGGTCAACACCTCTGCCACTGATACAAACTTGGTTAAGTCAATTCATCTCTCACTTTTCCTAATCAACCTTTGTATGGCTAGTCTATTTCTTCAGGCAATAACTCAGGGGGGTTGGCAACCCCCAGCATGTGTGCCAGAGCATGGCACACAAAAGTATTTTGTTTGGGATGTGCACCTCACAGCAGATGGTGGGGAATGGCTTGCAGCTGTGCTGTCACAAGGATTGGGCACCTTGCAGCTCCCTGCTGTCCATCCTGAGGTGCACGTGCACCCACTACCAGCAACAAGCCAGGCCAGGGCTCTGCAGACCTGGGTGCAGTGGTTTGCAGCCTCCCCACCACCTAGTGGAAGCAACCCGGACTCCATGGCAGGAGGCAGGGGCCTGCCCAGAGCCTGGGCTGCCAGTGGCAGATGGCTGGGAGGTGCCAACCACTGCACCGAGGTCTGCGGAGACCCAGCCTGGCTCATTGCTAGCAGTGGGTGCATGCATATGTCAGGGAAGCTGCAAGGGGCCCAATCCTTGTTGTTTCATAGTTTCATAGTTTCATAGATTTAGGGTCGGAAGGGACCTAGTAGATCT
>NW_017728992.1:41109105-41112408 GCF_001723915.1 Gavialis gangeticus
TTGTCGGCCCATGTTCATCTTGGAGTCAATAATGACTCCAAGATCTCTTTCTGCCTCCGTGCTCTCAAGTAGGGAGTTCCCCATTGTGTAAGTGTGCTGCTGGTTCCTACTGCCCAAGTGCAGCACCCTGTGGCAGTGCAGCCTTAGCCCCTTCCCTGCTATTGACCCTGAGGTGCACATAGGATGACCACCTGGATGTCCCTAATTTGGCAGGAGATTCCCAAAATTTAAAGATCAAGTCCTGGACTGAATGACTCTGGGACAGCATTTGGCCCAGATTCCCAGTACAGTGCAGGGATCCAGGTTTTCTGTTCACCCCAGAAAGCTGGGAAACATTGTGCTTCCCCTTGCAGACTGGAAGAGTTCCAGGCTGCAAGGGGCTGCTTAGGCCTGGGGGAGTGGGATGCACACACATGCACAGGGCCAGGCATACAGCCCCAGGTAGGGGTGCAAAGCAGCCTCTCCGACTGCCTGCAAGTAAGTCTCAGGGTGGGGTGAGGGTGGAATGATTGAGGCTCACGTGGTAAGGTAGGGAGTGGGGCAGAGGTGGCAGCTGGGACTGAGGGTGCTACCCAGCTAGGGTGGTGCATGGAGAGCCCAGGTGAGGAATTTGCAGCTGCAGAGCCCAGCCAAAGCATAGGAGGGAGCCAGGGGTTGCTCATCCAGGAGGCAGGCTCGGTTCCCCGCTGCTGCATGCCCTCCTGAGGAGGGCATGGGGGTGCATATGCCTTGTGTGTCAGGTGGGAGAGGATGTGGGGTCATAGCTCCATCCCCTGTTGTCCTGCCTCTGGGAGCCCTCCACTGGCAATGCCACCATGGCAAGGCATCTCCTGCCCACCTGGCTGCAGTGGCAGTGGTAGCAGCAGTGTGGAGTTGTGTCATTAGCTGCTCCTGGGTGGGAAATCCTCAAGCCTGCAGCAGGCAGCCCACATCTGCCCCCCACCCCTCATGGGCTCTTCTCACCTCTGCTCCAACCATGCTATATGGGGGTAGGAGGGCAGGTGAGTATGTGTCCTGTGTTCCAATTTAGAAACTGTAGTACTAGAAATACCCTAGGTGCACATGCACCCACCACCAGCAGTGAGCCAGGCTGGGCTCTGCAGACCTTGATGCAGTATCTTGCAGCCTCCTGGCCACCTGCCACAGCTGGCCTAGGCTCTGTATTGGCTCCTACTGCCCACCATGGAGCCCAGGATACTCACAGCAGGCAGCAGGGATGCTGCAAGCAGTTGCACTGAGGTCTGCGGAGCCCTGGACTAGCTTGTTGCCTCAGGGTGGATGGCAGAGAAGGGGCTGGGGCTGCACTGCCACAATAAGAATTGTGCGCTTCACAGCTCCCCTACTGTCCACCCCCAGCACACCAAAATCTTACAAGTCGAGGCTGGGGTGTTTTGGGCACTCCAGCAAAAAGCATTGCTGCAGTTCTCCTGTAATAAGTAGTTCTGTGTGCAGGACAGAGAGAGAGTATACAGTGACAAGCACAGTGGGGTCTAATTTTAATTATTTGTATTTCCATAGCACCTAGAAATCCCAGTATCCCAGTCATGTAATAATACCTCATGTGATAGGTGGTTCCAAACAAGAAGCAGGGCCTTGCCCCAAACAGCTTATTGTACAAAACAAGAGAGAACACAAAGATAAAGGGGTTGGGGGAGGAGAGCATCAGAAAATTCACCATGGTACAAGTAAATGTACTGTAAAAGTAAAGTTCAGGATAGCGTCACAGAAAATGCTGAAAATAAGATGCCTACTTCCCTAAGCCCCCAACAGCCCACAGTACAATTTTGAGATTTCTACAGTAAATTAAAGCAAGTTCTGGGAAATGAAGCAATTTCTGAGAAAGTTTGACAAAGCTGGCAACATTTCAATGTACTTCAACTTTGTTGCAATAACACCGCAAGGAAAAAACCTGGTAGCTTTATGTGGGAAAGGAATGACATATCTTCAGCACTTCCTACTGGTTCTTGTGCCCATGACTAACAACTCCTGCAATGTTAGCATCAGTGCATCACTGATAACATTTCTTATCAGTAACAGGGAAGCTGTCAGCATTCTGAGTATGGCCAAAAGACTTATGGTAGAATTTGGTCTGGAACGGATTTCAATTTGCAAAGATTTTTGGGTTACATGAATTGAATCTGACTTTCCATCACCTACTGCCCCTTGTATGCAGATGTACTAGTTTTTGTTTAAACCAATCAGAGAAGCTTTGGGTTTTAAAGACCAAACTAGTAATGTTTTATTTGATTTCCATGGTGTTTGGCTAGGCAAAATATTTCTTTGCACTTTAAGGGTCATTCTTTCACAGGTGGAAATGTTAACAGCTTGAGAGAATACTGATTAGATCCATTATAACTTCATTGACCTGCCACGGCAATAATATGCCAATGCACTTGCTCCTATTTCCACGTCTTATATTTGTAATACTCACATTCTCATAGGTCTGTCAGAAGTAATCAATCAAATGTAATGTTAAATATGGAAATGGAGGAGTCCTCTAATATAATCTTTCACACAGAATCTCCTTGAAGTTAAAAAGTAGAGAGAGGTGAACCTCAAAAGTTCAAAGGTTCAGTCCAGATGCTTGTCCAAAAATGTGGGGGATCACGTGGTGCTTGTCTGACTCTTTCTACTTTGTTACTTTCATGACTTAATTCTGAAGTTACTGAATTTAGGAATAACAGAAGAACATCTGTTCTTGTGATATTTTAGTACCACTGGAATTAGAAGAAACAGAAAATTCACAGGCGTGCATCATTTTTTGAAAAGACATGATTCATTATGAGTTTCACACAAAGATAAGGGATGGCTTTCCCAGCCATAAAGGATTTCACTAGAAGGGAGACAGAATTAGAGATACAGAATTGATGTAATATATCTTGACTTTAAAAAAACCTTCAATCTGGTATCCCATGATCACCTCTTGGCCAAACTGGCTAACAGAGGCCTCAGCCTCACCATGATCCTCTGGCTGGGGAATTGGCTATGTGGTAGCACCCAGAGGGTGGTGGTTGATGGAAGTCAATCGTTATGATGCGTTGTGCCCAGTGGGATCTCCCAAGGCTCTGTCCTTGGGCCTATACTTTTTAACATCTTCATCAATGATGTAGACGTTGGTGTCAGAAATGGACTGGCCAAGTTCACCGATAACACCAAACTCTAGGGTAAAGCATCCACACCTGAGGACAGGAGGGTGATCCAGTCAGATCTTGACAGGCTCATGAAATGGGCGGATGAGAACCTGACGAGAACCTGAAATGGGAGGATAAGAACCCAATGGTGTTCAACACCGAAAAATGTATG
>NW_017728992.1:41117408-41121767 GCF_001723915.1 Gavialis gangeticus
CAAGTACCCACTTTGAACACCTTCAAGACACATTTGGATGTTTACCTTGCTAGGATCCTATGATCCCAGCTGACTTCCTGCCCCTGGGCTGGGGGCTGGACTCAGTGATCCTTTGTGGTCCCTTCCAGCCCAAATGTCTATGAAATCTATGAGGGTGAACATGAGTCAATTCTGAAAGCGGTAGCGATTCCAAATTTAAAAAAAAAAGAGATTTAGCATACTGCAGATATGCACAGCAATATAGGAACAGCATCAATAGTAGCCATAAATAGAAGTTAATTTTTATTCTCCAGGTAAGAGAAATATTGAAATTTCAGAGAAATTTTCAACCCAAATTCAGATGAAAAGCCCAAAATTGAAAATTATTCACAGGAGTTACATTTTCTAAAAAATCACAGGGGAGGGGTTGTTTTACTCTTGGGGTAGCCTGGCTCCTACTGCAGAACAGCCTGGAAACCCAAGGAGCTATAAAATATGGTTACCCAGGCAGCCTACACTTCTAGGCACTCCACAACACAGGCTGTTAAGGAGGTTGAGTGCTACAAAGAAAGGCAGGTTTCATTACATCTCCATGGAATCTAGTCTATGTTACCATGAAACGTTCCAGTTCTACCAAATCTCCATTTTTGAACCAGCCCTAAAAGACAGATCGATCTATCGATCTATAACCCATGCAGTGGGAATGACATCGTCAGCACTAGAAGTTTTGGTTCTGTTGTAGGATGCCAAGTAAGCTGTGATTGATTTTTGTTCCTTTGAATATTTTTGCTTGTTGGTTTGCTTCTAAAAGGACAACAGTGCCAAAAACATCAAAATAGAAGTAGGTATTATAATTTAGTGGAATCAAATGTCTGTGTTCAACTTTAGTTACCTCAATTCAAGGAAGCCCAAACAAAGAGGGAAATACCCAGAGAAAGTGCATGTATAAATATTGAGGTCCGTCTTGCAAATTGTTATTACCATGAATGGTGCAATGGAGCTTCATGTGACAGTATATATTTACATATATAATTGTTTACAACAGGGATGTTCAGCCTCTGGCTCTCAGGCCAGATCTAGCCCTCAGTGCCATGTCATCCAGCCCAAGCGACTCACCACAGGTCCAACAATTTGGTAGCAGGGGAACGATGGCACTGTTCCCCTGCTGCAAGATCTCTAGGCCCACGAGAAGCCCCGGGTCCTGCACACTGGATTCAACATACCATCCTAGCACACAGGGCTGGTCGGGGGGCGACGCTGGGTCTCAGGGGCCTGGGCCACTCAATTTTCTAGCAGGGCCAAAAGATTGTGTACCACTAGTTTACAAGATTGAATTCAAATATTAAAAAAAAAACCTAGGGATTGCTTAGTTTAGGAAAGAGAAAGCTGTGTCTCAGAAAAAACAAATATATTGAGAAACCTGTAAAGGTTCTTCTTCCTCTTCCCCCTCCCAGATCCCTAGTACAAAAACTATTTGAAATTAAGAGGCAGTGAATGTAAAGCAAACAAAAAGGAAATATTTATGCAGGGAATTGTCCATTTGTAGAACTCATTACCACAGAGAGCCAAAGAGTCAAATAACGTGCCTGGATTTTTAAAAATCTGGATAACTTTGTGACCATCAATAATATCAATGGCTCTGCAGCACAGATAACTTTATTTCAGCCTCATAATTCATGACATTGGCTGATTGCTTGCAGGGTTCAGTGGAAATCTGTTTTCCCTCCTACATACCATTGAAAGGAAATTGAACCTGTGCTTTTTGGAAGATTTCTGTCGTCTTCTGAACGAAAGGAGAAATCAGTGGTGCAAGGGCCCTTGGATCAAAACCACTCCCTTACAAGTGCAAGACACAGTCACAGGGTGGTGAGTGTCTTGGATATTAAACTGTTTATCAAGCTGGTCTATTATAACTCTATCCTGGTGCTCTGAGAATTTGAACGCAATCTACACTTTGGTTTAGAATAGGGGTGGCCAACCTACTGCATGAGTATCACAAATAGCACAAGTAGCCTCTGTATGTGGTACATGGCAGAAGAGAACAAGTAGCAGAGGGGCAGAAAGGGTAGGGAGCAGAAAGGGTAGGGAACAGAAAGCAGAGCAGCAGATCAGGCAGGGCAAAAGTATCACAGTAACACTCAGGGAGGGGTTTAGGCTAATTTGTAGCATGCCTACCAAAAAGGTTGACCTCCACTGATTTAAAGGATTTTTTATTTCTGGTGAACCACAGAGGCCTCCTCCCTTTCCATTAATCCATTTCTTCATTGCAAATAGGTATTTCACTTTACCTTAATATTCTAGATAGCTCTGAGACTGGGACACCATATTTCATTGGGTATCTCCAGGCAAATTGGGCAGGAAAGTAACAAAGCAAAGGAAAAGGTCACATGACTGTTGCAATTAGTGATAGTGCTTGAGATTCACAAACAGTTCAAAATCAAGCCATGAGAACATAAAACTACCATAATGGATCAGTCAAGATAATTTAGTACCACACCTTTGATAGCAGACTACTCTGGGTGCTTCAAGGGAAGAAGAAAGATCCCCACAATAAGTAGATAGAGGGTACACTGCCCTTTGTGAAGGTCTCATCTTAATCCCCATATGGTAGAGATTGATTTTAGACCCGAAGACTGAATTTTTAGTTGTCTTTCAAACATCTTTTTTTAGTATTAAGTGTAACAACTTGTGGCCAGTCTTGTTAGCCATATAAACATCCAATTCTGCTTTGAATCTTGTTAAATTTTTGGCCTCAATGACAATGCTGTCAACTTCAGCCAATGCTGATTTTGAGTAATTTTTACAAGTCTAGCAGATCATTTCAGTCAGCTCAAGTGTCAAATTCAGGACACTTCATGGACTAATGACCTGATCTGGGATAGGAATTCTAATATCATTACAGCTGTCGAGAGAAGAATGGTGAGAGGGAAAAATATGACCTTGATAATGTCCCTTAAAAAGCCCTCTTCACAAAGACATGGATGCACAGTTTTTAATTACTATCCCATGCAAAAACCCAATTCTCCAAGCAGAGGCTACTGAGCACACACTTGTGGCCACTGGGGAAGTAGCACTCACTTTTCCTCAGAATGCAGAAGTCCATCTTGGAAAGACAAGCACTGATTTGAAACCAGGAAAAACAACATGATTAAAGCTTATCAGGGCAATACAAAACTGGGAAGGAATGGTTCCAAAAGAAACCTCAGAGTGCGTGTGGACAGCAAATCAGACACTGACAGTCGTATATGACAAGCATGGAGAGCCTGCATATACATGCTTTTTGCCTTAAAGCAGAGGTGGAATAGTGCCTTTCTAGAAGGCTCCAGGTACAGGCATGAAAGAAGGTCAAATATTTTATTCATTCACAAAAACATATTGGTAGGTTGGAGAAAAACAATCCAGCTGCTGAGAGGAATGACCTCCAAGGAAAGATTAAAATAACCAACAAGGTACAGAGCTTGGCTAACTGGTAATGGCTCCTGCTTTTTGCAAATTTGAATAAATTACATTTACAAGATATTTGGAAGGTAGGCTCTCGTGCATTGGAGATGCATAGGGGGTGCCCGCAGGTGCATGTACACTCCCTGAGATTGGCCGTTCACCCCCTGGAAGCGCCAGCTGCAAAACTGGAAGTGCCACCAGAAGTGAACCTCAACCCCACCCCCCCCGCTGTTGGCAGTCTGGTGCACCCTCGGTCTCAGGAGGCACCAGTCACCCATGCCCTCGTGTGAGACTCTCAACTCTTCCTTTAGCTTCTTTAAGGTACTCTGGCCCCATTTCCCATCATATAGGAAAGCTAATGCCAGGGAGAGTGGTTGAATGACATCAGTAGTGACCTTCAGACCTGAATGACTCCAGACCTTGTCTTCAAGGGCCCCTTGCCTTCTTCGGCAGTGTAATGAGTGCAGGAATACAACTGAACAACAGTAGAGTCTCTCAGTACCTGAAGAAAGGTGTTTGTGCCCAAAATCTGGCAAATAACTTTTTTCCAACTATTTAGTTGTTCTAATAAAAGATATCACCTCTACCCAAAGAACCTTGGCCAGAATACAACTGAACAATTCGGGAAACCACTGAGGCTCACAGGGCAACCCCCCTGGTTAGACTCAGATGACCAGCAGAGTTTAATGCTGAGGGTCTTGGAGTAGCACAGGGTCAAGAGGAAACACAGCTAGCTTAGAGCCAGTCTATGGCTGTGAAGGCCATTTCAAGAAGCATAGAACAGCACTTCTCAATCCGTTGGTTGTGACCCAAAAGTGGGTTGCAAGAATGCATGAAAGGGTTGTGAACAAACTTTAAAAATGGATTATCTTTTAAAGGCGAAAAACATGGGAAACCATGGCTTTTCCCTTGCAGGTTGGCAGAGTTCCAGCCTGCAAG
>NW_017728992.1:41121899-41127923 GCF_001723915.1 Gavialis gangeticus
GCCATTGATGTTTACAAATGGGTCCTGGTATAAAAAAAGTTGAGAACCACTGGCACAGAACATAGTCTTACCTAGGGCATGATAGACACAGTATGGGGGAAGGGGGAGAGAACGAAGAGCAACTGGTGAAACTGAAGAAAAAAAAGAGGCTGAGTATGAAGAAGAAATTCACAGTGGCCACCCATTAGGCTGTTGATTAATCTCCAGAGGCAAGCAGTAGAAGCTGCAGTCCTTGCAAATTTTATACTGAAACAATGCAAAGTTTGTGACAACACTGCATAAAAAAACGATGCACTGTATAGTGGACTAAGCTTTCTGCTGGCACAATATAGCCGGCAGGTAGCTTACAGCTCATTATTTTATATTCATATGAAGTCACTGATAGCCTTCTTGTGGGGTCATTTTGTGTTTGGTGCTGTACAAACACAAGAGCCAACCTGCCTCCAGTCTGCAAGAGCTCAGTCTATAATTCCTTGAGCTCTCAAAACAACTCTCAATATAATACTCTGAGAAATCAATATAATTCTCTGAGCTCTCAATACAACTCTCACTGCAAGCTCATATCACATATATGTTGCATGCTTATAGCTAGATCTAACATTTACTTACACATACCAGCATCCACATTACAACGTCTACTTTTTCCTCATGCAAGTCAGTATTTCACTGATCATTCCTAATGCATACATTAAATTGAGGGAGCTGAAAAATAATATTCAGTCATTTTTTTAGAACAGCGAAGGATAAAGGATAAAAAATTATTTTGAAGATATAGAAGAACCCACACAACACAGGCACACACAGTTACAAGTTATGAGTGCATTTTAACCTCCTTTGTATTTTTTTTTTTTTTTGCTTTTACTATCACTACCAGCAGATTAGACTGCGCTGGTTGCTTTAGACATCAAACACAGAGTCATTCTATCACAGGGGGGGTCTTTAACAAAGCCCTCCTCCCTGTACCCTCCCACTGCATTCACTTGCAAATCACTGTATGCCTGGAAGAGCCAGCTTTCCCCAGCCCTTAACCTTCCCATACTGAGTGCTGCAGCTCCAGAAGCGGCGGCAGCAGCACACTGTCTGTGTGTGTGTGTGAGTGTGTGTTGAGTGTGTGCAATGTGAGGGAGGGAGGATTTTCTTCCTTTTTTTTTTTATTAATCAGGAGTACTGAATGGAAACCAATCAGATAGAGAGCCCCCTCGGCTTCGGCTCCCTGCATGCTAGAGTTAAAAGTGATGCTGGGAGAGAGGGAGCCCCACTTAGATGTCAGTAGATTCAGCAGTGGAGGTGAGAGGCAAGAGTGGAGAAAAGCAGGCAGAGAAGCAGCCCTGCTACCACACTGACCACTGTATTACTGAATGAGAACTGAGCACTTGTCCTCTTTCTTCTCTTCTTACCGGTAAGGAGATCAGACTTTGGACTTGTTTAGAGCAAGTTGAACCGTAGCAGGCAGCAAGCAGATGCTGGGGTTTTGTTTCTTGTAAATGCTTTTTCTTTTCCCTTTTTTTAAAAAAAGCTACTTATTTGGCAAAGTTGGCAGCTCACTTACTAGTAGATGCAGGGATCCATCTGCCCTGTTTTGAACTGTTTGTGCATGGATACGCCACTGCGTACTAGCAATTCTTGTGTTTTCGGGGAGTGCTTTTGCTGTCATGTGAAGCAGGGCACATGAATGCAGCATCCTCCTGAAAATTAATGCCATGAGTAAAATATTTCAGGCAAAAAGTGTGTGGGGGTGGGAGGGGGGCAGAGTGGAATAAAAAGCAGAAGCTTATTAATAAAGTGCAGGAAAATATCAAACCAAGCCTGCTGCCGGTTCCAAGAGGCTTAGGTGTGCTATTGAAATGAATAATATTCAGAGCTGCACGGGGAGCTCAGCTGGATGTAGGTGCTTCCTCGAAAAAGAAAAGTTGGGGGGAGTGGGGGTTGTCGAGCTGGAGAGGGTACAAAAACTGACAAATGTGAAATCCTTTATTTGCTAATGGCAGGTTGGGGAGGGACTGGAAGGGGGGAGGCATTTTACAGAACAGAAGTTGAATCATTACAGAAAGAAGACCTGAATTCATGGCTAGTGGTAAATGTTTTAGAGGAATTGGCAACACTAACTCTTGTGCATTATAAGTGACATTTCTGTACTCATATAGACACACAGATAGCACTGTGCATTTTGATTATATATACATATACATAATAGGTATAGCACTCTTATTGAGCATGTATGTGTGTACTCAATAGATATAGCACTCTACATGCATTATTATTTTTATCCACACACACTAAATATCTACCATTCTATATGTATATCTATCATTCTATGCAAAGAGTTGAGTCAGGAGATAAGCAATCACGGTAGAGGTCAGTAGCTGTGGAAAGAAGTGTTGTCACTGCTGCAATAAAATCCATATTTTATGGAGAGTTAAATGCAGTACTTTGTAAGTGCAAGTGATGGTCACCTAAGTAACTCCTGCTGACATTCAAGGATCAAGAACTTTAATGACCAAAATTACTTCCAGCATGACAGCACATCTGCTACTTTTATTCAAAAAGAGAAGATGAGAGACTGTCCACCTGATTACAACATCTGTGTTTTAAAGTTTTGTCACCATTGTAAAGAAAGGTCCTCTAGCCAAATTACTGACTAACTGTAAGGTCAACCCTTTCCTTAATTCTTTAAACAAAACTAGGAAGAAGTATACCAATTTAGAAATATGCGAGGATAGTTCTCAGACACATGAGTACTCTGTGTATTGTGTATGTGTACACATATACACCCTTGTATGGAGAGAGATAATTGTTGTGATGTTCAGTCTTTTGTAGGACCACTTTTATTAGCATCCTGGAAAGAATTTGGTTAGGATATAAGACTTTAATTTGATTGAGGGAGTTATTTCATGTATTTGCTGGGGTGAAATTTCTACTGTGCTATCAGTTTGGTGTGAAAGTGCTTGCATATTACTTTAAGCATTCCATACAATTGATTAACATCTATTCCTGAGCAGTATAATGCTAAGGGCAATGGCACATCCCTATTTCTTTCTCTATTTCCTTTTTAAAGGCAATTGAGGCAGCAAGTTTGCATGTGGGAGGAGAGTGGGGTAGGAGGGGGAGGCTGGGGATCAAGAGCAAGTAGATTCATTCATCATGGATATACACAGTTTTTATAGACCTGCCAGAAAAGATCCAATTGGATAGTTTCCTAAAACATCCCAAATGTGCTAATAAACACTGCAGGACTGAATCCCTTTCTTCTTGTCCTCTCAGATGTTATCTGACAGGGCAATGATAAATATATAATCAACTATGCTTCTGGCTTTAAACTGCACTGTGATCTTTCTGGACACATTCCTAGTGGCTTACAAATGACTTTTGAGGTGAGGGGAAGCAGCCAGTTTCTTCAGAGCAACATAATCAGAGGCACAATGCATTTTCAAGGAAAATGGCATTGATTCAGTTCTGCTGTAGTTCTCTGCAATTATCCTTTGCAGCCATTTAAGAATCTGGCAAGCTGGGGTCCCCATAGGGACTTATTAGTCCCTTTAGGTATTTTAGCTTTCACACCAGTTCACAGCTCTCACATATCTCAGTGCCAACACTCTAAAGATTACATTTATAGGCACAGTCATCATTTTCTACCAAGTTGTTCAGTTGGAAATATGCATCTTCACTTCTGCCCCCCCATCTCTGCACTGCTCTCCCATGCAAGCAGTAACCTGCTGTTAAAGACAGCCTTGTCTTTTGTAAAGTTTGCGATTTGCAATCTGCTGTTTCACAATATTTAGCTAAGCAACTTCCTTGAAAACAAAACACACACACGTTTTTTAAAACTGCTTTTCTCTGCCGCATTATTTTTTTTAACTAATATGCACTTGACCGAAGTTCCAGGCATGCGTGTCCTGCTGACCAGCCTATACTCCCTCTACCTTGGCCCTGAAATAGGATGAAGTTAATATTTCACTGAAAGACATGCTGCGTTCCTTGAGACATGGCTCCCTTTGATCCCCATCCTCTCAGCTCTGTTAATTTATTGTTGTCTTGAGTGAAAGCTTCAGCACATCAATTTTCTTCTTGTTGCAGACTCACGGGATGGTTTGGGGTTGGAAAGGATCTCTGTTGGGCCATCTGCATCGTGTCTCTACGTTGTAGTGACAAGGCTGATATAATGATCAGTTCCTAGAAGAGCACAGCCATCCAGCCTATGGTTAAGTGAACCAGTGTGTTCCAGCTCTAGCTTGACTTTTAAGCATGCCATCTATGTGGAGTACTTTTAACAATGTTCAATTTCTAGTGCAATCTTACAATATTAAGGTTTAAGAAGATGAGGAAACTGTGTATGGATCTCTCTGGAAAAAATGGCCAATTACTAAATGACAGGTAACTGAAGTCTATAAAAACAACTTGGCAAAACACATTGGTAGCAGGCCCTGCTGTGATGGTGTCTCATGTTGCATAATGGCTAATTCCTCCAATGGCTGTGCCTCAATTATGCAAAAATGAAGTAAGAATGGTTTGCATTGTTTTTTTGATTACCATTATAATACAAGAAAGGGTATGGAAAGACTGTGCCTCTGAAGTATTGTGGTGGACAGATTTCTTAAGTAACCCCTTGAAGACCTGCATAGCTGCTCTAGCAATAGTGGTTTACTCCACGGTTTTTAGCTTTTGTAGTCATTCGGCCACACAACTCATAAGCTGGCCAATGACCTTCAGCAGTGATTATTAGTACTGTTGCTTGGGGATCTACACTATTCCCTTCCTGCATAAATAACTTAAGGTCTTTAAAAATAAGTTCCTGAAACTGTGAATTAGATGAACAGCTCTTGTGAGCTGTTAAATTAATATTTACTGCTGACTCTGTGCAGGATCCAACGGGCTTGGTTCTAAAGTCTGAAAGGTGTACCATTTGAAAGGTGTACCAGTTGAGATATAATCTGGCAGAAGCTGGTTTGTTCACGTTACTTGCTTAGTCATGGCAACCCATTCTGAGGAGTCTGAAGGAATCACAGTCTTTAGTTTGTAAGGATAGAGAAATGACCTAATCTGAAATGTTGTCTTTTTTTTTCTTAATAATGTTTAAACTCAACTGCTGTCTGCCTTATTTGCCTAACAAAAAGGCACAAAAGCAGATTATCAGTCCCTATTTCAGTTAAAAATCCTTGAATAATGCACAGTAAATTCAGAGCATGAGGAGCATTATGCTAACAAGGGAAACTGAAAAAAAGTCATTATCTGTCAGTTGTATTGTTTGTGACACTCTGCAGAACTTGATTTTAAAAAAAAGGAATTAAAAACGATGGGAAAAGTTTTGCTTTGGGGTTCTTCCCCCAGTCTTTCACTTTTCTCATTTGAATTTCATCTTAAAGCTCCTTTTCTCCTTCCCTAGGATACATCCTTCAGTGAAAACACTCCCAGTGGAGTGCTGGATTATTTCCCAGGCCCATGTTCTAAACTTCTGTAAGGAGACAACATTTTCCCTGTTTGCCCTTCCTCAAATCAGTATTGGCCTGGTTCTGATCACTCTTACAATAGCAAAAGTCCATGAACTTCAGTGGAGTCATTCTTTATTTACATTGATGGCATTCAGAAACCAAGCCTGTTGTGTTTGTCCTGGGTGCTCCTATTTGTCAAAATTGTCTTTTGTTACTCCCTTGACCCCCACCCCCTTACATATCTAACAAATAAAGAATGGCACTGGCCATTTAAAGGACCTCTACCAATAATATTTTTGAAGGCACGTTCGCTGATGAGAGTACAATTTACACACATAATACAGAAAGGTTATGGATTACCCATAATGGTTGAATTAATTCTAATGCATTTTATTAGAAGCTGACTGCAATCCCCAGGATCTTCCCATACCACCAAATATTTTCTTCCTTCAAGAGGCTGCATCCTAGCAGCTAACCAGTCTCCCTGAGGAGTGCTAAAGTTGTTTGGAGCCCATAGAACTATCTTAAATCAACCGGAGGGGGTGAGGCTGAGCGATGAGAGATATTGGGTGCATCTACATGTTCATTAATGCACCGC
>NW_017728992.1:41132923-41143438 GCF_001723915.1 Gavialis gangeticus
TGCATCCTAGCAGCTAACCAGTCTCCCTGAGGAGTGCTAAAGTTGTTTGGAGCCCATAGAACTATCTTAAATCAACCGGAGGGGGTGAGGCTGAGCGATGAGAGATATTGGGTGCATCTACATGTTCATTAATGCACCGCAATTACAGCACATTAAGTTTAGTACCTGTAATAACAGGTACTAACTTAATGCATCATAACTGGTGCTACTGCGCATTAGTGTCGATGGATGCTTTTTAGGTAACGCTTAATGCCCATTGCATTAATCTACTACACATTAGCGCATTAGCACAGTTTTTGCCAGCCACGCTAATGTGCAGTAAAATTAGTCCAATGGGCATTAAGTGTCTCATGTAAATGCACCCACTGCATATTTCTCGCGGGAGTAAGTGCTTTCCCTGCTGTTTCAGCTAATGTGGAGACGGAGAGTCTGAATCAGGGTCTCCTTTATGAATGATCATAAGGCCACTGGATCTTAACCCCCAAAATGGGGTTTTATCAAAGAAGTGATAGTTCTGGGATGCGGGGAAAAAAGAAAAAGCCAAGGGTTACACTGTTACTGTTTTTTCTTTCAGTCTTATGATACACACTCCATAAGCTCCACAAGCCAAACACACATAAAGCATATATATTTCCATCTGCTCACATTCAGGAACTGTGCCAACCTTGCCATGTTTTAAGTAACCTGTTTAATAATGGCTTTACTTTGGCATTGTGGGCAGATATTTTATGGATTAATTATGTTGTCTTGCCAGGTTATATATATTCAGAAAGTGTTTAATTATAGCTAGTATGTGACTATTAGATTTAATTTGCTAAATAAATATCAACCATATCCCCCAAACCCTTCCCTAATGACACACCACAACACCCAGAAGAGAACAGTTTATGAATGAGATAGTGCAGACCCTATCTGGATGCCTTAATTCCTCCCAGCTAAACTAATTCCATTATCTTGCTGCAATGTTTACAGCTGCCTGAAAGATAATAGGTAGTGTCTTTTCAGCATTTCCACTTCTGCAGCTAATCGTGGAACCAGAAAAGGAGTACCTAAAAGGAGGGTCAGTGGAAATTGAAAATTAGCACAGAAATTAAATACTCATCAATGTGCCACAGGTATCACAGGTGTGTGCTTGTCTGGGTATAAGGCAGAGATGTCTGCTCCCCAAGTGCTGCATTTCAATCATCAGTTAATAGCTTCTGTAACCAAAAATGCTATTTAATCAACAGAACATTAACATGTTTGCTTTAGTGTGAAGGTAAGGCTAAATGTAAAGGCAGAAAAAGAATAGAGGCAGCAAATATATATTTCTGAAGGAAGCTTCACTTTGCATTCCATAAAGCAGGTGAGAATAAAAAAACACTGAGCATTAAAGTTAACCTGGTGGTGGGTAGGCTGCATGCACTGTGCTGTGATCAAGGGGATCTGAATCAGGATTCAAAGACCAAAGGAGACTGATCCCAGCCACAACAGAAAAAGTTATAGCCTAGGGGATAATGCTGTCACTTAGCTTTTGAAAGGAATCCAGCAATTTTTCCCTCCATCATGTTTTAAAAAAAAATAAAATAAAAAAATGTTGTTGCCCTTGATTTCCCCTGGTAGTCTGCAAATGAAATCGGTTCCTTATTGAATAGTTTCCCCTTTTGTGTGAATGGTGAGGTGTTACTGTAAAGTTAATACATGTCCTCTTGGTGGAAATACTTATTCCAAAGATGAATAATGTCTTCACAAATAAAGGAAAAATGAATTTGATGATAGTGTAATTGAGCAAATATGATACTTCAAAATGTCAAGGTGCTGCATGGATACTTTTGGCTCAACTGCAATTTTGCCCTGAGTAAAGGAAAATGCATGGTTCTATCAGCTATATAACATATATATACAGTTCTCAATATTCAGATTCTGTAATCTTAAAATGTTTACAAGATCACAGCGCAACAGCCCTGTGAGGTGGGAAGTATTATTATTCTCATTTTATACACAGGAACTGGGACTTGGAGAAGCTATGCGACTTGCCTAAGGTCACACAGAAGTCTTTGGCAGAACCAGGGTGGGGAATTAAACCTGAATCTCCAGAGAGACTGGTTAGTAGTGTAACTACTACAAATTTTCAGCTAAAGAGAGGAATTTTGTTTCCAAACCAAACCTTGGGTTTTTTGTTGTTCAATTGGTTGGAATTTTTTGTTGTTGTTGCAAGCTCTAAAGCTAGTCACATTTTATGCAACCTCTCCCCCTGCCCTTCCCCCCACAAGAAAGATCTTAGTGGCACTTTTGAACATCTTTAGAATTTATCAGAAACCAGGCTTAGTCACAACCTAAGTCCTATTCCCCTTTTGCTTTTTGAAGGGTAGGTCGGGGAGCAGGGGGAAGGAAGTAAGCTGAGTGAGCCCTACCCAAGGTGAAGATTGCATTTCCCCTTGTGCTGGCTCAGCTGCACAGTCTAGCAGGTTGGGCTCTGGAACTAGGGCTCTTTCTATACCTTGCTTTTGTGTGTGCTCCTCTTCTGCCCTATCAGGGGTATCAAACAGCTTGCAGAGCCAGGTTGTCTAGTATGTGGGGCTCCCAGAGGGGCCAGGAATTCAGGGGCAGGGTGAATGGTGTTGGACCTGCCACCAAAATGGGGAGTACTTGTTGGGGACACCTGTCAGCAGCAGGGGGCTTAATTTACTTCTACAAGAAGCTGCATTGGTTCAGATCTGGCCAGGAAAGTGGGGCAAGCTTTACACCCCTCTCATATACAATTACCAATGTGGGCAGCCACAGATCCCAATGTGCCTTTTTACTTCCTTGCATGCTTACAAATTCTAACTTAAAACATCCCTGTAGAATGGATTCATAAATTACATAGCTTCCAATGTACAGATAGAGAAGCTGAGGGCATGTGTAGATGAAATGGGGGCCTTAAATTGATGTTTTAAAAAACACCACCTCAATTTAGGGCTGATTAAACCTCTGTGTCGTGCACACACTCCACTGATTTACCTGCCTCTCCAGCAGGGAGGGAAGGACAAGCTTCCAGCGGACAGAGTGGTCCCTGGGCTGCAGGAGGGGGGCTGGTGCTTCTCTCCACAGCAGCTGCAGCTCCCCCACCCCAATGGCACCTGCCCACAGGCACCTGGCTCAGGCGGTCCCAGGGGACACCGCAGCTGTTGAGAGAAGCACGGGACCCCCGCGCAGCTCAGGCAGGCAGGCTCCAGGGGAGAAAGAAAAAAAGATCAGGCTCACCACTTTTCTTGGGCGGAGCTGCTTTCCCAGGCTGCTGCCAGGCTGCCTGCAGGGCTTCCTGCAGAGTCATGGACCTGCACGGAACCTGGTGCTTTACTCCAGGGCCATAGGGGCAGCAAAGTAAAACTCCTCAAAGAAGTTTTAGTTTGCCGCGCCCCAAGTCATTTGAGGTTTATTATGCTGCTGAATTTCCTACAGTGGCTGGAATTAATGTGCGAGATGCCGCCGACACATGCAAACACTGACACCATTAAAATGGTGCAAAAGCATTTAACTCACTTTAAAGTGTCATGCATACACGCCTCTTGTTTCATCTACACATGGCCTAAGACAAGAAGGTTATTTGCCCAAGGGCTTAGTGTGTGAGATAGCCTCTCACATACTAGAGTGTTGAGCATAATATAAATAAAAAAGATAAATTTGTTAGTTGTGTGGCTGGATTAAACCAAAGTGGTACCTGTCTTTTAACCTACTAGATCCTAGTGTAGAGGTGGGAAAAATACAGGCTTCCAGCCCATTCTATCCAGCCCACAGGGTCCCTAAAAAATACAGAAAAATGTAATCTTTATTTGCTCCTGGCTGCCTATCAAAGATGACAGGAGCCAGGGGCAGTAGGACCATGGGGCTATTCCTGCTTCCCTGCACTGGAGAGGGAGATGCAGCCCTCGACAGTTTGCCAAAACTTGGTAAGTGGCCCTCCACCTGAAATAATTACCTGCCCCTGGCCTAGTGCCTCTAGAGAAGGACTTACAAACATATCCACAATAATAAGAGCTCAAGGGATCATACTTTTCCTTTTCTGCAGTGTGGACAGCACTCTGTGAGATCACAGAGGAGAAATATACAGATTTAGAAGTTCTTTCATGAAACAAACTCCTTTTGTGTAATTTATGCTCACTTTAGCTGTCACTGCTACGAGGAAAAAAGATGCAGAAGAAACTTATAAGTCCAATAGGCCTCTTCCTTTAAACGATCAAAGCTGTTCCAACCATTTTTTCAAAACTATGTATTTAGTCTAAACTCCACTTAAGCCTATGTAATAGAAGTAACTATTAAGACACTTCCTTTCCTGTCACTGCTGATTACTAAGTTATTTCCGTGTCAACAAGGAACTTTTTCCTTATATTGCCAGCCACTCTTTGCTCATCGAGGCCCTGATCCAATCAAATGCTAAGCTCATGATTAATTTTAAGGACACCTCTAGTCTTTATTGAGTTCAGTCAACAGGATCCAGTAGCACTTAAATGCCTTACTAGATCAGAATCTAGTGATTTTACACCGCATTGTGGATGCTATCACACTTGCTTCCCTAGGCTAGGGACATTCAAAAGGCCTGAGCCTGAATTGATTCAGTCTTTGCAGGTTAGCCTAACCTGGCTAGGCTAAACCAGTTTGTAACTGTAAAGATATCCCAAACATTCAGGCACATGCCTGTAGTGGCTCAGGCTAGAAACTGGAGCGGAGGGGCTCTAGAGCAGCACTCCTATCCCTTCCATGACACTGAGCTGAGTGATTAGCCTAGGAGGGGATTGATAAGTGTTCATCACCCCTAACTCAGTGTTTATCACTCCATTAAGAAAACAGAGGGATATTACCAGCTACCTGTTGATTCAGCACTGACCTTAGCCAGAATGTGGTCTGCTAACTAATACACAGACACCTCTGGAAAGGCAGAGGGCAGGGGGGAATTGCTGCTTAGCAGGGAGTGGTGAGGGGGTGAAGAGGAGCAGCCTGCAAGTCTCTGAAGCTGTGGCCAGGGCGCAGAGAGAAGGGGCCAGCCCTGCTGTGGAGCAGAGAGCCCCGCCCAGACAGAGAGTATGCTGGGCCTGGTGTGTCTGAATTAACTTAAACCAGCAAGGGGTCTGGCCCAGACATTGCATAAACTGGTTTGACCTAAATCAGTTTAGTCTGATACTACATTCAACCAGGTTTATATCAAACCAGTTCCAGCCATTTTCAGACTGGTTTATGTGCCTTGAATGTTACAGGTTTAAACCAGCCTCTGATCAATTAAACCAGTTTATGTGTAATGCCTCTCTGTAGCCCTAGTGACCAGATTGTAACCTCAAAACTACCATTAAGTAATTATTCAGAAAGAAGAATAAAATAAACTAGAAACTAGAACAGTTTGGGGGTTTGAAGAGCATCACTCACTGAAATCCTTGAAAAATTGAAATCCATAGTCAACTGAAAGACATTCCCAGCATAAGGTTAGGGTTCTCATTACAGATATTCCTGAATGATATAGTTCAGGGGTAGGCAACGTTTTTTTGGCCGGAGTGCTGAAAAACATGACAATGCCTACCTCGGAAGGTGCTGGAGCCCCTGCCCCCCAGCCCTGCCACCCCATGCCCCCCACCCAAAGGCCTTGCCCCACAGCCCTACTGCCCCTTGCCCCCACCAAAAGCCCCTGCCCCACAGCCTGGGCTCTGTGGCTGCCAGCAGCTACCCCAGCCTGGGCTGCTCCCAGCAGGGCTTGCAGCATCTCAGCTGCCTGCTGGGAGCAGTCCAGAATCCTAGATGGCAGCAGCTCCCCAGAGCCGGGGCCAGCTGCAGCCGGGAGGCTCCAAACAGCTGTGCAGGGCTCCAGCATCAGCTCTGCACTGGCGTGTGCAGGCATGCCTCAGAGTGGGCGGTAGGGGCAGGGCCTGAAGTTGCGCAGCCCTTGTCTCTCCCCCATTCCTAGCATGGAGGTGATGAGCCCAGCACAGCTGTCTGTAGCCAGCCCGGGCTCTGGGCAGCTACAACAAGCAGCGGGCAGAGTCTAAACAGCTGCGCGAGGCTCATCACCTCTGTGTTGGGAGCAGGGGAGAGACCAGGGCTGTGCTGCCTCAGGCCTCGCCCCCACCACCCGCTCCAAGGCGCTCCTGCACGCGCCGGTGCGGAGCTGATGCCAGAGCCCTGCACAACTGTTTGGAGCCTCCTGGCTGCAGCTAGCCCCGGCTCTGGGGAGCTGCTGCCAGCCGGGATCTCGGGCTGCTCCCAGCAGGCAGCTGGGACACTACAAGGGCTGCTGGGAGCAGCCCAAGCTCTGTGACTGGCAGCAGCCACCCAGAACTGGGGCTGGCTATGGTGTGCCAAGCAACATGGCCTCACATGCCATGCTCGACACGTGTGCCAGGGGTTGCCAACCCCTGATCTAGTCCTTAGTAATTAGCAGTGAGGAGGCAGGGAAAGGAAATACTGGACATACCGAATGTTGGAGCTGTATTGCAGCAACTTACCATATAGGTTTGCCTGGCTGTTGCAGGGTTCCTTTCTTGCATATGACTTCAGAAAATTGACTCCTCTAACCATTTAACAGTAGATCCATCAATATTACTGTAATCTTTCAGACTGTTCGCTCCTTCTGGTGGACCATACAGAGGGGAGTCAGCAAATGCTGGGCTGTCTGATCTGATCTCACCCACATGGCCATGGTGGTGAGTTTGTAAGGCCTATTTTATGTTTGATTTTATTGAAGGCTCCATAGCCTGATCACAGTTGATTCAGATTCACCCATGCCTTACATGGGAGTTTATGACCAGGAGGGTGTGAGGATGGTAGTTGTATGTTGTTGTGTAGTGGCTTGTGGTTGTTATTCCATTGTTCTTCCCACCTTCTCTGGGCCCATGATGACAGTATAGTTTCTCCTGCTTCCTCTGTGATGTTTCTGGCAGTTACTGGTAGGGGTTTTCTGCTTCTTAAATGTTTCTGCATTGGGTATTTTTTCAATCATATCATGTAGTAGATGGACTTCCTGTTGGGCTTTGGTTGCCAAGTCAAGCAATATTCCAGACCTCTTAATGTTATGAGGGGGGATTCCTGCCAAGATAAACATGTTTTCCCATTCCCTGTACACCACACAGCCACTTATTGTTTGTAATGCAGAATTCAACTACAGATAGGAAATCACATTTCGAAAGCCTTTGCATAGGTCACAACCTGTCTCCAGGTGCCCAAGCCAGCAGTTCCTGCAGAGTTGAATGGAAATTATTCACACACCTGAGGACAAACGCAGTACCACTGCATATAACTTATGAATTAATCTTTGAAAGCAGTGGCATAAACTTCACAGGCATTTATAATCCTGAAATGTTTTTGCTACGTTTTAAGGTCACATTTTCACGTGAAAAATAAAAATGCCCACTTTGATTTCAAGAGAGATATTTCTTCCTTTTTACTTAAAAAACAAAACAAAGCAAAACAAAAACAAAAAACCCCCCAAGTTCCCACTTGTCTCTGCACATAATTTATTCTGTTATGATAGGAAATTGTATTATCATATTTTAACACTTTTAGGCTGTCTTTTGCAGGATTTCTAAAATGGTTCCTCATTAATCTACTGTAATCCATTTGTCAGATATGCCCGAAGCTGCCTGATATCACATTCGCTTTAAGGTATCATAGAATTTTCCTTAGCAACAGGTTGTAATTTCAACCAGGCTGGTAAATGTGAGGTCCGAAGCTGATTGTTACAAATCTAGGAGGTTAAAATACACCACACATCCTCATTTCCCAGTGAAATATTACACTGAAGTCTAGCTGAGCAAACTTAAACAGCAGGGTTTCTCAGGAGCTGCTTATATCTGGTTACGACTGTCCATTTAATGTTAAACGGGCAAGTATAATTTGTGATTTTACTGATTGTAGTCTGATTTAACAAGGCAGACATCACAAATGGCTTTGCATCTGAGATCAGCATTTCAGCGGCAGATTTGTTTTCCTGCCCAGCAGCTGTCTGTTACCTTACAGGGCCTGGGACTGTACCTGCTGGTCAGAACATGAGTGGGTTTGTTAATCTGTGGTGCCATCTAGGAGGAAAAATCAGTTACAAGCATCAAGATGCAGGCAGGACTGTCAGCGGTACAAGAAGATTTGAAACCACCTCCCTGGAGCTGGAGCTCATGAGTGTGCTACACATGCTGTAGAGTGCTGTCAGAGACCACAGATTCAGAAAGGGGAAAACAACGCTGTTTGACTGGAGCTAGAAGATTTAAAAGAGAAATGCAGCATTCTCAGCATTGGTTTTCAGTTGCCCTTCAACTTTATTTTTTTTCTCTTGACGTTATTTTTGCATCTTTTCTTTTTTAATGATTCTCTTACCAAATCACATATTTGTTGTCACAGTTGGGCTGTGAAAAACCAGTCGGATGGCAAACTGCAGAGGAGAGCTACATCAGAAAGCTGGGAATTCAATAGCCATCTACTTGTTGAGAACTTGACTTCTCATTCTTTCACAAAGGGCCAGCCAGCCGCTCACTTCTCTTACGCTTGGGATATAGTCCAAGCCAGCGCAGGATGGGTTATTGTAAATAACAGAACTGGGCCCTTAGAAATAAGTTTCTGACTCAAGCTAGATTAATTTGATATGCTGCCTACAATGAGATATTACAGATAATAGGGAGAGATTGAAAACTTTTCATTTAGATGGAAACAGGACTGACTAATTAAGCAGTAATGAAGAAGGAACCTTGCCTTGAATTGATATGAGACTTGCAGTGCTAATTTAACACCAAGTATCGCTTCCAATTTGTTATTAAATTAAAATGGCTTTTTAAATTGTTTACATTTTTTCTTATCTGCTTCTGTGTGGCAAAGTGATTATCCTGGCTGGGTACAGAAACCAATCAGGGCAACAGAAAGTGTGTGTGGAAAGAAGAAAAGATTTCCCTGTTTTGTAATTAAGAAATATACACTAATATCCATGACATCATAAGTAAGCACTTCAAAGCAATGAGTGTGCTTTGTGTTGCATATTAAACTAAATTAAACTAAACAATTAACATGCCAACAAGCTACTGCGGACATACGGCAAGAAGACGCTGTACTTATGGAAATGGTTGCTATTTTTTGTTTTCTTTTCCAAAGTTCTCTTCACCTGACTGACAAGTATAATTAAGGAATAATAGGGATGAGATATTTTTTCTGCAATACTCAGAAATGGCTTCTCTTTGAAAGGCTTCGAGATTATGTCACATGATGAAACTTTTTTCCACCCCGACTGAACGTATGATGGAAGCTTGAGATAGTGTGTATGATAGACAAGCCCTATGGAACAATAGGGGGAATAACCTTGTATTGACATTGCTTTTTTTCAGTCTCAAAGAAGTTTACTATGACAGCAATGATTCCATGTAATTTATTGCAGGATAGCTCAAGAGTAGCAATTTGTCATGCATTGTGATGTAATTTGATGGGTTCATTTCTTAAATGAATTATGGATTATCGCTGTATATCAACAACAGAGCTGTGTCTTTTAGGTAAATATTCCCTCAACTTTTTCTTCCTCTTACAATCCATTTTCCTTCATACAGAGATGCCTTCTTTTTTTCCTATCTAATCATTTCACTAATAAGGTGTTTAATAATTTAAAAGCCTAAAAAATGAGCATATTTCAAAGGAGTTGATATCAATGGTAGTCTGAGAGCCCCAGGCTACAAAAATATGGATGAGGCTACCAAACTTTTTGAGTCAGGATCCCAACTGTCTTTCTGCTTCAGGCAGCTATTTTATTAAAGTTGGTATTAAACAACACTGCCTGGAGTCTGATTAACAATTTATGACTTCCAAAGCAGGATTAGCAGAATCCTATCATTTTGATATTTAAATCTTAATTTGCATCTAGGAAAAAGATAGACCTTATCCAGGTTTACATTTTCATTTAGAAGTTATTTGTTTATTTAGCTGCCTCTGAACATTTCACGCCCCAGTTTCATTAGCGTAACTAGAGTTGGGTGAGCGGGGCACCAGCCTCAGGACTGATTTGGAGATAGTTCAGCAGTGGTGGCCATAACCACTGTGGTCCCAGCTGCTGCCATCAGCCTAACCACTGTTGGCCAGAGCACAGAAATTCCTTGTTACCCCTCCGTCCAGTTTTGTATTGACCTTTTAAGACCTGTTTCTAGGCTCACTGATGTCAACGAGAGCTTTTCCATTTGCGTGAGCTGGCTCACTACAATCCTACAAAATGAAGACCATTTCCTGCAGAGTGTCAAGCGACCTTTCACCCCCACCAAAGTTGATAGGCATTGAAAGTGTTCAGCGCCTGGCAGGATTAGGCTGAGTTCTGCATGCCTAAGTACTGATTATTGTCCAGCAACTGCTACTCTAGAGAATGGAATCTAGACAGACAGACTTGACTACGGCTTATTTGGCATACCTTCCCACGGAGGAATTTGCTTTTCCTTTTGTCCTTACCTATATCATGCAGCCAATGACTTTCTGCTTCAGTGACAGTATGCTACAAGCTGTACAATGAGGCTTATTTGCCTGCTGCCTGACAGTGTCTGCTGGGGGGGGGGGGGGGGG
>NW_017728992.1:41143558-41180481 GCF_001723915.1 Gavialis gangeticus
GCCTTGCAGTGTCTGGTGGGGGGGGGGGGTGAGGAGTATAGAATGGCTGCTACAAGTCAGTTTCTAACTATGCCAACACAAGTAGAAACTTGCTATCAGGTAGAGGGTAGGCAAGTACAAACCAATACTGATATTACACCCAATTCTGGTCTCATTTGTATCAATGTGGAACTAGAGTAATTCCATGTTCCATGGAAGTCCAAGGAAATGCTTAGTGGAGCATTACTGAACTGACTTTATATAATTTTAAATGTTAAATTTTGAAAACCCTGGTATATCAAGTGCCTCTAGTGCTACTACAGCACTAGAGATGCTTGCTGTAGCATTATTTTCAAATGATTGTTTACAGTCCTTTTTAATTTTCTTGCAATTGATTTAATTGCAAAAAAAATTTTTTTTTAAATGCCTGTAGTGCTATAGTGACATTGATGTCCTTTTGCCCAGATCCCATCTAAGTTCAAGTCCTGTACAGGAAGGTATATTGAATCATTTTTCCCCCATTAATTTTCACGTCTGATCTGTTTATTCAGTAAACCAAACATTCATTTATTTAGGGCACTGAATCTCAACCAAGGTGCCCATGGCACCCTGGGGTACTTTGAGATCCTTTCAGGGGTGCCACAAGATGCCACATAATATTAGCAGTGTTGGGTGTGCAATCATAATTCACAAGATAAACCTAGAAATTTCAAATAAGAGTCCATAGTTTTAAGTATATTCTGCCCTGCTGTGGTCTTTCTGAATTTTTTGCAACAGAAGAGCTGCTGTAGTATTTTTCTTTAGTCAAAAAGAGAGTGAAAAGTCATAGATGGTATTTCCAAGGGGTGCCTTGAGTCGAACGAGGGGTGCCTTGAGTCTAAAAAGTCTGGGAACCAATGATTTAGGGGTTAGCCATGGTGGTAGATCCTGCATTACTAAAAGGAAAGGTTATCAACTGTGGGCTGGTAGCTCTTCTGGGTTTCAAGAAGAAAGCTATTTTATCTTTTTGTCTCTTTCTAGTGAGTCCAATACAAAAAGGTTCAAAGGAGGGGCTGATATGATATTTAAGCCTCTTTATTGCTTTCCAGCACCCTATTTGAACTCTTAACTTCTCAAAGTTTACACTGTGGCTTTTCTTTTAATCAACAGTTTCATTTAGACTTGGGCTCACAAGCTTAAGTTTTAAATGGAAGATTCATGATCTGAAAGTGACCAGTTCTTCAAAGTAGAAATGGAGGTTAACACCTTGAAAAGAACATTTCTTATATACATTTTTTGACTTCCCAGAATTTGATCATTTAACTGTTTCTAGTTCTGTTTTCTTCTTTTGGCTATATTCTCATTTCAGGGAGTTGGCTGGGATTGCTATGAATTTCATAGCCTTCAATCAGAATATTCTCCTGTCTGGCTCAGCAAAACACTTAAACGTGCTTATATTCTATTGACTTCAAGGGGATTTATGTAGGTGCTTAAATGGTAAGGCTACAATCCCTGATTCAGCAAGTCTTTGAGAGAGTCCTTAGGATTCAAAATTAGCAAAAACAAAGATTTCCAAACCTATGCTGTGGGTAAAAGTTTTACCGAATTCTGCAATCAGTCCTTTATTCAGCTAAGGTAAATCCATATACATTCATTGACTTCTGGTGAACTATAGCAGTTTTCATCAGCTGAGAACTGGTCCATGAAGTAAATCAGCTTAAAGAAGTACAGACATAAATCATCCACTGTGGAAATTCCCAACTAGAGTATATTCATAATATGGACATTAAATAGCTCCCCTTCCATCTTCTATTTGTGATTATGGGAGAGGAGGGCTGTTCCTAACAAGCAAACAGCTTCTGGGAGAGCAAAACCCAGAACACAGTCCAGATGCATGCATGTAGAACTCTCTAGGCTAAATTCTGTATTCCTTTACACACTTGCATCTTCATTGTCTTCCTGGATGGAATATAGGTCAGAAAATGGCCTATGTTTTGTGAATCATCACACTCCAGAGCGTTTCAAACCACGCAATTCCTGTTAGACTGCTACACATTCTGAATCGGACAATAAGCTGCTCAAACCCAGATCCCCAGCTACTTTATCATTCTCTCTGGTTGATTTCTGCAGCAAGGATAAGAGAATCCAGAAGTAGCTTTTGACTTTGTTCTTCAGCAGGCTGTGATAACATGTCACACTGCTGTCCTGGACATACCCCTCCCCACGCTACAGAACAACTGGTGGGTAAGGCATTCTTGGTAAGGCATTTTAGGACCACTTCATTTTCACACATCCAAGCCTATGTTGGGATGATCTAGTGGGGGATGGCCCTGCTTTGAGCAGGGGGTTGGACTAGATGACCTCCTGAGGTCCCTTCCAACTCCAACTTTCTGTGATTCTCTGATTTTACGTTTTTGGATTCTACTTATGAAATTATTGATGTGTACTGGGGTATCACTGAAACGTACAACTTTTCGAAGGAATATATAGCTTATCATGTGTCTGCTTTTAGTTGAGTCTCAACTAGATAAGGACTTGAATAAAACTCCCTGCATCCAAATATATTAAAATGTGATCATTTTAGAAGATTAAAATAGGGTCTAGTTATGCAGATAACCTCTTTGTACCTTTATGATGGGCAAAAAATAAACCCTGGATCCAAAGACCACACGCCATACTTTCAAGGGGTATACTTTCGAAGGGACAGTGATACCTGAATTCAAAGTTTGCAGTTTGTGTCTCTCTTCAAGCTTCAACTTTGCATTTTTTACCTGTAGTTAAGGATGCAAAAGCATAAAACCCCAAATTAGTGTATACTGACAGCTGCTGACCACCAAAAATAAGAGAGAGAATGAGAGTTTGCCTATATGTGTTTGCCATCTGATGCTACATGAAAAATGCTATGGGCCAGATTCTCTGCTGGTATAACACTGTGGATACATCTAAACAAGATGCAAATTGCTCCCAGTCAGCCTAGGCAACAGGGGGTTACAGAGTATGGGGAGAGCCGTCCTGGCTCGGTGGGATGTTCATTCCAGTTCCATGGAGATTGGGATGGGTCCTGATCTCCACGTGGCTGAGAGAGCTGTCTCACTGAGGCAGGACAGCTTTCCCCCACGCTCCAGAAATTGGCACCAGCCCCTGTGTCCCCCCACCAGCTCAGGGCTGGCATCTGGGGGAGCATGGATCTCCCCTGGCTGCTGCAGGTGGGCAGAGTAGGGCAGGAGCAGCCCTAAAATGAACTGCTTTCGTCAGGAGCAAAATTGCTCCCAACAGGTGCACATTCAGATGTGTGTGGTGGCCCAGTTTAATGCACAGGTGCATTAATTGCATATGTAGGCAGACATGCACTGTAGATAGCTCTTTTAATTTTAATGAAGCTATCCTGATTATAGCAGCTGGCCAAGAGAAAAGGCAAAGGATGTTGTAGAAATGTTGGCCTAAAAAGGTTTCTGTTTGACTGAAAAACAGAGAGAAAATTCTGGAGTACATTTTCAGAAATACAGCCTTCTGTCTGCGGCCTCCGTTTGCATTAGTGAAGTTTATATCTACAATTCTAAGGCCTGAGGCATCTAGCTAGGTTGATTGTGGATACAAATCATGTACCTTGAGGCTCAAACATTCAGCTTTACTCTAAGAGTTCTTTTTCTTTGCTGGATCAGAAGTCTTGTCAACCCTAAAAAAAACCCATATGTCTTGTCAACTGGACTGAGGAACTCAACCCTCAGTCCAGTTGCAAATGTAGCTGTGAATAACAGTAATATGGGATGGAAATCGGACTACCTTTCACTGTAAGGGTGACCTTGGATAGCTGCATTTTTCCATTTAAAAACCTGAAAAAGGTTAAGGATCCATAAACATCACCGGGTCTACTTGAGACAGGACCTAGCAGCTTTGACCCAATTTCTGCCCGAGCCAAGTGATATACAAGACCAGCCTGCCTCAAGCTACTATGCTGCTTTTGAGCCTGCTGGCACAGGAAGAAAAATGCAAGATGCTATCAAGGAGAGATGTGTAGGGGGTGGCTCAGAAGTAAACTGCTGTTTAAACAGGTTTGTAAGGAATGTGATTATATTTCTTTTTAACAGCCTTTAAAAGTCTTTTTTTAAAGGCTTTTAGAGAGCAGTTACCTCTCTCCCATAGTGCTGTCAATTGGTAGATGCCTCTGGGAGAGTGGGGGAGCTAGTCTCTAAAAGGCTCTTAAATAATGTTGTTAAAAAAATACAGCAGCGTAGTTTAAAAGGTGTTTCAAGAACTGTTTCTCATTCTCACCTCACCATGCACTGTCATCTGCCTTTTTTTTTTTTTAAAGTAAGTAATTCTTCTACCAGTCTCATTGGTACCTGGCTCGCTGGCTGGCATCCTGCATCTTTCACTGTACTGATATGAATATGGTTTGCAGGGGACTGGCAAGAGCATATGCAAAGCATTTTTACCTCCAAGTCGCTTGATCACATCTGGCCTAGTTCATGTGCCAGTGACCAAAAGCTGTTACTCAGCTTATAGCTATTCAGAGCACTGGAGTGTGTGAATGGAATTAATGGGTTTGGTCCATTTCTTAATGAAGAAGGATCTCTGTGGCAAATGCCATTAAATGGCACCTTTGGTGTTCTCTCTGAGAATGCCAGGAACTGAAAGGACTTGGAATACAAAGTTATCATCCTGCCCTTGCACATAATCCGTGCAAAAGAGTGTTGAGGCACCTGAGCAAGTTCATATGAGGAAACCAGCATTAGTGCTATTTTTTCCTGGACTTGTTCTAAGGATAAATAGCGGTCTTAATTCTCCAAGGCTGTCAGTTCAGTACTACTGCAAAAGCATTACATTGGTCCAGAAAATGTTGAGAGAAATGCTGATACCAGATTCTGATTTTACAAGGCTGGAGGAGAGGGAGTGATTTCTGAATATCCTGGACTCTTTGCAGAATATTGAGTTACTTAAAAAAGTTTTTTCTTTCTTATATCTCAGTACACAAAAGTACCTGCCCCATACATAGAGAAAACGACATATTGCTGCATAAAGAAGCAGCCATTTTAAAACTGCCTGTTTTCTAAACCTGTAATTAAAACTATACTGTATACTTGAGGCAACTAGACTATATTTTCAATATACATTCTTTAAACCAATGCTTGCAAAATTTCCAGGAGCCAGGGAGGAGTGAGGGATTCAATAGGTTTATCATTTTGCAAACAAAGACTAGAGGCCAGATTTGAAAATGTGACTTAAGTAGAGGCTGTTAATCAAGCCTATAATTCTGTGAGTAAACCTTACACAAATCCAGCTCAAACAAAATAATTTTCTTCTAGAACCATTACATTTTTAAACCGTTGCACCCCATAGTAAATTGTGTATTGAGTTATGTGATGTAGCTAGTATTTCTTTCCAAGGAAGCTGATGGTATTGGCTTCAATCCTAATGCTGTTATTTATGATAACAGATTTCCATGGAGGCACAACCTTGAAGACGTCACTTAATATGCCCTAGTACATGGGTCAGTGATGTACAACTTGCAGGCTGGATCCAGCTTGCAGACATGGGGCTTGCTGTCATGTCCATGGGGTGATCTCCTTGCTTTGATGCTCATTGTAACATCTCAATATAAACTGATTGTAGCTTTTTCCACTCAAGCTCACCAACAAGAAAAAATAAAGATCTCCAGCTACCACAGATATTCAGGTCAAATGCCCTATTAAATGAATGAATCTCTAATGTTGCCTGACTAAAGAAGAGTGGAGTTCAGAGATGGGATCCTGCCAATCAGCGCACCCTCATTTTTCTTGGACTCGGGCTGTATTTGGTAACAGAAGGTACTTTCCGAGGGTTGCTTTCCCTGCTTGTAGCAGAATCCTAACACCCACCTGCCTGTCTCTGACCCAGCATGGGTCATTCGGACCTGCAGCCAGAAAAGGTTGCCTACTCCTGCCTTAGTAAACAGAATGGAGTTTACCATCTAAACTGATTGTTTCATACAATAGTTTAATGAAGGGGTGGTGGCTGGGGCACCATCCCCAGGTGCTAACTTGCAGGGATGGAGGAGGGAGATGCAAAATTGGCAGCTGCTGTGCTGCTGGCCTGGCCACTGCAGTGCTGGTGGCAGTAGCCACTTCACTTGACACTGCTGCCACCCAGCATGCAGAACTACCCAGTTATACCTCTAATTTCATATACATAAAATGTCTGTTATATATATTTCCATCATTTCACTAACTTCAACCTAAATTCTACTCTTAGGGCGATCAGCTGGTATAAATTGGTATAGGGTTAGTAAAAGTAGTAAAGCTAAGACAGTTTACACTATTTGAGGATCTGTCTCTGTTTTGCCTATATACATCTTTTGGTAAGACTGTCGGTCTGATTCTGACCTCACTTGTTAGTTTTATATTTCTGTGCCTCCACAATGGTAAAATCCTGACCCCACCGGTGTATGGAAACATCCCCATGGATGCTAGGAATTCATCAACTTATTCAAGTGCAGTTATTTCTATTTCACAATGGTAGAGGGTAGAATCTGGTCAACCTTGGGTAAGACTGGTTTGTGCCCCCTCCACCTTTCGAAAAGTATTGTTTTTGTTTTCTTCATTCATTTTAAAGCCCATTACATATTTCATTAATACAGCCAACTCTCAACATTTGTTTTTCTTAAAGCCCCAGCTCCTGAAGTAATATAATTATGCAAAAAATCAGCTTCCATTAAAAAGAGAAACAGTAGTTTCTGGTCCTTGTAAAAAAAGAAAATCTTAAACATAGGAACCTTACCCAAGGGAACATAAAAATAACCCAGCATTTGAGTCAGTCTTATATTTTTTTTTTAGGTTCTGACTCATGATTTTTGAACATTTGAGGTTGGCAATGCTGTTAATTAATTCTGACAATTTATTAATCTATACTATGTTTGATATGGTAACAGCAAGGTTTTCTTTGAACTGAGTAGTTACAGACAGAATTCAGAATTGCACACCCTGTTTTTTATTGCCTCAGAACCTTATCAGTATAAATTAACTCTCGTGTTAAAGACATCTGGACTGTGGTCATAAATTGCTAGCTAGGAGAAAAGTGCAACAAGGAAAAGGGAATACTAATACTAACAACCCTTAGCTGTCCAAATAATCATCGTCCTTAGCTACTGTTAGAAATGTCCAATAATGAAAGACATATTCAGTGCCTAAAAGAGTACCAAGGGAAAAACAGTAAAGGTGAATACAGAAATTTTTAGCAGTATTGATTTGTTGTTGCCCATCTCTTAGGCTTTGGCTTTCTAGAAAGAGACAGTAATTATAAAGATGTATATTTGCACTGGGAAGCAGTTGCACATTTTACAAAGAAAAATAATACTACATACACGTTTTGGAAGCAAAATAAATTCTTGGCTATGTATCTGTAGATAGGCCACAGTGGAAGGAGGTCTTTTTCCCTGTATCTGCTCTTAAACCATATAACAAAAACATGGGTGTGGCAGGATATTTGGGGTGGGCACTTTAAGAGGTCAGGCAGCCTACGAAGCCATTAGCAGGTGGGGGTCAAGACTAATTGTGGAGTCAGCTGACCCAGGGGCCACCAGGTGAAGTTCCCGGGGAATGCCGGATAACAGAGCTTTTACGGTAGGTATATATTCTGCTTGGTTGAGTTTGAGAATCAGACTCAAGAATACCTTGAATATCGACTAATTGTCATTTTTCTGTATGAATTGTCTATTATATGATGTTTAGCCTCTTCACTAGTTTAGCACCAAAGGCAGCCTATTTCAAGAGGCTGTAGGTAGTTTTAAAGAGCTTCATCTATTAACACACACATCAATCATGAGCCAAATTCATACCTGCATGAATGAAGGCTCACTTAAATTGTCCTTTAAAGCTAGATACAGACAGTCAAAAAGCCTGAGGCTGAATTGATTCAATCTTTTCAGGTTAATCTAAACTGTGTAGATTGAACCAATAAGCAACTGAACAGACATTTGCTTTTTGATTCCAGAAATGCAGCCACATACTTGCAGTGCCTCAGGCCAGAAGGTGGGGGATGCTAACGCATGCCTGCTTGCTGGGCTGGAACAACAGCTTAGGTCAAGGCTAGCCTGCCCACTTTGCAAGCGTGGTTTTGCAGGGGAGGTGTGAAGCATTCTGGGATGCTGGGGGACTTCAATCTGGAGGGGATCTGGGACAGAAGTTCAATAAACCAATTTAACCTAAATTAGTTCAGTCTAAGATAAGCCATCCAGGTTTATCTTAAACTGATGTTGGCCTTTTTGAAAGTGGTTTACGTGCACCAAAATTCTGTTGTGTTACAGATTTTAACTGATTTCTGATCATTTATACCAGTTTGTGTGTTATTTTTCTCCCTAGCCTAGTAGGCCACTGCAGTGATGCAGAATCACCAGACTGCAGGATTCTTTTGGCAGCAACTTCTTGTACTTCTGATATGTGCCTATTCCATACTCTTACTCAGAAATGCTCTGGTGTGTCCAGTGGCTCCCTTATAGTAGTAATATTCTTTGTGGGGGCAGGAGCAGGGTGTGTGGGGGGGGAGGTTTTTCATGTTCCTTCTAGTTCTTTTACTTTAATTTTGCTGATGCAAGGGAAGGTTGGGGCTACAGAAAAATATATCCTTTGATGGGAAGCAGAGGTAGAGAGGTTGAAAGAACACTTCAAAAGAGACATGGGCTTGAAGAGATGTGATTGACAGCTGAGGAATTTGCTCTTGCAGATTACAGGCTACAAGGATAAAGTCCTGTTCTCTTTACTGCTTTGCTCATGTTGCTTTAATTCAGTTATCATGGATTCTGCTTTTTGAATGATTCAATATTACAAAAATTACTTTAACACACACAAAATTTAGATTGAAAAAATAAAGAGAGAATCAAGTTTCTACTGTTAGCTGATTTTTTTTTTTTTAATTTATTCATAAGGGATAGCAGAAAAAGTACCAGTAATGATCCATTTATCATTACAGAAAAATCCCCTCCAACCTTAGCTATAATACTTGCTCCTTTGCAATTATTTGTGTCCTTGTAGACTAATGTATTGTGGGGGTGTATACATGCTCCGACCTTCTACTAGATGGGATTATTTACCTGCACAGGCACATACCACTTTGTAATGGTCTCACTCACCAAAATGACTAGAAAAATATCCTATTGCTAGATATTAGGAGCCAGGCTTGAATCCAATGTGCAATATACAAGCCCAACATCCTTTCCATGGCATGAAGCAATGCTCAGAAGTTGCACAGTCTATTTCACTGAAAAGGGAGGAGTTTGGGACATAAACTCTGCATCTCCTTAAGAAGCAGTTTCACACAATCCAACTTCTGTAGGTTCAATCAGCATAGAGCAACTCTATAGAGAAGTAACAGGCCAGAGTGCCCCTTAGTTCTGCATGCTAGGATTTGGCCACAAGTGGAAAGAAACAAATGTGGTATCATGGACAATGGAAAAGCCGAACCCCAACAGGCCAAGGTTCTGTTGAACAAGAGGTTCAGAGCAATTCCTCACTTGCAACCCCCACATAATTGAAGATACTTTTGGCTGGAGTTCATTGTAGCTCATCAGGAACACTGAAGAATACTCACCATCTATCGAGCAATTCAAGTTTGTTTTTCTGAACAACTGGAGGGGTAGAAGCCAAAGTTTATTGGTTGTGTTCAGAAATCTGGAACAAATCCTCCATCTCAGTTTCTTGTCACTGAATGATAGTGAACCACAAATCTAATTTGATTAGTTTATCTATTTACTTGTATCAATGCCAGAGGACGAGAAGGTTCTGATCATTTTCTACATTTTTAATTCAGATTTAATCAATATAGATGTTTTTGATTTTGAGGTGGGCAACAACCTAGTCTGCAGTCCATTCCACTATTTAAAAGGCATATGATTGCTGAGTTACTTTGTCCTCTCAGCTTCAATAAAAAGCAAGGATTGGGCTGTTACTTGGTGATGTAGGCTAAATGCTAACTGGAACAGATTAAAAAGGGGATATTTTACTTTCAGGAAATGTTTGTCTACCAGTGTTAATGTTCAATGAAGTTCTGTCTGCTGTAACCCAAGATAATTCTATAAGCAATTTCTATTTGGTGATACAGACTACAAAATAGTCTTAATAGTCGAGGATGCAAACTTGTTGCCACTAATCCAACACTTTTACACACAATTTTCTGAAACAGTAGCTTTTTACACTGAAGTTTTTTTATGCTTGGCAGTGCACTCAGACTATAGAAAACATCATAAAAAGATATTGATCAGTAGGTAGATAGATAAGGTTAACTGAAAGAAACATTTAATTTTCTGAAACGTCGGCCTAAAGGAACAATGGTAAACAGGAGGTGTTTACATGCAGGAGATGAGGGTACATCTATCATACACTTATCAAGAAAATAAACAAAGATAAGGTTAAAAAAAACCCCTTAAATGTGCTGTGCAAAATAAGAATGATAAAAAAAATCTACAATCAAAAAACCATCTGCATGCTAATCCCAGTGTTTTCAAGTGGAACAACAGCATAGAGAGAAAAAAATCCACCATTGAAAAATAAATGTGAGCAGCTAACAAAAAAATAATTATGAACGGAAAAGTGCCATTGAGTGAGAAATAAATGTAAAGTAGGAAAGAGATGGAATCTGTGTGTTCTTTCACAATGTAGCTTTCACTGGTGTGACTGCACATTCAGTAACCTGAATATTATAATTAAAGAACATCAGCTAAAGCAAAATGTTTAAAAACATCTTGCTAATAAGCAGATAAACCATTGAAAATACTGATTATATTTAAAAAGGGGGAAGTTATGCTTTTCATGTACTCTCAAATGGTGCAACACTTTTTAATTACAGATGTCTCTTCCAAGGAATTTTTGCTAGCAGCACTATTGACTTAGCTACAAAGATAAGTGCTTTAGAAACATTTCTGGATCAAGGTCTTTCTCTCTGATTGAAACCATTAGGTATTTTGCTATTGATTTGAATGGCAGTTAGGACCTGATTGGGAACGAGCGATGTGAATAGTATTTTGAGTACCATGTAGTATAAATCCTGCTTCAAAACATGTCTTTCTCCTCAGCTTTCAAAACTGTTTCAGACTGAATTAAAAAATAACTACACAGACTGCTGTATAAGAGCACGGACTATGATATATTATTACAACATTTATTTGAAATTGAAAATAGTTACGCCTTCACCGAAGCTATGGTTTGTTTATTTTATCTGAATAAAATGTACTGGTCCAAAACTGTCCGCAGTTGGCTCCTCTATTTACAAGTACTTAGGCATGTATAATTTTTTTGGCATATGAGTAATCTCTATGCATACATGCATAAAATGTTTGTAGGACATCGGTCTAAAAGTAAATAATTATGGTCAGAGTTTGAGGGAAAATCTTCAGCATTTTCTTAGTTCTGGAAGATGAAAAACAGCCAGCACTTTTCTTAAATCTTTCAAAAACATCTTTCTATAAAAAAATTCAGATTTTTGAACAAAATGTCTGAAGTGAAATGGTACTCAAAATGTACATCAATAAACTCTGAAAGGAAATGAATTGGTTAGTCACTTGAGAAGTTACTTTTGAGCTTCTACTGTTAACATTTGCTAATGCTTATAAATAGAGCTAAGATTTCAGTAGACTGTCACATCACCATTTAAAAACCTCACTGACTATGACCTTATGTAACATTGGTAGGAATATTTTACATGACATGCTGTCAAAAAACAAAAATAATACAATTGTGATTTGCACTGAAAATAAGTATAGTTTTTGTAATTTCATATTTGTGATTTTCTAATAAGCTTTTCTGTTTTTCAGTTGGTAAAGTTCAGTCATCATAAAAAGGTGCACTGCTGCCTCTTCTGCCATTTCCAGTGAATCTGTTAGTGGGATAGATAGGTGTTCACCCACCTCTGCAGAATGTATCCAGCAAAACAACACAAACAATCGTCTGAATGAGGCTGTTGCAATTGCCTTGTTTCTTTCCTGGTGATTGAAACTGTTTCCCCTTTGGTATCCTCTCATTCACCATTGTGAGGTATTAACTCCTATCTCTAATCCCTTAAAAATAATAAAACACCCAAACTACAAGCCAAAAATGTCATTAATCAATATTAACACAAAATATTAAAAACAAAAATGTTACATCTAAAGACCACTCTGTAGTTATGGCATATATCCGAACATCCGTTTTTAGTTGCATGTGATGAAAATACTTTCCCCACCATTACATTTAGTGACATATTTTTGTTTTACACAGAATTACAGAAAAGACTGAACTTTGAAATCTGGGAGGCAAACATGAAGGTGTGCGTAATAAATGGATTTAGCTAGAAAGCGTAGCACAAGTATATTAAGGCAGAACAGGGTGTGACTTTGTACACGAACTCGTTTAGCTTGTAAAATGCCGCCTTCCCCCACCTTCTGCCTAACTCCAAATTAACATGGTTAGTTACCTCTCCACTAGTATAGAGAGTTATCCAGCTCAACAAACAGGAATAGGAAAAAAACCTCAGCAGTGCATAAAGTCAGTTTTTTACAAATAATTTTGCCTCTTAATTCCCTGGTGCAGTGTGTGCTTTTTCATGGTATAGTAGTTTTTATGTTTTGCCATTTTAAATTATTTACCTCTGCATCAAAGGTCATTTCTTCTGCATTTCAGAGTCTAGCCATTACTATTTAGCTGCTATTTCTGGCCGCATGCTACTTTGGTTTAGACTACTTAATTGGAAATAGGTAATTGGCCTTGGTGTCTTATAGCAGGGAAAATAATAATTCTTAAGGAGTATTAAGATCCCATAAATTTTTCACTTCATGCTAATTTCTGTGCTTCCAACTGAGCTGTTTCAAGTGCTCAGAAACCTCTCTTGTTCACACTTAAAGGCATAACTAGAAAACAGGGAGAGGTTCATCCATTTGTGCTAGTTGTCACATGTTAAAATTTATATATATAAATAAATGCATATATATAGATTCAGTTCTTTATTAAAGACCAGCAGTCCCTTTACTTTCTATCTTCAAAATGACTATTGTCCCATCCAAGTCCTGGTTTTTGAAATGCCAGTGGACAGGTCCTGATTAGGTTTGTCCTCTGAGCATAGTTTTTGGAAAGCCTAGAGCTCCCTCAAGCGGACACTTACTGGAAATTGTGTCTCCAAACGTATCTGTTACATGATTCCTGTTAATGAACCAAAGTACCTATCAATCCTGTTATTCAGTGACCAACTCTGTTCTGCTAAATACTTGAATCTCTGCACACTGAAAGTGTAAAAGTCAGGTTCTGTACTTCTGCACAAACAGAAAAGATGAAAAGTATCACTGCAAGTATTTTGTATTTTCAATATCTTAGGGCCAGATTCTATTCTACCTACTAGACTGTTTATCAGATTTAAGTGCTTAAATGGGATTTTATTCTACCTTGGTCAAGTCCTGAAAATACATCAGTGCATTTACTTTAGTAACATACTATCATTTGACTCTTACCCATAAGACTGAGTCAGAAAAAAAAAAAGAATGAGATGGACAAACTACCCACCTTTTGTATTACCAGTTTTTCAGGGATTTGAGCACAGTGGAATAAAATCACACTTGGTGCCTAAATTAGCTTAGCAACCTCATAGGTGGAACTGAATCTGACCTGTATGATTTTAAAATACAATAGAAATTAGATTTATTTATTAATTTATTCCCACCTTATCCTATATGCATGCTTTGCATTGCTCTTTCATTCAGATACCCAAGAGTTGGATGTTGGAGAGAGAGAGAGATGACAGTAGCAATGGATGGCTTTACAATACTGTCTCTATTGTCGGGGGTGGGGGCAGGGGAGCTGGGCACATCAGAAGGTCATATTTAATAATGCAGAGACAATGTATTCATATGTCATAGTCTCACCGAATCACAGTGAAGTAGGGAAAGGTTTTCACTGGAGCACATCATGTCATAAAAGGCTGTAAGGGCTGTCAAGCCAAACACTGAAAGCTGCAGCACAGTTCAATCTTTTCCAACAGAACATCCCCAACAAAATGTCTCTCTCTCTCTCTCTCTCTCAGCTAGTTAGCTGGGGATGATACTTATCCTATAGTGGGGAAGGGTTGCAGAGGAGGAGAAGCTCAGACCCATGGGTTCTCAGCCCCTTAAGAATTCACAGAGCAAAGCCCAGGAAGGGCACCTATGAATAGAGAGCAAAGGTTAGGGAGTACAGCATTCCCAATCAGCAGTAGACATAGACACAGTGAATAAACATGGAAGTAAGAAAAATAGAACTCAGGACTCCGATACCATTTTATGGGCTTTTCCTAGGTTACACATACTACACACACAGGGTGGTAAGTCACAGGAGAGAAGTTTGCATTGTGTTGCTATGCTGTCAGTTCAAGCATGCCTGAAAGTGCTAGGGGCATGGAAACCACCACCATACCATGTCCCTGTACACAGAAGCACAGACACTTCGGCAGCACCAGAAAATTCTGCTAATGTTCACACGTATGTCAGATTCTCCATAACCACAGTTAGGAATCTGATGACTCCTTGGCCTCCATCTACAAGTCACAGTAACTGTATACAGGAGGAATGGAAGGAACAGCATTCAAGGGTCCTTTGTAAGCAGAAAGCTTCACATGGGCAGCAATCACAAGGGGCCACCATCCCAATCCTTGCTTCCAAGTATCTAAGGACCTCTCTTCCAAGGTGTATAGGAAGCAGTGCTCTCGTCTTGGATACATTGTCACTGTCTCTGGCAGCTGAAGTCTGAGCTCTGCTGGCCGTCTTAGTTTTTTCCTTCCTTTCCTTTGACCATCCCTAACTTCTTCATTTTCCATGTAACCAGATCACTGCTGGGGTACTATGTGGTTCTTGCTGTATTGTAGCTTGCTATATTACATGCAAGGACAGAGTCAGAGTGCTACTATGTGGGCAAATCTTTTTCTGTCAGGTAGTCCAGTTAGCACCTTTTCATTAATTGGCTTGGCATGAAGATGAGACAGTTTGGCCCATTTAATTTTACTGCTGTGGGGACCATAATGGCATAAATAATTACTCTGAATAGTTAGGTTATCATTTTCATGAATGAAAAAGCACGTACAAAACTACCAGCCGGATACAGCTCATCTATCAATCTTTGGCCTTATTTCATACATTTCAGGATTGCTGTTCCATTTACAGGGCCTGATCCTGCCCTGCATTCATTCAACTTGGCACCACTCTTCTGACAGCAATGGTCTTTTCCAGTCCTGGAAGCTCTTTATGTATAGGGGAGAATCTTAGAAGGCACAGAGTTTTCATAATGTTTCTTGCATCCTCCTTGTCTGCAGACAGTGCAAGGAGAAAGAGCAGTAATGTGTCCCTTTACTTTGGCAATCCACAGCTGTCTTTGGCAGCTGACCTAACTTCAAGTAGCCTCCAGGCTGCTATAATGATGCTGGTAAATACTGACCTAGTACCAGCAGTACATTACCATGGCTTAAAGCCACCTTTAAACTCTGCCTTGACTGCCCAAGCTGCTTCAAGGGATCTTCAGCCACAGTTCAGAAAGAATCAGAATCTATTATACTTCCTTTAAAACAGTAAACAATTTGCAATCCTTTTGCAAAGATTTGAAAAAAGTTTCACCCTCCATTTAAGCCCAAATCTCTTACAAATTGTATGTAAGCTTGTGCCATATGTTGTGAGTTGGATCAAGTAAGTTCATACCAATGATATAAGACAGAGGCAGCTGAAGGGGTGGGGAAAGAAGCAGTGGCAGGCAGTACAGACAGAACTTGCTGATGTCCAGCTGTAGCACAGCTCCCCACAGCTGGAATCTGTGCTTGTGCTGCAGCCAGGGGGTAGAGGCTGGTGGAAGTGGTGGTTGTGTGGACACACTTCACAGTTGCCTGGTGTGGCACAGGAGCAGGTGTAGGCAAAGCTCCTGCCCTTGATACGGCACTGAAACCACCTGGCCTATGCTGGACCAGAGCTGGGAAAGTGTGGAGAAGAAGGATCAGACGACCAAGGCCTCTAGTCCACAGGCTGGATCCAGTGACCAGTTACTGCTTACTAATCCCACTGACATCCTTGGGAGCTTGGTATAAATAGAGCTAGCAGCACTGGACACAAAAAGGTAGAAGTATTATTGCATTCTAGACAAATATCATGCTGCATACAATCCTGACTTGCACAATAGGTGCTGAAATACCATTAGAATTGTGACCAAGCAGCAAGAGGCTTCAAAGTTGGCCCACATTATTTCTATTTGTCTGCTATATTTCCATTAAAAGGCCCGCTGCAAAATATTGCTGTGACTGACAGAAATTCAGTGCCTTGTTTAATGAATATTTAAAAAGCAAATATAAAATGCATTCAGGGATGTTCCCTACTAGTCTGAATTCTGTCACCCCTCCTCTCCGCTCACCTCTCCCTCAGCTTTTCCTTTCCTGCTTTGCTGAAATGACAGTGACACATCTTTACTTATCCTGTTAATCTCCTATGCAGATACTGGACTGGGTGGCAGGATGTCAGGTTTTCTGAGTGAATGAGTGATTGCATCCTTCCCTTTTGAGAAGTGAACCAGAAAAAGCCACAATTTGTTATTTCCAAAATTGCTGGGGAAAAAAAGTCTAGATATGCCTCATTTTCTGGTATATTTAGTTTTGCTTTGCAAATTGAGCTGAAATAGACAGACATATTGACATACATATTTAAGGCATTAATAAAAATGTGCAGAAAAAAATCAAATGAAGGTACAGATGGCTGTTGGAGCAGTGATAACAACAGAGTGATCTTGATGTCTTTTCATGTATGGAATAAAGTGATCACAAGGCTTTATAAAAATCTCTGAGAAAGGTGGTATAACATTTAACACACAGAAACAGACACACAAACCAATATGCAGTGTATGCATGTTTATACATATAGACACACACATTCAGCAGTCCTTAGTGTTTTACTTGTCATTTCTTCTGTCATGCATAATTACTGTGGATGGGTGAGTAAAATATCCACCTCCACCGATATCAAAGAAAGAGTACGAAAGCAGGTTTTGTAGATGGGGGAACAATGATCTGTCTGTCATTGTTCAATCTGTGGTTTGCAGACAATATGATGCCCAAGAAATCCTATGACATTGCTTGCAGCTACCAGGAATAATGTCATCCACAGTACATGTTTTTTTCTGATTGACAGGGAGATGAAATATGATGTTACTTGCACTAGTTGCTCAGTATTGTTGTTTTTGGGACAGTGAAGGTTAGGGACCATCATACACATAAAGAACATCCTGCATCAACCCTCCTCTGTCTCACTATTATCCAAATTTTAAGTCCTGGAGAGTCAGTTAACATGAAAGTCTGAACTTTGTATTTTATTTAGATCAAAAATGTAAGAAAGAAAAAAAAAAAGAGATATGTTTCCCTATACAGGGTTCTTTATGAAATACTACTTATTATTATTATTATTATTATTAAGTGCTACAGATTTGTTCATATATCCATACACCTGATAGATATTACAGATAGATTATAAATAAAACAGGGGTGCTCAAACCTAGTTTGCAGGCCAGATGTGACCCCTGGAGCCATGTTATCCATCCTGCAGGGCTCCCCAGGGATCCAAAATTTTGGAAATGGGAGAGCAATGGCTGCTCCTCTGGTCACAAGTTTCCAGACTCATGAGCCAAGTACAGGCATGACACTTTTACCGATATAAGTTATCGGACACTGGTCTATAGCTGTAAGAGATCAGAAGTTTGGCACACAAAACTGGTCTATACCCATAACAGGACTGAAGTTTGGCATACATAGACTGGTTTAAAAATGGTGGAACTTGGTTTAAGATTTGCCCCCAACCAAAAGGCGAAGGTATGTTCTGTTTGCTATCAATCCAAACTACATCCCTTCCAGAAAACCATGCAGCTTAGATCTATTTTGCCTTGGGCTTTTTGAATATCTGTACCTAGTCATGGGAAGCCCCACAGACCAGGTAGCATAGCTCTGTGCTCCACATCAGGTGGAAAGAGCCTGGGGCCTGATTCAGGGATACAGAGGTAGTGTGGGGCCCAATCCTGCCTGTGAACTGGCCCCACACCATTCATCTGGTCCACAGAGCCAAAAAATTGAACACCACAGCTATACTATAGAAGGGGTGTTAAAAAAAAGTCCTGCAAGTGTCTATTTCATATGGTTTATATACTTGATTGGCTGTATACAATTTGTACAATACCACAGGACCTGCTGTTTATTTTAAATGAATGAGAAAACATGCACAGAATCATCTGCCAGGCTTATGATTTATTGATTCTCAGCCGTACTCATTTCATTTTCATCCTAACTCAAATATCCTGCACATTAGCAGCTTTTTGTCACTCCTTAACACAATACTGCATTACCCAGGCCTAAAGGACTATCAGAATTGATAAAAAGAAATACTTTTTCACATACACAGTGGAACGCATTGCTACAGGTTGTTCCTGAGCTCAAGAACACAGCAAGATTTTAAGAGGCATGGGACTAAGGGGAAAGTAGGAAGGATTATAAAACTGAACATTTCAGAGTCTAAGCCCACCTCTAGCTAGTTGGGATTAGAATGAGACCCATGTGGATGACAGATATTTCCATATCTCGGAATTGCACTTTCTTTGAAAGCGTATGGCTGCTGTGACAGAGCTGAGAGTAGTGCGAAAGGACTGTATGTTTGATGTGATACAGGGCAACCCTGCTTTTCTGTGGGTCTGTTTATTAGATCATGGCTGTCTAACTGGTAGCCCATGGGGTTAAATTGCACCCCTCCCCCTTCCTCCCCTGCCAACCCCTTCCTAGTTGCAGCACCCCTGCACTGTTCCTGCTGTAATAGCAACTGAAGTCTCTGGGACTGCTCCTACCCTCTCATTCCTTGCTCCTCCAGTTAATGTTTCCAGACCCCAGAGAGGGGTAGAGCAGTACAAGAATGAGGAGAGTTGAGGATGAGTCTCGGGCATGGGGTGCAGCTGAGGATGTGCCTCGGGCATGGGGTGGGGAAGGGTTGGGGGGAATCATAGTGCAGCAGGGGGTTGGCGAGTACACATTGTAAGAGCAGGGAAGTTGCAGGTGTATGGTGCAGCAGTGCAGTCAAGGGTATGTGGTGGGCAAGTGAGCAGGGAACAGTACCAGGCAGCAAGGGGGCATAGCTCTCACCCTGATGTAGCCCATGGGGCATATGGTCCCCACTGTTTCAGGCTGTATGGCTCTGGCCCGCAGACACTTAGAAGTTGGACAGATGAAAGACTAGGATAATGGGCCCAAATTCTGACTCAGCCGCTATTGGTTCTTGGTCCTATTGCAGCCTGAGTGTATTAGAATAGGGATATGCTTAGTTCTACATAACACACATTATGTAATAGCTAGCTACCTCTTTACAAAGATGCAGCAAGAGCCACTGCACAGTATGATTCCTCTGCCTACCTGGAGGTAATGCGTCTTACAAAGCATAATGCCCCTAAACACTTGGATGAGAACTCCTCCTCATCCCAGATTCACCTCTGCCTCATGAGAGGCATACATTTAGCAGTTTAGTACTTGTGCTCTTGCTGGGGGGAAGTGGGAAGGCGGGGGGGAGGAGTTAATGTTTTTGTAAGTCAAACAAATAGGAAAATTAATGACAGCACATGAGTGCACCACAGAATAATGCTGCTTAAGGACTGCTGTGCCCTTGGCTCCAATTAACCTTATTGTGGTTTATAGGTTGCAGCCAGCTGCATCAATCTTCAGTTGAAGAAAAAAATCATTATTGCAGCCACATGCAGATATATACATTATTTTCCTAAAGTATCATAATCCTCCACTTACAAAGAGGGCTTGTGAAAGCTGGGAGGAGATGAAGCTCAATTTTCCTTCACGTCTGCTTGATTCTTTGGTATAATCAGCACTGCATGCACTAGGCAAGGTCACGAACTATGGCAATGCTCATCACAACATGCAGTCTCCCAGTTCTAGTGCCATTAAATGCTCAGCAACTTCTCTCTCTCCATCCCACTGTTTTTAATCTGCTAGAGCACTTCAGAGCAGGAATAGGAGAACTCTGCTTACAGACTTGTTTCCAAGATTACTGTCATAGACCACACTTTGAGAGAGAGGCATGAAGCACCATTCCATTTGCTTCTGTGGAATAGGAAAAAGAACAATTACGGTGGGATTTAATTTTAGGTTTGCTGACCAAACACCTGCACCAAGAAAAAGGTCCTGATACAACCAGCAGTACAGTACAGCAACACTGGCCTTGGTAACAGCCTTAGTTTCATTTCACATAGTACCTAGGAGCTGGTGCAGGTGTGTAATCATTGGGGCAAATAGCACACTTGATTCTTTTACTTGAAAAGAAAAGAAAAGAAAAAAAAAGAAAGTTTACTCTGAGGTTTTACTGTCTTCAGTTACTAAGTCATGTATTTGCATGATCAGTCATATACTATGGCTGTCTGAAAGGCTATTCATTTAAACTGCATAAATTCAGCTGAATTTTGGTTCCAAGTTTTTGCCTTTGTTTGAACAAGAAAGTCTGAGAGGAGCCCAATACAAATTGGAAAAGGAATGGATGGTTCCCACAGCTGTGAGGAATCTCCAGCTTCCAGTTGCATGCCAATCAGGTTGGGATGTAGCTGCTTTCTTTTGGAAATGCACTGCACTGATACATGGATTTTTTTTGGAATAGTGGACAAAAGAGGGGGATTAGGGAACTGCTGTCCATTTATTTCATTCTCAACACTACAGATGCAGATTTTCTGAGATGCAACCTGGATAGCTAATATTTTCATTTCCTGGGGCATATGGCTGCAAAACCATAATTGTCCAACAATTTGCAGAACAATCACTAGTCCTCCCAAATGTTTCTCAGTAGCTGACTACATTGCAGAATGGCTGTTTGTAACAAAACAAGCTCATTTTAAAAAGTGTAACTATGCATTACAATAAGTGAGAGAGATAAGGTTTGGCAATCCATTTATCATCTGTAAGCCTTCCAACTTCTATGTGCATTGAACAAAAATCTCTCTGCTAACACAATGCCATCTCATTACTGCTTCCATGATGGTAGATGTCTTCTCCATTATGCTCTTCAGAGAAGCACATCAGCTTACATTCAAGTTAAGCAAAACACTTAAGCACCTGCCTAAGTTTAGGCAGTCAAAGAGCTTTTATGGACTTCAAAGGGGCTACTTTTTTTTTTTGAAGTTATGTGCTTTGCAGAGCTAGGAATTTAAAACACTTCTAACCTTACTAGTAGGAAAATCATGCAAGAACGAAGTAGCATTAGACTGTCATGTGTCTGTTTTGTTCACTTCATATTGTGGTGTACAGCTGTGGATTGTTGACAATGCTCTTGGTTGGAATTGAGAGAATTTGTAGGTTCATAGAGGAGTTCTGCCTGGCTTTTAAGCAAGGTTGTTATATTTGGAGGAAATACAGTCATCGGAGAAAATAAAGAGGAATATAGACGCACACACTTGCGCGGGGTCCTATGTCAGTCAATATTTCTCACTGTGGTGGTAGAAGGAAGTGTTTCAGAGCCATTGACTATTTAATTGAATTTCTCTTGGCTTCAGAAGTATGTGGAATAAACTTGGTATTTTATTCTAGTCACACACTGTAAAAATATGGAAAAGCTCAAAGCCTCTCCAAATATGTTATCTGTAGTGGGGGTAGTACTGGCTGAGTTTTGAGCTGCAATAGAAATGTACAGGGCCAATATCTGAAGCTGTCTTAAGAGTTTATTTTATATTGCCTGAAAGGTACTGTACCTCTTGGCTGCAGAACACCTCTGTTGATGTCTTTTTGTTTTGTGTGTTAAAACAAAAAAGGACAACTAGTCTTTGAGATATATTCAAACAGAATGTAAAAGCTGTGCAACAATGTAGTGACCAAGGGTGCAAAGAAAAATTATTTTTAAAAGCTTAGCAGTCCTGACCCTCTTAGCAATGAAGTACTGACAAAAATTTAATTACTTCAGAGGGAGAAGAACTGAGTTGTAGGCATCTCTACTTCAGCAGTCTTTTTTACCAGTTTGCCACATGGCATCACCATTAGAGATAACAAAAACCCAGCAGAGACCCAGGTTTAAGTCCTTCCAATGCCCGATTTGGAGCAGGAATTAGAACTTATATTTCCTAGGAGGGTGATACAACCCTGGGATATAAGGTCATCTGAGATGGGTCTCTATCTCTGCTGTTGAAACCCACATTGTGGGTGAGATGTCAGGTGAACTAAGTTTATTTCACAGTTCCCTCGATTTGCTCAAGTCACTTGTTTTGGGTCAAATAAAGTAGTACTTAGAAAAAAAAGCCCAGATCACATTAACTTTACTGAGAGGTGAAAGTGCTTAGCATTACACAAAATGACTCCATAATTTCCCCAGGCAAGATAACCATTTAAGAAAGCAAAGTAGTATCTGTTCTGTCTTGTCAAAGATCCAGGCAGTGCAAGCAGCAGTAACAAGAAAAGACAATGCAGTGGTTAGGACTAGTTTAAGACCGCTGGAGACTTAAATTAAATTTCATGTTATGTTCTATTACAGATTTCTTTTGTGACCTTGGATCAGGCACTAGGGTCCAAACCTACAAAGGAACTTGCATGTCTGTGGTCTTCAGAGCAGAATCCTTAACTAGGTACCAGGACTCCTTATATCAGTGGTTTCCAATGCAGTGCCCATGGGTGCCATGGCATCCCCCTCCGCTGGGGTTTTTATGCAGGTGCCCATGCACATTTTCAGGATCAGTAAAAATCATCATCCCAACAAAAATGCCATCATATTTTCGCCTGCTGCTTTTTCTTTTAAATTGGGATGTGCCCTTGGGCACATGAACATTGGGAACCCCTGCCTTATATGATGCATTGGGGGAAGGGAGGGAGACAGACAGTCATGGTCATTCCTGTTAGTCTGGAGTCTCACATGAGGTAGGGCAGATGGTGGCATCTGAGGAAATAGACTGTGGCCTACAAAAGCTTATGACTCTCTGAACCATTTAGACTCTAAGGCAACATTTTTGGGCAGAGTGCACCAAGACATTTGCAACCTCGACTTGCAAGATGTTGGTGTGCAAGGGACGAAAGGTGACGGAGCCACAAGGGGCCTGATCCTTGTGGTGGCAGTGCAGCCCCAGCCCCTCCCCTGCTGTCTGCCCCCAGGCAAGGAAAATGCCTTTGCATGCCACGCTCTGGCACCGTACCAAGGTTGGCTACCCCCATTCCAAGATGCCATCCTGCCCTGTCCTCTGCCTTTGGGAGATGCAGGGGGTGAGGAGGAAGTGAAGGAAGAGGCAGGAACAGATGTTGTCAGAGGTATAAGGTGGTAAAAATGTGCCTACTTACCCTTCCCTCCCTCCCCTGCACATACATTGAGTTTTACTGCAAGGCAGCATGCAGGAGCAGCAGCAAGCAGGAGCATGGGCAGTGTGTCATGAAGTACAAGGTGGTCTGGGAATTATAATTCTGTAGAGCTGTAGTGGAGTTTGCTGGTACTGTGGGGGAAATTTCACCCCATTTTGTTTTGCTGCCAGAGCCCGTGTCAAGAGTGCAAAAAATTGCTGACTTTGGCAGCAAAAAATGGGGTCAGTTCTCTTCCCAGCAGCAACCCATTCCACTATTGCTCTACAAAACTGCAATTCCCAGAACACCTTGCACTCCACATACCACCTTCACCAGTAGTTTTCTGCAGCTGGAAAGTGCAGGCAGAGCTAGGGAAGAGTGAGTAAGGTGCCCCCCACCCCCAAGTGGTGTCCAGGATACACACCTCAGTCTTCTACCTCATGCACTCCAAGGGTCTGGTGCCTGCAAGGGACTTTAAGGACTACGGGAAGGGTAATATAACAGTCCAACAAGTTTTGGAAGTGCTAGGGAACACTTTGTGGTACTGATAGTGGAGAAACCAACTATGGAATAAGATCTTGATTTGGTGTTGATTTACAAACAGAGAAATTATTGAAGGTGGAAAGCAACTTGTTAGACAGTGGTCAAGAAATGATAAGTGTTTGCAATCCTAAGGAGATGCAAAATATCAGAGAAAAACATTGGACTTTAGAAAAAGCTGACATCAGTAAAATCAAAGAAATGGTAGGCATATGAAGCCACTAGGGGAAATGAGAGATGGCTTTACCCCAATATTAAGGGACGAGGAGCATACTATCCTGATGCAAAGAATAAGAAGAGTAGAAAGGGACGTGCTTGGCTAACCAATAAGGATGTGTCCAAACAAGTGTGGATGTTTGTTTCTATGCTTGTGCCACTGTTATTTCTCCCTGGGGAATGCCCATTCCATGAGCACCCTGTTGTGTGGCAGGTTACTCCAGGTGGGGTAGGGGATCTTGGGGTGAGTAACTGTGGCAGGAAGCCTGGCCAGCAGCTAGAGTGTGACCCTGTCCAGTCAGGCTCTGGTTTTGGATGGCGCACAGTGCTGCCACATGTGCCATCCCACCTTTTTTTGACATGGGATTTTTTGACCCTAGGATCTCCTGGGGTCAAACCCCACCCCCCATGCTGCAAGGTGGCAGCATGACGAATGCCTGCATGTGCAGTGTGTAGTGCTGCAGATGGGTCTGCAGTGCCACATATCACACATCCATGCTCATCTGGATGCAGCCTAAGAATGTAATGCCAGCATTTAGGGACCAAAAAAAACCCAAAAACAAAACAACAACAACAAAAATCAGGGTGTTGAGGGACAAATTTAAGAAGGGATTGGATCCTACTTTTATCAGGCCCTGAAAGAGGTAGACAGAAGGGTGAAATTAGCCAGGCATTGCTCGTTAGGATACCTGGCTTGGTTTTCCTGGTATATTAGGAGAAACAATAAAATGATTAAAGATCTTAACACAAAACAGGAATTTATTAATAAGAAAAGAAAAAGCAAACCCAGTAACAACAGCAGGCTCTAATAGTCTACAATGAACAAGGGTGATGCAAGGACAATGTAATCAAGATATTACCGATCCCAATTGTCATCGGATGAGATGGTCGACTTCAGAGCTACGTTCACGTGGAGTGACTCACACTTACAGTGACACACTTCAGCACCACAGCTTCACGCTGCATTAGACTTCTTTGATCCAGTGCAGCAGCTGTGTCTCAGTGCATGCACCTAAACAAGCACAGGCACTCACTCACTCAGACGATGGAGCCCCCTAAGAGTCTAGTAACTTCAATTAGGACAGGTGAAACAGGAGCTCTTCTCCTCCTTGGGCATGAGATGCTATGGCAGGCATGAACCGTGATGCCAACACTACTGTGCAGTAGGGTCAGTAACAACCAGGACTGTGCAGTAATGGTGATTACTATGCAATCATTTAGTACTTGCCAAAGCAAGTACTAAATGACTGTGCAGTAACTGCGCAGTTGAACACACGTGTAGACGTGCCCCTGGAGTAGTTGGTTACTCTCACAGAAAGAACCAAGATTGAAAGCCAAAGGTGAAGCTATTCTCCAAAAAAGGAGATCACTAGTCTCCAGAAGCAAGACAAGACCCAGCACAAACCTACCCAGTGACAACCCAGTTCTGGAGACCCAGGTTTAAATTCCTCCAATGCCAGATTTGGAGTAGCAATTAGATGCTGTATTTCCCAGGAGGGTGGTCCAACCCTGGGATATAAAGGTAGCCTGAGGTTGGTTTCTGTCTACTGTTGAAACAAGTCCACGTTTTACAAAGTACCTGAATACTCATTGGGACAAAGAGCAAATGAGAATGACTAGAGACTGATGGTTAGCCCACTGACTTGGGAGATCTGGGTGCAGTCTCCATTTTATTTAATATCTACTTATTACAAATTAGAACAAATTCTAAGAGAAGCTGATAGACTGATTTCATAATTCATAATAGCCCTGTGATGAAAACATCCTTGTGGGAAATCTGCTGTCACATCCTTTCCCCATATAAAACTCAGAGGAAGGATTTCAACCTAAGTATCCCACAAACCAAGAGAGTGCTCTAACTAAATGGGGCAGGTATAAGGTGGCTGTTTCTAACAGCAACTTGCACATGGCCTCACCCAATAGGTGCATGCTGAGAATGCCAAACTGATCCAGATCTGCATATGTAGGCAGGCAAATGCCTAGTTTGTGAATCCTGTCAGGGTTTAAGCTCCAAATTACTTGACCACATTAGGACTGGCATACATGCCTAGCAACAGAAATGTAGATACCTAGGAATCTTTATAGTTTTACCTATAGCGTGAACAGATGCAAAAACGAATCATTTAAATGCAGTTATATCCATTTCTACTTGAGGAGAAGTTTTTTTTTTTGCAACCAAACTATACAAGGCCATCTTGCTGTAGGCCCTGTAACAGATAAGGGATGTGAAGAAAAGGTGGAAAGGAGTGGAGGGTGGGGAGAAGTTAATATTTGCCAAATGGTCACTGATCAAGGACCCAGTCCTATTCCTGCTGAAGTTGGTGAACAATCCTTTGACTTCAATGCATATAGGATCAAGGCCAAAACTGATAGGGAAAGAAGTGTTCTTTTCAAGCCTAAGAGGCTTTTACTAAAATAACAGTGACAAACAAACATGAAAACTATTGAACAGCACTTGATATGAATGACCCTTTAAAATAAACAGACATTGTTTAATTACTTTTAATCCAGTGTAATCCCATGTGTAATGTTGAAGTATTTCAAGAGAAATTTTGTTCCGTTTGTTCTCTGTATGGCTGGCCTGGAGCCAAAGCGTTGTTACTTTAAAGGCTCATTCCACTAGGGGCTTTGAATTCATTTCAAGTTCCATTTTGTTTTTATATGAATATAATCAGTTATATTTAAAATTGATTATGGTACACCAATTTTTCAAACAGCATCAAAACTACAGTAAAATACACATCTAAAAGAGGTAAACTGTGCAGAGACGTCATTTCCATGAGCTCTGCAATATGACTCCATGGCATTGAACACTTACTTAAATTGACAAGTCCAGACTCCTGAAATGGTCCCTCAGATACTGTCCAGCCCTTGGGAATCTGAACTACAACCAGTGTTGGTACAGTAGGCATTTCCATGGACTGAAGGAGGAGGAGGAGGAGGAAGAGATCTCTCTGAAGCACCACAAACTGGAGGAAACTATTAGTAAAAAGAATGAATACAGTGTTTTGGCTACAGCTAGAGGTCTGGAAGACAGCTTGAGGGTTGGGGTTATGTATGAGGAGTGACAAAAGGCCTAAAAGAAAGGTCAGGTGGAAAAAACGGCAACAGGGAAAAAATGAGAGCAGCTAACCTTGTGCTGAAAGCACCTGATGGATCAGGAAGAATGAGCAAGAAGGAAGACTGTCATAAAAAAAGAAAAGAAACCCTATACCTGCAATGCTGGCAATTCGCTTGAGCTTTTTCATCTAAGCAGTTTCACTGTGATAACATACTGGCTTCTTGGATGCAAAAAAGTGAAGGAAACAAATCTCTATGGGGAAACTGTTTTCTCAGTTCAAAAGGTATGACAGAGACTCTTCTGTCTGTTGTGATCTCCCAAAGGCAATTTGCCTTTGCTCCTCTTGGGTCACAGCTAATAAACAGTATTTCCTACGGTTGTTCTTTACTTTGTATCAACTGAATTTTCTTACTTTTCCTAACATTTTGGCCCATCACACAGTTAAAAGCCTTGAGCCTGAAGCCATAAGTCATTAGCTCTTAGGTAACAGTGTTCAAGTTTCTCTCTACAGTCACAGGGATAGAAGTTGCTTGTTTGTTATTATTTACATTTAAATATTATTTTTAATTTAATCACTTATCCTCAGAAATGGGTGCTTTATTGCAAGTCTCTGGATATTTGATATTTTAAGTAAAGTTGTGGGAGCTAGCAGCTCTGAACCTTTCACTTCCTGTCCCAATTCACATGTTTTAAATAGACAGCAGCCCTTTATTCCTAAACTAACTAGACTTTTAAAATATTTGGACTGTATAGTTCCTTTACAAGTTATTTTATAGGCCTATAAGCTTTATCAGGAATTTCCCCTTAATTTGTATTCATTGACAGCCAGGAGAGAAAATGAATTGTGACAATTAGACATTCCAGTTCTACAGCAATGTGCTGCTCAGCAAAAATAATTCGTGTAGTTACAGATCTTCTTTTATTTAACACATTTATAGTGGTCATTGGATCTGGATTCTTCTTTTATACCTCTTTTATAGCCATCACATTCCCTGCATGCAAGGTTGAGTTTGAGAAATCTGCATATAGCCCATGTCTAATTACATGAATGCAAAACCAAACCACTTTGATCAAATCAATCCCCTACCAAAAAGTCACTACAGCAAGAGAGAGAGACACTAGCAAAAAGTAATGTGTTAGCAGCTATTTATTTGTTACAATCTTATTCTAAAGATTTTCTCATTAAGGCTTAATGTGCTTTGGTGGCGGGCGGGGAAAGATCAATCCAATAAATAAAAGGTTTACAGCTAGTGTAAGAATGATTGTGTAGAGCTTTTTTCATTAAAATATATTTTTAGATCTCCATTTTTTTATCCTACTATCCACTGCAACCAGATTGTTCTTTCCCAGGAGAGCAGAATGAAAATACGATTCAGTGGCTTAAAGTGCCATTACATGTCATTCAGAAAAAAATGGAGCTAAACAATGCCCGACTCCCTACGGGTACATAGGGGAGGGTCTGAGGCCAAAAAGAGAGAGAGAGATCCTCATGTACCTTTTAAACACAGGCCCCCCCGTAGCCTGGTCATCAGTGATACCTACCAAACGAATGAGGAACAGACAGTTGGTGGTACTGCTGACTAGGTATACTACCATTAGGCTGGTTGACAAAGTTGCTATGGCACCATTCAGTTTCTGCTTGGTGGGATTCTGGTTGACTTTGATAAAAGTCCTCCTTGGAAGGGCTAAGGTTGAAAAGCAGTACTGATCTTTCCTCTCAAGGTATGGTCAACTCTTCCCCACTAATGTAAACAAATTCTTGAAATTTTAAAACATTAAAAAATGTTTTGACCAACTCTGTTCCTGGACTTCTGTTGCACTATACCTGGATATCTCTGGAATATAACCCAGAGCTAAGCACAGAAGGTGGAAGAAACAAAACCATCTAGACAGTTTTTAAAAGCAAAAATTTTAAAATTTGGCAGTTTTGCACAAAAGGCAGACTTATAATTCATCTTCTAGGCTCTCCCCACCTTCCCCGTCTTAGGTCCTGCTACTTTAGAAGAAAGTGCATCCATAAGTTGTCATCTCAGTTTCATCCCACCCACTAAACACCCTAAATAAAAAGTTACCCTAATAAAAGAACTCATTGAACACAAAGGAAAAGCTCTCCATTTTATGACAATGGTGGTACTTTTAAATTAATTGTATTTCTTCTATTTCATACTACCCTATAGCCTCCAAGACATCTTGTTTTCCTGCTCCTCAATTTATTGCAAATGCTTATTCAGATTATTACAGGATTCCTTAGCAAATGCTGTAGAAAAATGTCCGTGTGGGAACTTGTCTGCCCCTGTGAACTCATGAAAATATAGCTGTGGTGAAAAATTACGTTTTTACGCTGAAAAGAAAAGTTGCACTACTAATAAATCAAGTGCTTGTGAGCCTTTCCTGGTATGTTTCTCCCTCTATGCCCATTCTGAATCTACCTTTCTTGCAATATTTTTAGGAGGTCCCTTGGGAAATTCTCTCTTTCACTCATTCCCTTCTTTCTCCCCCCAAGATGCTTGAATTTTGTCTCTGAATTTGCAACCCAAAGATCTGAAATCCATGTTAGAATTGCAACTCATTCTCTTTCCTCCATATTTCTCATTCAGTTCAACATTGTATGCAGCCAGACTGACGTGAAATGAAGATTCTTAGGTTTCTTCCTTCCCGCAACCCCCTACAGCTTGAAAGCAGTGAAACATGTTATTTTTGTATGATTATGCAAAGTGCCATCCTGAGTCCCACCATTGCACGCAGAAAGAGGTTTTTACCATATTCCTGAGCCTGTGTGTTTGTTAAAGGGCAGTATAAAGATGCCTTGAGATCTGTAGCCAGTCAGGAGAGGAGTGTGAGTTTGCCTTCAACCCCTGTACGAGAACAGGACTGAAGTAGACAGCCACAGGCTATGCTCCAAGGACCTCTTCTGCCCCACTGTCTCATATGTCAGTACAGTGGACATGTCAGAAGTGATGCTTGGCTGAGGCTTCAGCATGTAGTGACACAGATATCCTGAACAATACTCAGACCCCCTGAACCCCACAGCCAGGAAAAGTAGCCATAACAATTTTAGTAGCTCCCCAGCGTTGTCTAGGTTGTGCTCTGGGGGATGCTTCAACCTCTTGATGAGCCACCTTAGTCCCCTCTCCCTGGGCTCATGCTGTATCTCAGTTTCATGGTGCATCTCAGAGACTTTTTGCATCTCAGCCAGATCCAATAGACTAATCATCCATTGTAGTTTTGGGCCACAATGCAAGGTTGGTGACCATAATGGCCACTTCAGAACTGGTATTAGTTACATGACGGAGTCAAGGCCCAGTGATGGAGTCTATGTAGAGTGAGCACTTCTGTGACTGCAAGCAGCCACATTATCTTTAGTGGGGTCTCACGCAGGATGTGGGGCCTTCCCTATGGGCTCCAGTGTAGAAAACAGCTCTCAAAAATCCCTTTGAACCCATCTAGACTCCTGGACATGACAAGGAAGAGCACAATATAAATACAAAGAGAGAACATCAGTTTGTGTATCCCCTTTTTATTGTTTGACTACATCTTAGAACAGAGCTGAATGACCTGTCTCCGACTGTAAAGTGCTGCTAAGCTGGGATCTTTTCTGCTGCCGCTCCTTTTCACTGTTACCACTCATTAGTTCCTTCCTCTTCCACTACAAAGATTATTCAATCATTTCCAAGAGCTCTGTTCACAATGTTATTGCTGGTGCCAACATTTTTTCTTGAATTTTCTTTTTTTTTCTCCCCCCCCCACCTTTCCCTCCCTGTTTTTTCTTAACAGGGGCTCACCCAGTGTTTACATGTTCTGTCCATTCTTGCCAATAAAAACCCTACTCAGCTTTAGCCAGTCATGAGTCAATAAAAGAGCTAGGGAACATTACAATATTCAGTTGATTAGTTCACCATAATAATCAAGCATATTTTTTTCTAGAGCTGCTCATCTCTATTCACAGCTAATAGATTTACTCCCTTATTTCAAGTACTAAGGTCGTGTGCTTTTAGTAACTGTGAACTATTCCAGCAGCTGTCTCTGGGAAATGTTTCAGCACCTCAGTGATTAAGTTTTGGGTTCTGTCCCCCCCAATAGTGTTTTAACAGAAAAGTTGGTTGTGGAAGGGATACCGTCTCTCTCGCCATAAGAATACTGCTTAAGGTATTTGTATGTAGCACACAGACATAGATACACCATACATATTTCAAGAGCACCGCACTGAAAAAAAAAGGTTGCTAAGTGACAATATATCCAAGCATCTAAAAACAGAAAGGCATCAAGTGTTTAAAACTATAGATCTTACACTACCCCTGCAAATATTTTTTGTCAAGTATAAAGAAATACTTTTTCTTTGGCTCACGAATACCTTGATAAATACACTGGTTTTCTCATTTGATTTTGCCATCTAATTATTTTAAGAAATGTTGTTAGATAGGTAATATCAGTAAATTTTTTACTGATGTATTTATAAAGTTCTTTTAATGAAACTAAGATTACATTTTACTTTAATATAAAGTCAGTAGCCTTGTTGTTTCATGAGAAAACTGTAATAGGTTTGTATTTCAAGCTAATAAATTTATATTCCCGATGTGTACATATATAACATTCATGTTTTTCAGATAGGTTTATTATACCTATGCCATTTATTATCACCATTATATTCTTGCTAAGAGAATAATTTTGGGAACTTAAAGACAAAAAAAAGGCAAACCCCAAAATCTAAGAGCCAAGTCACTTTCTAAAAGTACAACTCAAAACAGTCATTAATTTTTTTAATGGTAAGAAAAAATAGTATTGGGGTTAAGAAGCCAACTTGAGATTCTGGAGAGCAAGGCTCAATTCCTTGCTCTTCCATAACCTGCTGTATGACCTTGGACAAGTCATTTAAGTGCCTAAATACCTATGAATATCTGTGTCCTAGTATTTCTCTTCAGTTTACAGCGCTGTACCTCAAAGGAACGTTGTGAAAAACTAATATATGGAACTTTAGTAAGAAATACTCTTCTGGGCCTCTACGTACTCAGGTAATAGAGGTCTTAACTCAGATAGAAAGAAGAGCAAATATTCACATCTGGCTTTCTCAGACCAAATCAGCTGTAGTTAGAAATGAGCAACAGCTAGGGTTACCTACAGACATTCAATTTCTTCTGGGAAACCATTGCTTTCCAAGTAGAAACCATCATTGTAAAAATGTTAAGAACTTTTCTCCCAGAACAACAACGGTCCCTCCAAGAAGAAGATAACTCAGAAAACCATGGTTAAACCACTCCTGGCAGAATTTCTCCTAGGAGAGTGAATGTCTGTAGACATTCTCTTCTGAGAGAAACTACAGCACAATCCTGCATCCAAGGGTACTTTGCTTCTACCTACCCACCAGAATACATGTCACTCACTGGATTTAAGTACCCAGCTGAGCAGAGAGCATGCCCCCTTCATATTCACCATTGTGCTGCAGGGAGATACAGGCTTACACTGAACAGTCTGGGTCAGCCAATCAGGGCTGCTTTGTGAAATGCTGCCATCTGTCTCTAGGCAGACAAAAGGATCCTTCTGAGATGTGTGTACAGAGGTCCTCCCTTACTGTGCAGCATCAGCACTGCAAATTCTCCGCTCTTCAGAGGCTCAGTACTCAATTTTCTGTTTCTACCAGGAAAAAAAAACTGGGAGAATTCTCCCAGATCATTTGAACAAATGAACATGTGTACACAGCCTAGGAGAGCAAAAATAGGATAAAAAATCGTACTTGACTCACTTTGGCCATACATTTTTATGAGTACAACTGACTGGAAACTGGTCTATACCCATAAGAGAACAGAAGTCTGTCACATACATGCTGATTTGAAATACCAGAACCAGTCTAAAATTTCCTGCCTCCCGCACCCCCCCCCCAGCAAAGAGCAATTGTGTGTTCTGTTTGTTACCTATCTAAAGTACACTGCTTATAGAAAACCACATAACTTAATTCCTCCTCAGACGTTTTGCATGGCTGTACCTAAGCTTGAAGATTACACTGGTTGTAACTTTAACTGCAAGACACTACCTTGTTGCCACAAGAAGGATTCTTACGGTGTTAGGAGTCATAATTGCATTAGCAGTTGATATAATGTGTAAGATTCTAGATTAAAGTGGATTATGAGTGAAAGCAAATGCAACTCATTAATAGTGACTGGAGTTTTATTAACTAAAATAATGTTTTGTCAAAGTATTCCTAACAGACTTGTTTTCAAAAGAGCCTGGCTCTCATTTGGATATCGAGTAATGGCCAAATTTTCAGTAATTTCTCAATACTTCCTGCCTTCTTAACGGCTGTGCTCATTAAAGATTAGTCTGATAGAGAACTTGGCAGTGAGATTAGGAATTGCTAGAAGGATCAATGATAGAGCACAGAAATGCTGTAGAAGTACTAGAGGTGACCTCTTTTGCTCAAAAAAACAAGTGAAAGAAAACTAATAAAAACCTGAAACACTTGTTGATTTCAGGAGCCCCAGGATTTTATATTAGAAACTGTCTTATGAAAGCACAACTTTAAGAAGAAATTCAAAAATACCACAGAACTTTAGGTTTGGTTGAAATGGTTCCACAATTTTATGGGATGCTCAGGCTAATTTTTGTTGTTAGAGAGAATACAGACATTTCCCCTTTATGAATTTGAGAGCAGCTGCATACTGTTCCATTAAGCACATCTTGAATGGTCAAGCTACTTTGCTTAATGAAGTTACTCTTCCAGAGTCCTAACTGCACCTGTTATTTTAATGGCAGTTATTTGTGAGATTAAATTACCAGTGTATTCTGGGTTAAAGTGAATCTTAAATGAAAATACAACTCGTAACTACGTAAAATAGTGTGTTATGTTAGAATGCCCTTTATTTAAAGGACTTCTTAAAATCAAACAGAAGTCCCCCTTGTCCAGATTAAAAATGTTGTCTTTTGAGACAGGAAACATCTGTGTACTGGAATGAAAGTACAAGTTATGCAGAAATAGAATGTCTTTTATTCTGCCCCTCTAAACTGCTTCATCAATTCTTTGGTCTCAACTGGCTACTCTGCTGAATTAATTAGCATCAAAAACATCACTCCCTTGAGCAACGGAGGCCAATTTCCCAGCCTTTGTCTGTTTACATGGACTTATGTTCCTCTAAGTCCTCAACAGAGAGAGACCCCTCATATCATGTTCTTTGAGGATTTAGGATTAATTTCATCAGTTGTCTAAAACGTAAGAGCTGAGAAGTTCCTAATCCTCAATTTGCTGCATGTGATGTGCACATAGTTAGTCAAGAATTACCACATTACTCAATTTTTTTCTCCTTAAACTTAAAAAGTTTTTGCAAGGGGTTAGTGGAACTGATTTTATTAAAGACAGGGTGCCATTCTCTGTTCTTAGTTACACAAAGAAACATCCAAAATAATTCCACTGAAATTCTTCCTTCCCCCAGTGACTGGTATATACAAGGGGTTACAAACAGATTGCATATCTTATCAGAAATATATTAACAATAACTTGAATACAGCCAAGTAAAGCTGAGTTCTGAATCTTGCTTGGAATCTCTGTTTTTAAATAAAAATTTTAGAAGGAACCAACTTTATGTTAGTCAGAAGCCACACAGAAATCAGGGTATATTTGTATGATAGACTAACTAAATCATAGATGTATGCATCTATGCACATGTTGTTAGAAGCAGCTTACTTCATCAGATGCCAAGAAGGGGTCGTACAATGCCCCACTGAATTAATAGGAACCTTTGCCATTAGCTTTAGAAGAGAGATGTTCTACTTTATAGGATTATAAATATAAGCTTTATAGGATTATAAAAATAGGGATCAGCTAGATTCCTGAGTAAAGTAATCATGTGTGTTATTGGAGTGTAACCATGCACACATACATATACATATAAAGAAAGCCAATAACTACACTATTACATTTTCTTACCATTTAACAAGTGACTTGTTAAGGACTTTCTAATGTTCTTGTCTTTAAATGATGCCACTTATTTGACTTAAATTCTTTAATAATGTTTAACACTGTTCTCATTTTTATTTTTGTATAGACTTCCAATTCTTAGACAATGCAAAGTAACTAAGTCCATGCAAAATGTTGTTTCTAAAAATTTGTTTCTGTGATTAGTAATGAAAAAAAGCAACCATACATGTTTTATACTAAATAATACTTCAGCTTATCTTCAGGGACTGAAAAAATCACAGCGTTCACAACACCTGCTAGTTAGGGAGTCATTATAAACTGAATTATGCACTGAAATAGAGAAGTTACCCACCTTGCCCAGAGTCACAGAGGGAATTCCAATGTAAACCAGCATTAGAACGTATGTATGTCTGACTTTGGGTTAAGTTACATGTTACACTTACACCATACTAAATATGTAGACTATTAAGGAGTGTTAAAGTCAGAATGGGCTGGAGAAGTCACATGGTTAATAACATTTCTTGTTTAATACCATGTCTTGCCTGCCCAGCTCTGACTTACCACTAGTGAGCTAGCAAGCAGGGGCTTGGCTAGGAAATCTAGGCTCCATTGCTGCTCTGGATAGGGGGCAGGGGCTGGGAGTGGTGCATCATGGGATGCTGGAGAAGTGCAAATTGCTCATTTTATCTAATTGGAGCAAACTGAAGTTACCCTAACACAAGCTAGGTAGCATGGCCCAGAGTTCTCCTCACCTGAAGTGGTATAACTTTGAGATGCTATGGGGGCACTTAGTATGAATTAATGAGCTTTAACTTGCAGAAACTAATATTCTCAATGCTCTTAGTATTGTCTAAATGTAACAAGTAGCTTTACTCTTTAGTTGCTGTAGATGACCAGCCTAGGCCTGTCAAAATAAGAGCTTGTTTAGACACCCTACACAAATATGGGAAACTAATCACCACTTGATGTATACTATTTAGTCTGTTTATGCTGAGGTTATTCAGAAGCTTCTGTACCAGCCACAATACTACTTCAGGTCAAGTTATGCTGACCATAGTAGCAGCATCTGTGAAGAACCCATGTGTTTGTATCTCTTAGTCATCTAGCCCTGTTCTGAGCTGAAGTACAAAACAGGATAGTGAAAAAAGAAAAGAAAACAAGGCAGCTGATTTTCATCAGTGCTCCCTTATATTGCTGGCAAACCTACAAGAGAAATATTAGCAGACTTTCAGACAACCCAAAACCTTTTAATACAGTTAATTATTCCTGCTTGCAGAGAAATTAGACCCCAGTAACTTAACGTAGGAGTCTGAGATGAGTAAAGTGTACTAATTTAGACAGATTTATTGTTAATTGTGCACCTGCAACATACTGAACCTTCAGTAAGCATGCCTGATTTTTCCTTGCTTTTTATTATATATCTGGTTATGCTTGTAAGATGCTACTTCTAGCTAGGGAGAATTCTGACTTGATAACATGCTACAGTCAGCTTTACTGATGCAAATAGTTACTGAAAAGATAACATTGTGAAAACACAACCAGTGTTAAACTAGCCCTGATATACAAATTTGGTATACCAGAGTCCATCAACTCATTTTGCTCACCAAGCTTCACTTTGAAAGCATAGCATAAGTATTTAACAAGAGGAAAAGAAAATTACAGTGAGTACTCACTAGCTAAACAGCAGAGAAATACAACTGCTAGATACAAGATGACCACTTAAAAGCTGCAGCTGCTTGGCTTTGCCCAATTTAAAGGGCCAGTTTCAGAAGTGCATCTTGGGAAAAAAGAGCTTGCAAGAGAACATCAAATAAGGAAGAGTTAGAAGTTTACTGAGAGAGAGTGTTGGGGCTGTAACACATAGAACAAACATATTTCAGTAGAAAGCTGGAGTGTAGGCAGTGTTCAGAAGCTGACCTGTAGGTGTTTCATTATGTCTTTTCTGTGTAGGAATTAAGGAAATAAGCTAATTTTAAGTAT
>NW_017728992.1:41180659-41185659 GCF_001723915.1 Gavialis gangeticus
TTTTTCGTTATGCGAAGAGAACGATGGGGGGGGGGGGGTAGAGAGGGGGTGGGCTGCCTAGGGCAGCAGCTCCAGATACCACATTTTTAGGGGTTCAAAAGCAGCTGTTGCCACAGTGATGCTCCTTCACTTTAGCATAATGGGCCAACAATGCCCCAGATGCCAGAGGTTCCTGGCTAGAGGACCTTGCCTCTCTACTCAGGGTCAGACTGATCATGATATTTGGGGCCAGGAAGTCCCTGGAAAAATCAGTTTCAATCCCTGGACACATCATGGAGTAGGCCCTCAAAGAATGCATTTCTAAGTACTTGGAGAAGAAAGTGATCAGGAACAGTCATCATGCATATTCTAAGAGCAAGTCATGCCTGACCAACCTGATTGCCTTCTATGATGAGATGACTGGCTCTATGGATGCAGGGAAAGCATCTTTAGCAGTGATATACCTCTAGCAAGTCTTTTGATATGGTCTACCACAGCATTCTTATAAGCAAGTTAAGGAAGTACAGGTTGAATGATTGACCTGTAAGGTGGATAGAAGGCTGGTTTGTCAGGTTCAATAAGTAGTGATCCTCATCACTGAGCACTAGACTGCTCAGTGTCTAATTGTCAGCTGGCATCAAGTGAAGTGCCCCAAGGCTTCATCCTGGGTTCTGTTTTGTTCAATATCTTCATTAATGATCTGAAAGATGGGATGGATCATCTGCGAACTTGTCATCAGCAAGTTTGTGGATGATACCAAGCTTGGGGGAGTAGTAGATAAGCTGGAGGGTAGAACTAAGATTCAGAGTGATCTTGACAAATTCAAGGATTGGGCCAAAATAAATCTTAAGAGATTCAGCAAGGACAGGTGCAAAGTTCTGCACTTGGGATGGAAAAATCCCATTCACCACTACAGGCTTGGAACCAACTTGCTAAGCAGCAGCTCTATAGAAAAGGACCTTGGTGTTACAGCGGACAGTAAACTGAATATGAGTCATTGTGCCCTTGTTGCCAAGAAGGCTAATAGCATATTGGGCTGAATTAGTAGGAGTGTTGCCAGTAGATTGAGGGAAGTGACCATTCCCCTCTATTCTGCACTGGTGAGGCCACACCTGGAGTACTGTGTCCAGTTTTGGGGCCCCCACTACAAAAAGGATATGGACAAGTTGGAGAGAGTCCAACAAAAATGATTAGAGGACTAGGGAACATGACTTATGAGAAGAAGCTGAAGAAACTGTGCTTATTTAGTCTGGAGAAGACAAGACTGGGACAGGATTTGATAGTGGCCTTTAACTACCTGAAGGGTGGTTCCCAAGAGGATGGAGTTAGACTGTTCTCAGTGGTGGCAGATAACAGAACAAGGAGCAATGGTCTCAAGTTGCAGCAAGGGAAGTTTAGGTTAAATATTAGGAAAAACTCCTTCTCACTAGCAGGTGGTGAAGCACTGGAAGGGGTTACCTAGAGAGCTGGTAGAATTTCCATCCTTACAAGTTTTTAAGGCCCGTCTCAACAAAGCCCTGGCTGGAGTGATCTAGTTGGGATGGTCCTGCTTTGAGCAAGGGCGTTGGACTAATTGACTTCTTGGGGTCTTTTCCAACCCTAATTTTCTATGGTTTTATGAGTCTATGAATTTTACCTTATTATCAGACTGGTATGGCTGTGCAAGTTTTCTGTCTTACTCTGTAGCAGGGATGTAGCCCTCTTCCTTGGATCTCTCAAGCATATATTAACAACTTTGCAGCAGCAGGATGTTGGCTGCCATGATCCCCCTGCTTTACGTGTGGCAGGTTAGGGTGTTATGTCTTGTGGTTGTGTCAGGGTTGACTGTAGTTTTGCTAATAGGTTAGAAAATACATTTGTATGGGATGGTTTGGATAGGGATGATCATACCTCAGGCAGGGGGTTGGACTAGATGACCTCTGGAGGTCCTTTCCAGCCCTATAGTTTTATGAACTGTCCTGATCATAGAATTGCACTGGTGGTATGCCTCTGAGTAATCCAACAACCATAGCTGACAAACATCCATGTTCCTGTTACGATTCTGGAATGAGCTCCACTGACTCCAGCTTTAGCATGCGGAGAGGAGGAAAGCTAGGAATGCACAAAAGTGTCTTAGCTGCAATTTTCAAAAATGGCTATTGATTGAGACGGTTCAATTGCTTGGTGTTCAGCTTAAGAGGCTGTAAACAGACCTGTTATACAGAAAGTAAGCACCCAGACTTTTCTCCAAATAAAGTTCTTCTAGAAATGTGTCATTTTAGCCAACAAAGAACTGAGCTTCCCAAAATTACTAACCACTTTTGAAAATTATAGAGAGGGCTTAATTTATTGGAAAACCCAGAAAACTGCATAGAAATGGAGTGTCTTCAGGTCCAGGGGAATGAAGCTTCTCTTTATTTGAAGTCAACCCCTTCATTTCTCACAATACTGCATGAAAAATGAGATGGAGGCATGGGGGAATATAATCTTTTTTAAAACATATGATGTTGCATGATAACAACGACAAAGTGACAGACTTCCATGACTTAGGCTTTCTCACAAGCAGCCAATGATCTATCTCCTGTCAAGTACCGCATGTAACAGGGACAGTGGCACTGAATAATAATAATATGCCTTTTAATGACAGTTTGAATGTTAACCAGACCTTAAGAGCAGCAACAGCAGCACTAGCAAACCAATAATTCACTTACTGATTACTAAAACATCTCATAAACAAAGGGCTGCTGGCCCACTGCAATCCCTTCCCCATCCCTCAAGAATCACTGTCCTTCTTTCACTTATGTACACATTCAAGACCACTCACATGCTAAGCCTGGAAGTCTCTAGTGCATGCTCAGGATCACTAGGATTAAGCTAAAGGATTCCTCATAAAATATAGTTATGCATTACACTTATCACATACGATATATTTAGATCATAGCAAACTTTAATATGACTTGGTTTTTTGATCAGTTGCACTATGGTTTAAATATATATTGTAATACCACAGTGAAGTCTTGAAACACCTCCCCTGCAATCCCAGCATCAACCCTGGGATCACACTAAGCTAGTTGAAGGCTCTGGGGCAGTGTGGGAGCTAGGGACAACACTGGTATGGCACAAGAGCTGTTCCTGGGCCCCCACACCACAAGGGAGACAGTCCAGTGCTCTGGTGCAGTGCTGGGAGGAGAAAAGCAGGATGCAAACAGCTTTATTGGGCTCTCCCCTGCCACCCCACACTGCACCAGAGTCCCATAATATTACTTCTGTGGAGCAGGCTGACTTTGGCTCAGCATATGTTAGGTAATATGATATGGATATACTCTTCACTGGAAAAGACCTAACTTTACTGTGCTACGATGGCACTTAGCACATTTTACTGCTTGAATGCTCGGACACTAGCTGTATAAGTGTATGTCCTAAGTGTAACATGTAACAATACCCATAGGCTAGGGACAGAAATTCAAAAAGCCTGAGCCTGAGTTGATTCAGCCTTTGCAGGTTAGTCTAACCTGCAGAGAGTGAACTGGCTTGCAAGTGGATAGATGTTTGGCACATGCCTGCAGTGGCTCAAGCCAGAAGCCCAGGGCCACTATAGCAGCCCTCCCTTTCACAGAGAAGCTGAGCTGAGGGGGAGGAGGGGGGGCATGGCCAGGCCCCATGAGGCCTGCTCCAATGGCTCCCTGACAGCCAGGAGCAATTCAGGCACACAGGGCTGGTCAGCCCCAGAGGGGAACTCTTCCTCCTCCTACCTCTCCTGCACTGCCACACGGGGCTGGGAGGGAGGCCCTATTTAGTGCTGAGGGGGATCTTCTCCCTCCTCCTCCCCCCCTGCAGTGGGACTCTGTGAGGCTGCGTGGCCCCAAAGGAGGACTCTTCCCCCTGCTTCTCCCTCAACGCTGTGGGATGGGGAAGGGGAGCAATATGGGATGCTGCCCAGCCCCAGAGGGGGACTCTTCCTCCCCCCTCAGGGCAGGGGGAGGCTTTGTTCCATGCAGAGGGGAACTCTTTCTCCTCCTCCTCCTCCCCCTAGAGGAGCAGTGAGAGCGCAGAGCTCAGTTGGGCAGGGAGTGGGTATGTGTGGGAGAGTGGGGGGTGTAGGGACCCTCAAACACTTCCCCCATGACATGCAGCCCCCGCTGCCTGGCAGCAGCAGCAAACAGGGAGGTCAAGGTGTTCATGCCTGGCACAGGCGTGGCTCTGGCAAGTGCTGCACAGGGAGAGGAAGTGGAGCCTGCCTTATCCCTGCAGCTCTGCTCTCTGAGCCTGAGCCTGTGGCTCCAGCCACACACTGGAGCCAGCTGCTTCCCTCGCTTTCCGCTGGGCAGGTCCCAGCACTGTGCCAGGAGTGGAGGGAGCCCTGGCCCCTACTTTCCCACAGGGTCCAGTGCAGGTCTTCCCTGCTGAGAGGGTGGAGCTTGCAGGTACAGTGTGGAGCCAACATAGAGGCAGCCAGCACTGCACTGGGGGTGAGGAGCGCAGCCCTGTGCAGCCTGCCTGGCTGCTTCTGTCCCCAAAGCTCCATGTCCTGCCTACGGCTCTGCACTCACAGAGGGGAAGCCCTGTGCTGGATTCTGTGGGGAAGCAGGGAGCTGGGCTTCTTCCACTCCCAGCACAATACAGGGACCTAGACAGTGGGAAGCGGGGGAAGCTGCTGGCTCCAGTGCAGAGCTGGAGCTGCAGGCTCAGGCTTAAGGAGCAGAGCCACAGGGATAAGACAGGCTCCACTCCCTCCCCCCATACAGTGCTTGCCAGACCTGTGCCTGCACAGGGCATGAGCATCCTGACCTCTGCTGCTGCTGCCAGGCAGCGGGGGCTGCATGCCATGTGGGGAGTATGCAGGGGTCCCTACACCTCCCACCCTCCCCCACACCCCCATATCCTGCCCAGTTGCACTCTGCGTTCCCGCTGCCCCTCTGGGGGAAGGAAAAGGAAGGGGAAGAATTGCCCCCAGCACAGAACAGCCTCTCCCTGCCCCCACTCTGGGGCCAGACAGCATTGTACGGGGAGCACTGCAGTCTCACAGGGGCTGGGAGAAAGTG
>NW_017728992.1:41190659-41193026 GCF_001723915.1 Gavialis gangeticus
ACCCTCCCCCACACCCCCATATCCTGCCCAGTTGCACTCTGCGTTCCCGCTGCCCCTCTGGGGGAAGGAAAAGGAAGGGGAAGAATTGCCCCCAGCACAGAACAGCCTCTCCCTGCCCCCACTCTGGGGCCAGACAGCATTGTACGGGGAGCACTGCAGTCTCACAGGGGCTGGGAGAAAGTGGAGGAGGAGGAAGAGTCCCCATACAATGTCTCACAGAGTCCCCCTCCCCACCCTAGGAGGAGGAGGCAGAGGAGGAGGGGGAAGAGTTCCCCCCAGCAGGGAACAGAGGCTCCTCCCCACCCTGCAAGACAGCCAACCCAGTATGGCCCCATTAAGCTGAAGGGGGCAGGGAGAAGGGTTACTTCCCTGCTGGCCCCAGCTGCAGTGGGGAAACAGGGGAAGGAAGGAAGAATTAACTCCCTCCCTGCCCACTTTGCCTGAACAGGGCCATACCAGCCAGTGTCTCTGCTAGGGCCCATCCTGCTCTGGCTAGAGAGCAGAGGGGTGGGGTCAGCCCTGCAGCTGGAGCACAGAGCCCTCCCCAGTCCTGAGAGCATGCTGGGATGCTGTGGGTTTCTGGTTTATCTTAAACCAGCAAGGTGTCTGGGACAGACAATGCATAAACTGGTTTGAACCAAATCTGTTAAGTCTGATTTTATTAGTCTACATTTCACCAGGTTTATGTCAAACCAATTTTGGCCATTTTGAAAATGGTTTATGTGCACTGAATGTCTGTTCTGTTACAGGTTTAAACCAGTTTCTGATCACTTAATCCAGTGTATGTGTAATGTCTGTTGCCAGCCATAGAGACAAGGGCCCCTAATATCAGATAGAGGCTAGAAGTGTCATGTTGCTAGTGCATTCATTCATTTTCATTGCCATTCGGGGCTTTTCTTCCTACTAAATGAAACGAATAAAAAAACTTGTTGAAAGATACTGTGATCAGCCACTTGTGGCTGCACTTTGTGTGCCTGATGTCTTGAGAATGTACCTGTAGTTTAAAAACATAAGTCTTTTGGTTTGAATGCTCTCTTGGCCTGTTCAATTTTATGATTTCAGTGTGTATTTATAAAAACAAGCACTGTAACATGCTGATTTATATCACAAGTATATCAGAAAATAGGTGAATATTGAAAAGATGAAACTTTCAGTGGGGTATCTTGTTTCTAAAAAATGCAATTTCCTTGTTTGTGGTTGTTATTCACAAAGGACTGTTTCACAGAGAGTGAAGGGAAAAGGCATTTCAGTTTCAGAGCTGTAAAAGCTAATTCACATTTGAGAAAATTATTAGATGGAAATGTTCAGATCTAACTGCTATAAAAGGCACAATTGTAAAGTAGGCTCAAATTCAGCAAGTACCATTTAAGTTCCAGTCAATTATGGACAAGTTTGCAATTCATGAGCTCCTGAGCAACCAAAACTTAGCTATTACTCAAGCTATACAACAAAGAATTCTTTAATCCATATGAAAACAGTATGTTTGGCAACTCCTATTTTTCGAAGATAGCTACAATCCCTTCATTTTACTAATGCAGTTACTGCCACTTTACCTCTCAGGAAAAGGTAGAATTGCTGTGGCCTTTTCCTTTTATCCTTTTTTTTGGGGTACATTTGGGTCATTTGCTCATGTGTGTTTTGTGTATATGCCCCTGTGGACAATCTCTGTGATTTTTCTATATATTTGCATGTCATGAAATCTGTGTTTAGTTAGGATTCTGATCACTTACAGCACTGTGCCTTCCCTATGGATCTGTATCAAGGTAAAATCAGAGGAAATATAGGGGCTGATATCCTTGCTTGGCATGTGTCATTGAAAATCAGTTTATAATTGAAATTCTGATCCATAGTATATTTCAGGATTTATAGACATAGAAGGTTATATTTAACCTCTGATTATGATAAGTGTAGGTGGATTTTCCACTGTCAAGCACTCAGAAGGAATCCCAGTTTTGCAAATTGTCTGGTAAAATGAACACTAAATTAGTGTTGGCTGGGAAAAGGTTCTGGCTAGGGCATTTCAGAGATGTGCTTAATTCAGCATATCACTAGCACAACCTTCCATCAAACATCTTCTATAAGTCTAAGATACGCATTAAAACTGCCCCTGTAGAACTGGATTTTTCTATTTTCTCTAAGGGGTTCATTATTACCCATGTATGAGAACAATATCACCAATTTTTATATCAGCGCACTATATCAAGTCTGCTACTGGGGGAACACATATCAATATACAATATGTATATAAATAACATGTATATATACAGATGGATGATGCGCACTGCTCTGCTGTTCTCCCTGCTCTGCTGGGTGGAAAATTCCACTCCCGTCTTTATAGGCCAGATGACAAGCCTAATTTCCAGCCCC
>NW_017728992.1:41193093-41202255 GCF_001723915.1 Gavialis gangeticus
CCCTCTGGGGGGGAAAAACCCCCCCCCCTTTTTTAGGGCCGAAAAAAAACCCAATTTTAAACCCCCCCCCCCCCCCCCGATTGGTCTACAGGGTTCCTTACAAGGGAGGGCCAGGGGCCATCCAGGGCTTTCCCAGATCTCAAGGAGAGTTCTTGGCGGCACCTGTTGCTGGGCAAAGCTGGCAAAGCCCAGCTGAAGCGTGACAAGTGGGACTTCTTTTATTTCTGTTGTAGAAAGGATATGTATAGCCACTGGCTCTTTTCTGTTACTGCTACAATTGTATGATTTAGGGCCCAATTTTTTTACCAGCCTAAATGGACACACGTTACATGGTCTGTGGAGCCAAACTGTTCCTGTTTGTGGAAGCCCTATTAATGATCATTAGAACTAGGGGTTCTTGGTTGTAGCTGTGGTGGTCTAAGGATGTAGGCAGATGAAGTACTTTGGGTAAATGTCGTGTCTTTTATGAGACCCACTATATAGGGGGGGAAAAATTGTTCTTCACAAGCTTTTGGGCACAAACAGGCCTCTTCAGGCAATTAGAACTAGGTACATTAATTCTCCAGGCATCAACTCTGTCTCTCAGAATTCAATATTCCCTCTTCACTCTTCCTGTTAAAAATTGAAGAGTACAATACCATTTTTTTAACAGGTTAAGTTTGTATTTTACCTTGCAAAGTAGTAAAAGGATATTATTTTAACAACCCTGTTCCATTACCATCTCTTCATTTAAAAGTATCAACTTTATAGAAAATGATTTAGTGAAAAGAAATGTAAGAGCCTCGGGATTATTTTATACAATTTACTGCTAAGAACAGTGACATACTGAGAACAGTTGCTAATGCCAGGCATGGTTTATGTTTAACTCCATCACTGAATCTCAAGGGCTAAACGCTACTTGACCTACACCTCTGAAATCTCAAAGACTTTAATTCAGGGCACAAATTGGCTTTTGGAGTAGGATACTGTTTGAATACAACATCACAAAAGGTTTAGAAAAAAACAAAAACAGAGTGTCTCAGAAAAAAATTATAGTTTGGAATCTAGATTCAGCAACATTAATTGTTCCTCAGAGTGTTGATGCAAAACCAGGGAAAACTCAAACCATTGCATCTATATCCCTTTTTAAGTTATGAATATGTTTGGACTGATTCTGGCAATTACCATGCTCTATGAACAATATTTTTTGTTTATGGAAATTTTTGTGAACTGATCTTTACTTCTTTTGGTATATTGAATATTCTTAATCACTTGCCATACATTATTCACTCTACATGGCTGCTCTCTCAAGTTACATGATTTCATGTCTGCTCCTTAACTGGATGCCCAAATCCATTTTTTTTTTGTTACATAAGATCATTCCAAATAGCATGCTTTTATTGTAGGGTGGGTTTGGGGTTTGTTTGTTTTTTTGGACAAATAATTATTCATGCTGAAATTCATGAAACTTCAAGGTTTGTGATCATGTTCATGAATACTCAGCAGGTATCCAAATGCTGAATAATAAGAGATGAACCAAATAATTGCTAATGAGACCCCACAAATCACAGTGAAGTAGCTCAGTGCTTTTATCCATGAGAATACCCACATATATATTTATTTAACTGTTTAACTAGCTGTAAAAAAGCAAAAATGAAATGTGCACAGTAGGAAACTTGGTAAATTAAAATCTGTAGATAATCCCCTGTAGAATAAAACTGCAGTATATCAGGCAGTCTTAGTACTCAGGAGATATTGACAACTGCATCAATATACCCAGATATTTCACAAATCCTTTCATATGTACTGGTGACCTGGGATAAAATCATGGCCCAAATAAAATGAACACCAAAACTCCTATTGACTTCAGTGGGTAATGTCATACCAATACAGCAATGCTGTCTTATTCACTATCACACCAATACACCAATGGTATCTTATTCGAGTTTTTCAGTCATATCCATCACATCATATTTTTGTTAGGTTCATTATGTGATGGCACTAGCAGCCTTTGCATGTAGTAATGCGACCCATCTAAGACCACCAAACTCATGTAAACTAAGCAGTTGAACCCTGCCTTCTAGGAATTAAAAACATAATAAAGTAAGCGCTTCATTTTGGGCTACCAAGACAGTGACTCAAACAAGCATTTTTAAGTAGTAGAAGAGAAAAAGTAAATAGCAGAACTACTTCCTCCAATTCAACAGAGATATTACATTCAGTTTATCTGGGGAACCACATGGAGCATTTTAAACCTGAGAGCAGCTTAGCTCTTCGACACTTACAACAGCTCTTCTTCCTTTTGGGTTTATTTGCTGTGTCACTGAATAAGTATTTCAGACAGTGCTTAATATATTGCCATTTTTCCTTGCAGGGATTCTTTGAGATTGCAAAGAACATTAAAAACATAAGAAGGCATGAGGCAGGATCCAGTACAGTAAAGTAGATCTCTTTAAGGACACGAAAGAAATCATTGCTTGGACCTTTTTCTGCTGTCATAATGAGAACTTACCACTGCTTCTGGTTGCTGTTTTGGGTTGGGCAGCACCATCAAAGTTCCTCAACTCCATTATCCAAAAGGACTAGTGGCTTCCCAGTAAAGGAAAAGGTCTTGGAACTGTCTGGAAATAACAGGAAGGCGCTTAATCGTTCCAAAAGGAGCTGGATGTGGAATCAGTTCTTTCTCTTGGAAGAATACACAGGATCTGACTATCAGTATGTTGGCAAGGTAGGATTCCTTTACACACATCTATGTTCTTATTTGAAAAAAGATTTAGGAACCCCATTTTAATGATTGTGCAGGATTTGCGTATTATCCAAATTTAGGGGCTGCTGATTGTCTGATCAGCTTGTTATGATGAATAGTTAAGGTCGAGAGGACTGCAGAATAAAGCTGTGCTGCAGTAGCAACACAGGAATGAAAATGCTCTGATCTAACTAGCATGGTCCACAGACATTTATTTGTGTTTATTTTAAAGCTTTTGATCTGATCATTGTCTCAAAATCAGAAACATGATCCAGTAGGAAATTCTGGATCACCTGATGTAATGTGTTGCCTGATGTAATATAGGATCTCATCACTGACTTCACTGGAATTATTGCAATTTAGACCAGATGAGAATTTGACCTAAAAGATTTTAACAAAATATACATTTACAATCTATGTGAAGTGACACGTTCCCCTTTTTGGAATTAGCCAACACCCAAATTATAAAGAAAGAAGCTCAACATAGAGGTTCAGAGATCATTTTGACAACAGTTAATTCTCTAATATAGCATAGTATATATAGCTAGTATGTTACTAGCATATAGTAATATAGCATCTCATCACTGATTTCACTGGAAGTATTGCAATTTAGTCCAGATGAGAATTTGACCTAAAAGGTTTTAACAAAATATTCTGCCTGCCAAAAAGTAACTGTTTCACTGCTCATTTCCCACTTCAGCTTTTCTGCCACTGCTATTTTTAATTGTATTTTGGAGAGCTGCTGAAATTTTTGTGTCTTGCTTTGGAACACAAAGTATGTAGGGCACTAAAAAAAAGAGCATTTGCCACATTAGAAAGAAGCAAAACAGTTAAAACCTTTTTTTGTGCTCAAAGCATGATAACAGCGAGGAAAATGTCTGTAAAAATCACACCTGCTTCCTGGCTATATCTCTCCCTTTGTGCTGTAGAGTCACATCTGCTACCTTTATTGAGGCTACAGAGCTAACACAATTATGGAAGAGCCAGAGAGATTTTATGCCACCACAGCCACCATCAATAACATTGCCAATAAGATACAAATGCAGAAACTGTACAACTGGTAATGATGTATGAGGCAGAAGTGCACAGGTGGTTTTCCTATTCAAGATGGAGCTGTGCCTGGTTTACCCTGGCCATTTAGGACTTCTAGACAATGCAGTTGATCATGGTGGCTCTCCACTTGTTCTCCCTCCAGAGCTCTGCCCATTCTCCTCAGAGCTGCTCCCCATGCCTGAGCTGTTCAGTGTCAGGTGGATGTGACGGCCATCTCCCACTGCACCGCAGAAAGGCATGATTCAAGTGAAAGAAGAGCTAGTCTGCAGCATTAATAGTGAGGCAACCAGGTGGATCAGCATTCATGAAAAGTCCCTTTGGTTCTTTTCTACAGAAGGAAGCCAAAGGCATCAAGTGGTCAGAGAGGAGGGAAAGAGGAGATAAGAGGAGAATGGAGGAAAAACTTAGGGAACAGAGAAATCAAGAGGAGAGAGAACCACAGAAGATGATAAAAGAGGGAATGAAATGGGGGGAAAGGGCTGGGGGGAAAAGGGTTGGCTGCCCATAAAGAAAACAAAAACACACTGTCATCAACTGAAAACCAGCAGAAAGGGAAGAGTAGCAAAAAAGAAAAAGCTAAGACAAACCTGTCATTTGCCCTGTAAATTCTGACATGGAGTCCACGCAAATCCCATGGGCCGTGGTTGCCCCACGGTTGGTAGACTTCAAGTAACAGTCACTGACTTCAAGTGAGACTGACGCATAACCTTCAGGGGAGAGAAAAGTATGGCAGGATGATCTTGACGAGTGGCTGTTAAGAAATAATAATAATAAAGCCTCTTTGGCCTTGTAAACCAAACAAGTCATTGAGAGAGAATAAATGTGGAAGACCATAATGTTATTTTTAGAATTACTTTTCTGTCCATAACTGGCACTTTAATATACTCACTATTGCAAAGCATGGAAGTGACACATGATATATAAATGTCATTGATTCCATGTCCCTAGGCTGTTCACAAGTGGCCTTTCACACATCCTTCAAGTGCCAGAACTGCTTTCCCTCTTGTAATTGAACAATTAGCCAAAAGGCAGTAAAGACCAGCTGTTTATTATTTGACATAGTTGTATATTTGAGTGAGACTAAAACACGGGAATATCTGAATGAATGTATAATTTAGGTAACCAAGCAATTTAACTGAACCAGTGGCTTTCAACTTTTTTTCATTTGTGGACCCCTAAAAAATTCAAATGGAGGTATGGACCACTTTGGAAATTTTGAATGGAAGTGTGCATTATAAGTATGGGTATTCACATACTTTTGATTGATCATCATCATCTTTCACAGACTCCTTAGACATAGTCTGCAGACCCCCAGAGGTCTATGGACCACAGGTTGAAAGCCCATGAACTAAACAATTACACTTGACTGGTGTGGGCAAATGAGCATAATGAATTTAGAACCTGGCTTTCCTGTCTTTTGGTTGAGTGCCTGAACCCCTCAGCCATCAGGGCATAAACATGGGCAGACCTATATCCTCCTCCTCATTTTTTGGGGGCCACTCTGCCTGTGAAATAGGAGCTACATTAAGAGGATCAGGTAATAGACTGCAGGATTGAGAAGAAAGAATAGCTTAATTAGTGGAACATCAAAACCATTAAAAAAAGAAGGGAGGGTTGTTGTTAATACCTGTGGAATGAAGAGGTTAGAAGGAATCAGATTATAATGAACCGTGAAGTCAAGTGACTCCCTCAGTGCTGCCTGAATAGAAATGCTGCTGCCAGCTGGTTTTAAATGTTGGGTGGACCAGGAATCAAAAGGGGGTGTGACTCTACCACTGTACCCCCCTGCCCTGGGTCCACCCCTCTCTGGCCCTTATTTATGGTTTCATAGTTAGTAGGGTTGGAAGGCACCTGAGCAGATCATCGAGTCCGACCCCCTGCCATGGCAGGAAAGAGTGCTGGGGTCAAACGACCCCAGCAAGGTGTTCATCTAGCCTCCTCTTAAAGGGTAGGAGCCAACACCACTTTGCTTGGAAGTTGGTTCCAGATCCTAGCTGCCCTGACCGTGAAGTAGTGCCTCCTGATATCTAGCTTGAATCTACTCTTTGTCAGCTTGTGACTGTTATTCCTAGTCACACCTGGTAGCGCTCGGGGGAACAGTGACTCCCCCAGTGCCTGCTGGTCCCCTCTGACTAGTTTGTAACAGGCCACTAGATCCCCCCTCAGCCTTCTCTTGTGGAGGCTGAACAGGTTCAGGTCCTGTAGACTCTCCTCGTAGGGCCTGCCCTGCTGCCCCCTGATCATGTGAGTGGCCCTCCTCTGGACCCTCTCCATGTTGTCCACATCCCTCTTGAAGTGCGGCGTCCAGAACTGGATGCAGTACTCCAGCTGCGGCCTGACCAGTGCTGCATAGAGGGGGAGTATCACCTCCCTGGACCTGCTCGAGATGCATCTGTGGCTGCATGACAAGGTGTGGTTGGCCTTCCTAACTGTATCCCCACACTGCCGGCCCATGTTCATCTTGGCTTCAATGATGACTCCAAGATCCTTTTCTGCCTCTGCACTGGCGAGAAGGGAGTTCCCCAGCCTGTAGGTATGGTGCTGGTTCATCCTCCCCAGGTGCATCACCTTGCACTTGTCAGTGTTGAATTCCATCCTATTCTCGTCCACCCACCCCTGTAACCTGTCTAGGTCCGATTGTAGCCTATTCCTTCCTTCTAGCACACCCACATCCCCCCACATCTTAGTGTCATCAGCAAATTTGAACAGGGTGCTTTTTACCCCCTCGTCCAAGTCACTGATGAAGATGTTGAACAGTGCAGGCCCAAGGACTGAGCCCTGAGGAACCCCACTGCCCACATCCTTCCAGGTCGAAAATGACCTGCCCACCACCACTCTCTGGGTGCAGCCCTCCAGCCAGTTGGCAACCCATTTAACTGTGTAGGTGTCAGCGCCACAGTCCCCCAGTTTCTTAATGAGAACGGGGTGAGAGACAGTGTCGAAGGCCTTCTGAAAGTCCAGGAAGACTATGTCCACTGCTACCCCTGCATCTAAGGATTTGGTGATCCGGTCATAGAAGGCCACCAGGTTGATCTGACAGGACCTGCCTCTAATGAACCCGTGTTGGTTGCCCCTAAGCATAATCTCCCCTGCTGGCCCCGTGTCGACATGCGCCAGAAAAATTCTCTCAAAAAGCTTGCCCAGGATTGAGGTAAGACTAACCGGCCTATAGTTTCCGGGTTCTCCTTCCTCCTCTTTGTGAAGATGAGAACCACATCTTAAGCATTTAGATGCTTAAAGGCACTGAACTCTTCTGAGAACTGGGATACAGATTTTTGTGTGGTGAGCACTTGACAATCAGCCCTCATTACTAATATATCACACAGGATATTGCAGCTGCTGCCTCCAAGAAATTCCTGTCAACACTATAAGAATTGCTCATATGCACTGGCCGCATAATCAGATCCACCAGTTCTGGTCTGTGACTATGTGTCTTATTCCTGCATATTTAAGTAATGAAGCCTAAAAAAACAACAACCCCACTGTCAGTTAGTCTGAGACATAATCACATAAGAAACTCTGAGAAAAGTTCTTGGCTGGAATTATTCATTGTGCTGCTGAATAACTTGTGAGCTGAGGCTATTAATTGGAGTGTGATTGATGGGTATAGTGACATTTTAACTTGAAGATATCTCTTCTTCTGGTTCAGGAATTATGACACTTGGTAGGGGCTGAATCCCAAAATAAAATAAAAGGATCATAGGAGCATAAAAGTACAGAGGTGCCCAGCACTACTTTACAGCACTAATCCAAAATATTGTGGTTCAATTTTTAAAAAGAAATTGATCATACCAGTAGCTACTCAGTGGGATTTAAAAGGTTTAGGGGATGTACTCGTTTAAAATCATAGGGGGAATGTGAGTGTGGGCACAGCCAAGCAGATTTACACATTATGTGGTGGTGAATGAAGATATTTTCTTTAGCGCAATCTTCATAAATAATAGATACTGTGTCTCTGTATGTGGTAGATCCTTTAAAAGACTTTACCGCTGACTACATACAGCTGAACAAAAGATACATCCATTCATTGACCTCTGACATGAATAGGTTTGTCGGAACTCAAACTTACATATTGTTGCCAAGTAAGGGAATATGATGCCTCTTCTTTCCGACCCAGGAAAGTTCTAAACAAACTTAAATCTTTATTTATTAACCAAGATATAGCTTTTGGCAGCCCATAGTGGAAAAGAACTACTTACTTTCTTGATAACATGGAGGACAACCGTAGAACAGCTTTGTCACATTCTGTCAGTCTGTCACCAATAAGGACTGCTAGCCACAGTTTTGCTGTGTCTTATTGATGGTCACATAATTTAAGCAGCAGGCTTGCCTGCAAGCTATCCAATGTTAGTACCCCCATACGCTGCATCATAAACTATCATCCTCTACTGACAATTTCATTTTTTCTAGAGAGATAAAGTCAGAGTTGTTCATCTACTGTTTTTTTGGCAGTGCATAAAGACTGTTGCCTTACTTTAGCCAAAGTTAGTATCTTTTTCTTTAGTTTGTTACTACATCCTTGGCTGTAATAGTAAGTACCTTTAGGACAAACAGATTCTGTTCTACACTGCTTTTTCTTTTCATTATGGTCCTTCTGGGGATAAATGTGATACAACACCAGTAATAGTATGTTTCCCTAATGATTAGCATTTTCTAGGAAACCACAGAAAGAAAAAGCCAAGGCCAACCTGAACCATATGAAGAGGTAACATTCAGGCTATATGTCAATAAATAAAAAGTAGTATTGTTGCTGGCACACAAAAAGGTTTGTTTGGATATCAATGGTTATTGCATAGCATAAGTCGGGCTACAGCATTTCAGAAAATGACTCAGGTACTCCAGAAGTTAAATGGTATCATCTGTTAACTGGACAACACAACAACAATCAGGAGACTTCTGTGCTTCCCCTCTTCTATCATCCTATCCTTGGCACTGAAATTCTCATTATAATTCCCTACAGAAAAAAACAAGATGTGAAAATTCAAACGAAAATGACTATTATTGGCATCTGCACATTTTAGCACGTTTAATACATTTTTTTTCCTGGCAGAAGTTTCCTTCACTATTTATTTTTCCAGCTTATAACTAACACTGTGATTTATTCTTTGTTTCCGGTTTTCTGTTACAAAATACCATTACTGTTTGTTGACTTAGAGAGGCCCAAAAGTAAAAATTATTTTGCTCATTCAGTGCAGCTATTTAAAGGGTTTCAGATTTATCCTGATGCTTTTTGTCTCCAGTGTTAATGCACATTTGCTGGGTTAGAATCTGCACCCTGCCCTGCGAAAGTAAAGGACAGAGCCTACGAAATAGGAAGGCTTAGGTGGCTCTTATGTGGCTTCCTAATTCTGAGCAGTCCCAGGTTCTACTCTGTCATCAGCAAA
>NW_017728992.1:41207255-41215954 GCF_001723915.1 Gavialis gangeticus
GTGGCTCTTATGTGGCTTCCTAATTCTGAGCAGTCCCAGGTTCTACTCTTTCATCAGCAAAATGTTGACAGCATTAGGACGTGTTGAAATAACATCAGCCTCTGGCTGACTTTCTATGGATACCAGTCCTTCCCAGAACCTCTGCAATATTGTGTGCCACTCAGCTGAACCCCACATTCCCATCCCCTACTTTCTGTCATGCACATATAAGTACACAACACATAATCCAGGAGAAGAGAGGGCTAAAATGGCCTTAAGCCTAGGGTTGCCCTGGAGTCTCCAGGAATTAGATATAAATCTCCAGGAGACTGCTGAAAGTGATAGGGCAGTCATTAAAATAAACATTAAATGTCAAATCCAATGTATGCAGTAGTCCAGTGGATTTTTAAAATGTAATAGTAATGTGCATTTACCTTCCTGATGTAGTCATGAAGTTTATTACATCATGTAATGAAGCCCCCCGGAATAGATACAAACAGAATTGGCAACCCTACTTAAGCCAGAATTGGCAACCCTACTTAAGCCACCTTTGTGCCCACCCAGTCCTGATCCAGCCTCAGCACATCAACTATACCGTGGCTTGCAAAAGGGGTTGTTAAAAGGGAACATGTCCATCACAGTATCTGTTCTAAGGTACTTCTCCCACAGCTGGATACAGGGCTTTTAGGAATATTTTTTATCTCACCCTTCCGCCTCACCCACAGTGTTTTATGTGTTTTTCAAAGCACTGTGCAAACATTAGGTAATTACAGTAATCTATTTACTGCCCTTTTGAAGTAAGCATTATCATCAGCCTTTTATAGAGGAGGTAAGGGATTCACAGAGAGGTTAACTGACTTGCCTATAGCCACAAAAAAAAAAATACAAGTGAAAGGATTAGAAAACAGCAGTTCCAAATGCTTAAACCCTTGCTCAGGCTACTAGACCACCTGCCTTTTGCTTTGACAGGCTAAGTACTTGTCTGTCTGGTAAGAGATAGAACAAATGCCATGGGCACTTCTGCACTTCCTTTATTCTTCAGCTTCATCATTCATATTTTATGTCCCACTACTTGACTTTCCCAACTGCCCTTCATTCCCATATTGAATTGCACACACATACACATGCTTGTCTTATATTCCTCTTTGAAAGATTTACTGGCATTGATAGAAGTTCTCTGTACTGTCGGTCTCTGTGGAATAGAGATAACTTTGAAATGAGGGACAGTTGAGAGGTTAGAGGCACAGGAAGAGAATCTAGAAACATCTTCTGAATTTCAAAGTGTCGCAGTTGCACAAGGAAGGCAGATAATGAGAAAAAGGCTAGGGCAGGTGGAAACACGATTCGGAGAAAGAAGGGGCAGGCAACCTAAGGACCTCTGGTATCTTTGATGCTTGTTATTATGGATCTATTTAGTGCAGCTGTCCTAGAGTCTAGATACGTTGCACACATTTGTAAAAGCAATGTCAATACAATAGCAGAGCCCGCAAGCAGGCTCATAGGTCATCTAAAGCAAACCATAACTCCTCCAATTCCAAAGAGTATTTCTCAAATCCGCTTTCCGATTCTGGTCGATTAGCTTTTTCAGTCAATCCTTCTCAACCTAGAGAAGCCTTGAAAAATAAGTCTTGGTGTTTCAGACCCATGTGCTATTATTTTATCTCTGTTGAATGTGATCCACTTCTTGTTTTTTCACTTCTTGGGTTTTTTATCTATCATTTTCTAAACTAAATTAATTCCACCAGCCACACACGGATAAATTACCCAGTATATTACTCGCATTTTGTGCCATATCTTGCTCAACAGAGGAGGCCTCTCAAAATCTTTCTGGACTCTGTAGGTGTGCTCTAGTGTTTCCATAAATCATACACCAAAGAGATTTTCAAACTGTAGTTTAGAGGCTACTGCTGATATGCAGACCACTTCTGTCTCAAGTAGTCCACTTTATGCTAGCATCCAACCACTTCACAGTCTTTTAGGTATGCATCCCCCTGTGAGTAGGGAAGTTCTATTATATAGTTGATAGTTGGGAATGGAGGCAAGGAAGGCTTAAAGATTTGTCTACCCCACCTCTGTGATGCATCTGAGAATGTATCCATGAAGTGTGCCCCACTCATTCATTTCTATTCTGTGTGTGCGATGGACATGAAGACCTCAGCATGGTGCTGAATAGGGGAGTGCAAAATTCACCTGACTCAGGCTGTATTCAGGCCATATTCAATTTGGATTTGTATTTGACCTGAATCAGGGACATTGATTTGATTTGTTGATTCAGATCACTGTCCCCAATTCAATTCAACCCAATCCGAATCTGAAGATTTGATGCTGATTTGGAGATTTAGCGATTCAGCCATAGACACAGCTTTAAATGCTTTTTCTACATACCTTGAGGTACCAGAGTGGCTCATGAATGCTGCGATGCTGGGGCAGATGGAGCATCCCATAGGAGCACGTGGGAGAACCCCCACGCACTCGGCAGCAAACCTGGAAGTGGACTGGAAGTCTGCTGCCAAGCGCACTGGGGAGTGCCCCATGCTCCTGTGGGACACTCCATCCGCCCCACCATCACAGCATTCATGAGTTGCCTGGTACTTTGAGGTATGTAGAAAAATCTTTTAAACTGTGTCTATGTCCGCATTGCCGAATCCTAGTCCAGTGCCCTGAACACTGTATCATCCTTCTTCCCCTTCATGGAGCAGGCTCATTTTACACTGCTGCTTCTGCTTCCGATTTCCAGCTACAAAAATACACCAAAAAACATCCAAACTCATGTATGTGTTGCTCCCCCATACTTAACATCACACAGTGCATGGAAATGTGCATGGCTGCAGAAGCCATTCCTCTAGGTTACTTAAATTGTAAGCTCTTTGGGACAAGGATCATCTTTTTATTCCCTGTTTGTATGGTGCTTAGCATAAACGGAGTCTTAGCCCATACAGTAAGTAGTGTCATATATATGGTACCTGCAAATAGTATGATTTCTAAACTCTAAGCAGTCCTTCTTTCAAACTCAAACTTCCCTCCATTAACAAAGATCAAATGTTATTGCAGTCTAAGTTACTGAAATATATTCAGTGTGAGGCTTAAGGAAACTTTGTTTAAAGAATAAGTTTCCTGACACTGCGATTTTCCCTCCTCTGCTGTTGTAGCTATTTCTCTTCTTCGGGGACCCTGTTTCAATCTGGGGAAATAGCAAATTGAAAGCTCTGGCCAGTCAGCATAATGTTTCAAAATGTAAACAGAAAATGTGTTGTGATGTGAATAGCTGCTGTCCATCTCAGTGCACTAATGCAGACTGCGACTAGCAGATTCCCTTTGCTTTCACCATTAATGTGGTGAAACAGAAACATTGGCACGCACTGCAAATACTTCAGTGTTCAATGGAGCTTGTATGTCATGAGCGTCTGAGATGGCAGATGAACAAAAGTGAAGAATGCAACCCTCAGGAAAGGACTGAAACAAGAAGCAGCAATTCTCTCTGTCTTTCTCTCTCCCTCTTTCTCTCTCTCTTCCCCCTGTCCCCTCCTTTTTTTAATCCTATGGAAAAAGAAGATCAACAAAGTTGTGGAGGAATAGAGTGGTTGTGGGGGCTGAGAAATAAAGTTATGTCAGAGAAGCAGGAGAGAATATTTTGGCAATTTTTTTTCTGGAACCAGCCTGAACATTGCTTTGGTTTCCTTTTTAAAATAAAATAATAGGTTAACAAGTTTTATGAACACAACCCTTCTACCCACTCCACCCCCCACAGTTTCCTTATGAAACAGAAGCATCACATTTTTAAGGTATTCTGCTGAGGAATACCTTAGCATTCAATACTGTGCTCCCATTCAGATTATTCCAAGATCTCCAATGAGAATAAACCCAGATTCCTAGACCATGAAATACTGGATCCTTAATCCATCATTAGCCTCAAAGTAAATCTTGCTCCTCTTGCATCCTGAGAAATGTGACTGGAGAATATTTGGTTGGAGGGAGAAGAATTAAGGGTGGCATTGGCAGGGAAATTCTGCTAGGAATCAGGGCTTTCTTTCAAGCTCATGGCCTTCTTAACAGATAGTTTAGGCCTCCTACAGGACCCTGGGGATCTGTCCTGTTCCCAGTTTCAGGACTCTCTCAGTTTTTCCTGCAAGGGAGCAATGATGATGAATGTGAAATTGTGAAAAAATTTTCTCCTCTTAGCTTTTGATGTAGAAATGAGTAATCAGGTCTGTACTGTTTGCATGCAAATAGCATATTAAAGACTGAACCAGAAAAAAAAAACTTGTGGCTCTGAAAACCCTGTTCCTTCAGGAACTTGGATTTTAAACCAGACATGGATACTCACGTGTCTGAGTCCATCTCTCTCTCTAACTCTGTTTCATATATATTATATATAATGCACACACATACTTCTGGACATGATTGTCAGCATCAAGCACTCAGACTATCAAGGGGTCACCTTTGTCAGTAAGCAAAAGATGAGAGTTTGCTTTCAAGTGCATCCATCTGGGAATAGTAAGAGGCTGTTACCTGCTGAAGGAGCCTGATGTTTTATTCAACCCTCTCCCAGTAAAAAAACATTTCTGTATTTTTAGGTCATGGGGTTGCTTTTTATTTATGGTTTATCTTTACGAGAGAGTTCCCCCCATGAGGAAAGAGGTTCTTACTGAAATAAATATATGTATTTTTTCATCTAATCCTATGAAACCATGCAAATTCATAGAGAAATAAAATCATAATTGTTGAAAGACTTGCTCATAGGCACATGTCTGATTTTTAAGGTCTTTTTGGGGGCAGGGGGAAGAGAGACATTTTGTGAACAGCAACTAGTTTTTGAATTAAACAAATCAGCTCTAAATGATTGAAAGTGAAAGATTTGAGGAATAATTCTGACATCCAGTAAACACAAAAAGATGTTCCAGGCAAGCCTGATGAGACAGCAGAAGAAATCTAGCTTGGACATGCAATATAAATTATTTGAATTCCATAGCACTCATCTCCTAAATTAGAACATTGAGAACCAGATCCAGCAAAAACATCTTAAACATGTGAATAAGTGTATGTTAGATCAAGCTCCAAAAGAAGCTGGAGGAGGTATTCTTGCTGCCCTGTGCATGTAAAGCCACCCTTTTAAATACAGGGCCACATATAATTCACATTAAATTCCATTGGCTACAGTGAGCTGTGATCAAATCCATGAAACAAGTACTGTATGCAAAATAGAGGAGCATTGCTTCGGACATGTGTGACTGACTATTTTGCTTCTGCTTCTGTGGGACTTTATGAACAATGGGATATAGTATATGTGCCTCTTCTCTTGTAGGAATCTTTTCTAACAGAGAGGAAAATACAGCACAGTAAAGAAAAATTATTAATCTGCAGAGGAAGTAAATAAAATGTGAATATCCAGACAGATATTTCTTTTCTGCATGTGGACTGTTTCGCTTATCCTTAAGTTGTGTGAAAATGGCAGTACTATTTAGTTTCTATATTGAAAAAATGGAATATAAGAATTAGGCATTCTTAAGCTAAATGTCTTTCTCCCTTACAGATAGATCTGAAGTAAAGATTTTTCAAGGTACAAATGGCAATGAGTTGTAAACTGTTCTCTGAGTGAAAGTCATAGGACATTAAATGCTTGTATACCACTTGTATACTGAAACATCTTCCCATTAGGATATAATATATCATAGAATCATAAAATATTAGGCTTGAAAGGGACTTCAAGAGATCATCTAGTTGAAACCTCTGCTCAAACCAGGACCATCCCTAACTAGATAACAGGGCTGTGAGAAGCTTCGGTCCCTGATTCAATTTGGTGGAGATTCAGCCCAATTCAGTGGCTGAATCTCCAAATCTGAATCAAATCAGAGGACCCTTTAATCTCTCTGAATCAAATTAGAACCCTTCAAATCGATTTGGATAGATTTAGAAAGATTCAGAGATTCGGACATAGAGGCAGCTTTAAATGTTTTTTCTACATACCTCTAGGTAGCAGGGACTTGTGAATGCTGCGATGCTGGAGCACATGGAGTGTCCCACAGGAGCACAGGGTGCTCCCCAGCGCGCTCAGTAGCAGACCTGGCAGTGGACCAGAAGCACTTCTGGTCCACTTCCAGGTCTGCCAGGGAGCACACCAGGGGGCCTCCCTGCCCCCTCCTGGCTCAGCAACTGGTGCTTTCTGGGTCTAGAGGAGGCACCCGGGGTACCCCTGTGGCCAATCACCAAGCTGGGGAGGTGCGGGGGGGGAGGGAGGAGGGTATCTAGCACGCTCCCTGGAAGACCTGGAAGTGGACCAGAAATAATACTTCCAGTCCACTTGTAGGTTCACCACCGAGCTCATGGGGGGCACCCCTGCACTCCGTGGGATGCTCCATGCATGCCAACATTGCAGCAATTATGAGCCACGCCTGCTACCTCAAGGTATTTAGAAAAAACATTTAAAGCTGTGTCTATGTCTGAATGACTGATTCTCTGAATCAGCATTGAATCTTCAGATTTGGATTCAGCTGAATTAAATTGGGGACAGTGATCTGAATCAACAAATCGAATCACTGTCCCTGATTCAGCCCAAATCCAAATCAAATAGGACCTGCTTTGCACACCCCTACTAGATAATCCCAGCCAAGGATTCATCTATTTGGGTCTTAAAAACCTCTAAGGATAGAGATTCCACCACCTCTTTGAGTAGCCTGTTCCGGTGATTTACTGCCTTCTTCATGAGAAAGTTTTTCCTAATATCTAACCTAAACTTCCCTTGGTCCATCTTGATACCATTGCTCCTCATTCTGTCATCAGCCATTACTGAGAGCAGTCTAGCTCCATCCTCTTTGGAATTGCCCTTCAGGTATATGAAGGCTGTTATTAAACCCCTCCCTTAGTCATAGTTTCATAGTTTCATAGTTGGTAGGGTTGGAAGGGACCTAAGCAGATCATCAAGTCCGATCACCTGCCATGGGCAGGAAAGGATGCTGGGGTCAAATGACCCCGGCTAGGTGATTGCCTAGCCTCCTTTTGAGACTCTCGGGGTAGGGGTGAGTTAGTTCCAGCTCCTAGCTGCACTGACCCTGAAGTAGTGCCTCCTGATGTCCAGCCTGAATCTACTCTCAGTCAGCTTATGGCCATTATTCCTTGTTACTCCCAGTAGTGCTTTGGGGAGCAGGGACTCTCCCATTGCCTGCTGGTCCCTCTTAGCAAGTTTGTAGGCAGCTACCAGATCCCCTCTCAGCCTTCTTTTGTGGAGGGTGAACAGGTTCAGGTCCCATAGCCTCTCCTCATAGGGCCTGCCCTGCTGCCCCCTGATCATACGAGAGGCCCTCCTCTGGACCCTCTCAATGCTATCCACATCCCTCCTAAAGTGCGATGCCCAGAATTAGATGCAGTACTCCAACTGCAGCCTGACCAATGTTGCATGGGGGGAGGATCACCTCCTTGGACCTGCTTGTGATGCACCTATGGATGCATGACAAGGTGCGGTTAGCCTTCCTGACAGCGTCCCCACCTTGGCGGCCCATGTTCATCTTGGAATCAATAGTGACTCCAAGATCCTTTTCTGCCTCTGTGCTGACAAGAAAGGAGTTCCCCAGACTGTAGGTATGTTGCTGGTTCTTCCTTCCCAGGCACATTACCTTGCACTCGTCCATATTGATACCCATCCTATTCTCATCCGTCCACCTCTGTAACCTGTAACCTGTAAGTCTTCTCTCCTCCAGACTAAATAACTCCAGTTTCATCAGCCTCTCCTCAGAAGTCCTATTCCCCAGCCCCCTAACTGTTTTTGTTGCCCTCTGCTAGACTCTCTCTAATTTTTTCACAGCCTTTCTGTGGTCAGGGACCCAAAACTGGGCACAGTACTCCAGATGTGGCCTCATCAGTGCTGAATACAGGAAAATAAACACTTCCATCAATCTGCTGGTAATGCTCCTATTAATGCAGCCCAATATGCCATCAGCCTTCTTGGCAACAAGGGCACACTGTTAGCTCATTCAGCTTATTATCCACTGTAACCCCAAGGTCCTTTTCTGCACAGCTGCTAATTAACCATTCAGTCCCCAGCCTCTACCAGTGCATGGCATTATTATATCCTAAGTTCAGGACTTTGCACTTGTCCTTATTGAACTTCATGAGATTTCTTTTGGCCTAGTCCCCCCATTTGTCTAGGCCTCTGTGAATCCTAGTCCTACACTCCAGCATATGTACAGGCATACCTCGTTTTATTGCGCTTTGCTTTATTGCGCTTCGCAGATATTGCGTTTTTTACAAATTGAAGGTTTGTGGCAACCCTGCGTCGAGCAAGTCTATTGGCGCCATTTTTCCATCGGCGCCATTTTTCCAACAGCATTTGCTCACTTCGTGTCTCTGTGTCACAATTTGGTAATTCTCGCAATATTTCAAACTTTTTCATTATTCTTATATATTTGTTATGGTGATCTGTGATCTTTGATGTTACTATTGTAATTGTTTTGGGACGCCACGAACCGCCCCCATATAAGATGGCGAACTTAATCGATAAATGTTGTGTGTGTTCTGACTGCTCCACCGACTGGCCATTTCCCCCATCTCTCTCCCTCTCCTCAGGCCTCCCTATTCCCTGAGACACAACACTATTGAAATTAGGCCAATTAATAACCCTACAATGGCCTCTAAGTGTTCAAGTGAAAGGAAGAGTCGCACGTCTCTCACTTTAAATCAAAAGCTAGAAATGATTAAGCTTAGTGAGGAAGGCATGTTGAAAGCCGAGA
>NW_017728992.1:41216429-41226384 GCF_001723915.1 Gavialis gangeticus
GTATAGTGTAAACATAACTTTTATATGCACTGGGAAACCAAAAAATTCATGTGACTCACTTTATTGCGATATTCGCTTTATTGCGGTGGTCTGGAACCAAACCCGCAATATCTCCAAGGTATGCCTGTACTGCTCCATCCAGCTGAGTGTCATCTGCAAACTTGCTGAGGGTGCTCTCCATCCATCCAGCTAAACATATCGAAGAACACTTCCATAGGACCAAACCCTGGTGCACTCAACTTGATACCGGCTGCCAACTAGACACCGAGCCATTGATTACTACCCTTTAAGTCCAATGATCCAGCCAGTTTTTTGTTCATCTTACAGTCCAGTCATCCAACTTGTACTTCCTTGGCTTGCTTCCAGAGATGTTGTGGGGACCATATCTAAAGGTAGATGTCATCTTCCTGGACTTTAAGAAGGCCTTTGACAGTGTTTCCCACCACATTCTCTTAAAAAAAAATGAGGCATTGATGCCTACACAGTCAGATGGGTGGAAAATTGACTAGATGGTCGCACCCAGAGAGTGTTGGTGGATGGGTCGTTTTTGACCTGGAGGGATGTGGCCATTGCAGTCACCCAGGGCTTGGTCCTTGGGCCTGTAGTGTTCAACATCTTTATCAGCGATCTGGATGTGGGTGTGGAAAGCTTGCTGTCCAAATTTGCTGATGATACCAAGATGTGGGCCAAGGTAGGCACGCTGGAGGGGAGGGACAGAATCCAGTTAGATCTAGACAGGTTACAGAGGTGGGCAGATGAGAATAGGATGGAATTCAATGCAGAGAAGTACAGGGTACTGCATCTAGGGAGAAGGAACCAGCAATACACCTATAGGCTGGGGAACACCCTTCTTGTCAACACAGTGGCAGAAAGAAATCTTGGAGTCACTGTTGACTCCAGGATGAACGTGAACCACCAATGTGAGGAAGTGGTCAGTAAGGCTAACTGCACCTAGTCGTGCATCTACACATGCATCACAAGCAGGTCTATGGAGGTGATCTTTCACCTCTATGCAGTGTTGGTCAGATCACAGTTGGAGTACTGTGTCCAGTTCTGGGTGCCGCACTTCAAAAGGGATGTGGCTAGCATTGAGAGGGTCCAGAGGAGGACCACTCACATGGTCAAGGGGCAGCGGGTCAGGCCTTATGAAGAGAGGCTGAAGGGCCTGAATCTATTCAGCTTCCACAAAAGAAAGCTGAGAGGGGATCTGGTAGCTGTTTACTAACTCACTAGGGAGGACCAGCAGAAATTCGGTGAGCTCTGTTCCCCCGGGCACCACCGGGGGTTACTAGCAATAATGGCCACAAGTTGTTAGAGAGCAGGTTCAGGCTGGACATCAGGAGACATTACTTCACAGTTAAGGCTGCCAGGCTCTGGAATGGGGTCCCAAGTGAGGTGGTGCTCTCTCCTACCTTGGGGGTCTTCAAGAGGAGGCTGGACAGATATTTGGCTGGGGTGCTATGACCCCAGAAATCGTTCCTGCCTGGGGCAGGGGGTCGGACCTGATGATCTGTTTAGGTCCCTTCCAACCCTAAGCACTATGAAACTATGAAAAGCTTTGCTGAAGTCAAGGTAGCTGGCCAGTATGATGATCCACTGCTCTCCCTGCATCCACAGAACCAGTCATCTTGTCATAGAAGACAGTCAGGTTGCTCAGGCATGACTTGCCCCAAGTGAATCCATGCTGACTGTTCCTAATCACTTTCTTCTCCTCTTTGGGCATTTATACACATACATTTGTCTGCTCCAACATGCCAGGAGTATGGATGGTGCACAAGCTGGTGTGCCCAACGCTGTGTCACATATGTTTGGATAATTACTACAAAATGCACATGAGTGCTGAGAAAATGGTGGTGGTGCACTTTTGAACTAAAACACCTTCGATTTGTTTTAGTTCAAAAGTGTGCTGCTGCCATTTTCTTAGCACTGACATTCATTTTGCTGCTTATACAAATGTACGTGCTGCAGCACTGGACACTTTTAAAAATGCCTGGCACTGAGGCACAGGCACGTGTGCAAATGCCCCGAGTGCTTAGAAAGGGATTCCTTTAGGACCTGCTCCATGATTTTTCTGAGGACTGAAGTGAGTCTGACCGATTTGTCATTCCCCAGATCTTCCTTCTTCCCTTTCTTAAAGATGTGCACTATACTTGCCCTTTTCCAATTGTGTGGGACCTCACCGGATTACCATGGGTTTTCAGAGATAATAGTCAGCAGCTCTGCAATCACATCAGCCAACTCCCTCAGCGCCCTCAGGTATGTTGCTTCCAGTCCTATGGACTTGTACACATCCAGCTTTTCTAAATAGTCCGTAACCTGTTCCTTTGCCACAGTTGGCTGCTCACTTCCTCTGCAAACTGTGCTGCCCAGTGCAGTAGTCCAGGAGATGACTTTGCCTGTGAATACTGAGGTAAAAAGACATTGAATAAATACTTCAGCCTTCTTTGCATCATATGTCAGTAGGTTACCTCCCGCATTCAGTAAAAGACCAGACTTCCCCTGATATTCCTCTTGTTCCCAGCATATTTGTTGCTGACACCTCTGCTGACTATCTGCACCATGAGAAGGTGACAGCCTCCTCTGATCTTCTGTTCTTCCCCCTTTCTGCACAGAGTAGAGCAGAGGGGGGTTGTCTTGGACTTGACTTCTTCATCATACTGGCCAGCCACTGTGCTGATGTGCCAGGGGAACACGGGCTGTGTGTTGCAGAGGACCAGAACAAGGTAAACATGTCTCAATGTGAGAAGAAAACTGATATACCATGACTCCCTGAGTCATGCACTGGGCTTCCACAACTACACACGTATGGGGCTGTGACAAAGCCATAATTCAGACCTCATTTAATTTGCACTGCAGTGCTACAACCCTCCATCATGCAGCTGGTCTTTGTATAAACTCAGACAGAACACCCTCTACCCAAGACTTTCAAAGTACTATATAGGCACAAAAGTAGCATACCTGGGAGTTGGGTAGACACAGGGGAAAATGGAGGCAGTAAAAAATGACAAAGGCAAGATTATACAAGAACACTGTAGCAAAGTCATTAATGAAACGTAGTTGTCCTGTGTTATAATACAAGTCTCTCATTGCATACCATGTATTCTGTCAAGCAGACACCCAAAAATGTGCTCCATTTCTTGTTTGCATTGTTGTTGTTAACAGACAAATAATCAGTGATACTTTAAACTAATTTTCCTATTTAGCCTTATAAATTCACACCTGAACGCACTAGCTGAATATTTGGTTGTGATGCTAAATTTACAGTGATGAGAAAATCTTTCTGTCTCCAAAAATAAAATGACTTTATGCTTTTTATGGCTTTCAACTCTGGAGAGCTTTGGATTTTCATTCCTGATCACTGAAGTGTATACACTAGGTAATAAAATCATTTTTTTTTAAATCTGTCCTGGTCTTTCCCCTCATCTATAGGTATAACAGAGAGAATGCTTAATACCCAATACTTGATTTAACAAGTTTGGGAATGGCATAATAACTCTGTTGTTATACTTTTTAGCAACTAAATGTTGATGCCCTAACTAAAACTCATATATAATATATGCTGTTTATGCAACACTGTATTAATAATGAAGAAAGAGACTGCAGTAAAAATGACAAAGACCTGTCAAGTATTGAAAAACTAGTTAAACAGTCCTGGTCTCAGTCTTGGCTCAGTCTTGCTATTAAAAGCAATTAAATACTTTTTTATTCCAAGTGTTGGAGGATCTCTCCTGCACTGATAGATTAAAAACTGGCTAAATGATAGATTACTTGTAAGTGATGTCATCAGCCTGGGAGGTTCTAGTGTTATTGCATGCTATCCTATTCAATTATATTCAATGCAGTTCAATAATAGTGCTCTCAATCTTGCAGACAAAGATGTAACAAGATCTGGGGTCTGGAAGCTGAAACTAGAGAAATTCAGGCTAGAATGTGAGTAAAATTAGCCATTGGGGTGGCTTACCTAAGGAAGTAATAGATTCTCTGTTACTTTAGTTCTTTAAACCAATGTCTTTGGTTGCGTCTACATGTTGCCCTACGTTGCCGCAGCAACACACTATGTCACTGCACAGTGTGCTACAGTAATGTAGTGATCACATGAGTCTACACGTGATCAGCAGCTTCTTTGCCGTAACGGTGCGCTTCCCCATTTTAGTGCACCACTACAGCAAAGTAGTAGTGAAAACTAACTGTGAGCCACACGCACAGCGCAGTATGGGTGGTTACTGTGCCATGCTTTAGTACTTCCAAAAGGAAGTACTAAAGCTCAGTGCCTTAGCAACGTTGCTGTACAACGACATGTAGACGTGCCCTTTGTGAAATCTATGCTATAGTTAAATTAAACGTTATGGGTTTGATATAAGAATTACTGAGCAAAATTCAGTAGGCCCATAAATGTAGGAGACTGGATGACCTAAAATGATCCCTTCTGGTCTTAATAGCTATAGATCCCATAGTGATATAAAGTTGTTGGCTTAAGGATGTAGATAGAGAAATGATGAAAAAGAGGCCAAGAGGGAACAGATTTTAAGGAAGACAAAAGAAAGGAAAGGGGGCCTGATGTAAGGGAGGGTAAGATGTCATTGAAAATGGAGATAAATGTTTAAGAGAAAAGAGAAGAGAATGTAGTCAGTCTACCCAATATGAAAGAACAAAATATTGAAGGGAAAGATAGATAGTAGGAAACAAGTGGTTTGGGAAAGTGCTGAAGATGGGCAAAATCCTGAAAGAGAAAAAATATTTTAAAGAGAAAGGCAGTGCACAAAGGGAATGGCCTTAAGGACAAACCAGACTTGCAGAGCATAATACCTGCCTCCCTCATACACGAGAAATGAGGATTAGTTAATGTTTGCACAGCACTTAAAGCCTGGAGGTAAAAAAGAGTTACTTAAGTGCTAAGTATTGTTGTAATTCCTTAGAAAGATTATTGACTGAAGAAAAACAAACACTGAAAAAGACAGGGAAAATACACTAAGCTTCATAACAGAAGGAAGGGAAACAGAAAAGAAAATGAAGAGCAAACAAAAGAAAAATAATTGGCCAAATTCATCCAACTCCATTAAGTCACTACTGAATGACTTTGACCCAGTAAGCTTAAGCTCTCTCCTTTATAGATATATGTTTATGTAATGAAATACACATACATATTTCATTTAAAATGTTAGGGGATAGGGATATGCAGGTAGATTGGGCTTGGGGAATGGGTTTGTGATTATAAAGGGTTTAATAAAGCTGTGTGATGCACCGAAGTACCAATATTTAATCATTACTTCAAGTTTTAAAGTATAACTCTTATTCCCTTCCAGTATTTTGAATATTTATCCCACGCATTGAAAATCACACCAGGAACAAAAGTATTTTCTGTAGGTATGATATCTTGAACCAGGGGTGGGCAAAATACAGTCTGGCCCACAGTAGGTCCCTCAGCCTGGTGTGGCCCAGGCACCATCCAACCCATGGAACATCCTGCCACCCCCAAGCACACAGCAGGGCTCGGGCGGATCCATGGCTGGACTCCATTCTCCATTGCTATGCAGTCTGGGCAGCAACAGCTTCTTCTGCCGCTAGCCCTGACCCCATGAAGTCTGGCAGGCACCCAGCACCGAGCCAGACCTGCACGCACAGCCTTGGCCCCGAGCTGCCTCACACCCACTCTGGACCTGCCCGCCCACAAAGAGTGGCAGCGGCTGGACAGAAGCTGCTGCTGGGCGTGGGGGAAAAGTGGCATCTCCCCCTCACCAATGCTGGGCCCTTCTTGCTGCAGACTCCCAGAGCACACACCCAGGCTGCCCGGCAGTTCCTCTCCACTGCTGGCACCACCGCCACCAGCATCACCTCTAGGGTGCCCAGCAGGGCAGTAGTGGCAGTAGGGCAGAGCTGCAGGGAACCCCTGGTATAGGCTTCAGGTGCCCACAGCAAGAAGGGCCCAGCAGTGGTGAAGGGAAGGTGGCCACTTTTCTCCCACATCCAGCAGGATCTTCTGCCCAGCTGTCACCACTGTTCATCATGGGCGGGTGGGCCTGGAGCAGGCGTAGGGCAGGCCAGGGATGGACCAGATTTGGGGCATGAGTCCTGGTTGGTCCAGAGTGGGCATGGAGTAAGCTGGGACTGTGTGCTCAGTTCCTGCTGGGCACTGGTGGTGGCGGTGGTGGCAGGGAGGAGCTGCAGGGTGCATTGGCTCTGGGCTGTTGCGGTGGGGATGGAGTGCTGTCCCCAAAACCACCTATGTGGCCCACAGTCACAAATAATTGCCCACCCCTGTCTTAAACAATAACAACAAAGAGGAGAAAACTGTGGCCTGCCTGGAAGGCTATCAAACCTGGACTGAACTTTATTTCCTCAATCCAGTCACATGACAGGACTAAAAAACACAGGTATCCTAGTCCTATGCAGAGGCATAAATAGTAATTTTGGTTCCTAGGCAGGAACACAAGGGTGATAGGGGAGCCAATGCCAGAGAGCAGGGGCAAGAAGTGTGCCAAGTTCTGGTGCTCATGACCTCTCTAAATCATTTGTCCCACCTTACTCATGCTCAGGGGCAGCACCAGCCTCTTCCCAGTGGGGTAGGTGGGCCAGGGCTGGGCGGGCCAGGCTGGGCACGCCACACCTCTGCGGGTGAGAATGGGGCAAGCTCAGCTACGTGGGGCGGGCAGGCAGTAGTGGTGGCACTGGGAAGGGTGGCTATAGGGGGGGTTAATGTGAATTTGGGGGTGGCTAGAGCCCCCCAAAGCCCCTCCCCCCAGCACTGGTCCTGCTTATGCTACTGGTCACTTGGCAGTAGTTATAAGTGTTTATTATTCTAATGACTACTATTATACATTTCCTATTTTGTTTTCTTTTTTCCTTTTGGAAGTTAAATATCACCATCTTTCCCCTTCTCAGTTTGCTTTATGAGTATATGATCACATCCAGTTATGTTATCCAGTCATGTTCTATCAGTTATCAGCTGTTCAGTACTTGAGTTCTGCAATCCAGAACTTTTTTTCCTTTATTTTTATTTTTTTTCCTCCCCCCAGCCCCATAATTCTGATCAACAATGAGGTGGTTATGTATATTTGTGTCAGTGCATGGAGAAACAGAAAGTCAGCATCATCCCTAGTTTTGTTTAGATATTCTCTGATCCTCCTGTAGAACTAATTCTTAGAATGAACTTACTACAGATGGAATAGTAATTGCTGTCCACTGTGTCTGATAAATAAGCCCTTCTCCTCTTTGCAAGGGTGTTGTTTTTTTTTCCCTCTGGAATTCCTGTCACATGGTTCCTCTGTAAACACTTCAGGGTTAATTGTCTTAGATTCAGAAGCTTGCTAGATCTTGGCATTAATATTTTCACTTTGCCTATTACTCTCTGAAGTGGTGATCCTAATAAAGCATTTTTAAGTTGCATGGTTATATTCCAGTCATGCAAATTATTGGATCCGTTGAATCCTCAGAGGTTTTTTATTATTGGATTTTTGCACTGAGTTTTCTGCTAACCCAACTGGTTCTACACAGAAGGTACCTGATGCAGTGTCCTTGAACTATCAAAGGGACATACCAAAATAAACCTTTCATGAACCATGGGCCATTAACTGTTATTAAATCAACAGGACTCCAGTAATGACCAAACTGTGATTTACAGCATGTTGCTATATCACTATTTAATTTGTTTTGTTGAACCTTAATTTATATGATAAAAATGAAAAGGGAAAAAAACACCCAAAGGAACATTAACACACAAATAGGAGAGCATATTCCTATGAACTTCCATGGAGCAGCAGGCTACCCAGAGCAAGTAGGAATCATGTATGTTCTCATCACTGGGATCTTTCCCATTGCATTCAATTTCTTTTTATATTGTATGTCGCATTGGCATGTTTTCTCTCTAGTATTGTACCTTAACATGCATAGCTCACATGCATATCCTACTTTTCTATGATCCTTGGAGAACTTTCCAAAAAAGTTAGACACTTGGCTGGCATGGTTTAGCTGGGATAATCCTGCTTTAAGTCAGGGGCTGGACTAGATGATCTTATAAGGTCACTTCCAGCCATTCTTTCGTATGATTCCAGGATCTGTTCAGAATGTCACACAGAAAGAACGAAGTGGAAGGGAGGAGGGGAATAACAGAAATAGGATAAAATATAATAGTATTAAATTTTACTTTGGGTATTTTTACACATGTTCCTAACACAGTGCCAGGCACTTTTAATTAGCGAGCCATGCTAATTAAAAGTGCCTGGCACTTCACCAGGAGCAAGTGTATCAGTAATGCAGCACATGTCAGCACTGAGAAAATGGCAGTGGTGTGCTTTTAATTAAAGCACATTGAACATGCTTTAGTTCAAAGCAAAGCTGCCACCATTTGCTCAGCACTGACATGCACTGCACCACTGATACATGTGATGCACAAGGCTGCCAGAGCGTGTTGATTTACATGCTCCAGAAGACTTGATTGAGTCTGCTCCAATGTGCTGGATTTCCAGTGCATCAGAGCAGACTCACCGCATGTGTGTAAGTGCACTTAGATATTAATCACCAATTATTTCTGCTATAAGATAGGATTTCAATATTGTGAATGACTGAGAAAGAGAAATGCACATGTTACTTGCTGATCACAGCGTGGCTATGAGCCACCAGTTTGATGTGCTTGTGAAAAAAAATGTAGCAGGTTCAATTCTTTCAATGTGTATGTTATAGATATAGGTTCTTTAAATATATATATACATACTATTATATCATAAATATAATACTGTGCATCATATATGCGTACAATATATATCATATATGAATCATATATATCATATATGTATATTTATGTAATTCATATATTATATAAATACAATAATTAGAGGTGAACTGATAAGAATTTTCTTGGCTGATACCAATAGATGATTATTAACCAGCCATATCAGCCAATACGGATTTAATAACCGAACTACAGGAATGCAGCATGGCGAGCAGTTCCCTGTAGGCAAGTGTGTGGAGGGGAAGGGGTATATGGGAGGGAAGGGATGTCCGGGACAGATTGAAGCCCCATGGTGAGGGAGGGAGTAAGGCAGGGACTCAGGGCACTGCCCAGCCAGGGTAGTGAATGGAACCAGGGGCTGGGAGTGGGACAGAGGCACGGGTGGCTTTTTCGGGAGATCAGCATCCCGATGCTTGAAAAGGGTCACTTGAACTAAAACTCATCAAATGAGCTCTAGTTCAAGTGCAGCCACCACCATTTTTAAGCGTGGGGACACTTTTAACTAGAGTGGAGCTGAGCAGAGCTCCTTGTCCCCACCCCAGCCCTGAGTTCCATTCACTGCTCCCTGCCCCAGCCACAGGTCCAATTCACCATCCTGGCTGGACAGCACCCCCAGCCCTTGCCCCACTCCTTCTCTTATTGTGGGGGCTTCAATCTTCCCCACTCCCTTTCCCCTCCATGGACTCACCTGCAGGCAGCTGCTCTCCACGCTGCCCGGCTGCATTCTTGGCCTCGTCCATGCATGCGCTGTGCACATGCACATGGCGTCCTGGGGCCCCAGTCAGAAGGCATAATTAATTATATTTATGGGTGAACATTATTGGCTACACTGGCCAAAAAAGCCGATAGACGGTAAAGTTAGTTTTCCTTTTATCTCTATCAATTTGATATGCAATGGATATATTGATACACCTCTAATGATAATGATATAATAAATAATTACATGTATTAATTATATAGTAAATAATTATATATGCATAATTATTTTATTTAAAGATTACAAATATATATGTGCAATTACTATATATGTGTAATCATTTTATTTTAAAGATATATGAATAATCTTTAAAATAAAATAATTACACATATGTACAATATAATACATACATACATATATATGATTACATGTGTAAATGTTTTATTATTTGTAGTGCAACTATACATACATACATACACACATACATACATACCTACACACACACACGTGTGTGTGTGTGTGTGTGTGTGTGT
>NW_017728992.1:41226395-41231130 GCF_001723915.1 Gavialis gangeticus
GTGTGTGTGTGTGTGTGTGTGTGTAAAATCAAAAAAGGTACTCGTGCAAACGCATTTGGAATACTGTTTATGGTCCTGATCACTCTGGTTCAGGAAAGATCAGTTGGAAGACCTGTTAGGATGATGAGGGAATGGAAAGCCTATTTTATGAGAAGAGCTTGACTTGTTTAACCTAGAAAAATCAAGACTTAGAGGTGATATATGATCAATCTCTACACATACATTGTGGGAGAGAGAAAAGCTATTTAAGCTTAGGGAAAATGTTGGCACAAGAACAAAAGGATATATTCAAGACAGGAATAAATGTAGTCTGGAAATTAAAAGAAGGTTTCTAACCATCTAGGCAGTGAGTTTTACTCAGTTAATAGGGACCAACAATTTAGAGCCTGATAAATGTATGAACCAGTTTATATGACACAATGCCTGTGCTTTATCAGGGAACTGGACACAGTGACCTAGTTAGTTTTTCCAGTCGCGTGCCCTCTTTTGGACATTCTGTTCTAGTACCTCAAGATAGTCACAAAGGCTGAATACAGTCAGTAGTGCCATCATGCTATGTGAATACATTATGTACTAAACCCTGCTCTGTATTCTCAGTCTTTCTGCTTGGACACACCTGAACTTTTTCTATTAACCAGCCATCTAGAATTATTAGGTAATGTTTTTGAAAGGTTGAGCCACTTTGAATTTTTCATTCGAGTTTAACAATTTCTTTTCATAAATGGGTAGTATTTGTGTCATTTACTTAAACGCCCTGTTTCTGCAGCTTCCAGGGGAATGTATGGGTAGAATTCTACTACTTTTAAGTCTGCTACATATTACAATCTGAAGGCATCACAGGCTGATTTCTCCACATTTCCAGGAAAATTTAAAAGCACTGTTGCTTTTTCTTTCCATTCTTCTCTTGGTTCTTTTGAAACTTCAGGTGCTCTGTGTCTGCTAGAGACTTTAGCCAACGTTTGAAACTAGGAGCTTTAAGTTAGGCTCTTAAATCTAGATATAGACAGCCAAATGTATGGCCTGATTTAAAAAATCCTGAACACTCAGCTTCTTGTGAGCCTATTTTTAGGTACCCATTCTTGAAAATTGTGGCTTATTGCTTTCCAGATATTCTGTAATGACAGTATAATGACAGAGAGAATAAGCTTGCTTTTTGATCTGCAAGACATGAGTTGAGTCAGAGTGACAAAAAGACCTCTGTCACAAGGCAAAGATCTACTTACTGCATTTTCCACAATTAAACAAGGCCACTCAATTGGCATCCCATGGGCCCCTGCTGCCATGCAGCAGGGTAGGACCTCATACCACCAGTGCAGTCCCTGCTACAGGGAGCAGAGGGCCATGCACTGCCAGTGTTTCCTGGATGGTGGCGGCAGGAAAACCCAGGGGGGTGCTGTCCCCTGCAGCATATGTCCTGCATGGTGCATGGCCCTCAGTCATTCTGAAGCTGGACAGCCCTGATCCAAAATATGGAAACTTAGCTTTCCTATGCTCTGAGAAAGGATAATTTTGGCAGAAAATATTTTGGTATATATGGAACTTTAGGGACTTTAATGGATTCTTTTTCCCCATTACCCAGCATGGCCAACTGGACAGAACATCTGATACTAGCTTGAGAAGAGAGAAGTTAATGCTGACCAAGATGCTGAGCTCCAGCAGAAAGAGATGGAGTGATGGGATACATGAATGGTTTTCAAAGAGAAGCCAGATGTAATTCAAAACTGTTGACAGCAACTAATTTGAGAACTGGGAAATTTCTAGAGTACTGTGCTATGCAGAGGCATAACCGCACAGCTCCATGCCCAAGTCTACTGAGGCAAGAGCTGCTTTTGCACTCCCCAATAGAGGCAGCACCCAGGGTTGCTGCCTTGGTCCTCCCTCCCAGCCAGTTATGCTACTGGTGTTCTGTGGTTCAATCAGTTCATACCTAGACAGCAGTCTGCTGGTCTGTATTCAATTTGAAATTAAGTTATTAGCTGGAAAATCATGCACACAAATAGCTCCAGTTCCACTGATTCATTCTGCTAATGACCTCCCTGCTCTCTACTTAATATTTCACGTACTTGAGTGAATCTTAATTATCAAGTTAAATAAGAAAACAAAAATTAGATCATAGCCAAAACAGAATAGCATGCACCCTTTATAAATACAAATAAACAATGGGATATGACAGGTTGCACATTTCTAGATAATTATAGGTTATTAAACTATATAAAGGCCCAAGGTCAACTGACTTCAACCTTTCAAGAAGTGCAGTGATTGCTATGAAATTCAAATGAGTGGGGTGTTCTACTAGTGATATGAAATGGACTTTAGACTGGATATAAAAGGGTGGAAAACAACATTACCCAGTTCTCACACATTATAAACAGGAATATGTCTTCAGTGCAAGCTAAAAAGAAAGCTATTTACAAATGTGCTTAATTATACTATCTAGAAGAGTATAGTAGAAGTGTACCACTCCATACCATCTATGTGTCACTGAGCAGAGATTATCTTTTTGTTCTGTATTTATATGATACTTACTGCAATAGGGGCTTGACCCAGCAGAGCAGGCCCCTCTGTTCTGCTTCACTACAAATAATCATAATTACTAACATAATAATAAATCTTATTTTTTTTCCTGGCAATAAGTTTTAAATGAATCCTGAACTCATTATGTTCCCACTGTAAAAAGAAAATCTGTTAAAAACCTTCCTCTCCATAATATACTTCTTTTAAACACACAACCACTCAGAACTTAATTTATATTTGATCCCTCTGGAACTAAGCTCATTGAGACTTTTCCTTGAATTCACTGGGCAGTGGATGGGAGTTTCACTTTCACCAAACAGTTTTCTCTAGAGTGGTGGCCCTTAATATCAGTGCCCTTTAAAATGACATTTTTAGAAAAGTATCGGCATTGACATCTCTTCCAATTTCGTGTCAGGTCATATGATTTTAGCCTGGCTGGAGGCCTGAGGATCTAGAAACTCCAGCCCACTGATAAGGGTGAAAACCCTTTCTGATTTGCCTCCTTACCTCCTGGGGAAAAGTAACCAATCAGAGCTGCCTCCCCTTGCCTCAAAATATAGAAGAGGTTTTGAGTATGGGAAGGGTGCTGGAAAAGAAGGAGCTAGCACCCTTTAAAAAAGGTGAGGGGATCGGAGGGAGATGATCATCTAGAAGCTCCAGATGGGTTTGCTCTGTCCTGTGAAAAATGTGAGAACTTGTTCTCTGCTCTTCTCTCTCTCCTCTATGACAGCAAAACTAGGAAGAGGCAGAAGGATGGAAGGAATTGTTCCCTTCCTCCACCAACCCAGATCTGGGGAAGGGGTGGTGGTAGCTGCAGGTGGATCAGAGATGTAGCCAGGAGATTGAACTGCTCTGAAAAACTGGAAATTCCATATTATCCGAACAACTGTACCAGAGGCCAGAATTTCCTTACTGAATAAATTTGGGAGAACTGGTAACATAACTGACACACACACACTGGGATTGGGGTAGAAGGCATTCAAATATCAAATGACACACTAAATAAGTAGATCTCCCAATTTTTGAGGTCAGACAGGATTTTTAACTTTGGAGACCATCATACTGAAGAGGACATCTGCACACCAAGATAAAGAACAGTTTAATAATATGCCCATATGTACCATCAGTAAAGGTTTACAAAAGACACATTTACTTTTTTTCCACTTACTGTGCTGAAATATTTACCATTTCTGCTCTGTTCATTTACTTTATCAGTAAAATGTGCTGGCATTTCCTTTTTCCTTTACATTAAATGAGGTTATTTATTCAAGATAAACTAAAATATATTCAGGCCTCAGGAAAACAAAATGCAATACAGACACTCTGGTTACAATTTTTGTTTATGTCTTTCTTTATGGCATCTTTATATCTTTGTACATATGCCATTGTCATAACTCTAGCTTTAGAGCAGCATTTCCACTGACATTTCTAAACATGAGGCTATTTCAAATTGTAGACAGTTTTGGAGAAAGTCTACATTTTTAATACTTGTTATTTAATAACCAAAAGAATGCCAAACATAGCTGTCCCAAAGTTTCCTAGTAACATTTAGAGAAATATATATTTTTTCTACTGATTAAATCTGGATCCAAGGTTCTGCATATGTAAGCCTCCAAACAAAGAAATTTTGGCCCAGGATATTTTTAAGGAAGATGTGACAAGACAGACTGAATAGTTTTTATTTGACAGTGAATCATTAAAAAATGAACCAGATGGTTAAACTTAACAACGGTATTAAAGTGAAATTAGTAAAAGTGTGCCTAGGGCATCATAAAATCTTTTATTTGTTGTTCATCCTCAGTCTTTTCCAATGACTGTGATGGATGATTGCACAGAAGTATCCAAATTAAATTCTGAGTACTGAGCAAATTAATTTACTGTAATATTAATATAAATGTAATTGCTGCTACGTTTATTTTTCACAGCGAAAGTACCACCAGAAAATTTCATTCTTTTCCTTACTTTTATGGTGACATTACTCATCTCAGTTGCCATGTGAAGTGTATACCATTGAATAACAGGGTGTGCATCTACACATGCGCTTTAACATACATTAGCCTATTTTAATGTATACTGAAGCATCGCTAAAAACCACGGGCATTTATACACGTGATCCAGGAGTGGGGGAAGGTGCTTTAATGAATTCTAGCACATCAGCGCACAGTTGATTAATCAAGTCTGCCTGAAATGAGAGAATAATTATTTTCATTTTAGAGATGGG
>NW_017728992.1:41231141-41242414 GCF_001723915.1 Gavialis gangeticus
CGCACAGTTGATTAATCAAGTCTGCCGGAGCATGGCAATTACTGTACTCTAGCAGCTTCCTCTCGGAGCTGCTCTAATTAAAGCACCATCCCCTCCATCCCCAGAGAACATGTAAAAGTGCCTTGAGGTACTAGATTTATGCGCATTAGCTAAACCACATTCATGCACATGTAGATGTACTGAGTTCTTGGGTTGGGAACTGTGGGGGGGTGGGGTAGGGGGAAATGGGATTGTGTTCTTTTTTCAAATGAATTTATACAATCCTGTCCCAAAATAGCTTTCTACTGTAGTAACAATGAGATACAGCTATCTTGAGAGCAGTGCATTAGATAGAGCATAGGTAAGGTGAAGAACCAGCGTCCTCTGCTCTGCATGTTTAGTCTATAACTTGCTATTACAGAGTACAGGAGAACAGTGGGAACTCTTTTAGAAAGTGGGGTTTAGCACTTGTGGAGTCATGCAATGCATGATCTCACTTCCCCTGCCAAGGATGTCATGTAGAGGGTCTCCACAGGGGCAATCATGACAGATATGGATGAAGCTAATCACATGACAGTAGAATACCCATAAAGTCCCTAGAAGAACTGCTGCAAGTAGCTTTAAATGCATGACCCTGGCACATCAGAATCACATATTTTCCATTATGCTTCTGCATTCCTTACATGTCAAAGTCTACTCAGGAACTGGACAAATGGGAATAAGAAACCACTGATCACTGACTGGGGTACAATGTGGAAAAAAAGGATGCTAACTCTGACAAATTTTCAATTACAAAGGAAGCTTTGGAGGAAGCAAATACACTTACACTAAAGTTAGACTTAGAAGACTTATCTTTTGGAGGTGCCTAGTACAATTCAGTCCAATTGACTTCATCAGGAGCTGAACATTTCAGACAGTCTAGCTGATAGCGTAGTTCATTGTAGTGTGGATAACTGTTTAGGGACAGATCCTTGGGTGGTACAAATTTTCATTGCTTCATTGAAGCCATTGAAGGAAATCAAGCTATGACAATTTGCATCCTTGAGGATCTCCCAAATGTAACAACGTTGTGGTGTGCCATAATGTGCGCATCTGGTTAAAGTGAACCTCCTACTATAGGGAAACACAGCTTCACCTTAAAAAGGCTATTTATTATTACTCATTTTATTCTGGTCAGCATACCACTATGCATGACATTTCAATAAACACAAATATATGACTGCCCAGCTCATGTTTTACTGCATTCCCTCCTCCACTCTTTTCTTCTACCCTAATCTTTGCTCTTTTTTGTTGTTTTTTTTATCTTCCATTTTAAAATTCTTTTATATGGTTAGAGCATCTCTTTTCCTCCTCATATAGGTCACATAAACATCATATTGCTTCCAGGACATCTTGACACTTAAGAAAAAAAGAAACAGATTGTTTTTGTCTGGATAAAACTTCTCCCCCAAACAAATGGTCAAGGACAAATGTAGATAACCAAATCTAGAATAACAAATCAGGTTTTCAAATATTCTACTCACAAGGGAATGTTACAAATTTATCATCCACAAGACAGTTTTTCCTTCTAGTAAATTGACTATTTTTCCCTAACATATAAAAATGTAAGTTATTATAGAAAAGGAACAAAATCAGAACTAAACAGATTTAAAACTACTTCTATTGAAATGTTAGCAGACTGATGCAAGAATTATTTACAGACCTATCCCACAAATTCCTATGGTGCTATCAGGTGCTTCAATAAATCTTTTTTTTATGGTGGCACAAAGGCCGAGCAAACATGTCCATACCCCTTGTTACACTACAAATGCCCAAGATTAGGGACCATGATGTAGGCAGTATCTATTTGTGCCATTTTATTTTGGCAGACATCTGTTAAGCTTATGATGGGAGAATGCTGTCAGAACAGAGCTGCCTACACTCTCTAGGCCCCCTCTCCAGCCACCCCTGAAACCTCAAAAGTGCCTGCCTGGATTCCCCCATTTGGGATTTCCTAGGTACCTCTCAACACTCTGGTGCAATCCCAGAGCTGGACAATCAACTGATTGGCAGGGCCAGCCATGGGACCATACTGGAGTATCAAACTCACTCCAATGTAGTCCAGCAGCTGAGACTGCCAGCCACGTGATTGTCTGACCCTGGGACCACACCAGAATGTTGACACCCTCAGCTGATCAGCACTCTCAGCCCCAGGACCACATTATAACTAGCTTTCCCCACTTACAGAGACACACCCCAGATATTTTCTGGGCTGTGTCTTCACAAGGAGGGAATACATTGTCCTTTCTCCTGCAGGATCAATGGGAAATATAAAGGAGGGCATGGGGTTCACAGCACATCTTAATTTGGCTATGTCTATTTACACGCTAGGGCATTTACAGCACCAGCTTTAGTTATATTTAATCTGCGATTAATTTATTACTGCCTGGAATGTCTTTCCTGTAGGGAATGATTTCAAAGTTGTCACAGGAAGTATCCTATACATCTGTAGGCACATTTGACCCAACACTTGATTTCCAATTTTCCAAATCAAAAACATTTTGAGTAAAAGAGCTTTGAAACTTTTGATGTCTGGTGTTTCCTCTTTTATGAGCCAAAATTATGTTTTCTTTTGAAAGTTGAGTAAATTTAGATTAAGAACAGTGTGTGTGTGTGTGTGTGTGTGTGTGTGTGTGTGTGAGAGAGAGAGAGAGAGAGAGAGAGAGAGGGGGATAAAATTGAAATCTTCAAAATTATAATAATGAAACTTTGAGCCTGACCTGAATTGAATTTTTAATTAAACTCTTTGGACCTCAATGTTTTATTACAGTTTGGAACAGGAAAAATTTTCAATGCTTCAAAGTTGAAATGGGAGCATTTTCCCACCCACATCTACCTTTTGTATAGCTAATCACTTCCTTGGAAGGTTCACTAGCCACTTTATTTTTAAAACAGTTCTCTTGAAAAAATATAGGAAATTTGGCTGGTTTGAAACTGCTTCATAGGCAGGGGAGTAGAGAGCATACAGAATGAATAATTCATCATAAAAGTCATTTTGAGCATTTTGACTGTGATTAAACAAGAATAACATATGCATCATGGTGACAAATACAAACTTTAGAGGGATGCTCCAAGTATTTATTTTGTTTTTTATTTTTGTTCCCATTTCACTGTCAGCTGCATTCAGACCAGGATAAAGGAGATGGCTCCCTTAAGTACATCCTTTCTGGAGATGGAGCTGGAGATCTTTTCATTATCAATGAAAACACTGGAGACATACAGGCTACAAAGAGACTAGACAGGGAAGAAAAGCCTGTTTATATACTTCGGGCCCAGGCAATAAACAGGAAGACTGGAAAACCAGTGGAACCAGAGTCTGAATTCATCATTAAGATCCATGACATCAATGACAATGAGCCAATGTTTACAAAGGATGTTTACAATGCCAGCGTTCCAGAAATGTCAGATGTCGGTAGGTGCCAGTTCAAGAAATATCAACAGTGTTTGGTCTGGGGTCTTCTTGGGGAATTGATCCAGGGACCAATACAGAAAAGTGCTAAGGGCAGATAACCACTGTTTTCTTTGTTTTGTAGAGTCTCAGCACCTTGGAGAGTCTGATCCTGAGTATATATGCTAGACTTTGAACAAAAGACTTAGTGGTTTTTATCTATACTTATTTGTAGATGAAGACAGAAACAAACTGGAAAAGTGAATGAGATAGAAGGGAGCGTGAACCACTCTGAACAGAAAGGCATCACACCTCTGCTCCTACATGATTCAGCAATGCGTTGTTAAATTCCTTTCTCATTCACTGATTTTTCTATTCTTATTTAACAAAAGAATGTTCACCAAAATCTGTTCAAGTTGGTCAAAACCTCTTCATTTGACTTAAATGTGCATTGGATCATGCCTTTAGAATCAATCAGTAAAAGAAAAAAAAATAACACTCAGATTTCAAAAGAATAATTTAAAATCTTCCGTTTGGTGTCTTGGAGGGCCTTTTCCAGAGAGTTTCATAGATTCAGATTCCTTTGCTTCTGAGGAGGTTCATTTCTGATTTCTGTCAGAAAGAGTTGGGAGGTTGAATTGTATGTATCATGTTTCTAAACAGAGACAATGTCCAGTGAAATAAATCATTAATTCAACAGCATCAGAAAAGAGATTAAAATGAACCTCCAACATTAGGCAAACCAAGGCTGTGGGGTGTATTTTCTCAGCACAGTTATGGAAATCGTCACATGAATTAAATCTCACTCATTAAAGTGAGCCCCCGCCCCTAACATTTTACATTATGACATGGTTGTCAGACATACAGCCCACAGGCTGGATCCAGTCCACACAGTCATTTCCCTTGGCCTGCAGGAGTCCCAGAGGCACCAGGAATTTAGGGGCCAGGCTAGTGGGGGTGAGGTTTACCACTGAATTCATAGGTTCAGATGGGCACTTGTTTCAGTGGTGGAGAGGGGCAAGCCCCACCATTCACCCTGGCACCCCGCTGGACCGGTGGAGCCAGCTCAGAAGATTCTTTGCAGTACAAATCCAGTCCAGTAAAATTTGTTTTGCAACCTGAATTCAGATTTCTAACAACTCCAGAGGCTGAAGGTGTTCAGGTCACTGGGCTTTGGTTCATTTCTGTATTTCATGGAAACAGAATTTGACACTTCTATCAATCGGTAGCCTCTATATGAGCCCAGTAGTAGTAGGAGATTGTCTTTCTGTAAAGTATCGGCCTGATGTCAATGTAAATTGAGGAATGAACAAAGCAGCTTGTATAAAATATGAACCTCCCTTAATATTTGACCCAAATTTGAATGGAATGTGAACTGAACATTTTGAGTCCAGTTTTAAACTGTGGGCACTTTTATCTGTGCTTCAACCCATTCTGGTTAGAACCCGCTGGAGCAAACGCGATTGATCAAGTCTGCTGGAGTGTTCTAATCGGAACGCTCCAGCGTGCTGCGGTGTCTCGTGCATTCAGCATCCCACGTTTCAAAACAGTGGCGGGGACACTAACTAAAGTTGGTCTAGCAAGCTTCAGTTAAAGTGCCCCCGCTGCCATTTTGAAATGCAGGACACTGAATACACAAGACCCTGCGGGTGTTTTAATTAGAGCAGCTCCTGAGGGCTGCTCTAATTAAAAAGCTCCCACTTCTGGAGAACGTGTATAGGCGCCCTGTGTTTTTTAGTCTTCACTGTTCCATATTGCCTTCCTCCCAGGTTCCTGCTAGGACTAAAAAGAGAAGTGTCAAAGTATCACAACTGAAGGCAGGTTCATCTCTGGCACAGTTTTATAAACCCAAGGTTGTGATAAACACCCAAACTCTGATCCTTCTGAGATTTCACCGGCATTCACTTAAAAAGCTCATTCTAGACTTCTGGTAGATTACCAGTAGAGAAACTATAGCTCTTTGCTTCATGAGAGATGCAATGCTTGGGGGCTGCTTCTTTCTGCTCCCTGTTAAAATATCCAGGGAAGGGCACCTTGAAAGGTCAGGTGCAGTTTTTCCAAATTCTTTAATTAAGGGCACAGGGTTTGTTACCAGAACTCTAGCCCCAAAGCTCTGTAGGGCTTTACCACTTGGGCTCTACATAGAAACCTGGTCATTTAGTTCTCAGAATTTTCCAGTCACCTATGTCTGAGATTCCCTACAAAAGGCATTTCCAATTGCACACAAAAGAGGATTTCTGAATGGCCCATATTCCAGTATCGCTCTTATTTGTGAATTTACATTGCCATAGCCACATTATGTTTGAATTCATTGGTTTCTATGCAATAGTCAAACATATAAGCAACTGGACAGATATACAGTGCAGTGCTGGCAACTGTATACTGACAAAATGCTATACGGTGTTTTTTTTATCATTTCAGGTACCTTTGTTGTGCAAGTCACTGCAACCGATGCTGATGATCCTACTTACGGGAACAGTGCTAAAGTTGTCTACAGCATTCTCCAGGGACAACCATATTTCTCAGTTGAGTCTGAGACAGGTCAGAAGACCTTATCTGTCATTCTCTGACAATGTCTGTAATTTAAAATGACATGCTAAGCCAAGCTAAGACATATTAGACTAAAACTTCAAAGGGATAACATTTTACTTGGTGCAAATCTGACAAACCCAATAGAGCGATACATCTGTAAACATGACACCTACATTATTTTAATCTTAACTTCAAAGCCTAATAAATATAATTAGAACTAAATGTGAACCACTTTTCAATCACTTTCAACAAGCAGTGGGCACACAGAATTTGTGGAGGCTTAAATTAGGTCAAATATTATGGCTTTTATGGGGAAAGGAGAAAGGCTGGGAGGGGGGAAAAGTTTGCAGTACCCATAGATCTTTATAAGAGCTGAATTAAGATGAAGGATCTTTTTTCTTCTGCTGCTGCTTCTGTTTCTTTAAAATGTGTTGAAATGTGTTACAATTTTGTTTTTGTTCAGCAGCATTACATAATTTTAATTGCAATCTTCTGAAGGACATCTTAATTTAGAATAGCAATAGAAAAGGTCAAATTCTTTAGCTAAGCCCATTCAAAATAAGATTACATTTAGGAACCTACACTTTTCCAGTTGTGTTCCTGGAAGAGTCGCAAATCACATACTGTAGCTGATTTTATTTTTCAAAGGGCTTCTTAAGTATGTGATTGACAACTTGGGAATTTGTCTATGTAAAACTTAAGAAGCCTGGTTGATTTTATGAAATAGCTGTAGTATGTAATGTCTTGGCTTTTGTGAAAACTAACATCTTAGGTCAGGGCTTTATTACATATTTCCCAGACAGGGGACAAGAGAAACTGCTTCTTCTTAATTTCTCTGCAGTGGATGGATCTTATAGAGTGGAATTTTTGCCAAGGTAGACCAAATATATCAGACATTCAATAGTACCGAGCCTAACAGATTCAGGTAAAGGTGGAGGAAGAGGTAATGCGAATGTCTTTAATGGTGCAATCTGCTAAAATTAAAGGTAGCTGGTAGGAGGGGAGAAAGAAGACACCACACTTCAAAAAAGAGGACTGACTTGGAGAATTCAGATTTTACACAGGGGACCTGGAATTTTGAAAAACAAAAACCATTAACCCAGGTTCTATAAAACCTTCCAGAACAGTAAGAAAAATGAAGCAGGAAATGGCGTATAGGTATTTGATTGTTTTGTGCAGATTCACAGATGTGCTAGCTAAAGTAAAGAGTGATTGGGTTACAAGCCCATGTGTGTCTACTTCTACTAACACATGTCCCTGAAGAAGTGAACCCAAAGCCAGAATGCCTACAAGTTGGAGATCTAGGAGAGTTTGCACTTAGTTTCAGGGCCACAGAAATTGATTGTGGGGTCTCAGGTCTCAAAATTGGGTGCATTCTGAAAGTGTGCCTAGTTCTCAAGTCAGAGGTACCCCATCATAGGAAGTCTAGGAGTAGGTTCACACAGCACTTTGTGAGCATGTAAATCCTGTCAATGCCCAGTGGCTTCTGAGATGATAGGAGGCTGTGAGCAAAACCTCTTTTGAAGCACAGGGTGCTGGCTACTTCAAGAGACCAGATTCTTTTCTTGGTAAACCAGTGGTTTTCAGCCAAAGTGATAATAAAGATGATGGAGCTGGAAATTGAGTTACAACAATCTTCTTTGCAGCAGGAATGTTTGGGGAAGCAGGGGCAGGGGATGAGAGAGGGCAATACAGCAAAAGATGCCACTGACGTTAAAAACAAAACTCCTAGTCTGATATCTTGCTCTGTTGGGGACAGTAGGGATTTTGCCACCGATTTCAGTGTTGCCAGGATTTGACCCCTAATGGCTGTAAAGAGTTGAATATCTGGTCTTAAAAGACCAGATAAAAATGCAAACATTTTTCTTCATTATTAATGTAGATTGTTACGTTTCAGTGGGAGTTAGACTTCTAACTTGCATTTTTAGCCTTTTCCTGAAAAAAACATTTAGCAAGAATGTTTCAATCAGTGTATAAATAGAAAAAATATATACAATATACATACACACACATACTATGGTTGGGTGCCCACTGCTTTATTAATTAATATCCCTTCTTCCATGTAATTTTGGTGTACTGCCTTTTAATGATGCCTTGCTGAAGTTAGCTTGTTTCTGCCATGTCTGTCAAAATGAAAAGTTGATGGGGGGGGAGGAGGGGGGCAAAAATTGGAGCACCTTTTAATGAGAGACAACTCTTCTTCCAGTTCAGTGAGAAACTTAAACAAAACTAAAAGGGGTAAACAATGATATAAAAACAGTGCATACAAATAGCTAAAACATCTTTCTTGGGATGCCATTAATATTGTGGCTGTCACACAGGCAGCAGCCTGAGATACAATATGACAAGCCTGTAATTTAATGTGCCATCTTATAAGAGTAAATGTTTGCACTGGGCAAAGTTTACTCATTACATGGAGACTGTTTTTAATTTTTTTAAGTGTTTCTGTCAAAGTCAGTACACTACAAGTGATGTTTGTTTTCTTTATTGTCATATAACTAGGCATTATCAAAACTGCTTTGCTGAACATGGATCGAGAAAACAGGGAGCAATACCAAGTGGTCATCCAGGCCAAGGATATGGGTGGACAAATGGGAGGATTATCAGGGACCACCACAGTGAACATCACGCTGACTGATGTCAATGACAATCCACCTCGCTTCCCACAGAGTATGGAGCATTTAATTCCTAAGGCTTTACAGGAGCATAATCATAAGTTGATGCTTTTCAGTCCAGTTATTACCTCTGCTGTCCAAAACTATGAACCTACTGAGTATCAGAGCTTCCACAGAGAAAGAAGCATGACACTACTATTTAATTCTAGGGAATGGAAAACATTACTTCTTGTAATATTTACACCTGTTTCAGAGTAATGAGACGTTCATTAATGTACATTCCTAAATGCTATTAATTAGCACCTCCTATACAACCTTCATTAGGCTGTGTCTGTAATTATTTAAGGGACATTTTTTGCTCTGCTTTTATGTCTGTGTTTTCAAATATACTTATTTAAAGAGTTCATATTTAGCCCTGGAGTAATCCTACTGAAATCAGTGCTTGCACCAAGGATTCATTTTCCTTACTGGGTTTTCCTGTGTTCATTGCACACACACACACATTATTTCTGCCTACTTTCCTTCCCCAGCCTAAGGTCAACTAGTAAGCATTTGTGTGAAATTTAAAGAAATCACACAAAACCTCTTAGAAGCAACCATCCTTTATACTATTGACTGATCATGACCATAAGATGATTCAAAAGCTTTTCATCCTATTTTTTCTTCTTCTCTAACCACTGCTGTTTGTATCAAGGGAAGAAGCAGTTTTTAGAGAAAATAATTCCAGATCCTATCAGACAAAACTGGAAGCTTTGAACATTAAGCCACCAAAACATATTGTTGGAAGTAACTTACCATTAAGTCCCAACATTCACCCTTAGCTGTAGGCAAGCAGCTCCCTTCTAAATGAATAGGACTTAAGTTGAGATGTAAGAACTTGCCCCAGTGATTTAATAACATATCTCTGGGCATTAGTATCTCTTACTGTTAATTTTCATGTAACTAGGCATTATCAAAACTGTTGAAACTCCTGAAGTAGCTTTTTCATGAGGGGCAAAGAATGAAATACAGCACAATAATCATAAGCAGTTTGGATGGATTTTGCTTTAATGCCACAAAGTGACATTGACCATTGGCATGTCTGTCTATTTTGTTCCTCTTTTGACAATCTAGAGGTTTTTTGTATTCCATCTTAACCTGGCCAAATGGGATCCCAGATGCTGCCCAGAAAGAGCCATAAGTTTTTGTCATGGCATAGTGGAAACTTGTCAAGGAATAAATTACTTTTACTTTATTGTTATAAAACTAAGACATAGGACAAGGTTTATTTTTCACTAAAGTCTTGTCAATATAGCAGCTTCTTAAATCTACTGCTCAAAATATTGCTGCTGTCTGTAGGTGGCAAAGAAATTCAGTATTTATATGTGGTCTCCAAAATAGCATCATTCTGGTAAAGTAAAGCTGCCTTCTCATTTCTTGTAGGCACATATCAATTCAAAACACCTGAGTCTGCCTTACCTGACTCACCAATTGGTAAGATAAAAGCTAACGATGCTGATGTGGGTGAAAATGCCAAGATTGAATACAGCATTACTGAGGGGGATGGATCAGACATGTTTGGGATCATCACTGACAAAGACACACAGGAAGGAATTATAACTGTCAAAAAGGTACGCATTTTAATAAACTTTGGTGGTGTTTATAAACCTTTACTGGGCTATAACAAGCCTTATACAATGTATATAGTCTATACTAGATATTTCATGGCTGTCATTTGTACATGACTTACAAGGAATTTCCTCCACATGCCTTGTACAAAGCCTCTTTTACTCGGTGAGGATTTCACCTCACCTTGTTCCCACATACAGCACATACACTTTGAATGGGGGTTAGGGGGAGGCATATAGTCTGTGGAGAAGGATAGACTTCAAAATATATAAATAAATTTTACTTCTTGAACATGTGCATAACAATGACAGGAGACATGCTCTTCAGCTGTGGATCCCATCTTTAATGTGGGTATAAAAAGATTGGCTCTGCTTATTTGAAGGCACTGTGTTAACCAATAACCTGATTTGCTGCTCTGCTTTCTGCTCCCTGTCCTGTCTACCACTGTGCTACCTGTCCCCTTACCAATCTGCTGGGTGCAGCACACAGAGGCTTCTTGGGCCTCTTATGGCATGCATAGAGCAAGTTTGCCACCCCTACTCCCTCACTAGTGTCCCTGTGTCCTGTAAATTTTTTACCTGCTAAAAATTATTTTTGAACCTTCAGAAGGTGTTAATTAGATATTCAATAGCATCTCCAAGCAAACAGACAAATACTTGTAGGTTTTGATTATAATGGAATAAGCCCATCAGTGTACATTTGCTGTTTTTTTTAAATCACAGTGCCTTATTAGATCACAGTAGGCATCATCTACTAGCTTGCACTTTGGCTGTCAAAAAGGGTTTTAAGAAATCTTGTTTACAGTGTGTTATCAGGCAAGCTTGATAAGGTTACAGATATCAACCTCCATCAGTTCAAGTTTAGTCAACATGAAATAGACACTGTGTAGATTTTCAAAACATGCACTTTGCTTGTTGATATCAGCACAACACCCATCATTATTTGTTCTTTAAGAAATGCCTTCTAGGGTACAATCATGATATCACTCTATTTCTGTTCATGTTTTTTGTCTGCTTCTGACACCAACTTTGCTGTCACTGTTGCTGTGGTGACTACTGCCTGCCTAAGTTTCTCAAAGTATGCTTGTGTGCTCAATCCAAAAAGTTGCCCCT
>NW_017728992.1:41247414-41249781 GCF_001723915.1 Gavialis gangeticus
ATTTCTGTTCATGTTTTTTGTCTGCTTCTGACACCAACTTTGCTGTCACTGTTGCTGTGGTGACTACTGCCTGCCTAAGTTTCTCAAAGTATGCTTGTGTGCTCAATCCAAAAAGTTGCCCCTTTTTTCCTTACAAAAGGGCATGAGGATCCCTTGATATAGTCATACTCTATCACAACACAATACTTTAATGGATACCTCCCCCCTAACTTACTTTGGACACTATGACAATATTTGTTTTCAAGAATGGATATCTAGTAACTGAAAAAGTATCTCCTGTAATGACATGATCCTTCAGTCTGGGGCCCAGAGGACTAAGGGCAAATGGGGCAGGCAATAAATATGTTGAGACTATTCCAACCACAGAAAATGGTATGCCTTAGTTGATCACTAATGTGATCAACCATCCAGATTAGGGGTCAGCTCTGTTCTAGACTCAGGGCTCCCCGCCAACCGTAAGTCAGGTCCAGACCTGGGTTGTCCAGGGCAGGGGCTGACAATCATCTGATTGTAGACCTCAGCCCTAGGACAGCCCTGGGTCCTGCTGTGCTACATATTCAATTTATGGAGCCATACAAACAAGCCACAAATAAGATCTGTATATTTTGTGGAATATCTTTGTGGCTGGTTTGCCATTTTATTATGCTGTAACTTGGCCACACATGTAGCATTTTTACTATTTATGGTGCACCAAATTATTTATGTTTACCACCTAAATCGCACCATAACTGTAATGTGTGCCAGTGGCCTCAGGGACATATATAACCCTTAGGCCTAATCTGGCCCGCAGAGCTGCTGGATCCAGCCCACAGAGCTGAAGGCTTTACCTGTGCCTGTGCCCATGTTTATGTGGGGGTCATGCACATTTGTCTTCTGGATTTGTTTTGGAAATACCTTGACAGTTGGCAAAATCTTGTACACTGCCAGTGAAGCCATTTGCTCAGTATAAGCCACATTAATAGATGTTCTCTCTTGTAAATGCAAGTTCCCTAGTACAGTCAGGGGCAACTTTTTTGGTAGGCATGTCACAGACTAGCTCTGCACTCTCCCTGTGTGCCTCTCCAGTCTCCTTTCCATGCCCAATCTGCTGCTGTAGTTTTTGCTCCTTGCTTAATCTTCTGTTTTGCTGTCTGCTTCCTGCAATCCACTTCTTGCCTGATTTGCTGCTCTGCTTTCTGCTCCCTGTCCTATCTACCACTGTGCTGCCTGTCCCCTTGCCAATCTGCTGGGTGCAACACACAGAGGTTTCTTGGGCCTCTTGTGGCGTTCGTAGAGCAAGTTGGCCACCCCTATTCTCTCAATGTCAGGAGAATCTTATCTATGCCAATCCTCCGTATCTATGCAGTAGAATATTTATTAGGGGTTCCTATTAGCTCACAAAGACCCCTCTAACACATCACCAGTTCATTTGTCATGTTAAGATGCTACTTAAATTAGTTTTAAGTGGTCAGTCCCCAGAAACTTCTCACTGATTAGTGTCTTGCAACTCATTTACTTTCCAAGGCTTTAGATTTTGAAAAGAAAAGGCTGTATACTCTGAAAGTGGAAGCTACCAATACTCATGTAGAACCACGATTCCTCTACTTGGGGCCATTCAAGGACTCTGCTACAGTTAGAATTTTGGTGGAGGATGTGGACGAGCCACCAGTGTTCAGCAGACCAGCATACATAATAGAAGTTAAAGAAGATGCTCAGATAAACAGCGTTATAGGAACAGTGTCAGCTCAAGATCCTGATGGTGCCAAGAATCCTGTCAAGTAAGCATACACCATTTCAGCTCATACTCTTATCTTTCTCATGCTTTATTTTTGTCTGTATTCAGGCACCTGCACACAAACCCCCATTGTCTTTAACAATGAAATCATTTTTAGATACATGCATGTAGGCTTATGTATTGCATAAGTTAAATATATACACAAGAGTGTTTGTGCATATGTATTATACAAGTTGATTTACATTTCAAATATTTTTGCATTTAGCATTATTTCATTACTCTATAGACATTAAGTACATTAGTTAGTGCATGGAAAAGCTTTAAAAAATACTGGCATCACATTTCCCAGTTTTAAGATGGAAATCTGATTTTTTAAAAGATAACTGCTATGTTTACCAACTTAGATATATGTATACACCTACAGACTCAGATCTCATTGGTACTGGTATAACTCCATTGACTTCAATGGAATTACTCACTGGTGCAAATGAGAGTACAATCCAGCTCACAGACTTTGTAAATTATGTATGTCACTAGGCACTTATCTATTCTTAAAGGCAGTTTGAAGTTCTGAGTAATTAAAGCCGAATCCCTGTTTTAAATGACTTCACAAGTGATATAGTTTCATAGTTTCATAGATTAAGGGTCGGAAG
>NW_017728992.1:41249792-41272930 GCF_001723915.1 Gavialis gangeticus
GGTTGGGCCGGCAGATGGGACCTTCCAGCCCTCGCAGGAATATAAACAACCCTGCTGTGTTGTCTAGATCTTTCTAAGAAAAGCCCCGTATAGTAAGAAAAACCCCCCAAAAGAAACAAACAAAAAACCCTGTTTGATTACTCTAGGTTTTTGGAGCAGCACAGGTAAAAAAATTAGAATAAATGAATCACTTTAATCAATGCAGTACAACAGACCACCAATTAGGAAGAGGAAATGAGAAATATGCTATGTAGTAACTTGCTGTAGTAAGAAATTATCGGCAGTATAAAAATAAAGTAATGCTTGATTTTATAGAATTTATGGGTGGGAGCACGGAAAGCTTGCCTAAATTAAAGAGAAATGAGGCTAAAAAAGAGGAAGGTTAAAAAAAACAGAGTATATAAAATAAAAGCTTACCTTTAATACTTTCCTCTTCACCAACTATCTTCTACTGAGGTATCTCAAGGTGTTTTAGAGAAAACAAGTGTTAACATCATACCCCACCATATGAAATAGGTAAATATTTTCATTGCTATTTCACTGATACTAAACTCTTCTGGCAGAGACCACACCCTTGTACAGCACAGTGCTGTCCTGGTCCATCAACTAGCTCTCCTAAGTGTTATTACAATATAAATAACAAATACCGTAATAGAAGTAGAGTAAAATAATAATCTAGTGTCAGATTACAATAATCTAATGTCAAGATGGCTTCCTTTTCTTTATTTTAACTATGAAAATTGTTTTCTGCCATAGACCATATACTACAATTTCTTCTAAGAACAAGATGACAAAGCAAAACCAGAAAACAAACACTCCACAAAAAAATAATCTTTCTTCAGTTAACTGTATGATGAAGGAATGGTATTGAATAGTGCTCGTATCCTGTATCACACTAATTAACACGCTGGCATAGCTAATTGGTATTTTTTATAAAGATTTGATTGGATTTTGTATTTTGACCAAAGCCATGTAAATCAACTCACGATTTCACCCTTACATAACAGATGGAACACAACCCATACTAAGGAAATAATCTCATACCAGCAGAGAATCCAGTCCTGGTAATATTATATTCCAATATGACAGTGAGTGGTAATTTTAAAGGGAACCACTTAAAATTACAGAGTGGTCGACAGTGGTTAGTATGATTTAGCAGGGAAAGGAACAAGAGGGAAGAAAGGAAGCCAAGTGAGGAACCAATGAGATGTAGGTCTCCAACAAAATGGATTCTTAAATGGGCTTTTATGGTGCTTCTCTCTTAGGCATCTCCCAGCATTAGGAGGACAGGTAGAGGCTACATCTTCTTGACAGGGTGATTTTTTTCCATTACACTTGTAAATACTAGATCTGATTTTCACTCTGAGCTTGGGGAATTATGCAATTAGACCGTATATGTATGACTTGTCACTTACTGTATATGTATGACATGACATTCACTTGTCAATTTTCCTTGACAGTAAGAGATAAAATCTTTAGATACTTAATGGTACCATGAAAACTTTCCATTTTTCTTCTCTTGAGTGGGGATTTTTCTTTTTAAATAAGCTGAGCCCTAACTCTGGTAGATGGAAGTCACTTTGATCTTCCATTAAAGAATCCTTTACAATATCATTATGAAATTGCATTATGAACAATTCACAAATATGTCCCTTCCTGACCCACAAATCTCCTTGACTTGTGGTTGCATTAAACAGCAGGCTGCTGAATATTGCAATGCATGAATGGAGAAGGTTAAGACGTGGACTTTGCTGAAATAGCTGCCATAGCCATGAGTGAATTGATCACCACTTACATAACAGTGAAGCTGCATTTCTTCAGTCCAGACCTTACAGAAAAGGTTTATTAACTGTAAAGCAGCAGTAAGAAAGGGTACATTATACAGTTGATAGGTGTATAGATAAACAAATATAAACAAACAGCTCACATAAATATAGTGATGAATTGTTATCCAATTGTGATAGTGAAAAAAAAATCTTGTGAAATGCTTGCATTTAATATAAACAGAGGAAATATTTTGAATCTCTGAATCTTTTCCCAAATTAAAAAAAAAGAAAAGAAAAATTATGCTTCTTTTGGCAATATTATATTGTGTATTAGATCCTTTTGAACTCTCTAGTTGGCTTGTTTTGCTGCGTTAATTCCTCAGTGGCATAATGTAGTTCATCATTCATTGGAACTACCTCCCTGCTGTGATTTGATTTATCTACAGAATCCCAAAAGAAAATGATCTTCAAGCAAATGTAAGACTTAATTTTGTTTGTGTATTTTACTGACGATATACTTGCATGTATTAACTTCTCTTTCTTATAGTCTGTGCAGAAAGATATATATATATATAACTTCCTAGTTTCTCCATTTCACAGGGTTGGAAAGGGATAAAGTCCAGAAAACTGACATATATGCACCAGTAATTTCATTAAAGAAATGTAAAAATGAGTTTGATGTTGTCTGCTTAATTCTTGGTAGGCTATCCATTAAGTCAGAATCGCCATTAGTTCAACATAATTAGCAGGTCTTGATCAAAAGAGACTTGGGATTATATAAATGGAGAGACAGAAATTACAATGTATCTTATTAAAATTATTCTTCTAGGCCAGGGTTAATAATATAATTAGAATATGCTTTTAACTGTACTAACCTTGTGTGTATTTTCTCTGGAATATGAAAAAAACAACATTAATACTGCATCAAGATTCTGTTCACTTGTATTGCTTTATTGAGTTTAACTTTGTGCTGTACAGATGACCTAATGTTTACAGAGACACATGACAACCTGCATTCTTAAATAATAAATATTTTTAACACGGAAACTTCAATGTTATAGCTGTGATAAGGTTTTAAAAAGCTCAAGGAAAGGGTGATTCATCACATGCAGAACTAAATTGTGAGACTCTTCCAGAGTAAATGACCATGGCATCTCAAGGCACTAGCTCCCCAATTCAACAACCCCTAATTTTAACCATAAGCAATCACATGATAAAATATATATATATAATAATGGACTATTAAAGCTAGACACATACCTAAATAGCTTGCTGTGTAAAGGCATAAGTGTTACTAGAGCTGACTGGAAAATGGAAATTCAATTTCATTGAAGAGGCTGATATTCCAAATTTGGCTTTGTTCCAACCAGGAATGAAAAATCTAAGCTTGCCACAGCTTAGAAATTCCAAAACATTTCACATAAAAGACTTAGCATGGTCCCAAGTGTAAGTCAAAGGGTTTGCATAAAACATTTGAACTGTGACAATATTCCATTTTTCTGATGGAAAACTGCTAAGTGGAAAAGTTTGAAGCAATTCTACAACTACGTACTACACACTCTCCTGCACGGTGTACAAGTCTACGAGTTATAAGTCAACACCATATTTCTGCTCAAAAAAATTAGGATTTTCATAGGTCCTGTGTATAAGGTGACCCTGCCTTGCTGGGGTGGGGGGTGTGGAAGGAAGGTGGCTGGGTACTGTGACAGCAGGAGAAGGTGGTAGGAAAGGTGTGTGAGGTGCTGGAAGCCCAGACAAGCTTGTGTGAGAGTTGGATAGGGCGCTTCCAAGCTTGGGCAACATCTGCCCCTTGGCAGCCTGCCCAACCAGGTCCAGTGGGTGTTGCCACCATGGGAGAAAGAACTGGCCTCGCCTGCAGCTCATGGGGTGTACAGACCACTGACAGCTCATCTTCTGGCAATGGGACAGGCAAGCTGGCTCTGCCAAAAGCATGATTGGGCCCCTCACCGCTTCTGCCTTCATCCGGCTCCTGCAGCCCACAGTGCCTGGCACCATCCAGGAAGTGGCCGCCTTGTTCCATGGCCAGCACGGGGTGTCAGGCAGGGCAGGGGGGGCGGCTAGCAGTGTTGGGCATCGGCAGGGGGGAGGCGGGTGCTGCCTGGGCTTTCAGTACCTCATATGCCATCCCTGCTGCCATCTCCTGCCACTCCTTCCCCGCACACTGCCCATGAGGCAAGACAGCCCCTTCCCAGGCAGTGCCAGGCGTTCTGTGGGCTGCAGGAGCCACTGAAGGCATAAGTGATGAGGGCCTAATCCTGCTTTTCGCGGAGCCTGTCTGCCTTTCTTGTGACTGGGCAGTGAGCTGCTGGCAGGCCAGGCAGCCCCTGAGCTGCTGGTGGGGTGGAGGTCAGTCCTTCCCTCTGCAGTGGCAGCGCCCCCCAGGCCTTGTGCTGCCCGAGGCCCCAGGGGCCCGATCCAGCTTCCCCAGAGCCCTCCAGCACACCTCCACCCCATGTGGTAGGATGCCGGCACAGGGTCTGGCTGAAGTATTGATACAGTGTATAAGTTGAGATGGAAATGTAAGGGTACATTTTTGGGGGTTCAGCCCTCAACTTACACACCATGAAATATGGTATGATTATGCCACTAACTTGCTCCTGTAATTGAAGAGGCATTTCTGTGATTGCTCAGGTAACAGTAACCATACAATGGACTTGCAAATCAGCCACCAGGGAACGAGGGGAAAGAGGGGTTATGCTTTAGTTTACTTACAGCTGGCTGTTTTTACCTTAGTCTGGCCTATACGTTTAAATATCCGTTTCACCCTTTTTTCAAGAATTGGAATGTAATAATCACTGCATGGTTTTTGGCTTGGACTCAAAAGATAAGGCAAGCTAAAAATCAGATGTTTATTAAACAGCAGATCAAGAGATAGGTCTACATTATCTTTTTTCATGATAAAAAATTACCAAATAGTAAATCATACACAGGTTCATGCGAGTGTCAGACTATTTTTGGCTTTTCAGATTCAGTATAAGCCATGAGGCAACATCTTTTCCCCTCAGACTCACATGGTTGAACTGGACTCTTTCATTCTGCTCTTTCTTTGTGTTTGGATTTTCTGCTGAGATAAATGAGAAGTTCACACATCAGCTGGACTGGCACCTTGAACATGTCCTGAGTAATGGGCAGCAAGCACCTAGTTAAGCTACCCTAGGAATAGAGCAGAAATTAAATCAAGTCAGTTCCTCCTTTTACTTTTGCTCTCTCAGGGAAGTAATCTTCACAGTCATTTTTCTGGTGCAGCTTTCTTCCCTCAGCATGTGGGCTCCACCAAACACTGCTTTTTCCTCTCCTTACTAATTCTCCAGCATAAGAATGCAGCAGTAACTGCTTCTCCTCCACATTGTTATGACCTGCAAGGAAATCACGGAGAAGAGTAAGCAAAGCCTTATGTATGGTTCCAGACATGCAGGTTAGCTCACAATTAAACCCATTGCAAGAATCTAATTCTTCTCTCTCAATACAGGAAGAGTATTTACACCCTATCTTTATTATGTGGCAATTCTATTTTAGCAATATATAGAGTTAAGGAACCACATTTGAATCTTGTTATCAAAACTCCTTCCAAGAATTGGAGATATTTGGCTTTAAAGTTCAGATTTAGCTCAGCATAAGAGAGAGAGAGAAGTCAGATAAGAAATAAAAATCCATATTTAGATTCTAAGGTTCCTCAAACCTTATTAGTGTTCAGATCCATCTCTAGATATTATGAAGCAGAGAAGAACAAGTTAAATTACACTTTAATATGCTACAACACACTTTTACATAGTATTAGCCATGGAGCGATAAATCAGCTATACTGATCTCAGTTTTGTGCTTTTTTTTTTATTTTGCTTTTCTAAAACCCAATACCATTGGGGTGAAAGAAAAATTGCACCTGAGCTGCCAAATTTTGTATCAAAACAGATTGGGCAGAGCTGAGATATCAAACCATGAGAAGAGGGATTTGTAATGGGAAACTCAACTCAGCCTTAAAATAAATGTCATATCTTTCAAGATGCAGACTCCACATTTTTCACTAAAAGGCAAATCTTTGATGCTTCTCAAAAGTATGTAAATTATGCAGCAATTCATTTATTCAGTAACAGCGCCCCACCTTCTAAATCAAACCCTCCAATATGTCATTACTCAACAGCGCAGAACAGAGTCCTTTGTAGGAATATATCAAGATGCCAAAGTCTGTACTAAAAATTAGGCAACTGACTTACTAGCTGTATGTAGTTTAGTCTTAGGAAATTGTTTAAAAACAGAGATTAAAATGAAAACTCTTTTCTAAACACTGTCTCTGTATTTTCAGGTATTCTGTAGATCGGCATACTGATATGGACAGAGTATTCAACATCAATTCTGGAAATGGTTCAATATTTACTTCAAAACCCCTTGACCGGGAAACAGTGCTGTGGCACAACATTACAATAATAGCAGCAGAGATCAGTAAGTCAAACCTAAATACCACCACTGTCCCTGATGTAATGAATTTAGCCTCCTACCTGAGATTGTGTGAAGGATGGCTGGTAAGATGTCAGGCTATATGGATGGACCTGCTCAATACTAATCAAGAAGGGGAAACACTGAAAAAGATAGTCTGTGTTTTTCTTTTTTCTAGGCTCACAATTTATGAAGAGATTATTTTCATATCTAAACAGGAAGAAACTTGACACTATTGTGTTTCCAAATCAATCAGACAGGAAAAATGCTCCTAGCTGTTGTTTAATTAGGATACAATATGCTGACTTAAAATGTTGTATACAGCACACAAGTCACAAATGGCTAAATCCAACCCTATTGTGCAGCTTGGGAATTTTCAAGTACAGTGAAGTAGAGTTAGGTACCCAAATTAAATTAAAATTCAGTGGGAATTTAACTCCCTTAATCCAGGTATCTAACTCCCTTAATCTCCTTTGAAATTCCCAGCCATGGCTAATAAAACATTGCCTTCCTTCCTAATTTACAAGCACACTTAGGAGTCCGCCTGATGATGACATTAGTTGTTTTAGGAGCAATATATCCCAGAAGATATACAAGGCTTATGTTAGTTAGGCATCATCAACAAAAAATCCACTCTAATTACATATTAACTACAACAGAGACCTCTCTCATCTTCCTTTCGAGGCATGCTGAAAACACTGGCATGAGTGGGTGCAGTTCTAATAATTTCTTTGGCCTTGCCTTCCCCTATATTCGGTTGGATATGATTTTGTGGCATCGTACAATGGATATATTAGGGTAATTTGTTATAAAAATGTTCAATAGTTTGGATGCTGGTAGAGAGTCTCAGGGCACTCCTTTTTAAAAACTTGGTATGAGAGAATTCTAGGTCCTATTTTCTCATAGGTATGTGGAAGGTGTGTGGATATACAGCAGGTCATTCAACCCTTAAGATACAAAAGAAGATAATGAATTCTCCACTCTTTCTCTTCTTTATTCTGTATCAGGCCTCTTTTAAAATGAAAATTACCTGATATAACACAGCTTGACTATCATAGTGGGATAGGATACTAAAGGATAGTCATGAGCTGAAATTTAAATAAAACAGTGCTTACAGAAATCTTGCAGGATACAAAATACTTTTGCCAGTTGGGCCCCCCATTCATATTGCTTTTGAATCTTCTGAAGGTCTCCCATGGTGGTCTGCTGTGGCCGAGTTGTTTGTTGTAGACTTAAATACTCTGCATAAGAAAAAACTTTAAAAAAAAACGAACTAAAAAGCATTTTGAAAAAGTGGGAAATATACCTTTTGTAAAAATGTAGGTCCTGTAGGAACTGAATTACTACACAGTACAGAAATTCTTAGAGTAGCTCAATAACAATTTATCCCCAACTAAAGTAAATTCAAATTTAAAAAAAGCCTTTGTCTAGACTGAGTTTCCAAGCTGGTAAGTTTACTTTATCATCTGCCTAAAGCAAATTTGTCCTTTTGACTGAATTTTTCCAGTCAAAAGCAAGGCTTTGCCCAGGATAGGATCCATCTTTGCTAGGCTAAATTTTGTATGATAGCAGCAAGCTTCTTCACAAGTCACACTTCCAGGCTGGATGGTATCATTGTCCCAGACTAATTTCTGTCATAAGATGACGCATATTTTTTCTGGCCCAAGCTAGGCTAAACTGAACTAAATGAAAGCTTAGCTCTGACCCCCCTCTCCCTTCCACACAAGCTTGAGCAAATCAGCAATTGCTCTCAATGCTGAACCACTCCATTAAATTTTATATGCATTTCATTTTCCTACACTAAAGAAAATACTGAATATTAGAATATGAAAGCACATACCACTGAAGTGTACTGCCTTTAACAATAATAACCATAAAACAGAAAGCTTGTAAATAAAAGCATATTACAATGGTGAATATTGTCATCCACTGGAAAAAAAATTGAGAAACAGAATAATTTTGACAAATATTATATAAAATAAGCACTAAGGTTATGCCTTCAGTACCTCCAGCCATTCATGAGAGCACTGTAGTGAAGCACAGCATGCCCACTCCATGCATGCTAATGTAATGTAACTGTTGTTTGACATTCACACAGAGTGCACGCAGTATCACCTTCTGGTCCTCAATCTCAGACTTGTCTACTGGTTCATGCTGGGTGCTACTCTAACAACAGATACATTTCATTTCTTCAACATATGGTACAGGGTGGAGAGGGAGTGAGTGGCAGCACATGATTCATAATGGCGTCCTAAGTGCTGTATGGAAACAATATAGGCATGCTCAGACTTGGGGCACTTCCATTTTTCAGTGTTTGTCTTGAGATGCTTGCTTTAGACCTGTTTTTCAAAGCACATCACATACACATCTCCAAGTAAAGTTGGTAGCAGCTTCAGGCTCAGGCTCTTGGCATCTCAATTAATACTCTAAATATCTAAGTTTTTGAAACATCAGATATTAGTAACTTATCTGGAGTCACAGAAAAAGGCTACACACAGAGTCACATAGTCTGGGAGAATTCTTCTAAGTTTCTTCACCTGGTAGAAAAACTTACCCAGAGCTGTATGTACAGACATTCAAATGCTGAGGCCCTGAAAAGCGGAGAGGTTGCAGTACTGACACTGTAAAACAATGTGGAGAGCCTCATGCACAAAATCTCAGCTTGCTCTGAAGGCTTCCTTAGTGTGCCTGGTGACAGATGTCTTCAGTGCATAGGGCAGCCGACTGGCTGACCTAGACTGCCCATGGTCAGCCTGTGTTTACCTGCAGCATAATATGAAGAATGTGAAGGGGGCATGAGTTGCTCCCTTAGGGGAGCAACACATTGTCTCCCTGGGAGTGAAGGGTGAGGAGAAGTGAAGCTGGAGGACTATGCACCCTCCTGAGAGAAGCCACAACATATATAGACATTCAGTCTCCCAGAAGAAATTCTCCCAGGAGTGGTTGAATTCTGTTTGTCCCCAAGTTATTTTTTTCCTGGGCTAAGTACAGACCGTCAAAAAGCTCCAGGCTGTATTGATTCAACCTTCACAGGTTAGTTTAAGCTGCAGATAGAACCAATAAGCAAGTGAACAAACATTCACTTTTTGATTCTGGAAATGTAGCCCTATGCCTGCAGTGGATCAGGCCAGAAGCTGGGGAGGGGGGGGCACACGCTCTAGAGCACACCTCCTGGGCCAGTCTGGACTACAGCTAGCCCAAGGGGATTCATGGGGGAGGAACATCCTGGGATGCTGGGGGACTATGAGTTCTGGAGGGGATCTGGGACAAAAATTCAATAAAATAATTTAACCTAAATCAGTTAAGTCTGATACAAGATCTATCCAGGTTTATCTTAAACTGTTTTGGGCATATTGAAAGCAGTTTATAGCACTGAACTTTTGTTGTGTTACAGATTTGAATCACTAATACCGGTTTATGTAATTTCTGTCCCAAGCCCTGGAGTGGCTATTTTTACATTGGGAAAAAGTCTGAATATCTATATACTTGTGGTTTCACTTGGGACAGCAGTGACTCTACCAAGAGAACTTGTAGCATTGCAAATAGAACCCACACCTTCCAATTTACAGCTGATCATTCTACCTTCTTAATGGAACTTTGAAGTGCTTTAAATCAAACAAACTCTCTACCCTTGAATTAAAAAGGGCAGGCTGGATTTTGCACTTCAGAAAGAACTTCAAGGCCATGATCAGAAGAAATTTAAGATTTCCATCTGTGACTTGACAGAAACCACATGCGTAACTAAGGAGGGTTGTTTACAGGAAGAGGGAGCTGTCTGCTTCTTGCTGGAGAGCCCAATAACAGTTAAGTGACAGCAAGGAGAAATTAGTCAACTCTTATTCATTAATGGAAATGGTTCTGAGGGAGAAAAGAAAGAGCAATAAGGCTTGAAGTCTGCATAAATATATTGGAGCCTACATTTCCTGCTAGATAGATCCTTAAAAAAGATGTGTTTGTGACTGCAAATGATGTATTTTGATGGAAGTTCTCCTATTTACTATACTGATATTTTAGAAGTTTTGGAATCACAGTTGGTTAAACAAACCTCCCCCCCCCAAAAAAAACTTGTGTTTGTACAAAAAAACATGTAATATGAGTAGTAACTGCACATTTAAGTTTGACTCTTGGATATTGCCAATTGCACAGATATGAAATTTATATCTATATTCTTGTGTGAATTTTTGTCTATCCTAGTCTATACTATACATACATTCTGAATAATTAAGTATGGTAAGTTAAAATAAAATTCCAACTCTAGAAAAACTATTCCAGTGAATGATTTTAAATAAATAAAAGCCTCAACAGTTGTTATCTTTTATCCACCACTATTATTAGAATAATTTGGCCTTTGAATATAATTTATGATTTGTTACTAATCAGTAAAAAATAGTAACATGGAGGGTAATTCAAACCTATTAAAGCCAATTTTGAAACTGGAAAGAAACCAGTAAAATAATTGTCAGCCTGTAGGTTGTGATGTTGTTTTCACTCAAATAAGTTGTGTTTTGGGACTATTTTTGGTTTTATTTTTAAATTATATACATCAAAAGAATATAAGTCTGTCTTTTTTTCAGTTTTAGAAGTCAACTCGAAACCACAATAATTTTCCTAATTGCTTTTACCTATTTTTAAGCAGTAAACTGAATTTCATAAGTAGTAGAAACTCAAAACATTTTCAAGTAAACTTTAGTCCATCCTTTTTTTTTCTGACTTCATAGAACTTCTTTGGGAGAAGTAACTTATTACATGGGGCTTATGTTCTTTCGATGATGCATTTAGTGTCAGCTCTAGAGCAGCAGCAACCAAAGATCAATCCACAAAAGGTCAGAAAGCTTCTCTAATAACAGCAACAGATAATAACTTTTTATGCTCAAAGTGCGTTACCAATTTGGGTCCACTTCTAGTCATCCTTACTCATACAAGTAGTCCACACACACAGGACCTGAATAAATTTACTTAGGTGCATAAGTCTGCATAAGATCAACCTCATTGTCTTATTTAAGTCAATAGAGCATCTTGCAGAAGTACTGTATATTTTTTATCTTACAGTAAAAAGTTGAAGGACTTAGCCCTTAAATCTATCCTTTTCTTTCCCACAACTAAGTCAGGAAGTGTATTATTTTTATCCCTTTTTTTATCATTACAGACAACCCAAAGCAAAGCAGCCGTGTCCCTGTGTTCATTAAGGTTTTGGATGTAAATGACAATGCCCCAGAGTTCGCTATGTTTTACGAGACCTTCGTCTGTGAAAATGCAAAGGCAGAACAGGTGCGTTGATTGTTTGCACTCCATAATAGGAAAAATTAAAAATGGATTCAGTTTAGGCATTATTCTTGCACCACTTCATCAGGAAGCATATTTCGTGCTGTAACGAGCTGTCAGTGTCACAAAATTAAATTAAACAGTGACTGCGTCGTATCTGATTATAGTTAGCATTCTTGTAGCTAATGCAATGTTGTGTTTTACATAGTTAAATGTAATTTCTTTTTGTCCTCTGTCTTGTTATTCCTGATTCACTTCCCTGTCTCTTCCCTTGAGTATGGGATTTTGCATCTGTATACCGCAGCATTTCCTTCATTTCTTCCTAAGAGCACTTAAAGGTAGCCCCATGCTGTAGTCCTTCAAGTCCTGTTATCTGATGGTTCAAAGCAGCAGCTATTCTAGGGGATACTGCCACACATTTCCTATTAAATGGGATTTGTGTCCATGAATACTCAACTCAACTTTGACTATCTCACCCTTCACTTCTGCAGCTGGTTGTTATTAGGAGTCTTCCATACACTCATGATGTAAATGTCATCTGTCCAAAGTGTGACCCCTTGGATTTCACAGGATTTTCAAGACAAAACTTTCACATCTTCATTCCATTAGAAGACTGAAGGACTAATATAATTACATAATTTTTAGAATCACTGTGAACAGGACACAGAGCCCACTTTTGATTTAAAGGTACTTTGGCAGCATCCTGGATCTTAAAGTGGAAGAAAAAATAATTTTTTGTCCTAAATAAATAAGATATTCTTCAAACTGCTAGAGTAGATGGCCTTAGTGGAAATAAGAATAAGGCCTATAGTTTTCTGTTTTTCTGTTGTTAGATAATTTTGTTGTTGTTTTAGCTGATACAGACCCTAAGTGCTGTTGATAAGGACGACTCGTTTGGTGGACACCAGTTTTCATTCTCCCTGGCTTCTGAAGCAGCCAGTAGTTCAAACTTCACGCTACAGGACAATAGAGGTGAATTCCTAGGAAGGTTTTAGTTTATTGTCTGTTTTCAGCTTTCGGACTAGTAGTCCTTTAACACTCCATTTGCATTTTCAGACAACACAGCAGGGATCTTCACCCGAAAAAACAGATATAGCCGACATGAAATGAGTATGTACCTCCTGCCTGTGGTAATATCAGACAATGACTACCCTATCCAGAGCAGCACAGAAACAGTGACTATCCGAGTGTGTGCCTGTGACCATCGGGGGAAGATGCTGTCATGTAATGCAGAAGCATTAATCCATCCCACTGGACTTAGCACAGGAGCTTTGATTGCCATTCTCCTCTGCATCATTATATTACTAGGTAAGTGACCTAGAGGTATTTCTTTTATGAGAAGAGAGATTGGAGAAAGGATAAGCATTACATGCCAAAGACACTTTAGGGATTTATTTCTTTCATTGTTATGTAACAGAGAAATAATCTACATTTGTTTTTCTTCCAACAAAGTGACTGAATAATGTAAGACAGGCTTCTTTGTGTAAATCTCATATCTTTTATTAGACCAACTAAATAGTTGGAAAAATTTTCTTAGCAAGCTTTTGGGTTTAAAAAACATTTGTCAGGCTGAGGAAGCATCCACAGCTGATATGTTCTCTTCCTGAACGGAATGAGTAGTAAAGAAGCCAGAAGCTGGTATGCAGGCAAGAAAGCCAGTCAGTGAAGATATAAATTGAGGAGTCAGTGGGTGAGAGAGAGGCTGTGGGAGTTGGAGGTGCGGAAGGGGGATGAATATAGGAGGTAAATAGTGAAGAGATACCTGGAGACTCAGATGTCAGGCAGGTTATAATGCGTCATAAATTCAATGTCTATATTTAGTCCATGCTTTTTTGTATCCAGGAGGTTGATGAAGTGAAGTTCATAGGCTTGTTTGTGAAAAGTGTTTTGTAAATTCCCTTCTTGTATAACATGATCTGAATGTTACCATTCTGAATAATGTAAATGACCATACCAGGTGCAAGGTATTTGCATTAGCATTGGCATCATTTTGGCATATGAGGAGCACTGAAATAGATACACCTCCTTCTGTGCTGGAAGAACATACCGAGTTGGGTCAAATAGTATGCCTTTCAAAAGGATGTGGCTTGCTCTCCTTCTGGCGTCAGTAGATACAAAGGGTGGGAGTCCCTAGCTAGCCTTAGGGATATGTCGCAGTCAGATCTGGACAGGAGTTTTTTTATTAAAAAAGGTAATGGTCTGCACAGATACGCACTGCCTGTACTCAGGGTAAATTCCAAAAGTGACAGGGAAGCTTGCAATTCACATGGAATTGCAGTCAGCTTTTAAAGCCTGTTGTCTTTGTCTTTAAGGGTTGAAGCCACTTACCACCACAAAAAGTCCAGTGCGGCAAACCATTTTGCATGAGTTCAGTACAGCTGTGCTCATTAATATCAATCTGACATTAAACGATTTCCTGTTTAGTGTCAATTGGAAATAACTGATTCCCTTTTCTAAGTAGCACTTTACGTCAGTTATTGCTCATATCACCATGCAGTGTAAGCAGATTTTCAATTAACAATACTGTATAATTTTCTGATTTCAGTGTTTAGTGGTAGGAAATAGTGCCCAAATTTAGAATCTGAGAAGGTCCAGATTGCTTTTTGGAAACTCACAAATAGCGTTAAAAGTTGATGTAGATATAAGAAGACTGTAGTTTGAGTTTAACACGGCATTTTTATATTTTTAATTGAAATCAAAGCCCTTTGAATAAAACACACTTGATATTAGCTGTTATTCATGAAAGTACCATTTTAGCATTTATTTTTATATGAACATTTTTGTTAACAGGACTATCCAGTATCAGTTCCATGGACAGTCCACATCAAGACCACATCTTCTCTGTGCTCAGATAACTGTATTGGCTCTCACATCTCAGGAACATGTTCAAAACTGGCTTCTGTGTTGTCAGATCCTCTTGGGTTTCCTCCAGAAAGATCTGCATCTTTCCTCAAACACCAGCCTCCCCTTCTATAGATTCTGACAGCTCTCCCTAGGATAGGAACTTCCTTTATTTCATGGTTGTACAATAAGCACAGAAAACGTCTAGTTGGATTAAAACCTTTAGGGAGATACTAGAAAATGAATAATTCATCATCATCAAGACTGACCCTCCTATTTGTCTTCACTTCATTTACCAAGCCATCACATCTCAGATCACCTCTGAAGATGGTTTCCTGACTTCTATCAATTAAAATAGAAGGACACTGCAAGAATAAGAACTTTATGGAAAGCTATGTTTTAGGCACATAAACTTGTCACCGGCTTTAATGGGTACTTTGCATGCACAGGAGCAGACTGCAACAGCCATCCAACTCTCCATCTGTGTAGAATTTGGAAGTTGGCTGCCATAAGAGATTTTTTACAAAAAAAAAAAAAGCTTTGAAATGCTAGAATATACCACAAGGCATCCCATTTAAAGTCAAGTAATATTTGTAGGGTCAGGCCTGGAAAGGCATTTTTGGGTGAAAAAATAAAATAGAATATGTATTACCAGTATTTAACAAGTTATTATGAAGGTAGTCACATAAATCATCATACATATTTTTTTTCCCTGTACAGTGTGTAGTACAATGGAGTCCTGATCCATTGCTGGGATTTACAGGAAGTACTGCAGTATAAATAATTACAGTACAGCGCCACATTGATCTTGTTAATGTCATTCAGTGGTAAATAGTCATTTATTTTAAGAAAAAAATAACTGGAATCCAGATAAGAAACCAAAGGAAACGGTATTTTACTTATTAGTTAGCCTAGACCCTGATCTAAAAATCAGTTCTATGAGCATGAACTCTTCTACTCATCTGGAGCTCCAGTGTCATTAGTGAAGCTGTACATGGGCGCATGTTTAATGAAGTGCTTTTGGCAGAATCTCGGCTATAAATACAACACCTTCAACAAATAAAGGAAAGCATCACACTCTTAAAAATTAAGGGGAAGGAAAAAAATGGTTAAGAAACCTCACGTGTTTTGATGATTAAATCATCTTTAAAGTTAGATATATGGAACAAAACCCTCAGCTAGTGACAATTGTTTACTTTTGTAAGAATATTTTTGTTAACAGGACTGTCCAGTAATAATTACATCAAAACCACATCTTCCCTGTGCTCAGATAACTCTATAGGCTTCCATCACAGAAACACATTCAAAACTGGCTTCTGCTCCAAGGAAGTCAATAGAACTAGCACAGTTGATATCAGTTACTGAGAATTTGCCCCATCTGCTGCATTGCCATCCAGGAACAGAAAGTATTTCATGGAAAAGTAAAGTCTGATATGCAACTTTGCTAACTGTTCATCATAATTCAGCATCTACTATGCCATTAGCACAATTCTGATAGTATTTCAGGTACTCAAAATAATTAACACTCAATATCCCAATACTTTTTCTTTTTTGAGGGGTGGGGGCTGATTTTTTATTTTTTAGAGGAGTTCCTACATAACTCAGGATAAAAATGCAGCTACTGATAAAACACTGCACTGAATGGCTTCCTGTAAGCTTGAAATCCCCTTTTTTTCCTCATACGTATCCCACTCCCAACATGATCATAGGCAGACATGGTACAATCTGAAAATCAATAATTTGAATTTGCGGTTTTGTGGAGTGACTCCTAAAACTCAGAGTTCAAGCAGCACAAGCTTTAATTGACTGATGGGTTATCTTTGACCCCCTTTCCTCTATTTTATTTTTATTTCCAGTTACAGTGGTGTTGTTTGCAGCTCTGAGGCGGCAGCGAAAGAAAGAACCTTTGATTATTTCCAAAGAGGACATCAGAGACAACATTGTCAGTTACAATGATGAAGGTGGCGGAGAAGAAGATACCCAAGCTTTTGATATTGGTACACTGAGAAACCCTGAAGCCATAGAAGACAATAAATTACGCAGAGACATCGTGCCAGAAACACTTTTTATGCCACGCCGGACTGCAGCAGTACGAGATAACACTGATGTCAGAGATTTCATTAACCAAAGGTTAAAGGAAAATGATATAGACCCCACTGCACCCCCATATGACTCTTTAGCAACCTACGCATATGAAGGTAATGGCTCCGTTGCAGAGTCCCTCAGCTCCTTGGAGTCGGTGACTACGGATGGAGATCAAGACTATGATTATCTCAGTGACTGGGGGCCTCGGTTTAAAAAACTGGCTGATATGTACGGCGCTGTGGACAGTGACAAAGACTCTTAATATGTTGCCTTTTTCATTTCTAGAAACAGCATTGAGATATGTGAAGTGGTTATTTCTTTCTATATATCCACAGCTCTGTGAAAGGATTCTCTATTCTACCAGTTCCAATTGTCTAATGACTGCAGTCTGTGTGGATCAAATGTCAGAAAACTTTTTTCTAGTATAATTTTATGAGCTTCCAAGAGGCAAGATTTTTATTTTTTAGTTCACCTTATTTACCAAGCCAGTCATACAGGCACAGCAGAAGCAGAGGGAAATGGCAATTGGAGGAGAGCAATATTTTTACTTGTTCAGCTTATATTGTAAATTAGAGTATATTACTGTTCCATCTCACTTAACCTTTTTACTGTATTCAGATTATACAGTTCAGATGACTGCTCTGTCGATTGTGTATTGCACATCCTAATGTAATGAGGTATTACAGTTTAACCTAAATATTATAGTCAAAAGTAGCACTGATGGAATGAAGGTTTATTATACAACTAGAGTCAGCTGAAAAGACTAAAAGGACAAGATGAGAGTAAATCTTATTCATGAGTTTTAAAAGGTCTAATGGCCATTTAAATATAAGCATTTTCTTTGAACCTGCCATTGCCCTCAAGCATAAAACCACAATAACACATTACATATAATTCTCTGTAGACCACTGTGTGTATATTTTTTGACCTAGCATTCATAGGAAAATGCTATATGATCCACAGTGTGCGAAATCTATACCTTGGAGGGCAGTATTCCTAGGGACTATTCCAGTGCTAACACCATCTCTCAGTGACACCGTGCAAGTCATCTAATCACTTGGGGCTAGATTGTGACTTGGAGCAAGCCTTCACAAGGAACAGAACGTAGCTGTGCTGTATCCTAAACTAGGCACAGACTATTTCCCCCTGTACACCTGTGGTGGCCAGAAAGTTAGTGAGATGGAGTCAGACTCCACTCATTCTTCTGCTTGCCCATATGTGTAGGAAGTGAATGACAGCCCTAAGGAGACTGCCATCCTCAGGCTTTGCAAGTACAAAGAAGTAAAGAGGTACCCTGCGTCCTTAAGTTCATATACAAAATGATTTGTCAATTCCTTTTTTTGACGTCAGTAAGTTGGAAGAATACTGCTTACCTCACAGCGATGTTGCAAGGATTAGATGGATACAGTTTCAAACCTTCTTTAAAGATGGAAAGACCGAAAATATCATCACAGTAAGTCACTGCTAATCATTTTTGTAACTACAAGCCCTGAATTCGGAAATAAATAGAAATCATTCATCATTCCAGTGGTGAGAACAAGAAGGGTTTAATACACTCTCCTTGCTAACTGTGTCAACCAGTGTTCAAGATTTCAGGGGAGAACATTTGAAACAGATAGTTTCTTCATTTTATGTGCCAAGCCAAAAGAAGCCATTTCTTGTTCAAGGCAAGACAGTGATGCTATAGTACTTGGTACAGGCTGCTATCTCCCCTATACAATTCAAGTACATGATGAATTTTTAGTATGTCAAGGGATATATGTAACCAGTACTATTTTAATTCAGTTACCTGAATTACTCTATCAAAGGACCATATTACCACTTTAACAAAACTAGTTATTTTTAACATATGAGAAAAAAAAGTGAAGTTTCTCTTTATATATTTAATTGTATCTTAAGGTTTAAATTCCACTCAATAGTTTTTTTTTTCTTTCCTTGAAAACATAAATAACCATAAATAAATAAACAATAAATAACTCAGTTTGAACAAAAAACAAAAACTTATTCCTTTATTCAACAATACAAAGACCAGACCGAACTTAAAGGTCAGCAAATTAAAAGGGATAAAGGGAAACAAATACCATATAATCTGTGGGACTCATTGCTTCAGGAATGGTAATTATAGGTTTAATGAGATTCTAAAAAGAATTAGACATAAGTATAATTTTTTTGGTTAAAATATCGAGGAAATAAAGTAAGAAGATATCAGCCTTGGTACATCAAACTGAATACCAACTTGGCTTAGAAGGGAATCTCCTCCCAGTTCAATGTGATTACACAACTGAGAGTTTGAAGCCAAATTTCTACAAATACCCAGGGTCCTGACAATGTCGACAGATGCTTAATGGAATATTCAAACATGCATAAGGTTGAGGAGATCAAAGGCACCTTTATTTCAGATGTCAAAGGAACTTGATATCAAGGAGTTATGTACTTAAATATCTTTGAAGATCTGGACCTTGGTGCCTAATGCAACAATCAGAGTTAGAGGACTAGACATTTTGAAAATCCCATTAAGCACATCTTCTCTTTAACCACCTAAATTCCACTAGAAATCAGGCTTGTTATGCTTTCCCTTAACTAATGTTACATTAGCCTCTATTTGGGGCAGAATGACAAGTTAGATGCATCACTGGCCTGTTCTGGTAAAATAATTACTTATGTTCTTATAGGCTAAGGCATTAGGTCTGAATTAGTGATATGTAGTAGCGGTTCAGGCTACAATTTTGATTTTTATTGACGGATAGTTTTATCTTGTCGGTAAAATGACATAGTAACTAGAGAATGGGCCATTCATGCTTGTATGAACATATATAAAACTGTGTCATTTACAGATACCAAAATTATAGTGACAAACTGGGTATGTCTACATGTGCAATTAATGTAAAATAATAAACTATGGAGTTTATTGCTCCTGTGTATGCCTGGGACCGTAGCATGTTAAGCCAGCTAGAGGGGGGCTCAAGGATTAGCCCGTTAGTCCAGGATTTCTCCTTTCCTGGCTCAGTGTGCTGCAAAGGGACTGGCTGGGGCATGAGGGTGCTTCAGTGCAGGGCTAGCTGGCAGGCAGCCTAATCAGCGTTTACACATGCACTGCTATGGAGTAAAAAACTTGACAGCAGGATAGTACTTGTATTTACAAGTACTATCCTGCTGCAGGATTAATTAGTTTACTCTAGCCTAATTGCCCTGCACATGTAGACACTAAGACATTTACTGTGGAGCTAATTAGTCATTTCCACCCTATATGTTTCATGTTGATGGGCCCACTGAGTAGCAAATAAATTCTTTTAAGAAATTCTCCTGAGGCAGGTGCCTACATACTCGCATCTTTTTCTTTTTCCATTCAGTTTATAAGCACTGATTTTTTTCTCAAATGAGATGTACATAGCATCTCATCTAGCAAAAGTTGTCAAATTCAGTTTTTTCTTTTTCCTTCACAGCTTGGGTTGGCAACTTATGGCCCACAGGCCATATTCAGACTGTGGAACCTTTGGACCTGGCCCACGGACGTGGAGCTTTGGTGGTGGGTGTTGTCTTCTCTGGGCACTCTCTCTGTGCCACAGTATGGAGGAGTGCTGGCCACAGACACTTTCCCTATGCTGCTGGCAAAATAAGTGGTGATGGCAGCATCCTAGCACCTGCCCACCTCTGACCATATTTTGGGTCGTTCTGGCCCACAGCCAGAAAAGGTTACCTATCGGTATCCTGGTACCACATTATCCTTTATCTCTTGTACTACAAAGTGCAATTAAAGAATCCCAGTTCTGAGCAACGAATATTTAAAGTGCCATATTACAATCAAGAAATTTTGCAGTAATATTTGCATCGCAGCTTGTACTATTAGTGGATGAAAGGACTATGCCAAACTAATTCATGAGCAGGGAAAGACAGTTAGCAGTGTTAGTCTAAAGTAAGGTAGAAGGCAGAGTAGAGATGCACTTTATAGGTTAACTGAATCAGAGATGCATAAGTTTTCATGAGCAAGAGCAAAAGCAACAGCTCACTTTGTGCTATCAAGTTTATGCACCTCTGATTCAATGGCCATGTCCAGATGAGCACAGCTGGCCACATACCACACGTTCAGCTGTACTCCATGCTGCAAGTGAGCAGCGCGGAGGATTTTTTTGACCTGTGGAAAAAGTGGAGTAGCACATGCGGCAGCAGCATGTGCTGCCCAAAGCTGGAGCCAGGCCAGCTGGAGCCACACTCCACTACTGGTCAGGCTTCGTGTGGCAGGCTTGCCGCTGTTGCAGCCCCGGGAGGCCCCCAGGTAAGGCTGCTGGGGCCAGCGCAGTGCCAGCCCCAGTCTCCCCTACTCCACCGGGGGTAACTTGCCATGTGCCAGAGTGCATGTTGCATAGGCATTCCCCATGGACAAATGTCCTCAGGGAACCAAACATTCACACGTCTGCATGCAGCCATTTAGTCTATAGGCTGCATCTCTGCTACATCTTTTACCTTAATTCAGAGACTAGAATGCTAAAATTGTCATTTGTAGACAAATAAGTGTCAGATTACAGCCTGCAAGCTGGGTTTCTAGGCTGTGTCAAGATAGTAGAATACTGCCCCAATCAAATGCGTATCTTTTCAAATGAAAGGAGACTTTGAAACAATACTAGATTCAGCTGAATGAGTTGGTTTGGGTAGTGATAAACTGGATGGTTAACAACAGGAAAGCTATTGAAAGATATAGAGTAGTTTTGTAAGTTTAGGGTGAAGAGGAACTATGGGGTTGTCTACACAGGCAAATTTTCTAGCATAGCTATAGCAGAATTATTATTCTGTGATGGTTACTTCAGTATTATTCTCTCTGTAGGTACTTCACTCTAGAATAAAAGGGATTATATTCCAAACTGGGGCAATTCTTTAGAAATAAACTGTCAACCTGGGGAGCTGCACCAAAATAGCTTCTGCAGAATCATTATTCTTCTACAGCTATTCAGAGAAATGTCTCTCTCTAGATAAGATGACCCAAGGCAGGATCCTGAAGGAACTCAGTGTAGGGGAGTCCCAGTGTCTACTTCAAGCCCCACTAAGTCCATTACGGGAGGGGAGTTCTAGTCCCACATCTAACATTAATTAATATGCTGTCTGATTATGAGGAAACTGTTTCTATCTGAATTTCATCTTCCCTTGCTATAAACCAGGATGAAGTGTACAATGCCTACACTGTAAAGCACTTGGAGACCCCCAGATTTTAAGGCAATACATTAACCCCCAAAGTAACATTTTCTAAATTATTCCTAGGAGATAGGCTAAACATGCCCATTTTACTTCTAATTTAGTATAATTTCTTATTTGATTCTATGTATTTTATATTTCTTAAATATGGAAAAAAAATTAAAGGTATGTTTACATCTCCTAATTTTTCAAGTAAAAAGGTGCATCTTAAGGTACAACTTTAGGATCTATAATACCATTGCAGAAAAAAATAAATTGGATCTTTATAGCTTCCACATTGGTAGCTAATATTAAGCAATATGGCAACATTAGATATGGAAATCAGTATGCGTTGGTGTGTCTCTGTGAGAGAGGGGGAGCAAATAATGAGCATTTAAAATTAGGCACATTCTAAATGAGAAACCTCAGTGTTCACTGGGGACAACAATTCCCCAGTTCCTTGTGGCCTGCTCTAATACTTCCTGAGTTCCTCCTGCAGCCAATTTGCATGAGCAAGACTGAGCCTCCTCACAATCTTCTTCATGCAAAATAAGATTCAGTGAAAAGCTCTAGGAAGCAAAGGTCCCACAGCAAAATAATATAAACTGCTGCAAGTCAGCACTGTAAGTTTTACTTCTATATATGTTTTACTTCTATATATTAGTTCCACCTTGATGATGTCTGATCTGGATGCTATTCTATCAGCAGATGATCCAAAGTCTCTGTGGCCTACCATACAACACTGTATCCTGGGTTTGTTTTTGTAAATCAAATAAGGAGACCCAACTAATTAACAGTTGGGATGAGTGCAAACTGTTTCACAGATTGCAAAATGCAGTTCTCCTTTTAGCCCTTTACAAACTGTGGTGCCACCACTTCCTCTGGTGAAAGCCAAGGTCACACAGCCTTTTAGTATTTGAAAAGAACAATTTTTCTAAAAAGAGGTCTGTATATATAAACAAGGGAGGCAAAACCGTAATTAAAGTCTACAGCTTCATGAGTTGTTCTGTTAGAAGGGACATACCGTAGCTGGTTCACATGTAAAAATTGATGAAGCAAAGTATCTTGTATATTTTAATGCCCTTGATTTATGGCCCCTCCCTTGGCAGTTTAATTTAGGCACAGCTGAAACAATGTTGAACTTGTTCATCAGTTTGCAATACCAAACTTACGGTCCAATCTGACATCCTTTGCACATCCAATACTTCCCTTGGTTATTCAGGAAAGCTAGCACTGGATATTTGAGGTGCACATTAGGGATTCAATTTCTTTGTGAAGAAATTGAGGGTAGGGAGTAGCTGGGAGGGGAGCAGGGAAAATGGTTATATTGGGAGACATATTGTGTAATCCGTCATATGCTAGGCAGGACCATGGCATTTAAAGCAGCAGGACCATCATATTATGCATAGAGTTGTTAGATTTCATATGAGCTTTTATTGTAATTGCTGTTTCTTTTCAAAGGAATCACACCCAAGGCTAGTTGTATTTCCATGAACTGCAGATTATTCCCTGCGTGAGTCACATCCATACATATGAGTCATAGGACAGCTGGAAAGTGAAAACCTATGT
>NW_017728992.1:41277930-41279157 GCF_001723915.1 Gavialis gangeticus
CTTTTGTGTGCATTTATTTAAAACACGAGCCACAAACTTCAATTTCTCCCTCAGTGGGGTTGATTTGATAAGGCATAAGCCCAGCATATAGGGAAAACCTTTCCACTCCATTGGGCTCTTGTCCTTTACTACAAGACTGCACTATTGATGTAAATACATCCGGAAACACTTTCTATAAGCTTTTAGTTTTCTATGATCTATTAGGTTAGTGTTTATTAAAGAAACAAATGTATAGAATTATTAGGCATTCAGGTGAACACAACAAAGAAACAAAACAGAAAACATTAAATTGTTATGGATTTTGACAAACAAAGAATTCTTCAACACTTCTGTACTGTTTTATTTCTGTGATGACTTTCATTGCTTTGAAAATTAAACTTTAAAGAGAAAAAAAGGCCTTATAATAAATGCTATGTGCATCTTAACTGTGCTACTGAGCTAAATCAATCTGGCAAACTCCTATTGTGATTTGTGATTTTTAAACCCCTAAAATAAATGCTTTTTGGTATTGATTTTTTTAATTAAAAATACTTCCAAGCATAAATTGAAACTGATGACACCACTTGGGAAGATATACTAGCTGGTGTGCTCTAGTCATGCAGTCGCTCTCAACATCACCCCCTGGTTCAGCAGTGGGACCAGTCAGATGGAACCAGTCACCATTCAGAAAAAAGGAGCATTAGTGGGTGATAAGATTTTCATCACTTAGAAAGCGTACATCTGGAAGGTCCTTTACATTACAAAGAGACCCCCCGCTGGAACAATTACCTTTATTGCAGCATGGCTGGTCCATTTGTTATGGTCAGATGGCAAATGTGCACTCTTTCCCCCTTATATTTCTTGTTCACTGTAATAGCTTTTTTTGGTTGAGATTTAAGGATTTAATGAGAAACCAATTTGAACAGTGATTTCTCACAGAAAGAGCAAATTTGCCTTTTTGCAAATCGATTTTTGTAACAAGTTATTTATATGATACTACTTAATAAATTGTTTTTTTCTAACTTGTTTTTTTTTTTTCTTTCATTCCTGCTTATATGCAAGTATTATAGCATATGCATTGTAAGCACAGTTCTAGCTGCTGCTATTTATCCTTCAAAAGCAGTTGTAGTTTGCAGGTAAGACTCATTTAGAGTCTTTTTTTGGCCCCCCACCTCATCTCCAGTCTCTCACTTGTCATGACTTTCATGTTATATTGATCTGTTGAAGAGGCAGTCCCTGGGGGCCAGG
>NW_017728992.1:41284157-41285465 GCF_001723915.1 Gavialis gangeticus
TTTTACTCTCTTAATCTACAGCTGGTATTTTAAAAACCTGACATAAAATAATGGAATAAACCTACGGAAGAAATTCTACATCTACCGAAGGACAGCCACTAATTGGCTTGACTCTTTAAATGCCACGTGTAAATGCTTAACTTGTAACAAACTGCATAAGTAATAAGAGCTGGTCTGACTGGTGTGGCCCTGAGGAAAAATGAGGAGGATGAAGTCACATCCTCTTATGGAGGTTTATTTGAAGCAGGAGATTGGGGCCACTGTTATTCTGTCATAAGCTCAGAGCAGTTACCAATATTTATAGCTGGCTTTGATTGACTAAAGTTCCCATTGAAGTGTATAGGAGTTTTGCCTTACTAAGGAATGCATAATTTCCACTTTGAAGATATTCCGTATCTCAACCATATTGAGACTGAACCTCAACTTGCCTAGTGAAATTCTCTCACACAAACAGAACTACCTTTAAAGGAAATTATTCATTTTAGTGTTTTATAAGAAAAATCACTCCATGAATTTCCATCTTATTCAAAGGCACCTATAACAAGGGTGGGGAATGTCACTGCTAAACAGCGTTTCACCAAGAGCATAGGTAAAGATAGTGTAGGGCAAAATCAGGCCAAATGAGTGACTGAGGCCACTAAGTAGTTAAATTCATTACTGATTCTGTAGTCAATCAACTGAATGACTCAGTTGGCTCATGTTAAACTCAATCTTAGATGGAGCTCAGAAATACTGATGAAATTTTATATGAGGTATACAGCAACATAGATTGGCATTTCAGGCTGGCATATTCATCACTGGAATTGTGGTATAATTAATACACAAGTTATTCATGAAGTCTAAAAAAAACAGATTAGTTCTTTTGATCTTATTACAGTAAAGCCGAAATCTTCAAGTGGGCTTCATTATATTATAACAGCCCTGAGAGATCCTAATCATATTGGATCACCATTGTGCTAAAGGAAGAGACAGCCCCCATGCCTGAGAGCTTCCAATCTAATTAAGACAAGTTGGTGAAAGAGGCTGGAGGGTAGCCGTGACAGGAGGACATAATTGTGTGCCAAAGGTTACAATTTGCCACATTTATTTATTTATTTATTGGTTTTAGTGCCTTTTCTAGACATTTACAATGACTAGAGTCCCTTCTGGCCACTTGCCCAGCCATGTACCACTCACTGTCAGACATGAGAACTAGGGTTGGTATACTGGTGGCCTTTGATTTGAGACAAACACACTTGGTTACCATATCATTACACTTCACTTGACCGGGTAGCATCTCCATCCTGCAACACCCCCCCCCCCCCCCCC
>NW_017728992.1:41285556-41288717 GCF_001723915.1 Gavialis gangeticus
CCCCCCCCCCCGAGAAAAGGCATCCCACCTGGTAAGTTGATTCTCTGGCACTACAGTACATACAATCTACAAAACTGTGTACATCTGCAGTCCCATTAAGGTCAGTAGAAGAATAAATTATACTTAACTACCTGATCCAACACTCCTACATACTCTAAACTTGGAAATATTGGAAATATTTACTATCAAGTCTGAGACTTCAAGAAGAGTCCAGTAAAGGAAACTGTAATTCAAACAGCAGTATATTTCACAGAATGTTTATCCCTATCTAAAAACTATAATGCCGGTCACTTAAGAGAGTGGTCAAATTTTGACCTTATTCCTGCAGTACTAGATTGGCCCCAGAGTGTGCAGGTTCACTCTTCTGTAAGGAAAATACAAAGTTCCCAGCTCCTCTTTATGCTCCCTTTCCTGCCAGATATGAAACAACTTTATTTCCACAGTAAATGCAATCTTCCTTGGGTTCTTTCAGAGAATCATTGTATTCTTGTAACTTTTCTGGGGGAGATTTCCTTAATTTTGATGCACTTTCTAAATATATGAATGCTTTGAAGTCAACATTCAAGCCTTCACTTTTAATCACAAACTTCTTTGCTCTCACAGTTTTCTGGAAATGAGAAGTCCAATAGTTTGATGAATCTTTCACCATTAGTTTTTCTAATGACGGGTACAACATACCTCAGAAGACTTGGTTCAGACTTCAAAAAATGTAAATACTTATCTGAATCATTTGAAGTCTTCCTCTCACTGGATTGTATTTCATTCCCTCCTTTCTAGTGCAATCATCCACCTAATCTTTATTATGCACTTCAAACAGATCCTAGCCAACTAATTATATCTGCAACATCTGCCTGTCCCTAAATTCAGCTTTCTGACTTTCTACCAAATCAAAGGCAAGGTTTTAACCATGCCCGATAGCCTTGGCTGAGGTTCCTGAATCCTTCATTCTCTATATGAGAATTTCAGCACAATTTGTACACTTCTGACCCTGGGGAACCCTTGCAGAAATACATTCACATAACAGCTAGCTCAGCAGAGGCTCCCAGTCCTACTGCTGCATTTGCCATGTACCAGCAAATGGTGTATTTGGTATACCCTCTACAGGGATGCAAGAAACAAAATGAGGAAGATTGTATTCATCTGAACCTTCTTAAACTTTTAAGAAAGTTTGCTGCTTTTTGTTTTCCCATTAGAGATACCAGCAGTAGCCTATATACACAGTTTCTTGTGTATCCCCCATTGAAGCTTTGCTTTTCTTAACTCAGAACTTTGCAGGCTGTCTGCTCATGCATGCATCTTAATTAATAGACAAATGAAATAAATCCCTTCTGATTGCTTTTACATGTTTCTCTAAACATCTGTTTCTACCTATTATTAAATGGAGTTACTCTTTTCTGCAGCTCATCTGGGAACCCTCTCTCTCTCTTAGGACACAATTGGGTTTTTCACATCAATTATCTTAATTGGAAGCAAGCTTAACCCATTTCCCAATTATGCCTCCAGTTTGTTAGAATAAACAAGTCCTCAAACCTTCTTAATAAAATAAAATAAAATTGTAGGTCATCTTTTAAGAAAGCTTTAAATGAAGGAATGGGTCCTTCATTTGGAACCCCAGGTTCTGATGAAAGCAGAATCTCATGCCTAGGAGCAGAACTAGCCCTCAGGTGATCCCATCCTCCTTTTCCATCTAATTTTTTCACTCCCAGACTATCATTCAAGTCTACTCTTATTGAAGGTAAAAGACAAGGTAAAAATAATCAAATAATGACAGGGCACCATTGTCTTACTGTGCTGTCCCACTGTTCCCTGGTAGGTCACTCATGTCACGTTATGCACTACATTGAATCATCTCCTGCTTACCTTTTCCAATGATAAGGCTAAATACATAAAGATAGAACATCCACCTGTGCCAGCCAAAATTATTATTGCATTCATAAGCAAATGGCCGCTAGAACTGCAGATTCTGATCTTTATTTTCTCCACAAGTCATAGCTGGAAATCCTGCTGGTCTCATCTCTCATTTCAGATGGATCAGAGACCACAGATGGATCATATTCACACATGTACATACACACAGGGTGCATCTACATGGGACCTTTACTGTTAACTCCATACTAAAGTCTTAGTATCTACACAAGTGGCCCTATTAGGCTACAATAAACTAATCAACTCTGCAATGGGTTAGGACTTGTAAACATAAATATTATCTTATAGAAGTGTTCTTTAGTGCACAGCAACACATGTGTAGAGGCTGACAGAGCTGGCTGGGGCATGAGGGTGCTTCAGAGTTGGGCCTAGCTGATAGGCAGCCCCACACTGGAGCACCCTCGTACCCCAGCCAGTCCCTACATAACACACTGAGCTGGGTTAGAGCAGCCTTGGGCTGGCAGGCTGACTTCCTAGGGCCCCTGCCAGCTGGGGCTGCTCTGAACCTGCTCAATGTGCTGTGGTCCCAGCCCACGTAAAGTTGTGGTGCCCGGGAGCAATAAACTGTAGTATGATATGCACTGGAGTTTATTGTGTAATGTTAATTTCACATGTAGACATGTGCAGATTTAACAACTCCTTTTGCATTCTCCTCCACTATGCATACTGTGATGAGATGACATAAATTCACTAATTTTAGCCACAATTTTAAGATAGTCTGCCTAAGACATGCGTCATGCACCACTCCTATGACCTCCGGATTCCTCTTTTGCCAGGTCCCTGCAGTTAGAAAAGGGGCCATAGTATTATTTTTTACTTTCTTGCTTTCAGAAGTCATCAACATATCTTAAGATAGTTTTTATATCTGGGTAATAAAAACAAGCCAAAATGAAATGTTAAGACTCATATTTCCAGGATTTCAGTATGCAATCAGCCAGTTGTGACACAACAATGATTCTGAATGCTGAGGAGCCAGTAGAATGGGGTGGGCAAAGTCTGGCCTGGGAGCCAGATCTGGCCAGTAATGGACTCCATTTCCCAGCAGGCGTTGCCTGCATGGCTGGGGCCAGTTTCCATGGAGACTCCAGCAGCAGCCATGCTGCGATAGTGAAGGGCCAGGATTTTCGGGGAGACCGGCCCTAGCAGACCTAGCAGGCAGCAGTGGCACCAGCCTCTTCCTGGAAGGGAGGCAGAGGGAGTGTTGCATAAATTGCTGATTTTATCCCCTGGAGGCT
>NW_017728992.1:41289109-41290284 GCF_001723915.1 Gavialis gangeticus
CTGGCTCTGGACCACACTGTCACTGCTGCAAGATCCCAGCCTAGCTGTGGAGCAGCTGCAAGACCTGCTGTGAGCCCTGCCAGTGCTGCTGGCACCAGTCTCCACAGAAACCCCAGCTGCTGGGGTCTCCATGGAAACCAGCCCCAGCCATGCAGGCAGGGGCTGCTGGGAAATGGAGTCTGGCCACTGGCTGAATCCACCATTTTACCTACCCCTGCAGTACAAAATACTTTTGTTAATATCCTGCACTTTCATTTCAAAAATAACCGTTCCAATACCTTGGTACCAACCAGATATTTGGAAATGTGTTCAATGCACTCGCATTGAAATTAGTCAGTTATCACTGATTCCAATGGAGATGAACTCACCGTTTCAAAAGACAACATGGAATAGCTGATGAGCGGAATGAAGTGCAGTGGATTGCCAACAAACTCAGATGATATATCTGAAGAAGCCTGTGATGAGCATGGATGAAAAGTAATTTGTTAATCAAGGGGGCAATACTGTCATAACAATTTTCAGCAAAAGGAAAACACATTGTAGTAGTTCTGTGGATCTTCTGGGTTTCAGGTTAAACCATTTTTTACCAACACTTACTTCATGAAAACAGTGTTCCCTAAGTACCCACCAAATCATGCCAGCTCTTTTTCCATAGTGTATCTATTAATACAGATGACAAAAATGGGAAAGAATAGAAAATAGAATGAGATTTCAAAAATATCTTTAATAGATTGGAAGCTAAGCTAGGGGTAACAGAATGAAATTCAACACAGACAATGCTGCTACGTGTAGGGAAGAATAACCAAATACGCAAATACATATTGGGAGAAAGCTGGCTGGGTTGCTGAGAAGAAATGTAGGGGTTTTGATGGATCATAGACTTAACATGAGTCAACAATGTGACAGTCATAAAAAAAAATTTGGGGCTCTGTCAACATGAGGTTTCATAGTTTCTAGGTCGGAAGGGACCTTAGCAGATCAACTAGTCCAACCCCCTGCTATGGCAGGAAAGAGTGCTGGGGTCAGACAACCCCAGCAAGGTGTTCATCTAACCTCATCTTAAAAACCCCCAGGGTAGGAGCCTGCACCACTTCTCTTGGAAGTTGGTTCCAGACCCTAGCCACCCTGACCGTGAAGTAGCGCCTCCTGATGTCTAACCTAAACCTACCCTCTGC
>NW_017728992.1:41290476-41297771 GCF_001723915.1 Gavialis gangeticus
AGGGGGAGGATCACCTCTCTGGACCTGCTCGAGATGCATCTGTGGATGCATGACAAGGTATGGTTGGCCTTCCTAACTGCCGACCCATGTTCATCTTGGAGTCAATGACGACTCCAAGATCCTTTTCCGCCTCCGTGCTGACAAGAGGGTAGTTCCCCAACCTGTAGGTGTGGTGCCGGTTGTTCCTCCCCAGGTGCATCACCTTGCACTTGTCTGTGTTGAAACCCATCCTATTCTCATCTGCCCACCCTTGTAACCTGTCTAGGTCCGATTGTAGCCTGTTGCTTCCTTCTAGTGTGCCCACGTCCCCCCACATCTTAGTGTCATCAGCAAATTTGAACAGGGTGCTTTTTACCTAGGCTATGTGTATCACCGTGTGTCTTGTGCCTAACTATAGGTATCTATGCGTGTATCCATTTGGCCTTGTTGTTTTAGACAGCCTGTCTGCTTTCAGGGCCATGAGAAACTCTGTGTGTTAAACCAAAGCTTCTTAGAAATCCAATTAACCCCTGCTGTGCATTTTGAACTCTGATAATACACACACCCCATAAGCCAATTCCCGAAAAACAGAAATACCTCTGAACGTTGGCTTTAAATACCATTTTTAAGCCAATGTTCAGAGGCAAGTGATAAAAATACTAAAGAGAAAACTATATAAGAAAAGGTTGAGAGAGCTTTAGCTTGAAAAAATGAATATTAAGGAGGAGCATGATAGCAGTTTTCAGGTACTTGGAAGGCTGACATAAAAAAAGGGAGAACAACTCTTCTTCCTTGCTGAAGGGGATAGGATACAAAATAATAATTTCAAATTACAACAAAGCAGATTTTGATTAGATCTCTGGAAAAACGTCCTTATCAGTAGAACTGTACAACAGTAGAATAAACTGCCCAGGGAAGTTGTCAAATCTCCTTCATTGGATATTTTCAAGAGGAGGCTGGGTAAGCATTGGACAGGGATGATTTGGGAGTTGTATTCCTACATTTAGGAGCTGGATTAGATGACCCTTGTGATCTCTTTCAACTCTATATACCGGTCTGCTCAAAAGCCCAAACTCCTTTGTTCACACTTTAATCAGTTTGTAATAAGTATGGCATCTCTATTCTTATTATACTTTTTTATTCACTCACTCATCCTTCACCACACGTGGACCAAAATTCAGCTAAAAAAGTTCCTACTCTCAGCTGTCGCACCTCTCCTTCCATGTGATCCAGTGTGGTCCTTACATTCATAAAGCATTTACGTAAATGACTATAACATGGACTTATAATTTACACTATCCTCCCCTTTTCTGAGCTATGAAGTATTTGTGTGGTGTTATAGTATGAACATTGCACTTTGAGTATTGCTATAATTGTGATGGTCCAGGAAATACAAGAGAAGCAAGGGTTTTATGGTGATATCTTTTAATGGACCAACTATATAGGTGACAAATAAAGTCAGGGAATAATTACAGCATTATTCAAGGGAGAAAAAAAGAGATTAGTTTTATGAAAACAGTTAGGGCCCAGTCCTGAAGACACTTCTGGAAATAGATTTCATAGACATAAGGGCTGGAAGGTTGCTCGGGAGATCATTGAGTCCAGCCCCCTGCCCCAAGGGCAGGAAGTCAGCAGGGGTCAAAGGATTTCAGCAAGATAAGCATCCAAACACTTCTTAAAGGAATAAATATTTCCTTTTTCTATAGTGATCAAATTTACTCATAAGAGTATATGTTTGTATGGTTAGGACCCTTTTTCTTATAGATTAATCAAGAATTTGTGTTTTAAGAAAAACGTTCTTTAAAATTGTCTTCCTTCCTTACAAGTAATATAAAAAGCTGATCAAAGAATAGGTTTCTGAAGGATAAGATATGCCATTTATAAGTAGCATTTGTTTGTGTGTGTGTGTGGAGGTTTCATGTACATTAATTTTGCTCATAATTCTCTCTATCCATGCCCACAGACTCCCCATTTAATCTCAGAGATTTACCCTGGAAATGCAATTTCATCAGGGTAACACTGACAGACATTTTTAACTAGAGCAGCATAAACAGCATCTTTATAATGCAATGCACATCACACTGAATGCTTGAGATGTAATAGAGACAATGCTCCTTCAAATTCTCCCTTTTTAAAAAAAAGGTGATTTTCATTATTCCATTCTCCTGAATTTGGAAAAAGAAAAAAAAAGAAAAAAGGAAGAGAAAGACAGGGAGAAGAAATAGAGATACACCTCTTTGTACTGCTACTTAGATGTGAAGGTTAATCATAAGGTGCAGGGCTTTTTGAAATGCTCTGAATGTAAAAACGAGACACATTCAGAGCAGTCTTATAAATGGAGCATTCTAGTTGAAACTTTGAGAAACGAATTTTTGGTTCTGCTTCTCTTTACTAAGAAAGAAAACATAGTGGCCTTCTGGGGCAGGATCTTTAAAGATTTTTGATGAGATTTATGTGGCAGAAAGCGCTCTCAGAGACAAATCAATATAACTAAGTACAGCGCTCTCATACAATCACGCTGATCAAGAAAAGTGGCTGAATCATCACAGGGCTGTCGTTTTCTCACTCTCCTTGTGCGGGGGTTGCCTAGGGTTTTTCACAACATTGAAACAATACGCTGTGAATGACAGCAGCCAGGAGCAGTAGGGGGCCAACAGGGAGGTAGCTTGAAGTCAATGTCAGCCCAGGAAATAGCAACACCACCTTCCCCAGTCTGCTTTACTGTTTATATTTGGGGCTTTGAATTTCTTCCAGCCGCCACTCTCCTGACGATTAAAACAGATTCCCAGGTTGCAGCTGCCTCTTTGCTAGGAAACCATTATTACTGGTGTCTGAATCCAAAGCTAGAGATTTCAGGGATACTGTATGTGGTGTACACACTTACATATTTGTTAAACTCCTTCCAGCTCTTCTCTTTGTTGTTTTATGGTTCTGCTTTAGCCAGATTTTGCACAGCCTATTGGGAAAGACATGCAGCATAGCATTAGCTTACTCCCACTGGTAAGAATTAACATCTTTTAAATTCAGGCGTATTCCTAAAGCCGAGAAATGCAATGAGATGACTAGCAAAAAACCCCCTCTTTTGCCTGTTAAAAAGCTGTAAAAAGTGTAATTATTTTTTTTGGTAACCTCATTTCCTATGACCTCTTTTTCTCCTCACAGCCTGCCTCTTCCTAACTTCCTAGCTAGATTGACTGAGGCAGAAGCAGATCAAGCAAATCATCCAGGGTCGAGCAGCTGAGTTAATAGCTCATTTGAATTAATAACCAGGATGTTTTTAATTCTCAGTCCTTTGCTCTCTAACCATTAGATTAAGTGACCTTCATCATACCCTTTAGTTGGGTTTTTTTTAACATCAGTTTAATTCTTATTGCACAACATTATTGTCTCTCTTGTTCTGCTTTACATTACTATGATAAGACATTGTAGGGAGGTAGGGTGTAAAAGCCAAAGATATTGAGGCAATAGTGTGCTAAATATTGTATGCATACATAGCAAATGAGCCTGCTGAAAACACAACCATATTTTCAGAAGTAGTTAGGTACCTCGGGATGAAATCAGTAGGAGTTAGTTACCTCAATAGGCTCAGTCATGTTTGAAAATCCACTAGATGCCTATCTACATATTCAGGTGCTTAAATTACATTGAAAAGCTAGTTTTATAGGTGGCAAGATAATGGAAGAGAAAACAATAAATTGAGCTGCAAGTGAGACTAGTCTTTCTTTACTAGTTGTCTGGACGATGACAAATCAGATGAGAAATGAATACATATGTGTGCATGCACGTCTCCCCCCACAACACATTGAGAAAGAATTGTAGAGAAACTTAGCAAAACTGGAAAAATAATGCATCTATAAAGAGGATAAAATCAATAGTAACGTAGACTCAGGGACCTGGTGTTGGAATATAAAGTTCTACTGCAAAGCAACAGGCCTCAAGTCTACAAAGTAGACTAGCTTGTAATACACCCATAGCATATTAAAATTAATAAATGCATCAAAAACTGGGTAAAATACTTCTGTCACTTTTAATGGCAATTTATTTTTCCATTTGGAGATGCTTCAGAAAGGATAATTGCAAAGATAAGTGACCAAGCCTAAGTGGTGCTAGAAAAAACCGGCAGCATACAAAATGCAACGATGGTAGCAACTTTCCAGTTGAAACTTGGTAAGTTATCACAGTGTTGTATTGTGTGAGGGAATGCAATGAGGGAGATTAGAGACACAAATGCTGGCAACCATGTGGTAAAAATCAGACACATATGCATATATAGAGATCAGGTTACAGTGGTAAAGCATTAATTAAAAGCCTTCAATATTTTTCCCAGTGCATGTGTTGTAGATATTACATAAAGGAAAAGTGAACTATAATTGGAGAAAGTGACACAGAAGAAAGGATTAGATAGGTTAAAACTAAATCTAGAAAAGAGAAGATTCAGGAGATATATGATCATAAATACCTTGAAGGTTACAATGTAAACGAAGGAAGGAAATTTATCAAAATCTCAGAAGATGGCAAAAGAAGAGCAATGGCCTGAAGATAAGGAAGCAAAAGTTTAGGCTAAACATGAGTAAAATGTTATGCATAGTTAGGCTAACAGAATAGATTCAAAGGCAGTTGAGCCACAATTAATGCAAATAGTTAAGAATCCAGGATAATGAGGGGGGGATGATGAGGTGAACAGATCTGGAAAATTCAGGTGATCAGGTTGAATAATGCAAAAGGCCTTCTCTGTCTATACTTCTATGATTTGACTCTGCATTGTACTGATCCTGTTCAGCTGAGCAAAATCTTCCATTTCTGTTATGTACCACATGTTTTTCTTCTCATAACAACCAACTGCTTTGTCCTAATTTAATTCAGCCTCTTTCCTGACAGACCATATCAATGATACTTTATTTTCTCTTCATTGTCTTGTTTGACCTCTAGCTATTATATTTTTGTCTTTCCACCTCTTCAGATCATCACATTGTTATTTCTCAGCATATGTCTATACAGCCTCTCCCCTGCACCTAGGAGTGCCATTATGAAGCATGCCCTGTCTATTTACTCCCACCATACCTGCACCAACTTCTGTAGGTGAGGTAATAAAATCATAGTAAATCAAGGTTAGAAGAGACATCAGGAGGTCATCTAGTCCAACCCCTGCTCCAACCAGGACCATCTCCAACTAGATCACTCCAGCCAAACTTTCTCTAGCCAGGTCTTAAAAACCTCCAAAGATGGAGAGTTCACAACCTCTCTGGGTAACCTGCTCCAGTGTTTAACTATCTTCCTAGTGAGAAAATTCTTCCTAATATGTAACCTAAACTTCCCTTGCTGCAACTTGAGCCCATTGCTCCTTGTTCTGTCATCTGCCATCACTGAGAACAGTCTCATCCCATCCCCTTTCAAACCTCCCCTTCAGGTAGTTGAAGGCTGCTATTAAATCCCCTCTGTCTTCTCTAAACTAAATAAGTCCAGTTTCCTCAGCCTCTCCTCAGAAGTCATGTCCCCCAACCCCCTCACCATTTTTGTTGCCGCCCTCTGGACTCTCTCCAATTTGTCCACATCCTTTCTGTAGTGGGGGGTCCCAACACTGAACACAGTACTCCAGATGTGGCCTCACCAGTGCTGAATAGAGGGGAATAGTCACTTTCCTTGATCTACTGGCAACACACCTACCTATGCATTAGCCTTCTTTCCAGCAAGGGCACATTGTTGCCTCATATTCATCTTATTGTCCACTGTAACCCCCACGTCCTTTTCTGTAGAGCTGATCCCCAGCCAGTCAGCCCCCAGCTTGTACTGGTACATGGGATTGTTCTGTCCTAAGTGCAGGACTTTGCACTTGTTCTTGTCCTTCATGAGATTTCTTTTGACCCAATCCTCCAATTTGTCTAGGTCACTCTGAACCTTAGTCCTACACTATACCTTAGTATCTACTACTCCCCGCAGCTTGGTGTCATGTGCAAACTTGCTAAGGATGCACTCTGGGTCCTCTTCCAGGTCACTGATGAAGACATTGAACAAAACTGGCCTGAGGACCGACCCCTGCAGCACTCCACCACTTGATACTGGCTGCCAATTAGACATCAAGCCATTGATTACTACCCTCTGAGCCCGATGGTCCAGCCAGTTTTTATCCACCTTACAGTCCATTCCTTGAGCCTGTACTTCCTTAGCTTGCCTGCAAGAACGGTGTGGGAGACCATATCAAAAACTTTGCTAAAATCAAGGTATACCACATCCACTGGTCTCCCTGCATCCACAGAGCCAGACATCTCATCATAGAAGGCAATCAGGTTCATCAGGCATGACTTGCTTTGAAATGGATTCCTTGAGGATCTGCTCCATGATTTTTCCATGGACTGAGGTGAGGCTGACTGGTCTGTAGTTCCCTGGATCCATGTTTTTCCCTTTCTTAAATATGGACTCTATGTTTGCCCTTTTCCAATTATCCAGGACCTCTCCTTATTAACATGATTTTTCAAAGATGATGGCCAATGGCTGTGCAATCTCATCAGCCAACTCCTTCAGCACCCTTAGGTGCATCCCAACTGGCCCCATGGACTTGTAAACATCCAGCTTTTCTAAATAGTCCCTAACCTGTTCTTTTACCGCTGTTGGCTGCTCACCTCCTCCTCAAACTGTGCTGCCCAATGCAGTAGCCTGGGAGCTGACCTTACCTGTGAAGACTGAGGCAAAGAAGGCAATGAGCACTTCAGCTTTTTCTGAATCCTGTCACAAGGTTGCCTCACCCATTTCATAAGGGACCCACACTTTCCCTGATCCTCCTCTTGCTACTGACATACTTGTAGAACCCATGCTTGTTACCCTTCGCATCCCTAGCTAGCTGCAACTTCAATTGGGCTTTGGCCTTCCTGACTTCATCCCTGCATGCCTGAGCAATGGCCTTATACACTTCCCTAGTTATTTGTTCAAGTTCCCAATGTAACCTTAGAACCGCACATATCCAGGACCATTCTTTCTCTCTCATAGGCATGTTTATTGGCATTTACTCCCCATCCCTCCCCCTTTCTTTTTTTCTCTGTGAGGATGGGGTGGAAGAGATATTCTTCCATGCTTTCCTCAATGGCACACAGGTTCAGATAGTCTGACATCCTCAGCATCTGCTTTAGACCACTAGATTTGGACTTTGTGTACATTTTCTCTGTGCACCAGGCAACCATGGGTTGTGTGATCTGTATACCCAATTTCTGGGTGGGCCAGGCCAAGATGGCAACCATAAAGAGCCACAAGAGTGGACTCTCAGGGCACATCCACACATGCAGGCACATATAGCTTGTAGCAGCTCAGAAAGTAGTGCAAATTTG
>NW_017728992.1:41302771-41303018 GCF_001723915.1 Gavialis gangeticus
CTCCCCTCCCCTCCCCCCTTCTTCACCCCCTCCGATCCCCTACTTACCTGCCATGAAGCCAGGTCCAGCTCGCTGCAGCCTGCACTGCTGCTTGCCCCGCATGGGCAGGCAGTGTGCTTCAACACTTGGGCTAGGCCAAGCCATAGAAATGCTCTGGCTACCAGAGCGTCTCTGTGGAGGTCTTAACCTCCGGTTGCCTTAGGGCATGGTACGGGACCATGCTCTGCCCTGCATTTTTCCCCCAGAG
>NW_017728992.1:41308018-41308631 GCF_001723915.1 Gavialis gangeticus
TTTTTCTCTGTGAGGATGGGGTGGAAGAGATATTCTTCCATGCTTTCCTCAATGGCACACAGGTTCAGATAGTCTGACATCCTCAGCATCTGCTTTAGACCACTAGATTTGGACTTTGTGTACATTTTCTCTGTGCACCAGGCAACCATGGGTTGTGTGATCTGTATACCCAATTTCTGGGTGGGCCAGGCCAAGATGGCAACCATAAAGAGCCACAAGAGTGGACTCTCAGGGCACATCCACACATGCAGGCACATATAGCTTGTAGCAGCTCAGAAAGTAGTGCAAATTTGAGCTGGGGCTTTTTGCCTCAGTGCACATGCCTGGGCATGCATTTTGGTGTGGGGCAAATTGTGCTACTTGGGGCAAAATAACCCTGCCTGGCTCCTCCCACATCTGCACCCAGGGGAAGCTAGAACCAACAGGGGCCACAGCCCCCCACAGAGGCCATCATCCCCTCCCCCACATGGCCCACGTGTCACCCACCTGGCCCCAGCCCCTGCCTCGCTTCCCCAGCCCCATTGTTTCTCCACCTGGTAACAGCCCCAAATTGCTGCTCCATCCGGCCCCAGTGTCCCTTCACTCACTGGCTGCAGCAGTGGCTGGGGAAAAA
>NW_017728992.1:41313631-41318346 GCF_001723915.1 Gavialis gangeticus
TTTTTGACCCCTGGATATCCAGGGGTCTAATTTTGCCCCTATGCTGCAAATTTGCAGTGGGGGAAACATATATTTGTTCCTGCACATGCCTCTTCAAATGTCTGAAAGTGGTTTGAGATGCTGCAGGAGGTGTGTGCACGCTTGTCTGGATGCACCTGCAGGGACTGTCCTAATGACACCTTCCACTTCTTTTGGTTCTCAGTCTGGGCACTTCTGCTCTGAGTTGGGCGCTCCACTGTACAACAAAAGATGCAGATTTGTGTTATACTCAGCTGTGTTATTTGTGTTATGATTGAGGCAGCACTTTGTATGGTGGAAGATGGCCAAAAGAATGTGACCACATGAAGAACTTTGGGTGAAGGGAAAGCAGGGGGGAGGTATTCAATCTTCTGGTTATGATGGAAAATTGATTAATGCTTTCATGTTGAGTTCTCTGTGGGGCCATATGTACTTTTTGCCTTTATGTTTGTAACATTTTTAAACTCAAATTCTCAAGTCTCTCCATACACACACATGCACACAACCTATGGATCTTCTACACTGCACAGTAATTCAGCTTACTTGACCCTTATTTTCTTCTTCTATTTGCCCCAAGTTCTTGTATCTTGAATGTGGTCTAAAACTCCTTGTGGGTAGGAGCAATCATCACTGCAATAAAGCTGCCTGTAAAAAAATTCCAGATTGTCAGTAAAAAAAGTTCTTCAGGTAGCAACACTGGCCTGATCCAAATCCCATCCAAGTCAGCAGAGATCCCATTCACTTAAACTGACTTGAGATCAGGGTCTATGCTTCTATTCAAGTGTTTGTTACAAAAAATGTTGGAGCCTTTAAGAATTCTGAGTGGAATGGTGAGCCCTGTTTTTGCTAACACAGATCAATAAAAATGATTAATTATTAACATACCCTGTATATCTAAGACATAGGATACGAAGACATCTTAATTGTTGATACATTTGTCCCCATTATGTTCTTGTGAAGTAAGGATTTTAGACAGCTGAACAAATGATGAACATTAAAATCATTTAGGATTAGGTACCTTGGCTACCTACACATGCACTGGTTTGTGTTCTAATTAGAACACTCTAGTGTGGCCTCATTTTCCCATGTATAAGCCCCCACTTAAGAATGGCCATGTTGAATGAGGTTTAGATAAAACACCCTATGGTCATTTTTATATGTGCAGGGACTTGAAATGCGTGATGGTGAGGTGTTTTAATTAGAATGACTTTCTGGGAACCACTCTAATTAATTCATCCCCCTCCAAGCACATGTATAGGCAGGTGGCCCTAAATACTATGAAGGATTTGGGCCTAAGTTAATTTCTCAAGGTCCTAGAAAAACCAATTCTAACTGGCCTCCCAATTCACAGGTCAATACTTTGATCCAAATTCTGTGTAAGTCAGTGCCAGAGAAACCAACAGACTGCAATTTTTAGCCTGTTTCTAAAATTGGCCATTACTGTGCCCTGGCCCTTGGCTGTAACCTCTCTGTAACTGCTTTCCTACCGCCTTTCCACTAATTAGCAATTGCCAGAGAAGTCTCATTTCACTCATGAGTCATATATTTTCTAATGGTTTTCTGTGGATTAATGTGTTAAAAATGGAAAGTTTTTGATATTTGAAAATATTCTCACTTAGCAAAAATTGTCACAACCTCTTCTCACATCATCGCACACAAAGAAGTGGTTGGCTGAATCATCTTGGGACTGGGGGAGAAAGGGGGGGGGGCTATAAAAGAGGATATATAAATGTTGACTTACCTTAAGGACCTAGGGATTTGGCATTTGTGATGCATATTATACTTTCTTATATTGTGCATATATAAACAAGTGAGATTTCAGTAGTGTGGATCAACTTTCTGAGAACTCTTGAGAATTTGGCATTATTTTAAATTGTGATTTGGGGGTTGTTTTCTTTCTTTAAAAAGATACAGGCTGCTCCAATTTCCAGACTCACTCAGTTTTGGTTTTCAAACACCTATCACCCAAGTCCTAAACTTCCCCCCTTGGTTTGGGTGTGCATGTGCAGGCTTGCACATGTAGAAGAACATAAGAATGCAAGCAGAGTGCCCCCATGAGCAGGCACATGTGGTCTGCGGCACCTCAAAGTAGTTGCACATGCAAGCATTTACTATTATGCTAATTTGCAGTGTGGTGGGGTTTTTTTGACACAGGGAGATCCCAGCATCAAAAAACACCACCACTGAAAAAAGTGTGGTGGTGCATGCAGCAGCAGCATACACTGCAAGAAAGGGAACCTGGCCAGAAAGAGCCATGTTCTGTCAGCTGGCTAGGCTCCAAGTGCCCAAATGCAGCTGCTGCTGCCCCAGGAGGCTCCCAGGACCCCAGGTAAGGCTGCTGAAACCAGCACAAGTGCTGCCCCAGCCTCCCCTACCCACTTGGGGTAATTTGCCCTGCACAAATCCGACATGCAGGGGTGTGTTCAGGTGCACACTTTTTCGTGCTATTTTTGTGATAGCAATTGCATGGCCCTGCATTTGGGGACGTGCCCAAGACATGCAGTACTGGGTCACAAGAAAGACCATGTAGTGCAGTATCATAGGTGGAGGGAGAAAATATTATTGGGGAGGAGGGGGGCTGAGCACATGTGTGCATGCACCCCCCATACCCCAGGAGGTAAGTCTGTGGAGGGGAAGGGGTGGGGGGAGAAGGAAGAGAAGTGGGGTGCAGATCGACGACCCCATAATGAGGGAGGGAGTGGGGCAGAGGCAGGGGAATGGGCTGGGGTGAATGGGATGATTGGAGCCCTAGGCTTGTCTAGCAGCGTGGGAAGGGGGGCTTCCACTGCCATGTGCACCCAAGGGAAGGCATGAGGAGCATGGGTCCCTGGGATATGAGCATGGCATGGAGGTGGGCTGCCGTTATGCACTGTGATCTGTGCTCCACTGCTGCTGCCTAAGGAGCCTTGCCTGCTGCCCCCAGGCCGCAGCACATCCCCTACCTGCCCAGTGGCAGCAGGCACATAATGTTGCACAGTTCCTGCAGCAGTGGCAGAGCCCCAGCCCACAGTGGCAGCCCACCTCCACACTGCACACAAATTTGGGGGTCATGTGCCCCCCATGCTTCCCCCAGGGTGTATAGTGGCAGGAGCTTCTCCCTCCCCCAACCATGGATGAGCTGCCTGGGGCTCTGATAGTCCCATGACCTGTACCATTCACCCTAGCCCCTGCCCCTGCCCCACTCCCTCTCCCAATGTGGGGGTCTTGATCTGCCACCCACCCCTTCCCCTTTGCAGACTGAAACTTTCCTGCCATGTCGGGCAGTGATCCACACACTGGGCTGCAAATGCCCGAGTCTGTGCTCACCCTTCTGCCCCCCCTCTCCCCCCCGCAGCCACCCAGAGCCCATGCCTGGGTTGCCCATCAGCTTTACCCACTGCCCCATGTTTGGGGGGCCTAAGCCCCATAAGCCCCACCCTTCTACTGCCTATGTGCAGTATCATATATCTCACAGGGGCAGATTAAAAGGTAAGGGGAGAGTGTATATGCAGGCTGATCTGCCTCCAGCACCTCTTTCCTTACAGCACGGAAAGGCCTAGGAAGTCCTAATTTTTAGTTTCAGTCAAAAATCCCCCTAATGCAGCAAAAACCAATGCAGCATTTTCCCCACTGGTGGAAACATTGTGCACGTGGCTCAGCCCAGCCTTCATACACCCAGTAATCAGCAGCTGTCCTGCACAGCAAGATACAATAGATGCTGTTGGAAATACCATCAGCAAAGCAAGTGTAAGCACATAAGCAATGCTATATTGAATCATGCCAATTTTTGGCAGGTATGCCATAAGCTTCACCCACACCCTCCCTAAGTGCCACTCTGATCATCTTTCCCTGCTTCATCTGCTGCCGCTCCCTGCCCCCTTCCCAATCTGCCACATGCAACACATAGAGGATGCCCATGCCATTTATGGCACATATGCTGCAGGTTGGCCACCCCTGCTTTAGAGAGTATATCTACAGGGTATGTCTAATGTAACCCATTCCCTATCGTACCTCCCTAGCATCACGATATTTGAGGATATATTCCTTACTGTTCTATTTAATAGCTCTCAATAGACCTTTCTTCTTTTCTAGTCCTTTCTTGAATCCGGTTGTACTCTCACATCCACTCCCATTTTCTGATGTTCTTTCCCCATTAGGACTGGGGAGAAGATTACAGTATAGGCATAACAGGGTGGTCAGTGACAATTCAGGTCTTCAAGATATGACTGAAGTAGGAGGGCTATTTTGACCGAGTTGGAACATCTCATTTTTGCAAACATTTTCCTCAGAGCTTTTCTTTTGGGGAGGAATTGCTGCAAACATGGTGTGATGAATTTAAGAGAAATTCCTGGGTTTTCCATTTTTAGAGTTACCATATTTTCAGTTTCAAAAAGAGGACACCTGTGTGGGGGGAGAGCGGGAGAGTGCATATGATTATGGGGGGGACAATGATATGCCCATGCCCTGCCCCTTTCCCCAATCCCAAGACACAGCCCCCTGACCTGCTGGTGCCCCACTCCTGGCCCACAGTACCCTGCGCCCCAGACCACACTGGTGCCCCTCACTCCTGACCTGCAGTCCCCTGACCCTGATGATATCCCTCTCTCCTGACCTACATCTCTGCCCCCCCCAGCCCTGCTGCCCTCGAAGAATGCCCCCCACCCCTTCCCCTGCCCTGCTGCATCCACAGCACTGGCAGGCATGTGTGCATGAACACA
>NW_017728992.1:41318620-41360419 GCF_001723915.1 Gavialis gangeticus
GCTGGCAGGCCTGTGCACAGGGCATGTGATGCCCTGCCTTCAATCACCTTTCCCTTGTCCCCAGCCACAAGCAGCAACTTCCCAGGGCAGAAGGAGAGCAAAATCTTGTACATTTGCTGGTATTTTAAAAAACCACTCAGATGGAGATGGGAGGACCCAAAAAGAGGACATCTGGGAAAACCCAGACGTGTGATAACTCTATCCATTCCCATCTAATTGTACATTTTAACAGAAGGGTATGATGTAGCCCTAAAATTCTCTCTAGGTTTACCTAATGGGCATATTGTTTTACATCCTTTGTTTTAACGTTAGTGCAAACTTCTGAAAAGAATTTTGCCTCAAGGGTTTAAAATCACAGCGAAGAACTAGAAAGACTTCCTCGTGTTAGAGTTTAAAGATTTAACTCTCTGCTGTCACCCAAACTGTCAAATAGGAAATGTCTGTTACTGATTTGCAAAAGGATACACCTGTTACCAATACATTTAATACTATTTAGGTGGACCCTCATCTGGTGTAAACTAACACTGCACCACTGGATGCAATGGAGCTATGACACTTTAGTGGACAGATCCTCACCTGGTGTAAAGTTGGAGCTACACGGGTTCTAAAGTAATTTTATCTTGCTTGAATAATTTATCATTGTAACCTATTTTTCATTAATTTGACTATGCTCTTGTTCCTGTCAGTGTTGGCACTTAAAATGTAGCTCTGCTGTGAAGAGTAACTATGTCAAATTAGCACCTTGTTACTCAGCAGATCTCCTCCCCGTGTGAAGTTAGAGAGAGGGCTGTTTAATGTAGTGAAAAAAAGTAAGATTTTACTACTTTTTACTACTTACCACCCTGCAGAATCAACACAGCTGCAGGAGGGTTAATTATTCAGCTCACTCTTTGGCTTGTACATTGAACTATTAACTAAATGGCAGGACCACTTGTACAATCTTTTAGATGATGCCCTCAGTTGTGTTTGCACAACTCTTCTGAAAACAACAGTGTGTCACTAAGGCTAACATTTGTTGGTGGAATCTGTTACTGGTAACTTATGGCCCTGACAATTTGAGTAATAAATCCCAGACTAAACCCTGATCTTGAAAACATTTATGTATGTGCCTAATTTTATATGAAGAGGTAAGTCCTGTTTAAGCAACAACACCAAACTGAAGGTTAAGCACATGCTTAAGGGGATGAGCATTATGGGCAATTATCTGGAAACTAAACGTTAAACTTCTAGTTGGTAAAATTACCTCGTGGAGGACCTCTGCTCTGGTAGAAGCCATGCAAATTCAAGTACTTGCTCAGACAGAAGAGCCTCCATATTTTTTTTTTCAAACAAATTTGGGGGCCTTACTTGTCAGAGCTTCATGTAAATAAAACAGTCTTTTTCCTGCAGCAGCAAGACTGAGTACATTTCCACGCGTTTTTTTTGCGTGGATGACAATTCAGCTTTGAGAACACAACTCTTGCCCCTCCCATAATAAAACTGAAGCACTGTAAAATATTTTACAGTGTTTGAAAATAAGAATAACAGTGAGGCAGAGTGTAAAATCCAATGTTAAAAGAATCCAAGAATCAAAGATTTTGTGAAGGTTGCAGCATAATTAATTACAAGAAATAACTGGGGTTTTAACTCTTAATTTTCTTTGCTATAAGAGATCAGTTATATATTTACCATCAAACTAAACTGGAACTTCGTGTTAGAAGCCACATTGTCTCTCACTAAGTAAAGGGCAAATGAGTTAAAAACCACCTGGGGCATCAAATTCAGCCTCTTTCTGGATGTAACCAAAAATATCCTCAACTCTTCCAAGCAACTGAAGTCCCGAAAGGCCACATTTCTCAGCTTTGCAACAAGCCAACCTATTCAACACAAAGGTCAGTATCATTAAATGAAATACACAAACCAGTGTTTTAGGCAAAAATGACAGAACTGCCCAGGAGGTGAAGGATTCATGCAAATGTCTTACTGGGCCTCTTCCATTCCCAAGCCTTAGCTCTTTCTATGCACCACAAACATACTCAGTTGCAGAAGTAGGCAGACAAGGAAAATATAGCACTTAGGCTTGAGGTAAAGTACTGAACAACATAAAACCAAGTGATCAAACTTGTCTTGGTGCTTGTTCACTAAATTCTATTTTCCCACCTTTCTTTCTTCTATTGTTTTTCCTCACAGACTGTGGAATTAAGGATGCTCAACATCTTAAGTCCAGGATTGAGTCCTTAGATGGTTTGCTGTCTGGGCCATGTAACTGAGTGTCCTGAAGCCCCAGGGAAGTACCATAATATAAATACAAGTCAGTGACACAGGAGCTTTTCTTTACAGACCCTCCACTATTTAGTACTGAATTTCTGGTGTGTTCATATTGCCTAGGGAAGCTGTGAAAACTCCCTCCTTGGAGCTTTCAAATCTGGATAAGTTGCTATCTGGCATAGTGTAGGAACAGCAAATCCTTCATCTGTGCAGGGTTTAGATGGCACCTGAGTCCCCTTCCAATCCTAGGATTCTGTGTTTAGGTGAGAGGCAGTCATCACATTTCCTTCAAGTGTTATGTGAAATGGCTGAAACTTTGAGGTTTCTTTGCCTCCTTTCTTGTTCTTCACTTGCTATTTAATTAGTTTTTGTTAGTTCAAGGGAACCTGATAGACTGTTTTTTGGTTACCCAATCTTCGCTGGATGGTGTTAAATCATTTGAGGAAACAACCTAATCTTTTCTGTTAAGGTGTCAGAAGCTAAAATGTTTGGGAGTCAGAGTCTTCACCGAGAGATGGGCACAAACATCCAGTACTTGTAAGAATCAGCCCAAAAATGTGCTGACTTTCAACTACTGTTAACATCAGTGGTTGTCAAGGGCATTCATAGCTTGCAGGAAGAAGACCAGCACAGAACAAAGGAGAAGGAATACTATTTTTCCCATAGACAATCCTGCTAGTGCAACATCTCTTGTGCCCATTTCTGATGCTCAGCTGCGTACATGGGAAGAAGGGAAATAATTCCAGAACATCAGGCAACACTTCCTAAAATCAAGGTTATTGAGATGTAATTAGGATGTGATTATTTAACCTCCAACTCTGAATGGTCATCTGACTGCTGAATGGATACAAAGTCCCATTTATCTCTCTGAGGTCTGGTGGGGATGCAGCGGTTAAGACTAAACTCAAAATTGCTGGGTCAGATTCTACTGTAGTTCCTACTATAATCAGAACAGGGACTGTTTCTGACTGGATGCATACACAATACCTAGCGCATGGTCTCTCATAGTTCCACTGCAATAAGGGCAATATATATTAATAATCGTTGCTGTGTTTGTTGGTTGCCACATTGGGGAGTAAACCAGGGACTCTCTGAAGTTAAAAGTGTGGTCAGCTACAACCTGAGCTAAAGAACTCCTGTTAACTAATGCTGACACATTGGGTACAGAGGGGAAGCTGAGACATAATGAAACCCCCGGTAGTGTATTTTATTCCAGTGGTTCTCAGCCTTTCTAGACTCCAGGCACCCCTCATTACACCTGGAAAATGCCAGCTCTTGGAAAATAATAGCTCTTAGTTTTTACTCTTTTTTTGACCAAGGAGAAATAATAGAGTATTTATTATGTTGCAAGAACTCACAAAGACCACAACAGATAAGAATGTTTTTCATGCTATGGATTCCTATCTGAAAGCCGCAAACAACAACCCTATCTGAAATCTTTGGATTTTTCTTGTGAATCATGCATGTCAACAGTGCCAGTGCTGCAGGACACCCTCATGGTACCTTGAAAGGATCTCAAAGCAACCCCAGGGTGCTGTAGTACCCTGGTTGAGAGTGACTGTTTTAAACATTCCTTTTTAAATTACTTTTGGGAAGAGCCTTTAACTTGGGAAAAATGATGTAAAACTACATTATATTCTACCATCCACAAAATTTATATCTGTACATTCACACAGAAACTAATCTGATATTAGTTAGAAGGTCTGCCACTGCAAACAACCACATAGTATGACCAGGATAATAACCAAGGTGTTGTGAAACCCTGGGTTCTAGCCCCTGTCCTGCTCTATGACTCTGGGTAAGTCACCCTTCTGTGCTGTTTTCCAGGGATGATCAATCTTTGTTTGCAGCGTGCCTAGCACAATCAGACCCCTAAAGTCAGTAGAAGACTTTAGGTGCCATTATAATGTAAAAAAAGTAACATAGTAGTGGCAATTCTACAAACAATCATGATAGATCAAACTAAAACGTTCTGGTGTTTTTTCTTCTGGAAAAAGATATGCCTGTAATGACTCTGGAAATTATATTTCTATCTATCTATATATGATATAGATATGTCTATATCTATATATATATTCAAATAACTTACAAGGTAATTAAACTCCAGATACCTATTACAGCCTTCCTAGAATATTTCCCTTCTCTGTACCTTAGGATATTAAGAAGTTTTATTGCCTCACTTTTACTCCTAATAACACATATCGATTTCACAGAATCTTATCTTTTAAATTTATTTCTTGGTTTTGCATAAAATTCAGATCCTACTGTAGGCTTTTTGTAAAAAAACTGTAATTATCTCAAGCAAACAGTGCATAATAGTATTTATACTGGACTGAAAAAATATTTTTACTACTTACTTGAAAGTGGTTCATTAATTTTTTTCTACCCAATCCCATCAACTTCATAGTGGTCAGTTTTGAATGGGACCTTTTTATTAAGTGTTTTACACCACAGTTCAATCTCCCCCAGCCCTTCATTTATGTGCATGTTATACACCAGGAGTGGGCAATTATTTTGGCTGGATGGCCACTTGATGAGTTTTGGTGAGCTGTCAAGGACCACACATATAACATCTTTTAAAATATATTATTTTAACAGATTATAGATAAAAAGCAAGTCATATTCTAAAAATCAAACATCTACTATAGCATATTTTACTTCAAAAAAGATTATTTGCCCTGATTTATGGGGGGGGTGTTGAATAGAGTATACAGATGTAATTGCATAATAGCTCAAAATAAAGTCTTACTCTTGTATACTGTGTGTGGAGGATGTGTGGGAAAGTGTGTGGAGGGGGCATGTTAGGTGCTAGGAGACAGCCAGGGGTGGGGGGAGAGGAAAGGGAGGCAGGGGTCGTGTGAAGCAGATATGGCCCACGCGGTGCAGTGCAGGTGTGGTCCACCCCCCAATCTGGTTTGTGGCTGCCCCCACAACACTGCATGGGGCTGAGCCCTGCCCACTCCTGTCTGGGACAGGCCATGCTGTGCTCTCACCCACACCTACCAGATAGTCCAAGCCCTGGCCAGCGCACACAGTTTCCTGGTGGGGCTGCTCCCAGTGCAATGGCAACCACCCAGGTACTGCTCAGCTCCCCACCACCTCCAGCAGCTCCTTCTCCTCCTCCTACCCTTGCTGCACTGCTCCAGGCAGGGGGCGGGAGCTGCAGTCAGGCAGCTCCTGCCCCAGAGCACAGGGCTCCAGCTCCAGATCCTGGCTGCTTTCTAGCCACAGGTAACTGATTATCATGCCGAGTGGGCAGAGCGGGTGGAAAGTGGCCAGGAGCTGGACCTCTGCGTGCTGGGTGCAGGAATCACCTGGCTGCAGCTTCACCCCCTGCCCAGATTGGCACAGCAGGAGCAGGAGCAGGAAGAGAAGGAGCTGCTGGAAACAGGGAGAGATCCAAGCAGTACCAGGGTGGCTACAGCCACACCAGCAGCAGCCCCACTGTGGAAGTTGTGAATGCTGCCTAGGGCCAGGTCTGTCTTGCAGGTGCAGGTGGGAGCGCATCCTGGGCTGCCCTAGGCAGGAGCCACAGGCACAGGCCAGATCCACTTAATTGGTGAGCACATGCTTGTAGGCCAGATTTAATCAGTTGGCAGGCCATGTTTTTCCCACTCTTGCTATACACAGTTAGCTGAAACAGATGATGAACTTTATCCAATTGCAGGAATTCACACTACAAGCTGCAGAAAGCATTTAGCAAATTGTCTGAAGTCCTATCTGGATCCCACAGTGTCTCCTGATATACCCTAGAGTATCCCATTTAACTGCATCATAAAGATTCAGGTTTTATATGTGGTGTTTCATTTTTCTTAAAAAGTAGTCTCTGATACAGATTTAGAAGTAAGCCTTGCAGCTGCAAAGTGCTTAAGGTTACTTACCTAATTTTGCTAAAACAAGAAATTGAAACTAAATCTGTTAACTGTAAGTAAAGAACAAGAAACATAAAAATCAGAGATGGCAGTACTAAAGCCTCAGTGAGAGAGAAAAAATAATATGGTAGCAATGAATTTCAAACTCTTGAAAATAACTGCAGCATAAAGAATCTTCAGCTTCCGGGTTGTAAGATAGGAAGATTCATAGCCAGCTGGGAACAACTCAGTCCTTTGGATGTTAGTTTAAGCCCTAATTCAGTAATACACTTGCACAAGGCATACTTGTGCAAGGAATCCTACTGACTCATTTTTTGAGCCAGGGAATGAGTTTCAAAATTTGACACACCTTTGCAAATATAAAATGAGTTTGAAATCTTTGGCATGGTTTTTTGTCTTTTTGTGGGGGGTGGGACTCAATATTTGAATAGCAGAAATCTGAATCAGCAAGGATGAGAATTGAAGTTGTTTGAAATTTTCTCTTAGATGGAATCAAGTTTATTTTTCATAATTATAACAGAGTTAAAAGGTTCTCATGATACATTTGAAAATCTTTATCATCCCAAGAACAGAAGGCTGATGAAGCAATTTTGGTTGACCTGTCCAGTGAGGTCATTAAGAAGTCTTATCTTCCAGAATTTTAATTGGCTTTCTTAGGAACTTCGTAATTGGATATTGAATAACATTAGCATTTTTAACTGCTGCTGGTTTTGAGGAGGGCTGCCTTTTATTTGCCTGTTTAAACATCCCTCTGGAAGCTGAGTTACAACACTTGAATTATAATTGTGGCAGGCAATAATGAGATTTCTTAATTTCATCACTATGTCAGAGAGCTCTGGAACAGCAGTGGGCAGGGGGATTGATGGGAGACAATGCTGCAGAGGCAACATAATTCATTAGAGGTGTTATTTCAGCTGCCTTCTCCACCTACGCCCCTCAATTCATTGAGGCCAGTATTAATATCCTTAACTATTTTAGGAAACCATTCGGTTCTGCCATGGTTGGTCCAATACAAACTATTATCTACCAGATCTTGGTTCCAGTTTATTTCCAGAAAATCCCAGCTTCAACAATATTACTGCATCAGTTTTGGGCATTCAGACAATGAGATTGGTGCTTCTTCTAGAAGGAACAGAAGTTAATGACTAGTCTGTGTGTTCCTTTTGCTCCCATTTTTCTTACTCTGAATATATTGCCTTTAGGAAAGTTCCTAATTGATGCTGAAAAGTGTATAGCGTTGGCTTCTACAAGTAGATGCTTTAATTCTAGATTCAGAATGAACCATTTTTGCAATGGCACTGTGGTACTATATGGGGTGGGTGGACAAAGTGGAATAAAACCCATTTTTATGATTTTCTGAGACTGCCTCCTTACGCCCAAAGGCTGAGGTCAGGAATACAGAAAGAAACATGATATTTGTTTAAGGGTTAAAAGGATAGGCCACTGATTACTGCATGTGCTTAGAACATAAGGGTCAAGGATTCAAGTATTTGCTCTTCCTGTGGAAGTCAGGGGGTGTTATTTAGGGCGATATCCACATATGTATTTAGGCACCTAACTTCTAGTTTGGTGACTATCTTCCACTGAGATGAAAAGAAATTAAGAACCTAAATGCCTTTGTGAATCTGGGCCATAGTTTTTCTGGCTTAAATTCCATTGATTTCAATGGGTCAATAGATTTAACCTTTTGTACCTTAGTTGCCTGTCATGGATAATAATGCATATATACCCTTACAGGAGGTATAAGAATAAATTAATTAAAGAGTGTAACAGAAATACAATTGTGATAGAATCTATGAAAGTGGCTTAGGAAATGAGTAGCTCTTAATCAACGTACAGTAATGAGAAATAGCATGAAGATTGAGATAAAGGGAAATAAGTGGATTTAATGATATTGACAAAAGTATGTTAGAGTTCACTTTTCTTTCTTTACAAACCTGGTGGTGGTTGGGACTTTTATGGTAGACCCAATGATTGACAGCTCTGTTGATGAGGAGAAAGCTGCATGGTAGAAGAAATGCTGTTGCCTTACTCTTCCCATCCACTTTCATCTCACCACCTTGTTTAGAACTTCTGAGATGCATATGGTGCCTGAGGATTCAGACATGAGACCATAAGACCACAGCAATGAGTGGAAATAATATTTATCTTTCTTTCCCCCTTGTCTTAGGATGATTTTCCTACTTTAACCTCTTTTTAAAGCTGGTTAGGTTGTTCTTTTTTGGTGTATTTTAGTAAATAAATCACTCCTTTTCCTGCACTTTGCTGTTAATCAGGGCTAACGGGGTTATCTCTGTTTGCTGTATTGCTTTATGACTCCTAGTCATAAAGCAGCTAGTGCTTCTGATACCAATGCTAAACGGATTTGGAACAAGAGAGGCTCCTCTTCTTCTGCCATTCAGTTTAAGGTGGCTGTGAGCAGAAGGGTTAGACATGTCCTTGAAAAAGGTAACATCTAAATCCACCTTCGAATTGCCTGAGTAGAAAAAGAGCATTGTGTAGTAGAGATACAAAAGCTAGCACATGGAAGGAAAGAGAAGATGGTCTGACTATTAACCCATATGCCCTTCACTAGAGAACCAGCATAAATCCCTGGGACACTAGGTGAAGAGCTGATGTGATAATGTAACTGATTATCTTGCATAACATTTTGTTGTAGTAGTCTTAGTAGCTTGGTAAATAAGAAAAAGGCACTAGCTAGAACTCAGGTTTGGAATATGAAGGAGGAAGAGGTCAAAGATATTTTCAAAAGCCATCCACACAAGAGTGTAAAGACTCTTCCTCTTCATAAAATTAGAAGTGGCCAGTACACCTCTTGATGTGTGCTAACTCCCAGCATCTTTGACGGGAGTTTTGATGTACAGATATCAAAGAGAGACTGTGGCCCTGAAATACATGAACTTATTTTAGCTTTCAAATAAGAATTTTATATATCAGTGATAGATGGTTTAATGATCAGTTCAGCAGTGAGCATAAAGAATACTGGAATGAGTCAGCGACAGATGAGAACTCTGGCTCCCCTCCCCAACTACTGTACAGGCAACTGGTGCCTCCCGAGTCTGGGGGAGGCACCAGATCGCCAACGGGGTTGGTCCTCCCAGCGGCTGATCACCAAGCCCAGAACCACCAGCAGAGAAACCGCAAGTGCACTTCCTTCGGCACTTCCGGTTTTCTGGCTGGTGCTTCCAGGGGGTGCATGGCCAATTTTGGGGGGTGCATGTGCACTTGCGTGCACCCGTTATGCATAGCCAATGTAGCCAAGGCATTTTTTTTAACTGTAACCAGGAACTGTGAGGTCATTTTACAGCCAAACACTTTCCAAATATTCAGAAGTAAAGGCCTGTGCAGATAAAGTAATGTGGCTAGCAGAAAGCAGGTTGTCCAATTCCTCATCATTACACTGGCCACCTTTTCCTTTAGGAAAATATATTTATGTGTGTTGTCTATTTCTCCCATTCATTCATAGACAATGCCTCATTGCCTGATCTATCAAATTATCTGCAATATGATTTCAGTCAAGGTAAAGGAACCTGGTTAGAACGTGATTCATTTTTATAGGACATTGCGTCTCAGATTCGTGCTAAAGCTTTACATACATAAAACAAAACAAAACAAAAACTTCAGCTGTGCTCAAGGTATCACAACAATAATCACCTTTCATTACATAGGAAAAATTACTTTGAACCATGAATAGCAAGGTACAATATATAATCTGTAGAAAAAAAATTAAGTTTCCAAGTTCCAGAAATGTAAAGCATTACACAATTCCACTAGAAAAAAAAGGATATGGGGGTGATCAGCACATCTAGAATTAACCCCTCATACTTAAACAATGCAAGCAGGTGGCTCGTAAAACATATTGCCTGTAGTATTAAGTATTGTCTGATGTAGGAAGGCAGATAAGCAGGATCCCCTTTTGATCCTTCTGAATTACAGGAAAAACTAAATTCAATAGCATCCTTAACAGCTGTACTTCAGCTCTACTGAAGTGTTAAAAGTAAGTAAGAATACATCACAGCAGTCCTAGAGCTAATGGTTTCCACTGTATTGCCATTATAGAAATTTTCAAGGATTTTAAATTTCATCAGGCCAAGCCTGGGCATAGCAAACAATAACGATGATTAATTTTACATAACCTTTAACAAAATACCTCTTTAAATAAGATGACAACTAAAGCAACAAGACACACTTTTTCCATTTTTGCTTTTAAAAACATGTCTAGGTAAAGCGCTGAAAATATGCACATTTAAAGAAAGGGAAGATACCAATAACCGTGCCTTTCAGGTCTTATTGGACCCCTGCAAGTTCAAAATATTTCTGCTTAATTTACCTTCAGGCCTTGCCCTGAGAACAAGTCTAGGAGAACAAATGAGATGTGCACTGTAATTTCAGGGTTGGAGTATTCAGGCTTTGGCACACTGAGGCGGGAGTCTCCTGGCATCAGTGACCTTCCAGAGAAAGCGCCCTGCTTTTTTGTGCATCTCATGATTAAACCAAACACTATCTATTAATAGCCAATAAATGATTCATCCCAAATTGGGGACAGTGATTTGATTCGGATCACTGTCCCCGATTCAATTGAGCTGAATCCGAATCTGAAGATTCAATGCCCATTTGGAGAATCAGCAATTTGGCCATAGACACAGCTTTAAATGTTTTTTCTACATACCTTGCAATGCTGGGGCAGATCGAGTGTCCCACAGGAGTGTGGGGGGCCCCCCCACATGCTTGGCAATGAACCCGGAAGTGGACTGGAACTACTTCTGGTCCACATCCGGGTCCGCTGGGGAGCATGCTGGGGGCCCCTCTGAGGCTCAGCAATCACTCATGGGGGGGACCCCGGGTGCCTCCCCAGAGCCAAAAGGCACCAGTTGCCAAGCCAGGTGGGTGTGGGGGACAAGCACGCTCTCTGGCAGACCCGGAAGTGGACTGGAAGTGCTTCTGGTCCACTTCCAGGTTTGCTGCCAAGCGCATTGGGGAGCCCTCCATGCTTCTGTGGGATGCTCCATCTGCCCCACCACCACAGCATTCATGAGCTGCCTGGTACCTAGAGATATGTAGAAAAAACGTTTAAAGCTGTATTTATGTCCAAATCACTGAATCTCTCTGAATTGACTCGGAGGGTTCTGATTCGATTCGGAGAGATTGAAGGGTCCTTCGATTCGATTTGGATTTGGAGATTTGGTCACCGAATCGAGCCGAACCTCTGCCGAATCGAATCAGGGACTAAAGCTTCGCACAGCCCTAATGTCCAGCCACTTAACATAAGTGTACTGATGGTACTTACCAGAAGTTAAGGCATCTTATACCAACACCAAAGTCTTTTTACATGTTTGGTAAAGCAGTGGTTCCCAACCTTTTTTATACTGCCAACTGGCAAACTCAAAAGAATTTGGCGGATCAGGTATAGAAATAGCTAATTTACATATTTAAATGATGCAAATTTGAATATGTGAAAATTTACATTTTGGTCCACCTCCCCACCCTCCACCCCATGCATTTCTCCACCTGTATCCCCCTGTGGTTGGGGCTGGGGGATTCTGCCTGGCCCAACGCAGGCCCTGGTACCTGTACCTTGCCGGGCACAGCCAAAGTGGTGGGAGTGGGCCACGGTGCATGGAGCCAGCTGCCTCCTTCCCAGGGTTGCCCAGCCACCCAGCTTTAACCCAACATGTGACTGCCGATGACATGACCTGCCACGACCCAGCAGTCAACCCTTTGCGGTCCAGTGGTTGGGAACCTCTGTGGTAAAAGACTATGCAGTCTATACAACTGGTTCACTATGGCAGTCTATAGTTCACTATGGCAATCTACTATACCACTGCTTAAAAAGGCCACAGAACAGTTTGGAGCCAGTATACATATGTGACATAACCAAAAGGATCCATCTAACCAATCAGAAAAATGTCTTTATGTAATCAATATAAAGAAATATGCTCTAGAACACTGGACTACATTTTCTAGACCAGACATTTTCCCTCTGCCTCTTCACCACCCAGAATTTGCTTCAGTGCAAAGGAAATATGTATACCCATAAATGGTTCTTAGAGTTACTACTTTAGGATTCTCTACAAACAAAGCTCATTTATATATTACCTGAATGAAAGAAGTAACCATTTTCCATATCCATTTTTTAAAATGTATATCTTATTGTTACTCATCCTGGATGTAAGTTCTGTCAATAATTTCATTTCATGACACAGGAAAAGCTACTTTAACTCTACGCTATTTCTGCAGGAAATTTGTAGAGGTGATTGGGAGGAAGTGTCATTTTTCTTCTCTCTTACACAAGCCTTGTGATTATTTTGATGAAAATTCATCTTGATAAGCTAATGGACTCTCATATAGGCAGGTATGAATGTGGATAAGTGTGTTGGTATATGTGGATAGATAGGTAAATTGATCTTGAAGCAATGGCCTTAAGAAAAGGCCCAAGGAAGGGTTGTTATTTAGGCTGTGCTTTGCTGAGGGGCTGTCCAAATAGACAGAAAACTGCTTTCAAGGAATTAAAAGCTATTCAGTTTTTTCTCTGTGTAACCAAGCTAAAAATACTTAATTTAATTTAACTTACAAGAAGTACAAATGCAGGCGTGTTTAGCAGTTATTTTTCTAAGTCTGTTTTAATTAACTTTTTTTTAAAAATAGGATTTCTGTTATATAGGGAATTTCCAGGAGACTTCCTCAAAAAAGAGGATCAGAAGCACTGAAGCAAGAAAGACATTGTGCAACCTACACTCCTTTCTCAATCAATGAACTGGGATGGAGGAGTCTGCTCTCAGAGCAACACCATGAGGTTGTGGGAGGTAAACAAAAGTGCGACCCTGAAAGACCAGGACAAGCGTTGAGAGTAATGGTCAGTCACACTTAACAAGTCAGTTCAATATGGCTAACAATGGGGTTTCCAACTTCAACCTTTCTTCTGAAGGGTTTACTGTACCTGAATGTGGATGGGGAAAGATTCTTGTTTGTAGGAGTGCTGGAAGCACATACTTAGCAAAAAAAAAAAAAATAGCATGGGCTTCAATTCAACACAAGACAGAAGGTGTCTGGGGTATGTGTTGAGTCCACACAATGCTTAGCCACACTAGTTTTACCTTCTCCAAAGAGCAATGCCAACTGCTAGACCAGCTAGAGCAGCTTCAGGCACCCTGGCAGAGCAGGGATTATGGATGACTTGAAAGTTCTTTCAAGGCAGGCTTCTCCCTCAGCTGTTGAAACCTTGGTAAAACTGAAATCTCTAAGATTAGAGTCAAGCTTATTATTTTTAATGGGAATTTGCATGTTAAAGATTTGTCATAAAATTAGTCGTGTTGACATTTTATAATGATAATAGAAATAGCAGTAAAGAAAACTATGCAATTTACAAATCTTTTGAATTATTAAAAGTATTCCAAGATCCTCAGAGTGAGGCATAATAGATGGGAAAATATCAACATACATTGCTGGCCACTGACTGCTGTTACCGAAAACCTGTTCAGTTACATGATGGGGGTCTGAAACCAAAGGAAATAGGACTCTTGTGTGTTGTGCTGTTATAACATGCATAGTGTATCCATACATGACAAATAAGATGCAGTTCTTAATTGAGCCAATCCCTAGGGCAGAGGTGTCCAAACTTCTCAAAGATGAACTACAGCAGCATTCAATACAGATCAACTCCTTGATTTATATTTTTTTCTCCCTATTCCTATGAATTAATGTGTTTCCTTAGGTTCTGAAATGTATTTAACATGCAAAGCCATAAATAAAAAAAGAAATTACACAACAGGAAGCAGTGAAAGAGCAATGTTTCTAACTACACATCTCACGCTGTAGTTTCAGAATCATGTCTTTTTGTGCACATGGGCTTTAATTTAGGTGGCTCAGAAGTGCAACTGTGTGGTGCAGGTTGTATAGCTTGAATTTTTCTGCTACCCTGTTGTTCATTTCATTCTGACAACGTGCTCTTGGGAATTCTTGTCATAGGTTTTCGAAGTACTTCAGACACCTGATAAATCAACATTACAGAATACCTTTAAAACTTGGGTGAATCATCTGAAAGAAACTTCCCTTAAAAATATACACTTGTGAGGGTTCCCTGTATGAAACTTATGTTGCCATATCAGATATGTCCTCAACCAGATGTGTTATCCTCACTCTCAAATTTGCACACAAGCTGCACATGTACCGAATTTGATAGCAAAATATAATCTGCAGTGTGCCACACTGCATTTTTCTCGCAAAATAAAAGCAATAAAAATTTTGCTAGAATGGGAAACAAGGAATAAGATTAACTTTGTAGGTGTAACTAGGCTCAGACTGTACAAAAAGGCAAGCATTTCTCTGCTTCATAATTATCACGTTTTCCTTACAGAATCTTTACAACAATGGCTTTCAAACAACAACTTTTCACATGCAGCTTTTATCACTCCCCAAATATTTCTAGAGTCTCAGGTACGTTGTTTCAAACAACAGTCTAAAGACTGAATATTATTATGAGGAAGTTACTGTTGAAGGACCAAGAGCTTATTAAGGCCCCGATTCAGCAGAATAATTAAACATATATATTACTGTACGCTTAAAGCCTCTGCTTCAGCATTCTGTTGACCTGGTGTTGTAAGTCCTTTTTCTTCTGCAGCACTAAGACAGCGTAATTATGTTGCAGGTCTTTGGCACAGTTGCATTTAAATACAGGAGACACCAGATAAACTCATTTTTTCTTCTTGTAGACGTTCTGAAATTAAACACTTTATTGGTTCATACAAGACAATTAAAAACAACAAAAATTTCCTCATAACAATTCATAAAAACTAAAATGACTTTTAAAAAGAGCATATGGAGTAAAAACCAAACCCTCGCATGGTACCACTAACAAAAGAAACACACTTTTTTTTTCTTTTCCTTTTTTGCTAAAAGAGAGATTATGATTATGTATTTGATGTCAACAGGTGCACTTCATTCATCATCTGCATGAAACTAGGTTAGGTCTCCATAGGCCACAGTCAGAGTTATTAAGTAAGTAAATATGCCACCGCTTTCGTGCCTTCCTTTTATTTCCTGGCTTCTTCAGTCTCATCTGGCTCTCTCTCTTGATGCTCTCTTTCCCACCTCATTTCTTTCAACTCTTGTCTGTATTTCCGTTCAATGAACCGTTTCTGATGGGCCATCTGGGGAAAGTTATCTGACATGGGGAGAAATATTTTACATTAATAAGAGGAGGAGAGAGAACAGAGGAAGCTTCAATTCTTATTTTTTTTTTCACTTTTATGAGATGGGGGGGGTGGAGAGTCGCATTGTTTTCACTGTGCCTCATTCATATGTCCTGCATCATAAGGCCTTAGTTTCAAAATGATTTCAACATTTGTTTCCTCTGCTACAGAGCACTGCTAATTCTGATGCACTCAGAAATAGTATAAAATGCTGACATGGGAAAATGGACAAGCAATACTTGAATTTCATATTTTGTTTCTTAGGTAACAGGTAGACAATACTGGAAAAATAAAGTGAGAATATATTCAACACACTCTCAGCAGGATTTTTTGTTTGCTTTTTAGTTTCTCTCATTCTTTGTAAGTGTTGTACAGATGTTCATATTAGCATGATCATTTTTAGAGCAAACAAACACAGGCTAGATAGCCAGAATAATACCAGTGTTCACAATAAGAAAATGACAGCATTGCGCTGAGTTAATGTAACTGCATTTAAAGCCACTCTCAAGATGCAGCAAGTTAAGCCACAATTCTGTGGATATAATGATATTTAGATGAATACTGTGACCTGGATAATTGGTATTTGGCCAAAGATCAATTCAGCCAAGACCAACCTGCTAAGGGTGGACAGGGAGTAAACAGCTGGAGGAGACAACAGAGATGATATCAACCCTTCTGATTAAAGGCATTTGTCTGTCAATAGTCATCTAGGTTTGCAATTTCGAGGTGGAGCTTTTATAAAATCATTTTACAAAACTGACTAGAATAGTCTTCAATTACCATGACAGCACAGCTGGGAGGATGTGACCTTACTGTTCTCCATCCAAGCCTTTGTGACCTAGACTATAGCAGTGTGTTCTATCAGGGCCTATGCCCTGCATATGTTCATAAATGATACAAGAAAATAGAATCCAGCGGCATATAGCCAGCAGTGAACCTCACTGGGATCATATGGTTGTAGTGTTCTGGGATTTGCATTGCATTCTATGTCTAGGATGAATTTGAAGATATTAATTTTGACATATAAAGCCCTAAACCAACCTTGGACATATCTGCACCTGACAGAATGTTTCTCTTTCTGGATAATGCTACTGCAACATGATGTCCAGAGAGGCACTCACGGAGAGCTTCATTTATAAAGGGTGACAGCATGTGTGTATTTATGTAAGGAATTTGGAGAGCGTGTTGTCCAAGAGCACCTCTGCACCACGTCTTTGGTCTGAAGCAATCTGAATTTCCTAAGCTTCCTAACACAATGCAAGAGACATCTAGTTGGTGGGACTCCTGGTGGAGTGGGATAAAATGTACTCTATTGCTTGCTTTGATTTTTTGACAAGAACATCAACAGGTTTTATTATGTTACGCTACTGGGCATCATTCCTATATAAATAGAGAGCATTTAATTATCAGGGCAATTACAGCTTGTGTACAGGTATCTTTCTGTATTTAAAGATGGAAGCTATTTAAATAGGTAACAAGCCCACACAGCTTAAAAAGAAAAAAAAGAAACTTTTAAACATCTTTAATAGGGATCTGGAGGTTTTTAATTTAATTTGCTGTGTGTACCATAAAATAAAAACATAATTTTCACTATGTAACCTGTAATTTATATTTAATTCTCAATTAATTTGATGGTACATAGCCTCTACATATTTATGCACCATTCATGATGTAAAGGATAGAAAAAACCCCTCAATCCTTTGAAGTTATTTTTAAACAACACTTAAGGCATGACAAAAAGTCACACACATTACCCCTATATAGTCCCAAAAATATTTGTCTTAAAAGACCTTTAAAATGTTTAGTTGGCAAGGCTTGAATTTTATGGATTGTTATTACTGCTGTAATAGTTTTGAGGAATGGCATTCTGAAAGATAATGTTAAGAAGCAAAGATTTTGTGTATGCATGATCTGTCCATTGTTGATTATTTGGAAAGGATAACTGGATTCTAGAACTGCTATGAAACTATTTTAGGGCAGACCCTTAGCTGGTTTGGAATGATACGTCTCCACTGAAGATAATTTACAGAAACAGAGAATCTACTCCTGCGTTCGGGCCCTTGCCTCTTCAGTCAGCATTTAAATCGTTATATGCATGTGTAATACACATCCAAATTAATGTTTAACATGAATACTTGCAAGCATGTATTTGTGTGTGCATATACTTATTCATTTAATCACTTGTGAGTTCCTTACCATGGAATGCCACTGAGGCTGTCATGCACGTTAGCATAGGCTACTTCTAGATCTCTGTACAAGCAACGAATTTACCAACTAATTGGGGCAAGGTCTTGCTGAAGCCCTTGTTTTCATGCAGTTCTGAAGCCCAGAGAATGAATGCTGTTGCTGTTCGCTCTTTCCCTCCCTCTCTTTCCTTCTTAATTCAGCAGCAGGGGAAAAGAGGGGAAGAACAGCAATGGCAGTGCTCACCCCCTGGGCTCCAGAGCTATACTGCCCAAAAGCAAGGACTCCTGTCAGACTTAGCATCAAGAGCTCACATGCGACACAGCCAAGGGGGGAGGATTGGGGGGGGACACTGTTCTGCCACATCCACTCTGGATCTGCCCCTGCATAGATTCTCTATATATTGATTGAAACAAACAAAACAAATATATATGCTACAACAGGAATGCACCTGCCATAGTAGATAACTTGCCTAGCAAACTAATCAAATCTACCTCATTGCACTCTGAAGTGAGGAACTCCCAAGTTATTATGTGCAATGCAACAGGGTACGCCTGATATCTTGGAGAGGTACTGAAATAGCTACCTTTAAAAAAAAAAAAAGCTTTGGGCATTCTATAAACTACTTTACCTTTCACAAAGTTCTATGGGAAATATTAATGAGCCAATCTGTAGCTTAGGACTTAATGGCATTTTGCACATATTCTCAGTTCTGTTCCCACAAAACCTGCACCACACTCCATTAAAACCCAACCAAGTACAGTATTTTACTTGAGTCCCCAAGAAAACCCCTTACATTTTTCAAGTGCATCCATTGCAGCTCCCATTTCTGCTTGTTGAATACTGTCAATGCCAAACAAAAACATGTTAGAAGTTAATTTATTCTTTATGGTATAGAGCAAAAAGTTTCCCAGAAGCTGGAATTCAGATTACCCTGACACAATCAATTCTTCAAATCATCACTGTCAGGCTTCTAAGCATAAATGTGACAATAATGTAAGCATAAACAAATCATTTCACAAGTATAACATCACAATTCCAATAGCCCAATGTTAATCTTAGATTAATAATATTATTAGACTATTATCGTTCATAATTCTTTAGTAAATCAGATATTGTACCCAAGAGAAAAAATTGAAGAAAAACTAAGGGATCTGAATGCTAGAAAATCAATGATACTTCTATAAAACAAGAAGTATGTACCATTCTCTAAGACCATTATGAAATATATTTTCCTGTGCCAACAAATAATAGAAATGGATGGATTGCTCATAGTCTAGGTACAGACATTACACTTTTACCAGTGTAAGTGATCGGAAACCTGTCTATAGAAGTTCAGTGCACAGACTGATTTAAAAGTGGAGGAACCTGGTATAAGATTTGCCCCTTTCAAAGACGAATGTGTATTCTGTTTGCTACCAAACTAAACTATGCCGCTTACAGAAAACCTTGCAACTTCAGTCTTTTTAAATGTCTGTACATTTACATAGCAATCAGTAAAGGGATGTCTTTGTCTCTTAAATTGGGACTGTCCAACTTCTAAGCAGCTTGGGGCTAAACAGGTAAGCAGAGTGAACTGTTTACAGATATTAAGACATAGTCTCATTAAAGATAAAGCAGAGAAGAGGTTGCAGAGCTGCTACTCATACTACTTCTGTGGTTAATAAGAATTCTCCTGAGTGCCCACAATAAAATTCACTTACTAAAATCATTTAATAAAGTGTTATTATACCTTGGGCCTTTACCACATCCTATTCGTTCTCCTTTGAAATAAACAGCCACCGTGTATGTCCTGGCATGAGAAGGTCCCACTGTCTGCAGGGTCCTGAAATAAGAAAGACACAGTGTGCTCTAATGTTTGCTCATGGCATTAAAAAATAATCTGTTTGTGGAATATATAAAGCTTTTATTCTATTCAGTCCACTTAGCAAGATTAGCAAGACACAACATAAAAGGGTTGATTGCTAACTTGTATATATAACTTTAACTGGAAGATAACGTAAGTTTGCGTGCAATAAAACCAAAATATTTTCATACACTTTATCTTTGTTAAATTTTTTTTTTTGTTTTCCACAGGCCCAATTTAAAAAACAAGCCACGATCTGTAGGCAAAAATTCAACAATGCTTATACAGTTGCTTCACTTCTGTGCATCCAATTTGAGTTGCATGCACAAGTATAGTTGTGGACCAACTAAACCAAATGAACTTGTGTAATGAAATTCTGACCCATGAAATCTGAAGAGATAAGAAGCTTTGACAGGGATTTGATATTAGATATGCTGCTTCTCAATGTGGCAAGTATCACAGTACAAACAACTTGTCCTACCAGCAAAGGAAACTTACAGTTTCTGTCACTTACGGGACAACCTTTCCTTTGAGTGAGAGTCCATGATATGCATCAGCAACCACCTCAAGGGGAAAGAGATAATTCCCTAGACACACAATGAATCTGCTTCTTCTATCTTTTCCTTCCACTCCAAATCTCTCCTCACTGTCAAGATGAGTTCTGTCCACTACCCTGTTTTTTTCTGGCAAGAATTGCAATTGCACATCAGTTTTTAAATCATCTAACCAAACAAGTCTGCATCGAGGAACTCTGTAACACCAGACATAAACAAACAAAACCCACTGCACAAAACGACTGACTGCAGTGAAACAGATAACCCCAAGGGAAGAAAATTTAACAAGATAATAGGAAGATAACTGTTTATGGCTAACTCTGAACCATACTACAAAAATAAATTTATCATCATAACAAAACAAAGCAAACATTTGGTCTTTGATACTCAGTGGATTTTAACAGGAAACGGGAATCATTTCTTTTGAATCTTTCTCCGTCTCTCAAGATAAGGGAGTAAGCTCTTAGATAAAGGTATTGAAAAAGCAGATGTGCAGAGCATCAGTTACTGTATAACAGCAATCACATTTCTAAAGTGCGCTGATTTTTCCCTATAACCCCCAGCTCCATTTCATCTGAAACTTTACTTCAGTAAACATGAAAAATGTACTAGAGTTTTCATTCTATACACAATTTTGACATTATAAATAACACCGATAATAAAAACCTTGCTTTTATAGCATCTATCTATCTTTTCTCTAGGTAGTAATATTACACCTGTCATTGTAGTTCTTGAGTGGATGTGAAAGTGCAATACAAACTATGAAATCTAATATCTTCCCTCTGAAGTGTATATTATTCCTTTTTTACATCTGGGGAAACTGAGGCACAATGTTTAAAAGGCTTAAATGATATCATACTGAAAGTCTGCAGCAGTCCCACCAACAGAACTCAGGTCTCTTGACTCACAGCCAAGGCTTGATCTAAGCCAGTGGGAACCAACCTTTTTGACTGGTACACCACAAAATAAGCTCCATCCCCTCCCTGAGTGCCATTCTTATCTCTTAACCCTGCCTGATTCCTTGCTTTGTTCTATTTCCTGCCTGATCCCTTGTTCTGCTCTCTGGTTCCCTGCTTTCTGACGGATCTACTGCATGCCAAACAAAGCAGCTGAGTGTGTCATAAGTAAAATTGAGGACCATGGATTGGGCAACCCTGATCTAAACAATTTGCCTTATCCCATTCATTGAACTTCTATATTCCAAGTACTCTTTTCCATATTATTACACGTTATTCTAAACCAGGGCTGTCCAACTGACAGTCCACAGGTATTGAACATGTGGCCTGTGGACCTGTGCAGCCACCTTTTCTGCTGCTGACAGCCAACATGGCAGGGAAAGATCCTGAGGAGGCCACCATCTCAGAGTGTACTGGTGAGCCTGAAGGCCATGGCCCTGGCCGTATCCAAGTTGGGCTGCCCTGTTCTAAGGGAAAATTCAGTTAAAATGTAGTGTAAATGCAGAGCTTGATGTAATGTAAAAGGCATTATATTTGTTAATTCAGCCCTGCAATGGTTAAAACACATGGAGCAGAAAACATTGGTTCATCAGTTCTACTTCCAAACACAATGAACCTGGATGACTTTTTGTGTCTTTATTTTGGAAGTAGGCTAAATTATTTCTTCAAACAATAGGCAGAACAATGTGCATACAAGGTGTACTGAAATGGATTCTTAAAACAAAGCCACTGTTTGGAAAAGATGCTCAGAACCTGATCACAACTTGCACTAAGTAAAACAAAGCAATGGTTTGTATAAGTAATATGTAGGTCCTTACTTGTATAAAGGAATGTCTGGCTCTTTTCCTTCTGTTCTGAGAGTGAGGCAGCATTGCTGAAGCTGGGATTTTGGGTCATTCCAATCCTGATTTAAAATGAACTCCTATAATAATTCAACAAAATAGCCTGAGAGTTTGTAGTAATCACCCAAATCACACTGATTTTTTAAAAAGACAGAAATAACACATGAAAGCAAAAAAAAATTGACTGATTTTACCTTTAACCGTGGAAAAAAGCACACGTTCATGAAAGTATGAACATATTCCAAATCCTTATCAATGTAAAGTGCAGCAATAAAGGCTGAAAAATAAAATATTTAGACATTACTACTCATGGTAGAGAAGTGTAATGATCCAAATTTTGTAGCACCATCAGAGTATTTTTGAGTGCCCTTAAAGCATACCAAATTAGGCTTCACAATACTGCTATGATGAGCCCAGTATTATTTCAGCATACACAGGAGGAAACTGAGTCAACCAAGAGGTTAAATAACTATCCCAAGTTCACACAGAAAGTCATTTACAGAGCTGGGAACAAAACCCAAATCCTAATCCTCTGATTTAACCAGCAGACCATGACTTCTTAGAAATAAATCTCTATTGGATACTGTATAAATGCTTAGGTATAAATCACCATTGTTTGTGAACAATTTCCATTTACTAAAAGGATTTGGCAAGAGTCAAAGGCTCTAAACTTCTCACAAAATGTATAAAATTGTACTGGATATGGGATTAACTTGCTTTGAACAATATTTATTACCATTTTACTTGCCTTGGAAAGAGAACAGCAAACGCTTTCGTAAATGGACTGAAAGGTCATTTAATTTCGTGCAGCTTCCTCTAAGTGTCACTGCTTTTTTGTGGAAATAGACTTTTGAAACTTCCTATTGGAAGACAGCTCAGTGAAGCACACCGATACCCCTGCACTCAAGGATTATTTTTGCTTTTCTTTTACCAATAACAAGAGCATGTCAATCACAAAAGCCTCTGCTTCACTGGAACTCCATACCTTCTCATTCAGCTGCCAATGAGTCCTACTCTTATGGACATAATTTTGACCTGGGCGTTATTGAAGTTATTCATTTCTGAGCGCAGAGTTTTATAACTGCAATTATCTGGAGGGCCCTATTAAAGCTACGTAAACAAATAAGCACTGGATTGCACCTGCAATCATCACCTTGCATCTTCTTTCTGTTCACAGAGAATGTACAAATGAAAGCTAACATTTGAAAATCTGTCCCATGAAGCCACAGGTCTTAAAACAGCATAATTCAAAGAAAACCTGGAATAAGATATGTATTTTTAATAATAAACTTGTTTTAAAAAATGATCTGCTGAAGAAAGACTTGAGGAAAATAGCTAACGTATTTGCTAAATAAGAGCTGGTAGCTCCATATTAGCTCAGTATACTCATAACGTTACTAAGCTACAAAGACACTTGCCCCATTTTTCAAAGGCTTGTCCTTTTAAGTATTCTTTTACAAATCTGGTTAACATTCTGTATCAGCACTCACATTCCAAGAGATCGGCCAAAGTCTTAGTCCGAAGAGCCACAGGCCTCTTGGTCTTGTCATTAGTGATGGCAAATTCCTGCATACCCAGCTCTTCTGCTACTTTAGCTTGTGTCCTGTTGTTCACCAAGGAGCTTCGCAACAGCTGTAAACAGAAACCACAAATTTACAGCAAATGGTATTAAATTGGATGAGTAAAGCAGATTGGTTAAAAGCAGCTCTTCAGTCTTTCTCTTCTGTACCTAACTTATTTTAGGTTCTGTCTATTCTCCTTCCTTTTGGACTTAATGCATTTCTCTTCTTAGCACACCTTAATTCACTGATTCCCAAAGGGGGTGCAATTGGTGGAAGTGTGAGGCAAGATACCCCTGCATGAGGAGGCAAATGCTGTCTTCCCCTGTCTGGCCCCCTGTGCCTGGCTCAGCTACTCCCACAGCACCTACGGCTGCTTCTCTGGGGACTGTTGCTGCTGTAGCTCTCTTCCCCTGCCTCCAAACAATCCTTGTGCCAGCCTCCCTCCAACACTCCTAGCAGCATATGCTGCTGTGAGTAGGTGGACAGGCAGATACACAAAAGGAGCTATGCTTTGCAGCTCGACTTGCACTCCACTTTTCCCATGTGCCTGGGGCTGGCAGGAGGGACCACAGGGGCAGTTGCTGGCACGTGAGACCCTGCAGGAGCAGCCGCAGCAGTGAGGGCTACCTTTGCCCTCCTGAGGTACAGATCACAGGCGGCAGGGGGCAGACAGCGCAAATAGTAGGGCACAGTCTGGCCCCCACCACTCTTAAATGGCACTAGCTAGATCAGCGACTCAACCTTCTCGGCCTCAAGGCCTTCTCCATATCTTTTCTGAATTTAGATCTCAGTGACTTTCAACTGGGGTGCCAGAAAATTAGAAAAAAATTATGGAAGGGTACCTTGAAACGAAAAAAGGTTAGAACCACTGGTACAGAGACTAATTCTTTGCTTAAAGAAAGGTGTATTTGGTGTCACTTTTATAACTTTTCAGATGTAAGAGTAAAGTGTGCTGCCAATTTTAATCTGGAGAAAAGGTATACCCTAGGCATTGAAAGTTTGGGAAATACTGCCTTAAATCTGGAAATGTTCTTATGCACGTTCCATTGCTGGAGGTATCTTTTCATTGCATTAACCTCACCTCCAAGGTCTGTTTGTGTCCTTTCTTCCTACACTTTTATTCCTTTTTCCTGCGATAGGCCACTCTAGCTACATGCAAGGAAAGGAACATGTTGAAAACCAAATAATAAGTAATGCCTGCATGGATACAGCAACACAACAATAGACAAGCCATAATATCTTCCAACTGAGTTGGTGGGAACAGCAGCAAGTAAATGTCTAGGGTTCATTCTATCCCTATCATTCCATTTGTTTGGTGAGTTCTCAGAAATGATCAGGTATACACAACAAAATTATCTGGTAGGAAGAAGAAGGGAAAATTATAAATGTTTCAGCATAAGTATAAATAAGCAAGCTCAGTGTCTTGAAGTCTATATAGGCTATCTACTGAGTACAACCTAAGTCTCAAATACTTGCTCCCACTGTAAAACAAAAATGCAGTATATGTTAAAAGTAACACAGTCTAGCACTACACACCTAGCAAAGCTACTAACTATTCCAGGGATGGGCATGTCAGGGTAGGGACAGAAATTCCTGACTAGATCCAGCTGTGTAAGTCAGCATAGAAGTCCATCACCTGCCCTAGTGTTATAAAATAAGACCAATTCAGGAGAGAATCAGGTTATAATAGCTGATGACTGAGCTGGGAGTTAGACATAAGACAGTCTACTTAGACACAAAACTACACAAAAAACAATTACCTTGTGGAGTTCCTGATCACTGTATTACAGAATTTTAAAATAGATATTTATAATTAAAACAGAAGTAGAAGTCCTTTTCTTGAAGGAAAAGAGCTCCTTTACTTAATGATAATATCAATAAAAAAAATAGTTCTGCGAAGCTGCACACACAGAGTGCTCCCCATCTGAGTTCCATGTCACATTTGCTCGGCTTATTAGATACAAGTTTTATGCTACCTGGCTCTAGGGTGTCAACTGAGCTTATGAAAATCAGATTTATTTTCAGTGCTTGATAGTTCATCTTTGACAAAAGACAAATAAAGAACAGTATGTTCATAATTTGTTTGGCAATGATGTATGAAGCAGACATTCACAACTTGATCTCCATAAACTAGGCTGATGACAGGAACAAGAGTATCATGCCCTGCCATTCCAACTTCCTTTTATGCCCTTCCACATACTAATATGCTTCACAGGATCCACCCTTTCAAAAAAAAACCCAGCAAAACAAGCCACCACAAATCTAACTTAAACATGAATCCATGAAACAGGAATGATGAACAACTATGACATGTAAAGTAGTGTTCCTATGGGACATGGATAGGGTTTTTTTTTTCTTTTTTTGTTCTATGTTTGCACAACACTTAGCAAGACAGATTTCTAGATATGACTAGGGCTTCCTTGGGGCTGTGGACTGAGGTAAAACAAATATTTAACAATAATAATATACATATACGTTATAATACAAATGTATATATAATATATATTATATACACACAATGATATTAATAATGCATATATATTATTACTATTAAATATCTGTCTATATATACATAGACACATCTAGCTAGCTAGCTACATCTTTCTTTTTCCATCTTTCTATATACACATACATATACATATAATTTGAAGATGGAAAAACCTGCTTCTCATCTAGTCCTGTTATTCTCAAACTTTTTCATATCAGGACTCACTTCCTATGTAGCTGAGATCTGGCGAGTACCATTTTAGCAATTTGAGAAGGACAGAGCATTTGTAATTCTCTGACAGGCTTAGAAGACAAAATCTGATCCATCACAGAAGTTACAGCTCAGCAAGTGTGCTCAACTGTAGTTCATTCCAAGTACACAGTTAACTTTGTCTTACACTCAATAACTATAATGTTGGGCAATGTCAGATAAGAAGCCTTCCTCAATTTCTAACTTAAACTGCTCCTTCTAAATCTTCAGATACATGTTTTATCCCTTTCTTTTTTGGTAACATATATTTTGTCACTTTCAGCTACTTGAAAGGCGTTACAAAACATCTTCTGTTTCTCTTTCTCAATATAAAGATGATTAACTTTCAAGTCTTTCTTCATACACATTCACTCTGCACTGGGAATCAATCTTGTTCTTATCTTGTTACTATCACATGGACATCCTTGACCAAGTAGCTGAGCACAAAATTCTAGGTAAGGCATTAAGGCGATACTATATAAAAGTGTTGATATACCCTTGTTTGCTCTCTCCAAAGTACTCATTACCCAAGTCACTCAAATTTCATTTAAGTCTTCAAATTTAACTATACCCAAGGATAGTACTGCTTTTACTTTGCATGTGTAACACCTTGTGCACTTCTATTTATTTTCTGGCTTAAGAAAATTCCATAGTCTAATTCCCTTCCCCACAGTTAGCCAATACATGCACTTGCAAATAGTCAAGCAGTTTAACAATCAGCAAAACTATCTACTAAAACACCTGCATTTGCAATACTGGAAGTGGCTCAAAGGTGTCAAAACCTTGGTTCATGAGTGCCTAAAGAGAAGGGGGCTATGTAAACACTGTGAGCAAACAATAATTGGTTACAATAACTTTTGAAATTAAATCCAAAAACGATACATAGCAGCTCTTGGCTGAGAAAAATGGACAGGCCAGAGTAAAACAGACTGCAAAATGTCAACCGAATAAAAAATGCCAGCACATTCAATAGGCTCATAAATATGAATACAAATTCATGTAAGATGTCTATTTAAATAAATCTCTTTCAAACACTTGGGTGTTAAACAAGCACTCTGCTAGATTCCAAGTATACCAAGTTCATCACTGTGCTTATTAGAGCTATTGATCCTTTTTACAGAGAGAACAAACAGTATTTCATGGATTTTCAGTCACTTTTTTCTATTCATTGTCTGATACAGAATAAACAAAACTTTATTAAAAGTAGTGGGGGCTGAGGTTTAGCTTATTAATCAAATCCAGAATAATTTACTAGCTGTTCCTGTAATTTTTGTCTCTCTCACATTTACTCTGCAGGAATACATGATTGATGGCAGCCTCACCGTTAAGTGCCCTTCATGATGATCAGGGAAATGTATGAATAAGTACTCTGTGGCTACCAATTGCATTATGGAGTCACCCAGGAATTCCATCCTCTGATTGTGGCCTCTGAAAAAAACGAAACATCAATGTAATAAGATCAATAAGCACTCAGGACAAAAAAAGGAATGTTCACGCATGCACGTGCACACACACGCACACACACAGAGATATAAAGAGTAATTTTAAATAAGAGTCCAGCTCATTTTTAAACACATTTAAGGCAATTTCCCGGTCTTAACCAGATAAATTAAAAATTCAATTGCTAGGCTGACTTTCACAAGAAAGCAAGTAAGTTAGGTACAGTCAAACAAAATTACTAGATGGCAGATGGAAGATTAATTGAAAAAAACAAGTCAGTAATATGGTTATAAGGAATAGGACTTCAATGCTACAATTTCCTGCATGAAAAAGAGTTGGTAAGCTAGTTGCCTTCAGTGAGATTTGGCAGAGGCATAACAAGCAGTTTTTGTACCCTGAATGTCAGCTGGGGCAGTGGTGGCCATTCTTGTGCCCCTCTAGATCAGTGCTCCTGTCATCTATCCCTAGCTATGCTACTGAGATTTGGCAGTGCAGAAAATGATCTGTTCATGTATAACATTAAAAGGACAAGTGTCTAAATCCATTATTGACTCAGAATTGGAGATCATCACACATTATCCTACTTGAATTGTAGTAGCCTACATCATGGACCCTTGTGCTCAGTGCTGTACAAATATGGAACATACAGATGGTACATGCCTCAAAAAGCATGAGTTTACTTTCTTTTCCTTTCATTCTACAGGCGAATTCAAACCTATTTAGCTACTGTGCAACAAATGAGGAACTGATATATCTCTTAACTCAATTGATGCTGTTATTCAGTGGTGTCCAAAGTGGCTAGCTAACCTGCAGCAAAAAGCAAACATGGGACTAGATAAGATGGCCTGAGAGGCCTCTTCCTGTCCTATGTTTGTCTACTGTAACTCCAGTCAGGTTGCACTACTGCTTCTAATTAAATTATACAGGGCACGTCTACACAAGAAACATTAACAGGCCTTAGCCTAGTTTACCATGCTGTACGGGCACACATTTACATGTGCACACCCTTTCTGTGCAGTAAACTAGGTTAATCACAACTAAATAAGTGCAATTAGTTAATGCACAGTAACACAGCTTAGTGCCAGGTCACGTGTACACATTAGTGCTGGGTCTGCCCAGCCATTGAGGGGCTGGCCTGAGGCTCCTGCCTGGGAGCTTCTTCTGCCCAGGGCTGGGCTGCCTCTGTGGCAGCCCCTAGCTGCAGGCTATAAAAGCCTACAGCAATTTTGTGCCCTGGGGCACACTGCACGGGAGCCTGGACAAGCCTGTTTTACAGATTCACAGAAGTTTAGGGCTGGAAGGGACCTTGTGAGATCACTGAGTGCTCTGGTGTTCTATGCACAGGAACACTGTAGGCCCTGTGTGCCTCCCTGGACAGGACACAGGCAGCCTCTGCCAGTCCTGTCCCCTAGCCAGAGCAGCTGCTTATCCACAGGTGAGTGTTATAAAGGGATGCAGCCTGCTGCGCCCCCTGCCCAGCCCTGAGATCTCTCCAGGGCTGCTGGCTGGCTGTCTCTGACAGCAGGTCTAGCACCTGCTGCTCAATCCCAGCAGTGCCTCCTGTGTTGGCAGGTGCCGTGGCCCACTGCCCCTGCCACATGGCTCCCAATCCCTTGTCTTGCCCTTGTGCTGAGTGCTGCTGGCCACTGTCCAGAGCTGGCCACACAGAAACAGCTGCACGGGGGCCCAGAGAGTTGGTGTGGGATGCACCACCAGTATGTCCTTCCCATCCAGGCCTGTCCCTGCACACCTGCACACACCTGACCCTTCCATCCAGGGCCCCAACTACAACCAGGAGGCGATTGGAGACCTCATGGAGTTCTGGGGTGACGCAGACGTACAGAGGCAGTTTGCATGGGGCGGTACTCAAACACCCACATTTATGATGCCCTGTTGGGCACTGCGTGGGAGTGAGGGGCACTTCTGGTCTGTGCGGTAGTGCCGCATAAAGATCAAGGCCTTGCGAGAACAGCGGGTGGCCATGACTGACCACAATCGTTGGCCCAGTTGTACCTGCCCCACCCACCTCTTGGTGGCTGCATCCACTAGCAGCTCGGGGAGCCCAAGCCATGGCTGCCTTGACAGCTCCGCAACCCCAAACTCCGCAATGAGGAGTGGCCAGCCAGGATACAACTGACCACCACCACTGCCACCTCCTCCCTGGGAGGGAGTGGGGGAAACTCTTGGCTGAGTGTCAGCCCACTGCGCACCACAGGCTGATGATACTGGGTGCAGCCAGCTGTCATCACCAATGGGGAGGCCTGCACTGAGCTTCCATCCTTGCCAGCCTTTGCCACATGGTAAGTCCTGCACTGGGGTAAGGGCCCTCCCAGCCCCAACCCCTGCCCCGGGCCAAACCCTGGCCCCCATACCTGCCTGGCCCACGCACACTCCCATGGCCCCGGGTTCCACCCCACAGCATGAAGAGAGGCAGGACACAGTTCAAAACTTTTAGCAGTCCATGTCCCCACATCTGGGTGGGCATGGGACTCTCACAACACAAGGAAGGTGTTGCTGTCAGCAGCAGAGTTCTCCTTGGCAGCGGCGGGCAGGGACATGTAGCACTGCCACAGGTAATCCTCCAGGCAGAGGTAGTGGGGCAGCCCAGGCTTGCCCCCAGTGCCATCATACCTCAAGGTCCCAAACCAGGAGCTCAAGTGTTCCTATGGCACCAGGAAGATCAGCAGCAGAAGGACTGGGTACACCTCAGCCTGTACAAACAGCTCATCATGCACTGCCTGGGGCACATACAACAGGAGCATGCTTGGGGTGCAGTGGTGGCATAAGGAGGACCCAGCTTTCATCAGAGAGGGTAGGGGCATGGCCTGACCCCATCCCAGGTGTCTGGTAGCCCTGTGCGCCCCAAGCCTAGGCCCCATGGGCTGGGCAACAGTGCGAAACAGAGCAGTCGGCCTGCAGGGGGAGGGAGGAAAGGGAGCAGGGTCTAGACCCATGGCAGTACATGCTTCCAGGAGTCTGGTCAGGCCCACTTTGGGTAGAGGTGAGGGAGGCAAAGTGCCCGCGACTGGCACCCAACTGCCTGCCAACCCCCGGGGAGCAACTGGGGATGGGGGGCTTGGCCTGTAGCTGCCTGGGCCTGGACCTGCCTGAACCTGCCAGATTTACCTGAGCACCCATGCACAGCTGACCCCCAAACTAAGGCCAAGCAGTGCACAGCCCCTGGTGCAGAACATCTTATCTGTGAAATGTTGCAAACTCTCACTAAAACCTTCCGTCTCTTCCCTCTGCAAGGCCAACATCTGGATGCAGGGGAGAGCCCACTGGCACTAACAGGGATGGAGGCTCCATGTCACTGCCACTCAGCTGTGGAGCCTGCTGACTGCACCAGCAGCAGACTCAAGACTGCACCCTCCTGCTCCAGCACCTGGTGGAGGTGGTGGAGAAGTAGGAGGCACTAGTGCATTCATGGTGGGAGGAGGACTTGGCCCATGAGAAGTGATGGGCAGAGAACACTATCTGGGAAACCATTCAGGAAGATGCACGGGACAAGGCACAGCAAGAGCGCTGGGCTGTCATGAAGAGCCTGGAGCAGGAGCAGATCGAGCTGCTCAGGCAGCAAGGGGCCAACTAGGCACAGGCAGTGGAGGCCACAGACGATGACTGTTGGGTCCTGGACACTGTCTTGGGCCTGGTGGTTGCGTGCATGCCCCCCACTGCTGTTGCCCTGCAGGAGGCCCCCACCTGAGCCTGGGAGGAGGTCTTCAGGTGCCTCCAGCCTACAGAAGCCCCTGGCCTAGCCCCCATCCAAGGTCCACCACCACCTGCCTGGGCACAACCCCGCTGTTGGTCCCAAGGTCAAACATGCGAGACCCAGACATGCCTCACAGGGATGCTGCCCCTGGACTTGGGCAGCCAGAGGCAGAACTGCCCACCCTTGAGAAGCACCGTCCAGCATCACACCACAGGACTAGCCCGCCATGGTCCCCAGACCTGTAGGGAAACAGCCGGGATGCTAGCCGCCTGCCCCTGGGCTTTGCCCCTGTGCACCCTCACCCCACAGCGCCCCCACTCCAGGGCAAAACAAGACTGAGTTGGGTGGCACCCTCCAGGATGGCCTCCCCAGTGGTGGCCTTACCCACCCCAAACAGGTGCCCCACATACCACAGGCTGGCAGGAGTGGCCAATTTGGCCAACGTCAGGGCCAAGCGAGTGTCAGCAAATGTGCCCCAGGTCATCCTGAAGGAACTGACCATCATCCTAGTCATGCTGTACAACGCACTGCCACCAGTCCCAGCTGGCACAGTGGGCACAGAGGCAGCAGGGCTGGAGGGACAGGAGGGCAATGGCAGCCCCAGCATTAATCTCCTGGAGCCCCTCATCATCATGGTTGACAGCAGCAGGGGCCTTGGGAGGGCATGTAGTGGTTGCCAAGGCAGCTGCTGTGTGTGGGGGAGCTGGGCAAAGCGAGATGGCTGTAAGCCAGATGCTGGTAATGGCAGAGGGCCAGCAGAGCAACAGAGGTGGCCAGGAGGATCAGGGGACTTGTTCCTGGGTGCCAGGGCTAGGAGTTGGGGCACACATGGCTGAGAAGTGCAGCTGGGGCAGAAGCGGAGCTCCAACGTGCCGCTTGTGTCCATGCTACACTGCTTCTCTCAGCAGAAGAAGTGTCTTCCCAGACAGCATAGAGTAGGGGTTGTTTTAAAGATGGTTGCCAAGTTCCGGCAGCTGGGTCTGGCTTCATCATGGCTGCCAAGTGCTGCCAAGTGCCTGCATGTATAGACACCTGCCAAAAATCGGTTTCTGCGCATTAAGCTAACACAGAGTAAATTAGTCACAACTAACTGCACATGTAGACATGCCCACAGAGTTGCTTCTTAAAGAAGGGAAAACTGAGGAAATTAGAGATTAAGAAGAGTTACACATGCAATCCAACTTTGTACTTACAGAGTCAGATGGTTAAACCCCACAGTTCTCAAGGTGAAGGCACGTGCTAGAAGCCGAACGTGAGTAAAAATAACTCCAATTGCTTCCTCAAACTCTGTTAGTTTCTGGAGAACTGGAGAAGTCTCAATGAGCTGTCGGTCAGTGTTGGATTCTTGCAGCTGTAACAAAGAAAAAAAGTGCAAACCAAAGAAAAAAGGTTACTATATATTCAGAGTAAAGATCCCTTCACAGAACAGCAGTTTACTGCAAAACAGTGGCTATCTGTAAGTAATGGTAGACTGTGCATGGCCACCTCATACTTGGTTTGATGCCTGGATAATCAAGATGCAGGCAAAAGTTCCATTACTACGTTTTTCCTTTAAACTGAAAAGTAGAAACCAAAATCCAAATTCAAAAGGACACTGTTCAGGTAGCTTTTAATTTCTGAAATGTTAGTTCTGGCCAACAGCAAAAGTATTAATGCCAAATCAGTATCCAACATGGTTTCTGGGACAAGGAAGAAACAAAATCTCCTGCTCAAGTGGAGATAAGGAAGAGAAATAATTAGTGACTCTATCGTGAAAGTAAACTGGGTGGCATCAGTTTAGTGACCTCTGCAGAAACAAGAGCCACAGGTGTAAAAAAAAATAATTTGATCCTCACAACACACGGGGAGACTGAAGTGCTGTTACCCCCATTTTAGAGATGGAAAATCGAGGCACAGAGAGGCTAAACAACTTGCCTAATGTCCCCACGCACGAATCCTGTGGATTTTATTCAAGGTCTCCAAGATGGTGACTAAACCAACTGGATTTCACAAACAAGCAAGGGAAGAGGGCCAGATTTCAGATTTGCCCCACTATCCCAGACCCCATCTCACACCAAAGCTACAGGAATGACTGTGGATCAAGCACTAAAGCAAAAATTTTGCAATACAATTCCTTAATTCCTTACACTTCCTATGATTAACTTAATATCTAAATGGTAAGGCCAGTGAATTATATGCAGAAACTGTTTTCATAGACTTTTTTCTAGGTACAGGGATAAACAGGAAGAAGTCAAAATGCTACCTCTCAGTAGATTTATCTTGCTGTAACTCCAGTCATATATCAAATCCAAGCCAAGGAAAGGAAAATGATTAATCCTCAAAGAGTTGGAGGCTCATTATTTACAAAAAAAAATCACAAAGGCAAATATATATGTTCATCTGGCTACTTGTTAGTAAATTTTCTAAAGGTGTCAAGACAGCTGAATGCTATGAAAAGCATCTTCAGAAATAAAACAGAGCTATGAAATTTATTATAGAAAGGGACACACTTACTTGGAGTGGGTGTAGAGGATAATTAAGCCATACATCCCGCAGGTCCTGCAAACATTGAGAGATGCCTTTAATGCTCAGGGGAGTCATTTAACAAATTCCACAGTACTAAATAAAATGTCATTACTTGAAATACTGAACTATTTCAGATGCTGACTCTGCTTATTGCAAATTCAATACTGCTGGCAAACTAATTTTGAAAATAGTGTATTCACTATTCAAACTGCCTGTAGTTCTCCCAATTAGCTTATGTCAAAAAGGCAGAAAAATCTTTGAACCAAATAAAAACTGGTTTAAAAAGTTAAAAAACCCCCCACATATAATTTGTTTAGGTTGTTAGTCTTACTCATTTCCACAACTTCTCAGCATCCAGTTTAAATGTGATGAAAAGCTAAGACTAAGAAAATACTGTATGTCATGTTGGTTTCCTTCATTATAGGCACTCAACAGCATATAAACACCGAGTTTTAGTGCACTACAAAATAGTTTTATTTCTAACAAACATTATTTTTCATAGACCGACAGACCTTACAAAAAAAACCTAATTAATTCATTCCTGGGCACCGCATAATTTACGTTGCAGTTAATACCTAAATACCCGGTATGTAAGTATTAGGTCTTCCTTAAACATGTAAGATGACCAAGTCCCAGCCCTAATTTGGCAGTAGTGGAGGGATGGCAGTATTAATTGCCATCAAACCCATGCTGCCAAATCTCTGAAGCTATGGGAAGCCTTCTGGGCCAGATGCCATGGTTCTGCTGATATGGCCTGTGGGCCCGGGGTTTAAGCATCCCTGTTATAAATAAACCACACTTTCACTTAGCCTTTAACTACTTAGCCTTTATCTAGTGCAGTGGTTTTCAAACATTATCTATGCAAGCCCCCATGGGTATGTAGTGCTTTCCCAAAGAGTACATGTCTAAATTTTAATAATGGCAGTGAAGCTTCTGATTGGTCAACACACAGTGAATAATGCGGCTGCCACATATTGATGTCAGTGTCAAGAGCCTTCCTAAGTAATAAGCAACCAGAGATGTGTCAGACGTAGGGGTATGAGCAGCAATATTTTGCAGGTAAAGGGGTACACGATTAAAACAGTTTGAAACCCACTGATCTGGTATATTTTCCAGGTAGCTACTATGTAAAGGTAAACAACATTTTCTAACATGGAAGAGTACTGAACTATACAGCTGAAACACCGTTCTAAGATTAGCAGGAATACAAAAATATACTTCCAACAACATTTTTAAGATGCAACTAAAACTATGTTTTTGTTATATTATGTAGGATATAAAGATTACAGAATGGTGTGATGTGATATAACAATTCTATCAAGAATGCATGTGCACGATCTGTGCAACTTATTTACAGCTGTCTTTCTTGTGGAAAAAACAGGCCATTTCACAATCATACTAGTAAAACCATGCACTCATGAATTCCCAATTTTAGTTATATGTTACATAAAACAAAACAGAACAAAAAACCCTGACATTTAAAAGATTTTGAGATTGCAAAGGCAAGCGCTCTAAGAATTAGGAAATGGCAGACTTAAGGTTTCCTTTGATTGAAACCTTAATGTTCTTTTACTGCAGATGGTTTTTTGCATGTAATCTGCTATTTAGTTTTAAAAAAGGCAATTAAACAGATAAAACAGTAATTCTATGATTTGGAAATATACTGACCCCTTTACATAGGTCTGCAGTTCAAATGAACCTTCAGGTCTCTAGCACAAACCATTGGTGGTAAAACTCTTGAAATGGAATTCAAGATTCATGCACTGTATGTTCTTTATACCCTGAGCAAACACTGTTCTCTTAAAGAAACACCATCTAATTCAAAAGTTATCTTGTTTTATATGGGACCAGCAAATTTGCTACCACCAAATACTGTGTTTTATTCAATAGCTCTGACCTCAAGCTCAGAAATATTTTTTTTCAATCCTGATCTCTCAAAATCAGATTTTAATACATATAACTGCCAAAATGAAAAAAAAAACAAACCACACAAATAAAATTTCATTTAAAGTGATTCAGTTCATAAAAAATGACAAATACCTTGTCATTAAACAGTAAACGCCCGAATAATTGTTTGGCTTCTTCTAGGCTTCCTTCTAGGTAAACAGCACCTATATGGGGGACACAGTACAAAATAGGAAAGAAAAAAGGTTATATATAGAAATCCAAAGATATTTCAAATTCCTGACCTCCTCTCTTGATGACTGATTTTTTTAAATTACAATTTTTCATTTTACTGCTAATAATTAAAATAAAAAATGAACTTTTCTAAAAGAAATAAAGAATATAATTTCTGACAATATTGACAGTGTAAAACAGGTAAAAAGAGCAATAATTTTTTAGAATCCCACAAATGTAAATCAGCAATACCAAATGATATGTCAGAAGAAGTTACCTGTAATCCTACGTTATACATGTTTTCAAGTCATCAGGTAGCTAAAATTCTCTTTTATATTATGTATATGCATAGGCAACCGGTGCCTCCTGAGTCTGGGGGGGCACCCACAGAAGCCAGTGGCAGGGACGGCGCTGGCGAGCGCCTGCAGAAGCTGCTGGCAGTGGCGGGGACGGCCCAGTCAGAGAGGGCATGTGCCCTCCAAAAATTATGTCTTGGGTCATGGTTTGAAATGAATGCTTTACAGCAAGATCAGAGGAGAATGACAAAAAACAATACTAGTAACAACTAGTATCTAAGAGCTCCAACTAGGATAGTGTCCTCTGTGTTATCTGCTATACACATGCACAGAAGTCATATACAAATGTGCATGTAATTTACGACAACATAGGTTGGCAAACTATGGCCTGCAGGCTAGATATAGCCAGCAGAGCTGTCAGCCAATGCAGTGGTTGACTTAGTCTGTACTGTACTGCATCATGCCGTGCTTGGGCAGCAGGGAACTTTGCCCATGCTATGCTGCAGTCAGCTGGTGGTAGCTGCAGCAGGCAAATCCTAGCACCAGCCTGGTTTGAACCTGAGCTGAATCATTCTAGCCCACTGCCAGACAAAAGTTGCCCACTGCTGATTTAAGGGAATATGAAGCCAATGTGTGTAAAACATAGGGTAAATTAGGAGGATAGCAATAGTAGATATAGCATGGATTTCCTTAGGTTAGCTACCAAACACTGGTCTCAAGTCATCTACAAGTGTTTACTTTTTCCTTGGGTGCACATACACAATATTTTTATGGGGAGTGCAAAAGGCACTGCCCTCCACAGTGGTCAGACCCCTGCCAAATTTCAAGTCCTTATTCCAAAACAATAAGTAATTAGAGCTTTTCCAAAAATAGCCACAAGAATGGGTAAGAACAGACAATGGTGTGTGGCATCTGTAGAAAAGCTTGCCAGAAATAAATTATGTTAGTATTGATACCAGAGTACTCCTTTTATTTTTTGGACATCATTTTTAGTTTAGGGGAAAGGACCCTGGTCATTTAATATTTCTTAACATTAAATGGAGGAGTCCTAGGTGCTTCCCTTCCCCGACACCAGATAACCTCCCGCTTCTACAGACAGCCCTAGAAAACCTTACTTGCACATGTAACTTCTTGTAATAGCAGGCCTGCTTTTCTTAGTAAATCAGCTCCCCACAATACAACAACTACCACCTCCTACCAGGAGAAAACATTTGAAATACCGGTAGATACAAATCTAGTGATCATTTTTCTGTTTCCTTTTTTTTATTTGTAAATTAAAGATCAAAGCATTCATGAAAAAGTGAAGCACAGTTACAAGGGGAACTCTTACTTCTTGATCAGATGAAATGCATTATAGCCCAAGGCAGAATGCATATAGCTGTTACCGTCTAAGCAAATGACAGTATATTTTTCAGGGCCAGCATAAAATGCATTAGGAGCTAGTGTAGTGCAAAAACCTTGAGAGAGGCCTGGAACAAGAGTTATTTTACACAGTCAATACTCTACTCAACGTATTTGAATTATCGATTCCAAAGTATAAAATCTGAATGACTAGGTTTAGCTATGTATGTTTTGATCAACAGATTTTGTTTATTTCTGTTCAAAAGGAATAAAAAAGGAATTATAAATGAAATATGATATCAAGTAGAGCCTTCCTGTGACAAATCCAATGAAGACTTTATGTCTGCTGCCTCGTTTTATCCGATTTGGTTGATAACAGCAGGCACATTCTATGGTTCTCCCTCTTTATTGATACTTGTTACCTGGGGCATAACAATATACAGTGCTGTAAGTATTGCTCAACTAAGGGGCTGCTTAGGAGAAAAGTCCATCAGTGAGCCTACTGTAGGCCCTTGTGGAAAGAGGGCTGCAGTTATGCCTTCCCTCCCCCTACTGAAACTGGAAGACTGAGGCAGAGATGCTCACAGGGATTCCCACTCTCCAGTTCTAGTGACTGCTGATCATTGAAGCAGAGCTCATAAACTTTTCATTCTGCTTTCTCTCCCTCTCCCTGTCATAGGGGAGAAAGGAAGAGCAGATCACTGTGAGATGCTAGGGGACCAAGAGACCCACATCACAATATAGTTCATTTTCCACAATCTCTATCGTTACATTTTGCAGACCTATAGAGAGCTCGTTGTTTCAATCAGCAGCACTTTAATGCTACAAAAATGGTGTAAGTGCTACAAAAGCGGTATGCATACCTCTCTGCTAAACTCTTGTAGTGCTATAAAGGCACGTATAGCACTACAAATGTTACTTCTGTCCAGGATCCAGAGTAGTCAATCACAAAATATGATATTAGTGCCTTTCAAGCTGACTTGATATATTTCTTTTTCCTAAAGCTGCTAAATTGCCAAGGCTGTCTTTGGGGAAAAGAGGCCAACAAAATTCCCTTGGCTGTTGCCTGTTCCACCTACAATAGTAACTAAGAAGTAACAAGCAGACAAAGAAAATAAGATTCTGTAACCTGGTTGCAACTGTCTGCTAAATCTGGATAATAATGGATGCAAGTAAAGCTTTAAGGATAGGACCAGTCTACAAAGACATGCTCACTGGAGAATAGTCAAGAAGCAAAGTTACAATATAAAGCTCTTTTGTTTACAGTTAAAAAAATTACTTTGAGAGGTTTCCCCATTTTTTTCATATGTGCAACTTTATCCTGAATCCCTGACCATCTTAACAAAAATGCAGTATTAGAGGAATTTCTAAGGCGTTCAGGACAAAGAAGTATTTCCAGCTGGTCAAATGATATTCTAAGACTGCTTGGAGGAGCTAGAAAGTGCTAGAGCATTGAGGAGGTTACAAATGATAATACAAAAGAGCAAGAAAATTAAATCACTGTACGGCTGAATATTCATGATATTACAAATATATCACACATTCATACATGTGCACACAGACTTGCATGCATCCACAGAGAGTATGTATTTTACCTATCAAGGCTTCAAAACAGTTTGCCATTGCATGGCGGAGGTCTGATTCCCTGCAAAGGTCAGGTCCATGAGCATAAAGCATAAACCGGTCCAGTTCCAGCTTCTAGAAACATCAACACAACATGTGAAAAAGACAGCCAAAACTGTACACCATTTGGACTATAAAAATATCACTATTTAAGAAGTCAGTCATTATACCAGTACCTTGGCCTTGGGACAGTATTATTATTTTTATTATTATTGCAGAGCACCTGCATTGAAGGAAAACTGAAAAGTAGTGACTACATAACCTGCCTTCAAACATATAGCTGGGTCACTCATGTAGCTTGTTAGCATGCAAGCAAACAGCTTGATGTTGAATTCCTGAGCCAAGTTCCTAAGTGGAAAAAACCCAGAAAATTACAAAACCAACACTGGAGGGAAAGCTAGAGTGAACCATGCAGGAAGAAGGAGGGGAGAAATGCAGTGCAATGCTGGTTGAATGATGTCATTATACTACGTTTTTCATGTTGCTCGTCAATGAAGGGACACTAGAAGTGAAAGTAAAAGATGAAGAAAAATCTTACAAACAAGAGGAGGGGAAAAAAAAAAACCACAAGGGAGAAAAAAAACACCACTGAGCAGTCCAATGAAAATGCAGATTCTCTCTGTAAATAGGGACTGTTGGGTCAACAGGTGGCAGTAATAAATACTGCTACTGACTGCAAGGAGAAGACTGGTGTATTAATCCACACTGCCACCTAGCTTTGCTTTTCTCACGTTAAACATGCTATTCACATCATCTATTTAATAATCTACAGCACAGCTTGCTAGTAAGATTCACAGGTATTGAGTCAGATACATTATGTACTAATATATAATAATTCTGGAATTGAAATGCATGCAGGAGTTATTCGTCTTCATTTATGTATTCATCTTTGACACAAAGCCATTAAAACAGATTTTTAAAGGGAGATTTATGCATCTTGCAAAAAAAGGGTATTAGAATAAGTTTTTCCTAAACCGGTAGAAGTTTCTACAAACCAATTTCTCATTAACTTTCTACTTCATCTCCCTAGAGTGTATTTAATAGGTGAGGGTGGAGAACTAAAACATTTCAGAGATGTATGGTCTACATGCATTTCAATTTAAAAAAAAACAGTACAGAATTTTCAGTTGTTTAATACCTATTCACTTTACAGCATAAAAGAAATCATCACTTATTAAGTTACATCGCACTTTATACATTGAGGCAAGTTACTTGCGAGAACTGACATCAAAAAATAAAATTAATTGTTTTTTATATTGAATTTAAACTTCCTAAAGGCTATTTTTCAACTTCTAATGTCAGTTCCCGTTTTTTTTCCCCCGATGTCTTAATGCCTTTTTTTTGGATACATTTTTAACTTCAAATTTCATCAAGGCAGATCGAAGATATATTTTCTAAATTTCTATTATAAAATAACTTCGGCTGTATATAAACCGGTGGCTGGAATCCTGAAATTAAGCCAGCGTTTTGGGCACACAGGAGAAATAAAAGATGGGTCTTGAAGAGGGCATCAATATCTGATCAAAATAGGAATATTAACAAGCGTAAGTAGTCTACTGAAACATCACCCAAGGGGAAACATGGGGAAAAGGTATGTAGTGCTAGGGGAATCATGGGGAAGAGATGCATGGAATGAGGGGAGTGCAGGGAAAGGGTGTAGAAGGGGCATGGTGAAAGGGAAGCCCAAGATGCAGGGGAAGTGGAACATGAGGAAAGAAACACACAAAGCAGGGGAAGCACAGGGAAAAGGTGCATGGAGCTGCTTTGGCCCCAGCCCCAATCCCAACTCTGACTGAGGCTGGAGACTGAAGCCAGAGCCACTGCTACTGCCTGGCCTGGCCTGGCTAGGTGTCTCAGAGCAAGAACAGCTGCAAATGTGATGGGGGCAAAGGTTAGGAGGAGGAAGGCACTAGGGGAGGGACAGACAGGGAGGCAGGCACAAGAGGCAAGTAGCAAGGTAGAGGGGAAAGGGGCATGGTGCAGGCTGCTGTCCCCCAGCCACTGTTTCCCATGTCACTACATTTCCCCTGTGGCAGCAATGGGATGATGCATTTAAAAAGACCCTCCACCAACTAGATTCTAGTTATGGAAAATTAAATTGATCATTTTCAATGTCTCCAATCTAATAATTGGGGGGAGGGGTCATCCTAGATTTGAACAAATAAGCTGTACACCTAGTATATTTATTCAAATACAAGAGTCCTCTGCTCACAATCAGCATTGGTAAAAAAAAGCCCCTCATTTTATATTCACATACCAACCTGCCTCCTCCCTCCCATTAAATGCATTGTCTATCATATCCTTAATCATGGAAAGCAACAATGAAGGTGACTGAATATAGCCCAGGCTCAGCATGCCCATAAAATATCTTGCTCATATTGGGCCATCATACCACAAGCCAAGGTTAGTGCAGCCCGTCTGAATAAGATATAGTGCCCATTGTACTCAGTCCCACTCAGCACTAACTCTTTTTCAAGTCATGGTGAACCACTACACCAAATATATTTTGACTTCCTCTTTCACTCCCATAGCTAAGAATTGCCTTTCTTTCCCATTTCCAATTATTCCTGTTTCTTCACCAGCCTTAAATGTCTGGCAAACATCACCAAACTTCTGTGTAGCTGAGAATCTCTGTTGTCCCCTCTCCTAGCCTGTTGTGCGTGATTCGTGTGGCTCAGCTCTCTACAGGGAGGAGAGGGACCAGGCAGCCCTGAGCTTCATCTGCATATACATTTTAGAGAGTCCCAGGACTTGAGACAAGAATGCCTAGAGAAAG